>NC_090809.1:40510133-41710133 GCF_036512215.1 Solanum lycopersicum | reverse complement strand
TCTATGATGGTATGTGTTGTCTTATGTAGATGATATGTATGATTTTCCTTATGGTCCTAAGGTGATACATTAAACCAAGTATCCTAAAGGATTACATGGGAGACTAATGAATTAAAAGGAATAGTTCATTGTAAAGCGGAATGAGCTCAGTGTAAAGTGACCTCAAAGTGGACTTAAATTCTATATGTGCTTTTCTATGATATTTGGCCCTTGGTTGTGTTTATGTGAAGTATAAAAATGATGTAAATGTTATTGTTTAAAGGTTTCATAAGGTTTTACTCAAAAAGGCATGAAATATGATTTTCAACAAAAAGGTCACTTTTAAATGCATATTTTTGCATGGTTGTCATAATTAGAGCATTCTTGTATTAATGCTATTTTGTCTACTTTTTACACCATGTGTAGGTTACTTCTAGGGGGTGCTTCCCGGATGTTATAAAATGTGGTATCATAGCACGAGGTTTTTATAAAGTGGTCTTAGGTTCCAAGAGGTCTCATATTGCCACATCTTGTAGAGTCATGTATTATTTGTGGTGAGTCGCGACACATCAAATGGTATGAGAGGATATAGGACGATAGAGTTTCCCTCCTTCATTATTCTCATATCGTGCCATAGAACTTAACTCTATAAGATCTCTCTCTTATGTTTTTTGTCCAGTGGTCTTTTAGATCTGATTGCTTAGATGAGATTGTTCTCTATGCTTTAGGGAGAAAAGGTGAGTTTAAATGCTTATCTTGGTTTTAGTTTTTGAATGAGTATGTGTGAAGGTGAATTTTGGTATGTTTTGATGATGCGATGCCAATTATGGCTATATATGACAACTATGTGGAATAGCATGTTATGTTGAAAATTATGTGTCATGATATAGTTAAAGTATGTTAGAAGTTATTAAGAATAAAATGAGATCTTTTGGAATGATGTGTTTTTAAATGGTTTTGCATGATGGTTGCCTTATGCTACGATTTGAACCTGAAATTCTTGGTGTCTAGATATGGAAGAATGCTACCCTAAGATTTTGTGCTTATAAGTTTTCAATGTTTCCCTTTGTATACATGTGGTCCTTGATAAGATGCCTAGTATGGATTGGAGTCCTTTGTTTAGACTTTTACGTAGGTAAAATGATAGTATGCTTGTCTTGGTAAAGTTTGTATCCCATATTGTCATGCTTTTCCCATCAATTGACTACATGTCTCATCTTTGGAATTTGAAGATATGCTCATTGTAAAGCTAAATAACTTAATGTAAGATTTTTGAAAAACTCAACTAAATTGATCTTTGATTAGATGTTGTAGGAAAGTATATATAATTGTTGTACATGAACATAATAATGAATGTAAAAAGGAGTTTTGCTATTTAAAATAAAGAATGAGAATCTTATGACATGATGAGTCATAGAATTATTTCTAAACTTCTTATTGTATTATGAACCTCCTTGTTGTTTTCCTCAAATGATGTATGACCTTAGTGTCTATTGCATTGTAGGAATACCTTATGTGAATTGAATAGTATGATCAAAATTGATGGTTGAAGATGAGTTGACTAAAATGATGAGGTTTAGAATGCCTTTGTGTTGCTAAATTAAATTAATGAATATTCCCTCTAAAGTAGTAATCACTTTAAGTGATGAAAATGAAGGTTGTGTAGTTAAGATCCTCTATAGGTTAGGTTAAGTTGCTCTTAATTGGGTTTACCCTAAGTGGGGATGGTGATTGAGTAATGAGGTTGTAGAAATTGTCTACATTTTCCTTCTATTTTTACTTGAATTGAAAAATAATGCATTCTTAGTAAGCTTGTTCATGAATATCGTCTTGCATAAAGTGTGAATTGCATGACCTTTATAGGATTGATATGAATCAATTGACATCATCTTGGAGACATGGTGAATTTTCCAAAGAGCATGAAAGGAAATTTTTGATAATGTCCATGTTTTCTCATGTTGACTTGCATTTTAATGTGAGAATTGTGAAGTTGAGTTCATGAGGTAAGACAAGGAACTTGGTAATAGTCACTTGTAGGGTAAATTGTTTAGCCTTGTAATGGAAGTTGAGTCTCTTTTACAATGAAATTTGTTGACTCTCTTGAAAATTAAGTGACTTGATGATTTGGAATGCAAAATTTTAGGCTCATTCTTGAAAAGGTGAAAGCATGTTTAGCTAAGTGTCCATGTGTGTGCCTATAATTTGTGTTATTTTTCAAAAATGAGGCTTACTGTAAGGGTGAGTATTTTGTTAAGAAATGAAGTTTGTGGAATGGCTTCCTATTTTGTTGTGATGTACTTGGTGTGACTTGCCATTTAGACTTCACTAAGAAGAAAAATATATGCATGTCTTGTCTTGAAAGTTGAGATTTCTCATATTTAAAGAAATTGACCTTGAACTTTGCTAAGGTGTGAACTCATGATACATGCAAGTGTGTTGAGGAGCAATACATTCCTCTATGTACACCACTAAGCACGGTATGGTTGAGTATGACCTTCATGGTACTAGGTCTAACTAATGAAGATCTTTGTTATTTAACTAACTCAAATTTATGAGCATTGAAGTATGAGTGCTTAAGTAACTTTGAGTAAGGGTTATGATCTGCCTATGAGTAGCTTTTGAAGATTTTCTTGTAATGAATTAAGATGTAATGATCTTGTTATGATTAGGAGAAGGATGTTCTCCTATGAACATGAAAAGGACCGTTGTGTTTGATGCATCAAAGAGTGAGTGAGTAATGGTTTTGCTTGCTTGTGTGCATTGAGTGCTAAAATGATTTGATGATATTTGAAATGTTATGAACTGCTCTTATATCCATTGAAGTCCTTGTTGTGATTAAAGAGCCCTAAGTGTCATTCGAGGACGAATATTCTCAAGTGGGAGATATTGTACGACCCCGAAATTAAAATAAGGTGTCTAGAGAATAACATGTTTTTCATAAATTTTATGTCCTAAATATGCTTAAAATATAGTATATAGGAAGTAGCTAAAATATTAGAGGTATTGGAAGTCGAACGTCAAGGAACGATTAAGACGTTCGATGACTAAGTCACCTAGATGCCTAATATGTGGTTTTTATGTGTTCATCGGTTTTTAATGATTTAATAAGGTTCTAAATTGTCTTATTATATGATATAGGGGCAGCGTGCAAAGTTGAAGTGATTTGGAAGTCGAATGTCAAGAGACATCCAAGACGTTCGACGATTAATCGCTTATGTGTCTCATGTATGCATGCATGCCTAAATCTGTATGAAATGATTCTAATAAGTCTTTAAATGGTTTTAAATGATGTTTAATTTTCTTATATTAAGTTTCATGAAGTTTGGAGGTCAAACGCCCAAGAACGTCCAGGGCGTTCGAAAGATAGCCCCTAAGACGTTCATCGTATGTCATGATGGGTCTTGGAATGTTTGGAAGTCTTATAGGTGTTTGTATTGGATAAAATGTATGTTTAAGGTGTACATATGGTTAAGGTCTTTAATCACTTCGGAAACATCCGGGTACGACTTCTGAAGGGCTCCACAAGAGTCCCCAAAAGAAGGACCCAAATGCTGTCGAAGACACTGCCTGGGCAGTGTGCATTAACGGACCCAACGACGGATCGTAGGTCCACCAAAGGCCCGTCGATTAGGTATCGTCGAGGGATACATGAATTAGGAAGTTCTTAAGACAATTTTTGCAACGTGTCAGGCGACGGAGTCCAGGCACGGCCGTCATGGCCTCGACACCTTGTCATTGCCATCGTCGAAGGTGGCCTGCAACTGGCAGCCTGCATGCTGTTAATTAAAGGGGTGAATGGGAAATTCACCCCACGTACTAAACAGATTATTATGGGTTTATTTAAGTAATTTTTGGTGTATATAACTCATCAAAAACATTATCAATCCATTCAAAAATTAACCCACATGTTTTAAGCCTTTCCCTCCCAAAATACTCTCTCTAGAAACCACCATTGTTGGTGAAGCTCAAGAACATATTCAAGTTGGATTTTAAATGGATGAATCATAAAGTTTAAGAGGTTTTCAAATAATAAAAGATATGTCAATCCTTCATCTTAAAGTAACCTTTCACTTGGAGAGTTCTTCTCAATGTTTTTCCAAGAAATCTTATGATCAAGTTTCTAATCTTCGAATCTAGCCATGGGTTCTTTCTCAAAATGTTTTAAATGATTAAATCATGATGAATTGAAGTTTATAAAATTATTTGAACGTCATTTCACTCCAATTGCATGACGAACCCATGTTCCTTCCAAAATTGGTTTAGCTGTTGCATGGGCTTTGTGATTATGGTCTGTTCTTGATTAAATGGTGATTCTCTTACATTGAACTGCTTGTATTTATTGTTATTTACGTTAATTGATGGTGAATTGATGATCATTATTCCATGATGATAAACATATGAATATTTGAACATGAATAGCCTATGTTTCTACGTGTTTCCTTCAAGTAGATTATAAATCGGTTGTGTAGAGTTTTGATTATGTATAAACTGATGTAGATAATGTTTTAGGGTGATATAATGGATGAATTTGGTAGGTATAAATCCCTAATGATCAAATTAAGAAAGGCTTGCATGGATTGATCTAGATTCCTTTAGGCTATAAAGTCAAAACGCTAAGTGTGTGATGGATCTCGAATTGTGATTAGATGAACCATGATTTTTTCTTGATTTATTATCTAATTAGATACCTCATTATGAGTTTATGTCTTATAAAATATTAATGATGATCAAAGCCTTAGAGAATTCATATTATTGCTAAAGTCTTCTATACTCTAGTAAATCGATTAGCAGAAATGCCTATGTTGTAACCTTAATCTTGAAGGTATGTAATTATGATTTCAATATGGTTAAATGAAGGTTTAGATAATGACTTATACTTATAATATCTATGAAATATTATCTAAAATCAATGCAAGGGAAATTAGATAATGATATTCTACTTTCCTAGTATATTGATGTGTTTTTTTATGTTATAGTATAATCTTGTAGCGACTTGTACATGGTTTGTTATATGTTTAAATTGAATTTATATACTTACATATATGTGTTTTATTTATGAATAAGGTGTATTTATCAATGATGATAAAAGGGAGAGAAATTGGTAAGAATGTTTATTCCCTCTACTTTTCTACTTCTCTATTTCTTTATAGCAATGTTGATGAAGCCTTGTATGGCATTGTGTGGTATGGTCCACTTATAGTGGCGGTTTTTACTTTAATTTCAAATCTATATATGTTTTGACCATGGACATGAAGGAAAATTGATGAATATATGAGCATGTGCTTATGATGATACTATGTGAAGCTTATGCCTACTTTCAAAATTATAGTTGTGATTTAGGTTCTATGGCTATTGTGTAAGAAAGTCTATATACATATTAGTATGAAGTATAGGTGCTGCCATTGATGAGTTAAAATTTTTTAATAATCCCTTACCTATGTACCCTTAGGTTAGGAATCTTAAGTGTAATATGAAGTTGTCTCGTCTACTATGCTATTGTGTGTTGTGTGCTTTATGCTTGAAGGTATATTATGGTCTAAGAGGGTGGCTGCCTCAATATGTTATTTATAGCCATTGTGTGATCATGTTGACCATTGTACGCACACACTCACTCACAAGCATGTTACAAGTAGTATAGGCCATGGTGTCCAAATGAAAGGTTGTTCTCATATTCACTAATGTCTCCTACTATGCATGTAAAGTACATGTATGTGAAGTATTTTATGTATTCCTTACTAAGACTACTTGATAGGTGTACTAGTATGGACAAGGGTATGAGACTTTGCTTATGCATTTCACATGTGTTCCTTTATAGGATAGTTATAGTTTTGGTTTCTATATGTGCATGAATATGAATGTATGGTCATGTGTGGTTTTAATGTGTTCACATCTATGTATACATTCACACACATGAATGATGGTCTAGTTAATAGCGGGACACTGAGAGGTGTGCCCTAGAATACTCTAAACTAGATAGATGCTTGAGTATGATATAAGCATATGAGAATCAAATATACTAACCCTATGTTTTATGAATAAAAGTAATAAAGTCTTTTCAATAAAGAGAACTTAGCTTACCACCAAGTGAACTTGACATTGAGAGGTGTTGACTATACTTGGAGGAAGATTCACCATTTGTCCCTTATAGAGTGTTGACTTCCCTTAGAGGAATACTCACCTAAGGACCCACATGAGGTGTTGACTTTCCTCGGAGGAAGATTCACACATTTTTTGTCATGAGGTGAGGCCTCAATTACAAAATTGTATGAAGAGGGAATACTTATCTCTTAGATCCATAAACTATGCTTGCCACATAGGATCTAACAAGGTGAATTCACTTAGAACGCTAGGATATATATTAATGTTTTACCTTGGCTAGGTAGGAACACCTTCCATTTTTGTAAGGCTCTACAACACCAAATTCCATGTTTAGCACCCTTGGTCTTAGTGTCGATTAAGGTTATAGTTTCCCTAAAGTAAAATAGACATGGAAGAAATTGAATAGGATCCTAACTAGGAGGATTTAATGTAAGTGACTTAGTATAGGTGGAAGTAATGAACCAACCTAGACATAGCACAAGTAGCTTATTAAGAAGTCCTAAAAAGGTGACCTAATGTACATGTTTATGCTTATGTCCATGTGCGTGAATTTGTAGTATTGGTCTACTTGTTATGAAGATGTACATGATATGAGTCTTTATGAATGATGATGATCTTTTTTACTATATGATGAAGGTCTTGACTTAACTATATCTATGTTGTATTATAATTCTATGACGGTATGTGTTGTCTTATGTAGATGATATGTATGATTTTTCTTTTGGTTCTAAGGTGATACATTCAAGTAAGCATCCTTAAAGGATTACTTGGGAGACTAATGAATTAAAAGGAAAAGTTTCACTGTAAAGCGGAATGAGCCCACTGTAAAGTGACCTCAAATTAGACTTAAATTCTCTATGTGCTTTTCTATGATATTTTGCCTTTGGTTGTGTTTATGTGAAGTATTAAAATGATGTAAATGATATTGTTTAAAGGTTTCATAAGGATTTACTCAAAAAGGCATGAAATATGATTTTTTAAAAAAAGGTCCCTTTTAGATGCATGTTTTTGCATAGTTGTCATACTTAGGGAATTCTTGTACTAATCCTATTTTTCTTTACATTTTACACCAAATGTAGGTTATGGATGCTTAAAGGATTTATTGAATGGTGAAGACCTTGATAGGTGATTCCCAAGCTCAAGGAAAGGAATCCTTAAGTTCCAAGGATGTCCTAGTGTGAACTCATTGTAAAGTCTATTAAATATTTTATAGTTTTGTACTATATCTTAGGGGTCGTATCTCTATTGTATTCTAATGTTGTTGAGTCTAATATGGCAAAGATACTTAGAGTTTCTGTATGTATTATGATTTATATTTAATATGTTTATGAAGTAAAGTTTCTAGCATACGAGGTGATATGAGAAGTTTTACATTTTCTCCTAAATTTTACATTTTCCGCTATATTTACTATATAGATACGATGAATGATAACTATGGTCCTGTATAAGACCTCCGGGAGGTCAAGTACGCCATGTTACTTCTAGGGGGTGCTCCCTGGATGTGATAAAATGTGGTATTAGAGCACGAGGTTTTCATAAAGTGGTCTTAGGTTCCAAGAGGTATCATATTGCCACGTCTAGTAGAGTCTTGTATCATTGGTGGTGAGTCGTGACACATCAAATGGTATGAGAGGCTATAGGACGATATAGTTTCCTCCTTCATCATTCTCATATCGTACCATAAAACTTAACTCTATAAGATCTCTCTCTTATGTTTTTTTTGTCCGGTGGTCTTTTAGATGTGATTGCTTGAATGAGATTGTTCTCTATGCTTGATGGAGAAAATCTATGTTTAAATGTTTATCATTGTTTTATGTTTTGAATGAGTATGTGTAAAGGTGAATTTTGGTATGTTTTGATGATGTGATGCCAATTATGGATATATATGAAAACTATGTGGAATAGCATGGTATGTTGAAAATTATGTGTCATGATATAGTTGTATGTTAGAAGTTATTAAGGATAAAATGAGTTCTTTTGTAATGATGTGTTTTTAAATGGTTTTGCATGATGGTAGCCTTATGCTACGATTTGAACTTGAAATGTTTAGTGACTACATATGGAAGCATGCTACCCTAAGATTTTGTGCTTATAGGTATTCAATGTTTCCCTTTCTATATATCTGGTCCTTGATAAGTTGCCTAGCATGGATTGGAGTCCTTTGTATAGAATTGTTCCTAGGTAAGATGATAGTATGCTTGTCTTGGTAAAGTTTGTATCCCATATTGTCATGCTTTTCCCATCAATTGTTTAAATGTTGCATTTTTGGAATTTGAATGTATGCTCATTGTAAAGATAAATAGCTTACTGTAAGATTTTTTTAAAAATCAACTAAATTGATCTTTTATTAGATGTTGTTGGAAAGTATATAGAATTGATGTACATGAACATTATAACGAATGTAAAAAGGAGTTTTGCTATTTGAAATAAAGAATGAGAATCTTATGACATGATGAGTCATAGAGTTATTTCTAAACTTCTTATTGTATTATGAACCTTCTTGTTGTTTTCCTCAAATGATGTATGACCTTAGTGTCTATTGCATTGTAGGAATACCTTATGTGAAATGAATATTATGATCAAAATTGATGGTTGAAGATGATTTGCCTAAAATAATAAGTTTTAGAATGCCTTAGTGTTGCTAAATTAAATTAATGAATATTCCCTCTAAAGTAGTAATCACTTTAAGTGATGAAAATGAAGGTTGTGTAGTTAAGATCCTCTATAGGTTAGGTTAAGTTGCTCTTAATTGGGTTTACCCTAAGTGGGGATGGTGATTGAGTAATGAGGTTGTAGAAATTGTCTACATTTTCCTTCTATTTTTACTTGAATTGAAAAATAATGCATTCTTAGTAAGCTTGTTCATGAATATCGTCTTGCATAAAGTGTGAATTGCATGACCTTTATAGGATTGATATGAATCAATTGACATCATCTTGGAGACATGGTGAATTTTTTAAAGAGCATGAAAGGAAATTTTTTATAATGTCCATGTTTTCTCATGTTGACTTGCATTTTAATGTGAGAATTGTGAAGTTGAGTTCATGAGGTAAGACAAGGAACTTGGTAATAGTCACTTGTAGGGTAAATTGTTTAGCCTTGTAATGGAAGTTGGGTCTCTTTTACAATGAAATTTGTTGACTCTCTTGAAAATTAAGTGACTTGATGATTTGGAATGCAAAATTTTAGGCTCATTCTTGAAAAGGTGAAAGCATGTTTAGCTAAGTGTCCATGTGTGTGCCTATAATTTGTGTTATTTTTCAAAAATGAGGCTTACTGTAAGGGTGAGTATTTTATTAAGAAATGAAGTTTGTGGAATGGCTTCCTATTTTGTTGTGTTGTACTTGGTGTGACTTGCCATTTAGACTTCACTAAGAAGAAAAATATATGCATGTCTTGTCTTGAAAGTTGAGATTTCTCATATTTAAAGAAATTGACCTTGAACTTTGCTAAGGTGTGAACTCATGATACATGCAAGTGTGTTGAGGAGCAATACATTCCTCTATGTACACCACTAAGCACGGTATGGTTGAGTATGACCTTCATGGTACTAGGTCTAACTAATGAAGATCTTTGTTATTTAACTAACTCAAATTTATGAGCATTGAAGTATGAGTGCTTAAGTAACTTTGAGTAAGGGTTATGATCTGCCTATGAGTAGCTTTTGAAGATTTTCTTGTAATGAATTAAGATGTAATGATCTTGTTATGATTAGGAGAAGGATGTTCTCCTATGAACATGAAAAGGACCGTTGTGTTTGATGCATCAAAGAGTGAGTGAGTAATGGTTTTGCTTGCTTGTGTGCATTGAGTGCTAAAATGATTTGATGATATTTGAAATGTTATGAATTGCTCTTATATGCATTGAAGTCCTCGTTACTATTAAAGATCCCTAGGTGTCATTCGAGGACGAATGTTCCCAAGTAGGGGATATTGTAAGACCCCAAAAATGAGATAAGTTACCGAGAGCATACCATGTTTTATTAAAGTTATAATGTCCTAAATATGATTAAAATATAGTATATAGGCAGTAGCTAAAATATTAGAGGTATTGGAAGTCGAACGTCAAGGGACGACTAAGACGTTCGATGACTAAGTCTCCTAGATGCCTAATATGTGGTTATATGTTTTTATGGGTGTTTCATGATGTTATAAGGTTATAAAATAACTTTTTATATGATATAGACAAAGTGTTCAAAGTTGAAGTGATTTGGAAGTGAACGTCAAGGGACGTCCAAGACGTTCGAAAGATAGCCCCTAAGACGTTCATTGTATGTCGGGCTTGGACGGTTTGGACGTCTTATAGGTGTTTGTTTTGGATGAAATGTATGTTGAAGGTGTAAAACTGGTTAAGGTATGTAATAACGTTGAAAAACATTCGGGTACGACTTCTAAAGGGCCCCACAAGAGTCCCCAAAAGAAGGACCTAAAGCTGTCGAAGACACTGCCTGGGCAAAGTCCATTAACAGACCCAACGAAAGATCGTAGGTCCACCAACGGCCCATGGAGTAGGTCTCGTCTAGGTACACACGCCTTGGATAGTTATTAAGACAATTTTTGCTAAGTGTCAGGCGACGGAGTCCAGGCACGGCCGTCATGGCCTCGACACCCCGTCATTGTAATCGTCGAAGGTGGACTGCAACTGGAAGCCTGCATGTTGTTAATTAAAAGGAGTGAATAGGAAATTCACCCCAATTCCTAAACAGATTATTATGGGTTTATTTAAGTAATTTTGGGTGTATATAATTCATCAAAAACGTGATCAAACCATTCAAAATTCAATCCACATGTTTTAAGACTTTCCCTCACAAAATACTCTCTAGAAACCACCATTGTTGGTGAAGCTCAAGAACATATTCAAGCTTGATTTTCCATGGATGAATCATCAAGTTTAAGAGGTTTTTAACTAATAAAAGATATGCAAATCCTTCATTTTCAAGTAACCTTTCACTTGGAGAGTTCTTCTCTATGTTTTTCGAAGAAATCTTATGATCAAGTTTCCAATCTTCCAATCTAGCTATGGGGTCTTTATCAAAGAATTTTTAATGATTAAATCATGATGAATTGAAGTTAATAAAGTGATTTGAACGTGATTTCACTCCAATTGCATGATGAACCAATGTTACTTCCAAAATTGATTAAGCTCTTGCATGGGCTTTCTGAATATGGATTGTTCTTGATTAAATGGTGATTCTCTTACATTGAATTTCTTGTGTTCATTGTTATTTACATTAAATGATGGTTAAGTGATGATTATCATTCTATGATGATAAATATATGAAAGTTTGAACATGAATAGCCTATGTTCTACATGTTGCTTTGAAGTAGATTGTGAGATTGGTTGTGTAGAGTTTTGATTATGTATAAACTGATGTAGCTAATGTTTTAGGGCGATATAATGGATGAATTTTGTAGGTATAAATCCTTAATGATAAAATTAAGAAAGGCTTTCTTGAATTGATCTAGATTCCTTTAGACTATGAAGTCAAAAAGCCAAGTGTGTGATGGATCTCAAATTGTGATTAGATGAACAATGATTTTGTATTGATTTATTATGTAATTATATATTAAATATGATATAAAATCAATGGAAGGGAAATTAGCTAATGATCTATGTTATTCTACTTTCCTAGTATGTTGATGTGTTGTATTATGTTATAGCATAATCTTGTAGCGACTTGTACATGGTTTCTTATATGTTTAATTACATTTAGCTACTGCCATATATTTTTTTATTTATTAATAAGGTTATTTATCAATGATTATCAAAGGGTCAGAAATTGATAAGAATACTTAGTCCCTCTACTCTTCTACTTCTCTATTTTTTTTATAGTACTGTTGATGAAGCCTTGTATGGCATTGTGTGGTATGGTACACTTATGGTGGAGGTTTTTAATTTATTGTAACATATATATGTGTTGACCATGGACATGAAGGAAAATTTATAAATATATGAGCATGTGCTTATGATACTACGTGAAGCTTATGTCTGCTTTCCTATTCTAGTTGTGATTTAGTTTGTACGATTATTGTGTAGGAAATTGTATATCCATGTTAGGTTGAACTATAGATGCTGTCATTGATGAGTTAAAAATGATTAATAATCTCTTACCTATGTACCCCTATGTGAATGCATGAATAGTAGAAGTTAGGAGTTTTAAGTGTAATATGAAGTTGGCTTTTCTCATATGCTATTGTGTGTTGTGTGCTTTATGCTTGAAGGTATGTTATTGTCTAAGAGGATGGATGCCTCAATATATTATTGATAGTAATTGTGTGATCACGTTGACCAATGTACACACACACTTACTCACATGCATGTTACAATTTGTATAGGTCATGGTGTCTAAACTAAAGGTTGTTCTCATATTCACTAATGTCTACTACTATGCATGTAACGTATATGCATGTGAAGTATGTTACGTATTCCTTACTAGGATGACTTGATAGGTATACTAATATGGGCAACAATATGGGACTTTGCCTATGGATTGCACACGTGTACCTTGATAGGATAGTTATATTTATGGTTTTCATATGTACATGAATATGAATGTATGGTCATGTATGGTTTTAATGTGTTATGTGAAAGGTTTGTTCACATCTATGTATCCATTTACACACATGAATGATGATCTAGTTAATTGAGGGACATTGAGAGGTGTGCCCAAGAATACTCTAAACTTGATAGGTGCTTGAGTATGCTATAAGCATATGAGAATCAAATATACTACGGCCTAATGAGTGTATTTGATAAAATATGGATGATGATCAAAGCCTTAGATAGTTCATAGAATTGGTTAAGTCTTCTATACTATAGTAAATTGATATGCCTAAATGCCTATGTTGTAACCTTAATCTTAAAGGTATGTAATTATGACTTACATATGGTAAATGAAGGTTTAGATACCTATGTTTTATAAATAAATCTAATAAATGATTTTCAATAAAGGGAACTTAGCTTAGCACCGAGTGAACTTGACATTGAGAGGTGTTGACTTTCCTTGGAGAAAGATTCACCATTTGTCCTTTAGAGAGTGTTGACTTCCCTAAGAGGAATACTCACCTAAGGACCCACATGAGGTGTTGACTTTCCTTGGAGGAAGATTCACTATGTTTTCCCATTAGGTGAGGCACCAATTACCTAATGGCATGAAGAGGAACCTTCCATTTGTGTAAGCATCTACAAAACCAAATTCCATATTTAGCACCTATGGTCTTAGTGTCGATTAAGTATATAGTTTCCCTAAAGTAAAATGTACAATGGAAGTAATTGAATAGTATCTTAACTAGGAGTACATAAGGTAAGCTACTTAGTATAGGTGGAAGTAATGAAACCACTTAGACATTGCACAAGTAGCTCATTAGGAAGTCCAAGGTAGGTGTCACAATGTGTATGTTTATGCTTATGTCCATATGTATGACTTTTTAGTATTGGTCTACTTATTATGAATATGTACATGATATGAGTCTTTATGCATGATGTTGATCTTGTTGACTATATGATGGCCTTGACTTAACTATGTCTATGTTGTATTATACTTCTATGATGGTATGTGTTGTCTTATGTAGATGATATTTATAATTTTCCTTGTGTTCCAAAGGTGATACATTGCACCAACTATACCTAAGAGATTAGTTGGAAAACTAATGAATTAAAAGGAAGAGTTTCACTGTAAAGCGGAATGAGCTCACTGTAAAGTGACCTCATTGGACATAAAAATTTCATGTGCTTTTCTATGGTGTTTGGCCTTTGGTTGTGTTTCTGTGAAGTATGAAAATGATGTAAATGATATTGTTTAAAGGTTTCATAAGGATTTACTCAAAAAGGCATGAAATATGATTTTCAAGAAAAAGGTCTCTTTTAAATGCTTGTTTTTACATGGTTGCCACACTTAATGCATTCTTGTACTAGTCCCATTTTTCTCTACTTTTTTCACAAGTGTAGGTTATGGATGCTTAAAGGATGTCTTGAATGGTGAAGAGCTTGATAGGTAATTCCCAAGCTCAAGGAAAGGAATCCTTAAGTTCCAAGGATGTCCTAATGTGTACTCATTGTAAAGTCTATTAAATATTGTATAGTTTTGTATTATTTCTTAGGGGTCCTATCCCGAATGTATTCTAATGTCGTTGAGTCTAAGATAGCAAAGATACTTAGAGTTTATATATGTATTATGACTTATATTTTATATGTATATGAAGAAATGTTCTAGCATATGAGGTTCTATGAAAAGTTTTAAATTTTCCATTAAATTTACTATGTCTATGCGATGAATAATAACTATGGGCTTGTATAAGACCTCCGAGAGGTCAAGTACGCCATGTTACTTCTAGGGGGTGCTCCCCGGATGTGATAACTACAACTCGTTGGGAGAACCATTACTAGCGACCCACTAAAGCAATAAACCTAAAAAACTAAGGCATTTAAGTTACGAAAGGAAGTTACATAACTAAAAACAAGGTTCCATTACTTAATAAATATCTAATAACTAACTAACAACAGGGAAGATAACCTAGAACCTGAAAGTAAATGTACCAAAACTAGAAACGATAATCATGTCTAACAAGAATACTCTAGTGAACTATCTATCTATCTAAAACAAGGTCCAAGTTCGAAAATGGTTGACATAGACTAAAGAGAATTCCATGGAAACCCAAACAATGTGGCTCACCCTTGAACTTTAGGCGATAACAGATCTCCCAAGTGAGGTATATCAACAGTAGCGTGAAGATGTCTTGTATTCAACAATAATAAGAGCAAGTAAAGAATCAATACACAACCACAATGTACTGGTAGATTACGCGGTTATCCCACTAGTGTAACATAAACAAGCAAGTTTAACATTATAATACAAGCATAAATAAATATTTATTACTATCAAAAAAATCAGTATCACAATTCACATGCTTCATCATATAGTTGGTCCTCTCACGGAATCCAAAGTCAACTGTTAGCATGCCATAACGTGCCAATTTGATCCTATTTTTATGCCAAAATGTGGTAAACATATCATTTATCATGCTAGAATGTGTCAATCTGACCCAAGTTAGGGTGCTGGAATGTGGCAGACGATCCCAATCATGCATCACAATAACACATCAAGATCACACATTCAAGTCATGATTTCTTGGTATCGATATTCATATATCCCATTTCAATATCTATGATCAATATTGGAACATGCATACATATACAAGCATCACAATGAAGCAAAGTAAGTGTATATCACACAAACATAGAACCACAACCATCACCTACCTCGAAACAAGGTTGAAACCCTAGGAAACTTGATTCTTCACTTTCAGGATTCGTTCCACTTGTTCGTGGTCTACAAACAACAATTTCAATATGGAAATCAATAAAGAAACACTAAATTCTCGAAAAACTAACAAATTATGAACCCTTGTTCAAAACATGAAACCAACTAGTCATTTTAGGGTTAATTCCACCAAGGATTCTTCAAGAAATATATTTCCATCAATATTGACCCATTCTAAAATGTTCAACGGATCCAAAAATGAATTCAGGGAGTTAAAAGCTTACATATACCTTCTAGAATGGTGGGAAAATTACTTGGAATAGCCAGGGGTCATCCATTAACTCAAAAAGTAAAAAACAAAAACAAAATAAGGTCATCTAAGGCTTTTATTTACAATTCAAAACCTGTCATCCCGCTACAGCCACAACCATCCCACGTACTGGCGTCGCTGAAGTGTCACTAATCCTACTGAAACAACACAAAGTGAACTAGTGAGCTCGTCTCAAAAAATCCCAAAAATCCTTTAATTCTGTCTCCGCCTCACTCTCTACAACGGTACGCATCCCGTTGTAGCGGCATCGGTGTAGCAGCAAGAATCCCACTGCAGCGGCACTAAGCGAGACAGTGAGCTCCTTAAGGGAATTCTAATTTCCCCTTTTTACAACACTCTTAACCCACTACGCTTAGAAAGTTCCCTTAACATCAAGATTGGTTCTTGATTATCTGCTTATCAAAATCCAGTTTCGTAAAGTCATACGAATTTTGTAACGAGTTATCTAATCGATTATGTAACCAAATCCATATTTATTTCGTCCTATTGTAACCAGATTTGCTTACACTTTAATGACTCTAAATTCCTCCAAATATGGACAAGGTTGGGAGAATCCTAGTACAATGGAAAAAAAATTTGGCCCAATTGTCCCCATTGGAATTCATATAACGACCAAAACTGGTTGTTACAATAGTATTAATTTACCCATCACTCTTCCCCGAGTAATCAACTAAGGAAAGATAGGCTAGAAAAGGAACAAGGTAGTACCTAATTCGACGAACAATCGTGGATACTTGTCTCGCATTTCCTTCTTGGTCTTGCAAGTACCTTCCTTAACTGAGCGATGTTTCCATTGAACCTTCACGAATTTAATCTCCTCCGTCCTCAACATACAAACATCACGATCAAAAATAGCAATCGGTTCCTACTCATATTGGATGTCTTTGTCTATCACTATTGATTTCTACTTAATGATATAGTCACCATCACCGTGATATTTCTTCAATATATATACATGAAATAGAGGTTGTAAATCAGACATATTAGGGGGTAACGCCAATCTATACGCCATTGAACCTACACTTTCAAGGATCTCAAAGGGACCAATATAGTAAGGGATCAACTTCCCTCCTACAAAATATCATCACCCTCTTCATGGGTGATACCTTGAGAAAAACATTCTCGCCCGTCTCGAACTCCATGTCTCTCACCTTGTGGCACGTGTACTTCTTTTGACTACTCTGCGCAGCTAGAAGTTTATACTTCATGCTCCTAATCTTGTCTTGAACATCTGTCACTCAATCCCTAAAGGTTTTATATCTCCACATTCAAACCAACCTATGGGTGACCTAAATCCCCTCCCATACAACGCCTCAAATGGTGTCATATCAATGCTCGAGTGATAACTATTATTATAGGAGAACTCACATAGGAGTAGGAACTTATCCCAATGCCCTCCAAAGTCAATTACACAAGCTCTCAATATGTCCTCCAGCACTTGTATAGTCATCTTATTGTTCATCTGTCTAGGGATAGAAGGTTGTACTAAAAGTGAATTGTGTGCCCAATTCATCATGCAACTTTCTCCATAACTAAAAAGTGAAAAGGGTTCGACGATCTGAGATGATGAAAAGGGGAACACCATGCAGTCTCCGTATCTCCTTTACATAAATCCTAGCCAAATGTTCAGCATTGTAATTAGTCCGTACTGGAATGAAATGGGATCACTTGGTCAACCAATCAACAAAAATAGAATCAAATTTCCCCCAAGTCTTGGGAAGACCAACCACAAAATCCATGCTATTCTTTCCCACTTCCATTACGGAATTGGCATCCATTGAAGTAGCCCCACACCCCATTAATGTTCATACTTCACTTGTAGACAATTCTGACGCTTTTCTACAAACTTCTCAATGTCTTGTCTCATTCCCGACCATCAATAAACTCGTTTCAAATCTATATACATCTTGGTCACACCCGGGGGAATCGAATAGTGTGAGCCATAAGCCTCTCATATCATCAACTCTTGGAACATATATTCTACCCTTATACTTGAGCACACCATTAGCATCTAGAGTGGTTCCTTGAGACTCACCTATTGCAATCTTTGTTCTAAGCTCATAAAAATCTCTATCTTCAAATTGTTTGGCCTTGATTTCCTCTATGAACATGGAGTTAGCTTCAAAACTAGCTAACAACCCACCTTTTTCACAAATGCCCAACTACATGAACTTAGACTCTAAGGTTTGAATCTCCTTGGCCAATAGTTGCTTGGTTCCACTCAAGTAAGACAAACTACCCATATTTATCGCTTTTCGACTCAAAACGTTTGCCACAATAATTGACTTACTTGGATGGTATTGGATAGTCCCATCATAATCCTTGAGTAATTCAATCCATCTTCGCTATCTCAAATTCAAATCCTTTTGGGTGAATACATGTTGTAAACTACGATAACTTGTTAATACCTCACACTAAACTACATACAAATAATGTCACCAGATCTTAAGAGCAAATACCACCACAACAAACTCTAAATAAGTGGGATAATTCCTATCATGCACCTTTAGTTAACGTGAGACACAAGCTATAACATTCTTATCCTGTATCTACACAGCACCCAATCCAGAATGTGAATCATCACAATAAACAACAAATTCTTTACCCTCAATTGGTAATGCTAGAATGGGCGCGGTAGTCAAAAGAGTCTTAAGCTTTCGGAAGCTCTCCTCACATTTTTCAAACCATTCAAACAGTACCTCCTTTTTTCATATTGGTCAAGTGAGTAGAAATTAAAGCAAAATTATTAACAAAACAATGATAGTTACTAGAAAATCCCAAAAAACTCCTGACTTATGTCACCGGACAAGGTCATACACAACTCTCAACCGCTTCAACCTTTTGGAGATCTATCCTTACCCCATATTTTGACACAACATGTCCTAAAAAGCAACAAACTTCAACCAAAATTAACATTTGGAAAATTTTAAATATAGCTTTTGCTTTCCAAGGATACCTAAAAGAGTAACAAGATAGTTCGCATGCTCTTCATCACTTTTCGTATGTACCAAAATGTCATCAAAAAATACTATAACAAAAGAGTCAATAAAGGTCTTGAATACTACATTAATCAAGCTTATAAATGTTTCAGGCGCATTAGTCAACCCAAACGACATAACAAAAATTTAATAGTGCGTTTAACAGATCGTAAACATCGTCTTGGGTATATTAATCTTTTATTGATGATACACAGATCTTAAATCAATGTTAGAGAAGACCTAATCACCTTGAAATTGGTCAAAATGAACATCTATCCTAGGCAAGGGTACATATTCTGTATAGTGACCTTATTCAAATGTCGGTAATCTATGCACATCTTTGTGCTACCATCCGTATTAATAGATAGAACCGGAGCAACACATAGGAAGCACTAGGACGAATAAAAATCTTATCAATAAGCTCTTGTATTTGAGCCTTATTCTCTCTCAACTCCGTCGGAGCCATGCGATATGGAGGAATTGAAATAGGGCGCATACCAAGATCAAAGTAAATAAAAAAATCTAGATCTCTATATGGAGACATGCTAGAAAAATCATTTGGAAAAAATTCACTAAATTCGGACACCATCGGGATAGACCTAATGGATGGAGATTCAATCTTAACATCCCATATCCAAATAAGTTAAACAACCTTGCTGTACTAACGCTACAAAAAAATCAGCATTTAGCGACTGACGAAATTCGTTGCTAATCTATCTTATTCCATCACTAAACTGGATTAGCAACGGATTTGCGATGGATTGTTGGTTGTTGCTATTTCGCTCATTAATAATCTCTTATCGACTAAAATATGAGTTTCGTCGCAAATTTAGCGACATAATAGAGATGAACGATTTCTATCGCACCTTTTTAGTGACGGATTGATCCGTCATTATACTTATATAGCTCGTCGCTAATTTGATAATTAATTTCTTCATTTAAATAAATACGTGATGAAATTTCTGTCACTAACCCGTCACAAAATATTCTGTTATTTGAGCCACCACATTTTCTACTTAAATATTTCGTTGCTAATCCATAGCCCATATTTATTATAGTAACAACTAAATCGTCATTAAATTTGTTGCTAAAATTTTTCTTGTAAAATCATTCTTTTATTTTTTTTAAATATACATTGCTAAAATAAATTAAATAAAAATTATTAAGTACCTCTAAAATGACAAACATTCATATAAAATAATATTTAGAGGGTTCAAAATTTGTAGATAGAAAATCAAAATCACATACTTTTGGTGCAAAATATGAAAAGAAATATATCAACTATTCTTAAGAGAAACATTTGCTTCCTGTAGTATGTTTTTGCTTCAGATACGTATACTCTTCTCTTCTTTTATCTCCCGACAGCTTAATGGTATGCTTGATGAGAGCTTGGTAGTTCTCTGCCGTCCATAAAAGAGTGCAAACTTGTTATTCCAATAGACAATAGTTCAAGATACTTGGTAATTGGGAACAAATGGGATACACTGGTCTTATCCAATAGCTTTTCGTGCTGAGCCAAAATACACAACTTCAAACTCCATGCAACTCAAAATTTCCAAAACTACGGGTCTACTTTTAGAAACATTGAGTCAAAATAAATAGGATATACCAGAACAAAACTACAACACTTTCTGATCAATATATCCAAACAATGGTGTCCTTTTCTCACAATTCTCGCAACTTTTGATATATGAATAACCTATATTGGGTGGAAAATATAACCATATTATTGATCAACTAAGCTCCAACTTCAAATTAGATGGGGCTGGTTTCATGAATACTCCACATCCATTCTTCTTTAGTCAATCCTAATTCACTGGAACAAATCTTTTGATTGCAAATTACGAGCTCTAGAAAAATAAAGGTTTCATGAATCTCTCACTTTCCCTTCCACCGAGGTTCAAGTTTCTTAATAGAACAAAACAAGTGACGATTTATAAATTGCACAAAAAATGAAATTACAGCAGCATCCCTCTGAGAAACAACAGGAATATTATCAAACATATAAGCTTCTATCATTTTATCAGTCCTCTATCTATTCTACTTAATTCAAGATAATTTCACTGGAATGCAAAAAACCTTGTCACTAATCGCAATATGAGGAACTCTAGAACACTAGAGGTTTCCTGAACCTCTCCCTTTTCTTTACAGACCTGCGACCCTCTCATACAGAACAAAAACACAAATGATTTACAATTTGCACCAAGTATATACACTTACATGGGCTTTCTTCGGAGTAGCGACACAAACATAGTCGTTTATACGGAAGCCAAAAGATGTGATTCTAGCTGCCTGTAAAACCTTAAACGCATGTAATATATATGATATGATATGACATTTTGTAATAATTAATGAGTGACACATTAGTGCGAGGAAGTAAAATGCTAGAAACAAATTAGAACAAATAAGCTGATTGAGATGTAATGTCATAAAATTGATTGTTTTGCTATTATTTCTCACAAAATTACAAGAGAGCTCATAGTCCTCAGTTAGGCACATGTAAATTCATTGCAACAACTGTAAACTAAAAGCATGTAAAAAATAATCTAACATGATATTCATTGGATTTTTCTGTTATGCGGTAATACCAATTCATCAAATGCAGTACCCCACAAAAATTTCGTAAATTGGTATTTCTTAAACTATTGGCAATCATGAGAATCAATTCTTAACCTATATGAAATTCTTGTTTAGCATAAGTTAGAGGAAATAAGAATGCTATTGTCATAAAACTCTTTTTATGAGGCCATTATAAGGTAAAATTTGAAATATGAAACCTTTAATATCTTGGATTAAGCCAATGAAATGGCTTGATGGAAAACAAAAAATTACAATCCTTTCAAGAGATCTAAAAATCTCATAATATAGGAAACAAAGAAGCAATACTTACTCCAGTAACATGTGTCTGAACACATTAATAATAAAATGCATAGAGATGAAAAATATATATACAATACTAACATCAAAGGAAACACACCCATAGTATAAAAAAAACAAGTCAACAGGCATTCATAAGTAGCTGAAAAATAAGATTTTTTTTAATAATCTTAAAACATCAAAATCATAAAAATCAATTTGTAAGATATTACCATAGCTGAAATATTAATAGTTTAAAAGGAGAAAATGATAAAGGCAGTAGCAAGCTAAAATTCCAATTGAAACATTCACACACAGTATAAGCAAACAACAATCACACTTCAAATCTAATAGTTTGTTCTAAATAAATCAAAGAATTTAATAGATAGAAAATAGGTAATAGGAGAACATACTTGGATCGGAGACTTTAAAAGAAATTGAATAATAACTATTTTATTCTGAGATTTCTGATTAGTTTGTTGGTAGCCCTGGTTATTGTTGTTCTCGCGGCCATTGACCATAATGTGCTACTTTAGTGGTCGGAGCAGTGTTTGGCATCGCTATTGTTTATTTTTATTTCTATCCGAGCGACTGTTGGTGGTTCATCGTCTACTGCTATCGCGGTTGCTGCCGGTTGTTGTCACTGGCTACTGATGTTCAGAGTCATTGGTTCTTGGTGGCTTATGGGCGCAGCTGCTGTTCACCGAAGCGATAACACTGGAGAGGAGAGTAAGAGCAGTTGATGCTGCTGGCGGAGAGGGAACAGAGAAGGGCGATGGAAGAGAGGTGTAGAGTACATAAGAATGGCGTCTCTTCTTGTTCTTGTCAAAAATGATGGACAACGAAGAGGCGAAAAGGAAGAGAAGATGTGGGGTGCGACATATCTTAGATAGAAGAAGAATGAGAAATTTACGTTTGGGTCTTTTGGCAAATTAAAATAGAAAAATCTAGGGTATTGTATCTTGACCGTAGGATTATTTTAAATGAAAGGCTAAGATTGAAAAGATGAGATCAACCGTCGCGATTAAATGATAGAGGTTGGGTTGAAATCTCCAATTGGAGTGAATTGCAACGGAATTAGTGACGGATTCCAACATCTGTCGCTTTTGAATAAATATATATTTTGAAAAACTTATGTTGCTGGATATTCTCCTTAATACATAATATAATTTTTATAAAAATATATTTAATAGTTTAACAACTTTTTTTCCATCACTAATTCCGTTGTCCAATATTAATTAAATTTGTCACCATTATTTTGTTACTAAATCCAGAGGGAAAATTATGCGCCAAATTTTCTCACTAATATTTAGCGACGAATTAAATATCCCGTTGCAAATATATTGCTATATTATAATAAAAAAATTGTTAATTTTGCAACAAAATGATTATTCTGTCGCAAATCCATCATTATACAGTGACGAAATATTGTTCTCGCCAATATCCGTCGCTAAACGCTATTTTTTAGTAGTGTAATTTACTAGCCCAGATAGCCGATGTAATCTTAACTTGATTAGGATTGTACACCCCTTTCCACTCTAATTTTTCCCTTCTCAAAATTTCTAGAGTCACATACTAAGCATTACAATTAAAAACAACATAATGGGGAGAAACCAAGTCCTGCCTAAGATTATGTCGAAGTCAGCTATATCAAAAATCATCAAATCAGCCCAAGTCTAAAATCCCATAAACAAATAAGGCAAGCACGATAAACATGGGTGACTATGACTGACTCGCCAACCGGGGTAGAAACACGTATAGAGTCATCAAGAATATCACAAAACATCTTAAAATCAAAGGTGAATCTCATAGACACATAAGAATAGGTGGAACCCAGATCAAATAATACATTAGTCATTCGGTCACAAACAAGAATAGTACATGCGATCAATGCATCAAACGTCTCTGCCTTATTCTTGCCCAGAAAGGCATAGTATTGAGTTCTAGAATCAGCACGAGCTACCTCCCTTCCTGGTTGCGTGTTACCTCTACCTCTGTTACCATTTCCTATACCTCCACGGCCTCTGTGATTTTCTCCTCGACCTATTTGTCGACGTCCTAAACCGTTATTACCATTTCTTGTTGGTACAATTTCTTGAGAAGGTTGCTGCCTGGACTCAAGTGGACACGTTTGTGGGCAATTCCTCATCATGTGCCCCAGTTCCGCACAACTAAAGAAAGTGTGGCTGCCAGATGGTTTGTTGCCAGCCACGTGCCCAACACTCTGATCAACTGAAAAATTATTTGAAGGAGTTCCTAAATAGTTACTAGTAAAGGTGGGCATGGCCCACTGAATTGGTTGGGCCGTGAGTGTAGGTCAACCAGATCGTCAAGCATAAGAGCCTTTAAAATTTCAAGAATTCTTGGCCCTCTTAGCCAACGCCTTAGCTTGTCTGTCTTGATTCACCCCCTCCACTTTCTTTACATAATCGGTTAGTTCATTAAAACTCCTTCATGCAGAAGTCATATGAACATATAACACTTGTATCTCAGAATGCGAACCTCTAATGAACAACCGGATCCTCTCCTCTTCCGTGTAACCAATTGTGAAGCATTCTAGATAAAGCATGGAATTTGTCTTCATAAGCATCGACAGACATACTACCCTGTTCTAGCGCCATGAACTCATTCTTATTGCGATATCTCAAAGTGCTAGGCACATACTTCTCTAAAAATAAGGCATGAAATTGGGTCCAAGTAAGTGGGGGTAATCTAGAGGTTCTGCATTCCACGTAAGCTCCCAACCATTGCTTGCCTCACCTTGAAGTTGAAAGGACACAAACTAAACCCCATATTGGTGAACGATACCCAACATATGCAATATCTCATAACAACCCAATATGAACTCATAAGCATCCTCTATATCAAAACCAAGAAGTACCGGGGGCTTGAGCTTCAAGAACATGGTCAGTATATCATGCTCTTTACTGGTCAACACAAAACCCAACAAAGGATGGAATAAGGCATTGTTACCTCCCTCCCCAATTGGCTTGGGCATATTATTACCAACAGGAGGGTGCGCAGGGACTTGAGTAGGTGGAATCATCCCCGGACCAACCAACCTTTTCAAAAAGGACACAATCTATTGAACTAACACCGGAATAATGGGAGTGATTCCTATGGGTTCAGCTTGCCCTCCTTTCTCTTGTTCAACCTCTTCAACATTATGAACGTCCTCATCCTCTTCTATCACCTCCTCATGTGCCGGAGGGATCTCATTCCCCAAAACATGGTCATTTGGAACCTCATTCACAATAAGTGCAACTTTCTCATAGCCTCTACCCCTAACTCTAACTCTACCTCTACCTTGACTGCGACCTCTCAATGCAGGTTCCTCAACTGGAGCATTAGAAGGAGCTATGGGCCTAACGTCATAATACCTAGTATTAATACAAGAGTGAAAGAACTTAAATACCAATTTTAATTGCCGGATACCAATTGGAATCAAGTCATTACACGAAGGAGACAAGATAAAATAAAGATTTTCTAAAGTCCTATAACCTCTTGAACAAAAGTAAATGTGTCCCCGTACCGTTCCGCAAGACTCTATTAGATCATTTTGGTACATCGATATCAACGAACCTAGGCTTGATACCAACTTTGTCATGACGCAGACAATCGTGATTTGCACCCACACTACAACTCAGTGGGAGAGCCACTACTAGCAACCAACTAAAGTAATAAACCTAAAAAAATAAGGCATTTTAGTTACGAAAGCAAGTTAAATAACTAAAAACAAGGTTCCATTATTAAATAAGATCTAATAATCAACAAAACATGCGGAAGATAACGTAAAACTTGAAAGTAAATGTACCAAAACTAGAAACAATAACCACGTCTAACAAGAATTTTCTAGTGAACTATCTATCAAACTAAAATAAGGTCTATGTTCGAAAATGGAGGACATAGACTAAGGAGAATTCCATGGAAGCCCCAACGATGTGGCTCACCCTTAAACTCAAAGCGATCACTGATGTCCTAGGTTATGTATGTCAATAGTTGCGTGAAGATGTCCTGTACTCAACAAAAATAAGAGAAGGTGCAGAATGTGTACTGGTAGGATCACGCATCTATCCCACTAGTGTAACATAAACAAGCAATTGCAATATTATAATACAAGCATAAATATCAACATATTAGACACTATCATAAAAATCAATATCAAAATTTGCATGCTTCATCACATAGTTGGTCCTGTCACGAACCCTAAGTAAAACTGTTAGCATGCCGAAATATGGCAATCCTATATCACCTTTATGCTGGAATGTGGCAACCAATCCCAGTTAGCATGTCGGAACTTGGAAATCCGATCCAAGTTAGAGTGTTAGAACGTGGTAGCCAATCCCAATAACACTTCAAAATCACACATTCAAGTCATGATTTCATGGTATCGATACTCATGTATCCCATTTCAATATCTATGATCAATATTGAAACATGCATACATATAAAAGTATCACAACGAAGCAAAGCTAGTTTATATCACACAATTATAGAATCACAACCATCACCTACCTCGAAAGAAGCATGAAAGCCTAGAAAACTTGATTTTCCCTTTTCAGATTCTTTCTGCTTGTTTATGGTCTACAAATAACAATTTAGGTATAGGAATCAATAAGGAAATACTAAATTACCGGAAAACTAACAAACTATGAACCCTAGTTCAAACCCATGACCCAGCTAGTCAATTTAGGGTTAACCTATTTCCATCAAGAATGACCCATTCTAAAATATTTTATGGATTGAAAAACAAATTTAGGGAGTGAAAAGCTTACCTCTAACTTCAAGAATGGTGGAAAACAAGTTAAAATAGCCCAGGGGTCGTCTTTTCACTCAAAAAGTAAAAAATTACAAAATTAAGTTGTCTAAGGATTTCATTTATGAATTTAAAACTCGTCATCCTGCTACAACGACACCTATCCAATTATAGTGGTGTTGTTGCAGCGGCATTAATCATGATAAAGTGCCATTAAGTGAACCAGTGAGCTCATCTTGAAAAAAACTCAAAAATACTTTAATTCTGTCTCCACCTCCTGCTACAGCGGTACCCATCCCGCTGTAGTGGCATCGCTGCAGCGGCAAGAATCCCACTGCAGCGACACTAAGCGAGGCAATAAGATCCTTACTGGAGTACCACTTTACCCTTTTTACAACATACACTTAATACACTATTCTCATTAAGTGCCCTTAACGCCAAGATGGATTCCTGGTGATTTACTTATCAAAATTCAATTTCGTAAAGTCGTTTAGATTCCTTAACAAGTTATCTAAATGATTATGTAATAAAATCTACATATACTCAATTCAATTGCTACCATATTTCCTTACATCTTGATGAATCTAAATTCCTTCAAATCTTGACAAGGTTGGGAAAATTCTAGTACTACGAAAAAGTTTTTCCGACCCCAATTTTCGCCATTGGCATTCCTATGACGAAGAAGCCTGGTTGTTACACACCTTTATTGGGATTTTTATCTAATACTATAAATTGTAATGATTTATTCCCTAATTTATTTATTTTCTTTAAAGAAAAAAACTTGCAATATACATGGCTTGTGGACCAATTTGAGAGGATTCAGGTTGACATGATCTCGGTGGGAGGACTAAGTATGGACTTTCTTGTGCCTCCAAGAGAACCTCACACTTCCAGTGGTGTTGCTCATACAGAGGCCCTTTAGAGAGCCTTTAAGTCCCTTTCATTGGCCTACATAAAGTTGTTAGCTAGCTTAGATGTTGAGAAGAAAAAAACCTATTTTTTGTGAAAAGTTGCTAGTAAGAAAACTAATGTGGATGAAATCCCTTTAGAGAATGGTGTTGTTTTGAGATTTCCAAGGGACATTATGAGGGATATTCAGGATTTCTCATTCTTGAGCAGATAAGAAAATGAGATTCTAGCGGGTAAGGAACAAGAAATAATAAGATAAAGCTAGTATCTCTCCCTCCCCTCCTTGTCCCCTATTTCTCCTCACTTTCAGCTTTTGATATAGGGTGGTTGTTGACCCGCTTAGGCCTTGTATAACTAATTATATTTCTTCATTTTCTCGACTTAAAGTGTACCTTGGAAATAAAATGACGTGTAGAACCCCGGAAGGGACTACGAGGTAATAGAAATAAAGAGAGCTCAAAAGAGTATTTTATATCATGAAAGAGTTTGACGAAGTGCGAATCTAGCATAGTCTCAACAATTCATCCGATATGTCAAAAGAAGTGGTTGTGGCATAACCCATACGCCACAACAATATCTGAAAACTAAATCAATAAAACTATAAAAGTGTATCGATCCTCAGAACATGAGGACTCACAAGTCTTCAAATGCTAAGAGAGAGATCAACTAGCCACAAGTAAGCAAGGTAGTAGCACCAAACCCTAGATTAGTGAAACAATGTAGACACAAGTATGCATTCGTACATGGAATGTACTAAATATGATAGCATTGCATAAATGATATAACATTATGCCAAAAGGACCTTACATGACATTAAATGACCAAGCTAGATCATAAGACAAGAGGTTATAAAACACAAGTTATACTCATGGTCCATGAAAGCACAACATATTTAAACTCTATGTGTGATACTTAAAAAGTAGACTAGATTATTATTGTGGATGTTTGTCATTAACCGACATAGACTATGTGAGCTACACATATAATCTGATGTCTATCTCACACTGAAAATAGATGTTCTTCTTACCAAGGTAATGACCATAAACTACTAATTTAAGTTGATTCACTAGCTAAGAAATCATACAGGGGCACGTAGTTAAGGATAAGGATATTTCTACTAGATATCTGACCTCTAATAAAGGGAAATCCTCCATCTCAATATCCTCAAGGGGCTAAGTAAAATCCCATGGAATAGTGATTAGTCCTATTCATTTCATAATGTATGGAAAAACACAAATAATCTACTAATCCAAGCTAAAGTCATTTAGAATAGCTCATTAAATCTTGATTATAGGAAGCAATTGAATAGGAACATATAAATTCGAGTAGAAAGGAAAGACAATAATTGAATAATAATCTTATACACACAAGCTGGCTATTATACTAACTATATTGGTATTGAGATTGATTGTGCGTATAAAATTAAACATGAATTGAGTTAACCTCTTTAAGAGGATGAGGGTTCGAATAAGTAACTAATGAAGTAGTGAAAGAAGTTTGGGGTATTGTGAGTAATAGTAATTTTATATAAGTAATGAATTCCTTTCAGATGTGATGGGATTCCTATGTGAGACTTGTAAAACCTTAACGGTAAGCTCTTAATGCTCACAAGTCACACGAACTATTTTTCATATGAATTATGTTTTTAGTTGAAGTCAATTGGGGTTGGGTCTTGTCCGCCATGTGAAAAGTGAGAGATGTAGTTTTTTGGGTCATGGTTCACCCATGTGGACCGACCTAGTTCAATTGGACCCGACAGGACTCAATATTTTTTTCTGAAAGAAAAGATAAACCACAATTCTTTTTAAAAAAGGGAACAATTACAAAGTAAATGCTCCGACATAAGGATACTCCCTTTTTAAATCATTTTATCTAACACTTCTCTGGGAGTAAGAAAGAAAGAAGTAAAGAAGAATAGAGAAAATAATACTTTAAAAACAAGAAAAACTTTTTTCTTCAGAAGAAAAATCAACAAACAAAATTAACATTTAACATATAAAATGTAACATTTGTTCCCTAATGATTCGAAGAGTGATTGTAGGGCAATTAATTTTTTTAGCAAAATCAAGGATATGTGTTGCAAGTATAAGGTACACAACTCGTCAATTTCGCTCAATATTTCTAACATAGTGGAAGTGTTATTTTCAATCATTTTCATTAGAACAAGATAAATTCATTCATCCTTTTAGGTATAAAAACGATCATATTTTTTTCATATTACTTTAATTAAAACAATATCATATAAAATTGAGTTCATTCAACAACAACCATTTTTCTTAGGAACTTTCATATGATTTTGTTCTTTCTTTTAATCTACTACATGTTTCTTAATTGGCTCCTTAATATTCAGGATAATTACATTCTTGAAAGGATCAAGGGCTCTACCAAAGGACTAATCTAGCTACAAATGAAAGAGTAAAGTGTATTATATTCATACCACTTCCAATTAAATATGTTACGTATAGTGACATTTTTCAGTAATGTTCCTATTAGGAATTCAAATTTGTTGACTATTACTTAGAAAATCTTACTCTATAATTGATATACCGTGGTTTCATGGTATTTTAAATGTTTTTTCCTTAAGTTTAGTGTGTGTCCAAAAGCCTTTTTGTATTAATTATTATGTAAGTTTCTCTTTATTTGCAGGATCTGTCTAAAGATGAACACGGAAGTTTTTGAGCAATAAATGTAGAAAAGTTACCACCTACGGAGCTTGTGACAGTCCGTCGTGCCTATGACGGTCCGTAGGTGGCATCGTAGTGAAGCTGCTGAAGGAAGATGGGGAAGTCTGACCAAGTGTGGGGTTACGAAGTGCATGACGGGCCGTCGTAGCCATGACAATCCGTCCTGCTGGTTCGTCATGAAGATCAGAAAAGTAGTCCAGTACCAAAATTCCAAGAGTTTAAGTGTTATGGAACAGAGACCCTCGACGGACCGTTGTGCCTGTGAAGATCTGTCATGCCTGCCGTCGAGGATAATGAAGAGAGAAGAAGAAGAAGAATTTACAAAGTATGGTACAACGGAGTCAATGACGACCCGTCGTGAGCACGATGACCCATCGCGAGGTCCGTCGACCAAGCCGCATTTTGACAGATTTTCAGCAAATAGAGTCCTTCTTTGATTAGGGTTTCGTTTTTTATAAATAGTTCGGAAAACCTCATTTTTGGGGTTAGACTCTCATACGGTTAGACTCTTGGTTATTAGACACTTTATGTTAAATTCTTTGTGAAGAAATTATTTTGATTATTACACTTTGGATTGTTACACTTTTCTCTGGGGTTCATTGTTGGTGATTTTGTCAATTAATCAAGTAAATTTTTTATTTTTTCTCATTGAAGTAAGTGCATGAATTCTTATATTTTATATATGACTATTGTGATTATGACTATGGGTAACTAAACTCCATAAATAGGGTTGTGGGAACCATGGGTGAATAATAAGATAAAATCTAACTAAAATAACAATTCTTGAATAGTGTCTTGCATGTATTGATAAATCTTTCGCTTAGAAGTCTTTTTAACGGATGGCCAACGTTAGAACTCGCCTTAATGCTACTTGTCGGACCAAGGAGGTACATAATAAGAAAAGAACTATCAACATAGATTTAGTGTATACTATCTAATAGGCTAGTATTGATTGGTACGAGGTAATAACTTAGTCAAATATCTAGTGCAATGCTTAATATGAGGTAAAGGTAAGGGCTAGTATAGAAACACACGTAGCCGAACCAAGGTGCGGAGTGAAACTTTCTAGATGCCGGACCAAGGATTTAGAAATACATAACTTATCACTTTGCATGCAAGATACTAGGAAAGAATTGTTATAGTTAGAATTATCAAGTTAGGAACCTGTGAGGAACACATAAACCCCGATTACTTTTATTAATTGAGTAAACTCCAACAATTGAATCTGTTAGTTGTCTACTTTGATTTAGCTAATTATTTTCATTCATTTAGAAATAAAAAAAACCTTTTATTGTCTTTGTTTTCTAAGGGAATAATTGACTAAATAGTAGTAATAATAGATTGAAGTTAAATCTGAACTATTTTCCTCGTGGGAACGATCCCAACCTCATTAGATGGGTTCTTTACTTGATACGACCGCTTTACTTCTTATTTGAGAAGTAAGTTTGAGCGTATCAAATTTTGGCACCGCTGCCGGGGAAAGTAGCTTTTAGATTAACTTAAACTTATTACTATAGTTTAGTCGATATTTTCTTTATTTTACTTTGTTTCTTGTTTTTTTTTCTTGCAGAATTATCTTCTTTGTATGCCAAATACACGGAGAGGAAGAGAACCCTTGTTTATCTACGATCACGAATTATAGCGTACACTATACAACATGATTTGAAACTTGGGTATTAATGATGATGATCCAAACCAGAACATCCAAGCTCCGGTTGATGTTCATGGTCAGTTATTACCCGATCCTTCGGGTGAAAACCAACAGAGGGGACAAAATCCCGCTCAACATCCCCAAAAATACTACAGAGTCTATGACAATATAGTAGACTCTGATGGGCCACTTGTCTTGCCCCCTCTACCACCAGGCCACACCTTTGTGGTAACTAGTAACCTGATGCAAATTCTCACTGCCAGAGGTTTTTTTTCAGGGCTACCTTCTGAGGATCCACATGCCCATATAGCTAAGGTAAGGGCAGTGTGTAAAAGCTGTGTAGGTAGGCCTGACTTGGACTTGGATGTAATAGGGCTAAAAGTGTTTCCTCTCTCATTGACGGGAGAGGCTGCTATTTGGTTCACTAAGCTCCCTTATAACTCAATTTTCATTTGGAACCAACTAAGGGACGTTTTCTTAGCACGATACTACTCAGTCTTCAAGAAACTAAACCACAAAGACAGAGTGAACAACTTTGTGGCACTACTAGGAGATTCAGTTAGTAGATCTTGGGATCGATTCACCTCGTTTTTTAGAAGCGTCCCCAATCACCGCATAGATGATGAGTCACTGAAGGAATACTTCTATTGGGGACAAGATGATAATAATAAAGCGGTGTTGGATACTATAGCGGGTGGTTCTTATGGGGAGTGTCCTTATGCTGAGATTGCTTAAAAGTTAAAGAAAATCTCCCGAAACAATCAAGCTTGGAGTAATAGGAAGTCAGATACTGGGAGAAATACCTTTGCAGTGCAATCCACTCACAACCCAGCCACAAATGAGATTCGTGAAGAGATGGCTCAGATGAGAACTGAGCTTAGGTTAGTGTTAAAACATATCACTGGGGTGTAGAAAAAATAAATGCAGTCAACTACTTGTCTAAACAACCACCATCAAATGATGAATGCTATTATGAGGAGGATTCATATGCGGTAAATAAGCAGACAGGGGGTTTCCGACCGAGTGCCCAAGGCTCTAGCCAGGAGAATTGGCTCAAAGGTCAAGGGAACCAAGGTAGGATCTATGGTAACAATAACCGTGAGGGTCATTATGTTCGAGAAGGAAATTACAACCGCAACAACAACTTTAACATGGGTAACTATGGTAATAGAAATGATAGGAATGGGCTCTATGTTCTTCCTCAAAATCGTGAAGTTACTCCCAGGGATAGTGGAGGTAGTATGGCGCGAGTTAAGGATATATTGCATAAAATGATGAGGAGGTTCGATGCTAGTGATGAGCACACTAAAGAGTTGAGGAGTGATCTAGCAGGTATTGGGCAGAAAGTCGATACACATGCAATATCGATTAAGCAGCTTGAGTTACCATTGGCCCAAGTATCTGCGACTGTGAACACACAGCAACCAGGCACTCTTCCTACTAACACTGTCCAAAATTCTAAAAATGATGGACATTGTATAGCAATCACTACTCGCGGTGCTAAGCAAACCATTTACCCACCTATGCCGCCTAATGAGAAAAAGGTGACAAAAGATACTCATAAAGTGGTAGAGGTTAACGGTGAAGTAGAGGATAACACTGGAAATGATGTTGAAGTGCCTAAAAAAGTAACTCCCATGCCTAGACCACCACCCTCATTTCCTCTAAGATTAGTGAAAAAGACCGAGGATGGTAAATATCGGCATTTTATAACAATGTTGAAGCAGCTTTTTATCAATGTCCCTTTGGTAGAAGCTTTAGAACAAATGCCCGGTTATGAAAAGTTTATGAAAGATCTGGTTACAAAGAAAAGATCGGTCACTTTTGAGGATGATGATAGAAAGCAGCATTGTAGTGCTATTGCTAAAAGATCTCTGGTACAAAAGAAAGAAGATTCGGGTGCATTCAATATTCCTTATCGGGTTATTACATTTTGCGAAAGCATAGATCTCATGCCCCTGTCGATTTACAAAAAGTTGGGTTCGGGTGATCCAAATCCCACTGCGATGCTGCTACTGATGGCCGATCAAACAGTAAAAAGGCCTATAGGGATACTCCAGGATGTGCTAGTAAAAGTGGAGTCATTCATATTTCCAGCAAATTTTGTTATTCTTGATTGTGAAGTCAATTTTAAAGTGCCCATTATTCTTTGGAGGTCATTCCTTGCTACGGGAAAAGCCTTAATAGATATGGAAAAGGGGAAGATGAAATTTTGGTTGAACAATGAGGAAGTGACCTTCAACATTCGTAGGTCCATGAGGCAGATTGGTGAGCTCCAATAGGTATCTGTTATATCCTACAACGTTTGTGAGTCATGTGAGACACAAATGGAAGAACTTCTCGGTGTGGAAGCATTAGCGACAATGATAATGGATTTTGATAATGATTGCATTGAAGAGTATGAGTCATTAGTCGCGGCTATTGATCGAGGTGATGTTCGGTTTAAACTGAAGTAATATGAGTTAGACATGAAGAATCGAGAGTCTTAACCCGCGAAACCATCTATAGAGGAGGCTCCAAAGTTAGAACTAAAGCCTCTCCCTCCTTATCTCAGGTATGAATTCTTAGGAAATGGTGACACTTTGCCAGTAATTATTGCATCATACCTGAATGAACAACAAGTTGAGAGTTTTGTAAAAGTGCTAAAAAGGCTCAAAAGAGATATTGGGTGGACTATTGCGAACATTATTGGGATCCATCCTGGTATTTGTTCTCATAAAATCCAACTCATGCCCGATCATAATCCAAGTATTGAGTACCAAAGACGCTTAAATTCACCTATGCAAGAGGTCGTGAAGAAGGAAAATATTAAGTTGTGAGACGCCGGAGAAATTTATCCGATCGCCGATAGTAGTTGGGTATGCCCTGTTCAGTGTGTACCTAAGAAAGGGGGAATGACTGTGATCCCCAATGAGAAAAATGAACTTATTTCAATGAGGCTAGTTACTGGATGGAGGGTGTGTATGGATTACCGCAAATTAAATGCATGGACTGAAAAAGAGAATTTTCCTATGCCCTTCATGGATCATATGTTGGATAGCCTTGCCGAAAAAGGGTGGTACTATTTTCTTGATGGATATTCGGGGTATAATCATATTTCTATTACACCAAAAGATCAAGAGAATGTCGTTTGGGTTGTGCAATGCACCCGCCACATTTCTGAGATGTATGATGTCGATATTCTCCGACATGGTGGAAGATACTATAGAAGTTTTTATGGATGATTTTTCTGTGGATGGTGATTCATTTGAGTGGTGTTTGAACAATTTATCTGAGGTCCTTAAGAGATGTGAAGAATGCAATTTAGTACTAAATTGGGGAAAATTCCACTTTATGGTGAAAGAAGGTATTGTTTTGGGTCATCGCATTTCAGAAAAGGGCATAGAGGTTGATTAAGCTAAAGTCGAGGTAATAGAGAGACTTCCCCCACCTATCTCTGTAAAAGGTGTGAGAAACTTTCTTGGGCATGTAGGTTTTTACCAAAGATTTTTCAAAAATTGCACATCAGTTGTGCAAACTTTTAGAGAAAGATATTTTATTTTGATAAATCCTGTCTTAAAGCATTCGGCGAGCTAAAAGAATAATTGGTGTCTGCACCTATCATGATTTCTCTGGATTGGAACAGTCCATTTGAGGTGATGTGCGATGCTAGTGGGGTTGCTCTTGGTGTATTATTAGGACAAAGAAAGAACAAAATCCTTCACCCCATTTACTATGCTAGTAAAGCCCTAAATGAAGCTCAGAAGAACTACACAGTGACTGAGCAAGAACTCCTTGTAGTAGTCTTTGCTTTTGAAAAATTTCACTACTATTTGCTAGGTACTAGAGTTATAGTACATACTGACCATTCAATATTGAGATATTTGATGGCAAAGAAGAATGCGAAACCGAAGTTGATTCGTTGGGTATTACTTCTACAAGAATTTGACTTTGAAGTAAGGGATAGAAAAGGGACCGAAAATCAAGTTGATGATAACTTGTCCCGACTAGAAGATGAATCTATGAGAGTGTTAGGGTATAAGACTGATATTAATGATACTTTCCCCAATTATCATGTATTGGCTACCTCATAAGACTTGATTCCATGGTTCGCAGATTTTGCAAACTATCTGGCTAGTGATATTATTCCTTCGGACTTGTCCTTTCATCAAAGAAAAAAGTTCATGTACATTGTGAAGAAGTTCTTTTGTGATGAACCATATTTATACAGGAGTTGTGCCGACGGGCTTATTCGGTGTTGTGTGCCAGAATGTGAGTTGTTGAGCGTTTTAGAGGCATGTCATTCCTTACCCGTTGGTGGACATCATAGTGGTATTTGAACCGCTAATAAGATATTACAATGTGGGTACCATTGTCCAACTCTTCATCAAGATGCTCATGAGTTTCTAAAGCATGTGATAGATGCCAAAGAGATGGCGGCATTTCCAAAAAGGAAGAGCTCCCTCTAAACCCTATTCTTGTGATTGAGTTATTTGATGTTTGGGGTATTGACTTTATGGGTCCTTTTGTGTGTTCTCATGGAATGAAGTATATTTTAGTAGTGGTTGATTATGTATCTAAATGGGTGGAAGTTATCATCCTCGCAAAAAATGAAGGGAAGAGTGTAATTACATTCTTAAAAATAATACATTCTCTCGTTTTGGCACCCCAAGGGCAATTATTAGTGATAGGGGCTCTCACTTCTGCAACAGATAATTCAATGGGTTATTGGAGAAATATGGGGTTCGCCATAATGTGGACACTCCTTACCACCCACAAACTAGTGGGCAAGTTGAAGTGTCAAATAGGGAGATCAAACAGATATTGTCAAAAATAGTGAACGCTAGTAGAACGGATTGGTCAAGGAGGCTTGATGATGCTCTTAGGGCCTACCGGACAGCGTATAAGACTCCCATAGGTATGTCCCCGTGCCAACTTGTATATGGGAAAGCTTGACATCTTCCGTTTAAATTAAAGTATTAAGCCATGTGGGCTATGAAGAAGTTGAAAATGGATTGGAACGAAGTTGCAGAACAACGGTTAACTAGGTTGAATGAACTCGATGAATTTCGCCTTAAAGCTTATGAAATCTAAGCCCTCTACCAAGAAAATATGAAGAAGTACCATGACCGAAAAATTGAAAAACGTGATTTTATGGTTGGGGATTTGGTGCTTTTATTCAATTCTAGGTTGCGCTTGTTTTCGGGCAAGCTTAAGTCCAAATGGACTGGTGCTTACTTGGTTACCCAACTATTCCCTCATGGAGCAGTTGAGTTGGAAACTAAGGAGGGTGTGCGGTTCAAGGTGAATGGACAACGCATAAAAATCTATTTCGGACATGCTGAATCGGCGAATGAAGTGTTCGAGGCATACCATCTTGATGAGGTCTAAGTAATCAAGTGTCCTCAGTCGTGCCGCGACGTTAAATCAGGTGCTTGTTGGGAGGCAACCCAATACTTATAGTTTTTCTTTCTAGTAATGGTAGCATTTTCTACTAATGGGTTTTAAATTTGCAGGCACATCACCAAGAAATTTTGCAGAAAATCACTCTACAGCAGTCACTGACGGACCCATCGACGGCCCATCACGAACGCAACGGACCGTTGCATGAATCTACGTATTTCAGTTATTTTCAAAACTATGGCACACACGACGGAATCAATGATGGACCGTCACAATTGCGATGGACCGTCGTTGAGGACTCATCATGTCATTAATGAGCGTACCTGACCTGACCCGGCTGGGAACTTTTAAAAAATTTCAACCTATAAAACACCCCACCCCTTCATTTGAACGGTTTCTTTCCCTCTCTCTCCCATTCCCTCTCTTTTAAACTTTCCACTTCCTACCTCTCTTTCAACCAATTATTTCCCCAAACTCCCCAATTCCTAAAATCCACTCTCTACGGAGTCTGCTGCTGTGGTTCTGTTCTTTCTAACCAAGTGCCTCACTTGCTTCTCTTTCTCCTATTCTCAGGTATGTCTCTGATTTTTATCCATTTACATTGCATTTTTGTTTTTCAATTAGTATTAGCCTAGTTCTTATATATGGATCTTCATTCTTTGATCCAATTTTGTCTAATCTAGGTTGAGGATCCTTAAATTGCCTTGCTAAAACTCTAGAAATAAGTGCTTTAACATTGCTAGTTTACTAGGTATTGGGTAGAAATGTATAGGTTAACACTAAGTATTCCATGTGAGTCATAGAGGATGAATTTGGCATCCTCAGTTCTGTCATTGAATGACAGAACGAAACCCCGATGACGGACCGTCGTACCTACAATAGACCGTCATAGGGTCCGTTCCAACATCTCCAACACCCCACTGTCCAATTTTCTCCAAGTGCCCTCCAACAGACACATGCGACGGACTGTTGTTTCCACGACGGTCCAACCTGCACAACCATTCTGGTTGTCAGAGACCCTATTAAGTGTCCTCTTACGGATATATACGACGGACCGGCATACCCTCGACGGTACGTCCTGCACAACCGTTCTGGTTGTCAGAGACCATGTTCCTAAGGGTCTCCAACTTTTTCTAATTATCCTCTTACGGACATCTACAACGGACCGTCATACCCTCGACGGTCTGTCCTACACAAACCGTCAGGACGGTCAGAGACCTCTCTCCTAAGGGTCCCCATACTTGTTCTAAGTGTCCCACGACGGACACGACGATGGACCGTCATCATCACAACAGTCCGTCGTGCTTATCCGTCATAACTGTCAGAGTCTTTCCTTCAGGGGTCTCCACATCAACATAGTTGAAGTAAGACATGACGGACCCCATGATAGTCCATCGTACTCACGAAAAACCATCACCTACTCCGTCGTGTTTCACTGTTACTACAAAAAAATCATTACAGCTTAGCTCTTATATTTATTTTGTTTTGTTTTTGGTCGTCTTGTTTGCTCCTTCTCATACTAATATTGATTCTTATATATATACATATTGATTTAGTATCAATTAAGAGAAATTATCAATTAATGATACCATACAGTATATGATACTTATTTAGTATCAGTTAAGCAAAATTAGTTTGGAGTATATAGGTAATAGAATATGAATCTAAAGGGGTATACATATATTATTATTTTGCTTTTATGAGATATTTATATATATATATATACACACACACACACACACACACACATTAACATTATAAAAACCAATATACATATATTCTTATAGTATCATTGATTAATGAGTAACTTCTTGATTAATGAGTAACTTCTGAACAAGAAACCTCAAATATATATATATATATATATATATATATATATATATATATATATATATATATATATATATATATATATATATATTACAAGTCTTAATAAAGGTGTATGGGTGTAACACCACGAAAATTTTAAGTTAAGGCACGAACTATTCTTTATTTGAACATAAGATTTTATCGAGTTACTCTTAATACGCTCATATTGTAAATGTATATTCTTTACTATGACAAGGATTTCGAATATCAATTAAGGTCACTAGAAACTCCTAGCACAAAGTAGAGTTGAAAGTTCTCTCAATTAAGTTTTGATATAAGATTTTATTTGATCAATTTCAAAAAACCATATCTCTTAGAATATAAAGATTTACGTGGCTCGTAACCTATCAAATTGAAGGTATTGATTCCTCTTTCCAACGCCAACAATTTCATGTCAATCCAATATTTAAGTAAAAAGTTATGACCATTTTATTAACTGGCATAGTGCAGTTCCGTTTTAGCCGTACGAAAATTCTAAATAAAGTGATTTTCTTCCCCTTATACCACTAGGGTAACATTAAAACCGGATTTCTTAACTCTTATAAAGCCCTAAACAAACATATTTCTATATTTTAATCCATTATCATCTTCTCTCTCAAGCCCTAGGGAAAATCCCTAAGAAAAATTAATGTAGAAGACTATTCAAGATTCTTTCAACCTTTTTCAAGATTGTCATTCTCCGAGAATTGCATGCTTTCCAACATAAATTCTTCCATTCAATTATGAATCAATAATTAAAATCGTAATTCATAGTCATAGAGTTCAGGAAACTAATTCAAGGATTTCAAGAAAGTTGTTCTTGATTTTTTACCTTCGAGTTAGGGTTTCAAGGCTTCTAATCAAGTTCTTCTTCAATAATCTTCAAGATTATTAAAAAAATAGTTCTTCCATGTATGTAAGTCTATCAAGTGTTGGACTAATTTGTCGTCACGCCCTACATCTACTATAAGATCAATAAAAGAGTAATCTACATTTTTTCCCTAGATTTGAGTATTCTTGAGATCGTGTTTCTTTTAAAAATTCTATTCCTAATTATTGATTTTGGATATTGTTATTGTGATCCTTGAGTTGATTTGTTCATGTCTATATTTCATCATGAACCCTATTTTGAGTTATAAATCCTGAGAAGCTTTTTAAAGACAACACTTGAGTTTTTGAGAAAGTTAAGATGATTTTTGAGAAAAGAGTTTCTAAAACATGATTAGTATGACAATCGAGTATGACATCAATATTTAAGAAGTATGGTATCTAGATATACCATTAATGTTTAGGCAGTATGACTTCTCGGGTCATTAATCATCATATTAAAATATGATTTTGATATGTTTTAAAGAAAGAGTTTTCAAGTATGAATTGAGTAAGAGTATCAGGGGACTATGTATTCCCAGAGGTATTAATTTTTACATTGAAAAAAAAAGAAAATGATATTTTTAAATGAGTTATGAGTTTAAAAGATATTTCAAGAGCAGTTACCTCTTAAAAGAGGGTAGTTTGAGAAATTATCTCAAACCAGAGGAAGATTTATGTTTTTAACCATAATGAACATAACTATATATTGTCGGGATATTGAGTACCGATATGCGGATTCGTTTAGCCAACTCAAAGTCCTCATAAACCATGTTAGCCAACATGAGTAAAGGGTCATACTTTTTAGATAATTTCTTATTACTTTTTCATCATAGCTTAGTGGATCCACTTAGTTGAGGTGTTCTATACCCCGACAAGGTATAGGAAAATTTGGCAACGTGCGCGAAATTATGAATAATCATGCAGCTCATAGTGATGGTTGTCGGTTAGAGAACTTCCCAATAGTGTCAAAAAGTAGTTACATATATCACTTCTTTAAGGAGTCGTGGGTCTTGTCCCGACACTCTTCTTCTTATAGTAAAGGCTTCATAGATATATATTTTTGGAGAATTTCAGTCTCAGAGGTTTTACTTAAAGTAATGTTTCATACTCAGTATATTCAATAAAGTTTTGAGATTCGGTAAATCGCTTTTAAATGTTTCTTTCAAAATTGATGTTTATGTATGCTTGAGTTAGTCTTCCACTTATAGTCAACCAGTATAAGGGTTTAAATGGGGACCAAGAATGGTTCTAAATATTTTATTTATCTGGTAGCCACCAAGATGTACCATGATTTACAGGAAGTCTATTGGTGGAATGGTATGAAAAAGGATTTTGCAGAATTTATCGCCAAATGTCCTAATTGCCAACAAGTTAGGGCTGAGGACCGAAGAGCAGAAGGCTTTTGGCCAAACATATCAATTCCTTCTTGGATGTTGGAATAGGTGAAAATGAATTTTAATGTAGTTCTGCCCCGTATTCGAAGGTAGCATGATTCTATTTGGGTCATTGTTGATAGGATAACAAAATCAGTCCACTCTATTCCCGTTAAGGTATCTCACTAGGCGAAAAAATATGCCAACTTGTATATAAGGGAGATAGTGAAGTTCTAAGGGATTCTTCTATCTAACATTTCGAATCGGGGTACCCAATTTACATCTCACTTTTGGAAGTCATTCGAAGAAGGGCTTGGTACTAGGGTAAAGCTTAGCACCACTTTCCAACCTCAAACGGATGGTCAAGTGAACCAGACCATTCCAACTTAGAAGACATGTTGAGGGCTTGTGTTATAGATTTTAAAGGTAATTGGGATGACACTTACCCTTGATAGATTTGCCTACAAGTTACCACTCAAGGATCAATACGTCTCCTTTTGAAGCTTTGTGTGGTAGGAGATGTTGGTCTCCATTTGGTTGTTTTGAGGTACGTGATAATTTCTCTTATTTGTCCCGAATCAGTTTATGAAGCTGTTGAAAAAGTTCGTCATATTAGAGAGAGGTTGAGAAAGGCTCAAAGTAGGCAAAATTCATATGCTGATGTGAGAAGAAGGGATGTAGAATTTTAAATTGGTGATTAGGTTTATTTGAAAATATCATTCATGAAGGGTTGATGAGGTTTGGGAAGAAAGATAAATTCAGTCCCCGGTTTGTAGGTCCTTGTCAAATTTTCAAGTGTATTTGGAAAGTTGCCTAGCTATGAGTTGGACTTGCCAAATGAGTTGGCCCCGGTTCACCCGATATTTCATGTTTCGATGCTTAAAAAGTATATTGGGGACTTGGTTTCCTTTATTCCCCTAGTAGGTTGGGAGTTGATGAAAACCTTTCCTACGAAAGGTTTCGGTAAAGATCTTTTACCAACAATTCAAAAGGTTGAGAAACAAGGAAGTAGCTTCTGTTAAGGTTCGATGGGATAAATCATTTAGTTAAGTGAGCTACTTGGGGGGCCGAGGCTGATATGAAGTCCTGATATTCTCATCTCTTTTCTTCTACTCCTAATCAAGCTTGAGGTAAGTAGTTTCTATGGATTTTTAGTATCTTGGGAGTCATGTGTATTCTATGAGTTTTTCCATGATTTCCCTATATTATGAATGTTCTTGATGAAATTCATGTTTAGTAAGAAAATGAGTTTTCATGATTAATGTTCCTCCTGTTGTGCATTTAGCATGAGTTGCCTATTTGACTTCATAAGATGTATTGATGAACATACTTTAGTATGATTTTGAGAGTATTGGCATATTGGATTCATGATATTATGTTGAGCCTTATTTTTGTTGGAGGAAGTAGTTCCTCCTATTAATATGAAAATTATTGAGCTTCGTGCATATTGGGTTCTTAGATGTAGTTCCTACTCCATTGTATTGCATTGATTATGTATTGAGACGAAGTTGATGTTTCCTCCTTTGAATTGTGTGTTGTTTGGATGTTTCATGGATAATTGGTTGTTTTTCTTGAGTCTTTAAATCTATAAGGTATCTAGATCATCATTCGAAGACGAATATTCCAAAGAGGGAGATAATGTAACATTCCGAAAACTTGTAGACTAAAGTAGTGTCTAACATAAAAACTAGGGAAAAGCCTCAAATATGTCATTGATAGTGTCAAGTACAACCATGGGGCATTATATATATATATATATATATAATGCCCCATGGTTGTACTTGACACTATCATTTTTTTTTCTTGACTTTTTAAATGTTGTATCACTCTTTCCCTAGAGACAAGAGTTAGCCCAATAACTCTCAAAGAATAAGTTACGTCCCATGGACAAGTGATCATGATTAATGAGATTCTCTCTAACTATTAAACTAGAAATAAGACTTATTAGCCTAGGGCTTCCAAACAACAGATTAATCTCCATGGCAAGATTTAACACTACATCTTGATTTATGATATACTTTATAATTCTTGCCTAATAATCAAGACTTAGCCCAACGACTTTTAAAGAACAAGCGACTTCCTGGGAAATAATTTACACTTTTTCACTATGTCTAACTTATGAGATACTATATAACCTTGCCTTTGAGGCAACACATAGTTCATGGCATAAAAAATAACTTATGCCTCATGGGCAACATTATTTCAAGACTATGATATGTTTCTCCAAAGGTTATTTTATCAATCACATGTTAATATATGTTATTCTTCCTACATTAGATATGTAGTTGATTTATCACAGATATTGTTAAATAACTTAAATATAAAAATCTTAAATATACTTACATGCCAAAAATGTCGGGGGTTCGAGATTTGGGTATGAAGAAAATCATGTTGTGAGTGTTATCCTTAAACGGGCCGTCCTGCAGTGCGATCCAAATTTAATTAGAGTTTCAATGTGGGCTTCGAACACCGAATAAAAATAAAAATAAACTTTCAATTCATTAGCAAAAATAATGAGTGTTAAAAGAAGAACATATTTTTTACGAGAAAAAGAAAAAATAAGAAAGAGAAGAATGAAAACTAGAAGAGTAAAAAGATAAATGATGAAAGAAAAAAAGAGATTTTTTTATTTAAATATAAAGAGAAAAGAAAAATAAAGAAAGAGAAAAATAATAAAAAAAAATATTGAGATATAAAGAGTTGTTGTCGATATATTTGAGGTGCAGTAGAGTAGAGTAGGAGTGCGCGTTTTGATTTTTTGGTTCGATTTAATTAAATTTTGGTTTGGTTTTTTGGTATTTAATTTTAGAAAAATGTGCACCATATTTCATAACAAACTAGATCAGTTCGGTTCGATTTAATTCGATATTTTAAAATCGATTTTTGATGTGAATAAAAAAAAATAAGAATATGTAAAGTGTGAAGAGTTTCATGTGTATAATAAAAATAAAGAGGGCATAGATGATCTTTTAGCAAAGATGGCAAAGGTTTGTTTCTATTTCTACTTTCTAGCATAGATGTCATGTTTTTAATTGCTAAATATGGAACATTATTTTTTATTTCTCTCATACATGAAGGCTGAATGAATAAACAAGATAACATGTACAATGAACTTTCAACATCAAACAACCAAAATATAAGGACACACAGTGTATGAAAAGATACATAAAAAGAAGCTTATACAACAATAGTTCCAATCTTGGGGCTTTATGGTTTAGATTTATTGTTTTGTGTTTTTTCATTTAAAAGTTGAAATGGGTTATGTGCTAGCTAAAGTTCGAATTTAAATGAGCCATGTAAAATTGTAAATATTCTTGACTAAAAATCATATAACTTATAAGTATTATTAATTAAGCAATATAATTTAAATAGTATTAAATTTATTAATAAAATTTCGATTTTTTCGTGCACCATAGTCTCATAATCCTTGCTCCAAACTCTGAATTTGAAGAATTGAGTTTTCGAATAAAAACTGACATCGAATCGAAATACCGAAGAATTGGTGGGGATGGTCTATTAAAAGGGACAAAGAAGTTAGGCAATTAGGTGAGAGTCCTTCAAGTTTTAAATATTGAGTAAAAGTGATAAATAAATAAATAGTATTAATTAAATTTAAAAAGTATTTTCTGAATAGCCCCAAACATTTAAGTTGAACACTTTGCCTCTATATTCTTTATTTCTTTACCTTTAAAATTTAAAATATTTAAAATTTTATCAAAATAGACAAAAAAAAATAGAAGATTCTTTCTCAACTTCATTCTCTTCCCGCTGATCCTCTTCAACTGTAGCTATATTTGTCAATTTTTCTTTCTTTTTCTTCTTGTTCTTCATCTTCCTTTATTTGCAAAATTATGCTTTTATATAGAAGATCTATCAAGAAAAATTTATGAAAAAGGAATATCAAATATATATGTTTGAGTTTTTTTGCATTGTATTTGTTTTGTTTAAGCTTTGAATAAACTAAAAAGAGTAATGTTGATAAGTATGAAAATCACTTTGGTTAATTCTTGAGTTGTATTTAATGAACTCATAATGATTTTTTCGGTCGACAACTTTCGTAGTTGTCCGGACAACTATCGAAGTTGTTTATTGAAATGATTAGGTATATCTTTGTTGTTGTCCAACAACTATCTTTAGTTGTTCGACGATAGTAGAAGTTGTCCCAACAACTAGTGCAGTTGTTTGACAATTGTGTTTTGTTGTTGCTCAATTGAAGAATTATAAAAATATACTTCTTTGTCGTATTTATAACATGTACTTAGTGATACAATTATTAGAAAATAACTTAATATTTGTATCTTAACAACTTTTAATCAAAAGCTTCTAATTTTTATATTAACAATTTCTAATGTTGTTGGACAATTGTAACAGTTAAAGGGTCAAGTCCTTCAAACAACTGCATTAGTTGTCCAATGATGTGAAGAGTTGTCCAATAATATTGGAGAGTTATCTAACAACTTTGCATAGTTATCTAATAATAATTAAATATCAATATAGACATTTTATAAATTATTAGGTATAAATTAAGTCATTTAATAATAATTGAAGACCAATTTAGTCGTTTTGTAAACTATTAATAAGTATAAAGCAATTCGTTTAACAATAATTGAATATCGATTTAATCGTTTTGTTAACTATTAAGTATAAACTAAGTCGTTTAATAAAAATTGAAGATCGATCTAGTCATTTTGTAAATCAATATATATATATAAATGAGGATCTTCAATCAGCCTATGTGGCATGCCTCAATGATGAGAAAAATATATATTTTTATTTTTAAAAAAAGGGCTTTTTAGATTATTTCTTTTTACACAATAATATTATGTGTGTGTGTGTATATATATATATATATATATATATATATATATATATATATATATATATATATTGCTATTAATAAATTAGTTAATGAGCATACACCTCCTAACTCCTAACCTTTCATATTCATAACCTTCAAAATATTTAATATAAAAATTATAACTCCTAAATATTACCCCTATAAAAACCCACTTTGAGATATTCCATGATGGTCATTTTATTTTTATTTTTCTTATTCTTCATTTTTTATACCTTTGATTTGTTAATTTATTTTTTTTTTGTCTTCTTTGATCTGATTTTTGCAGGAAAGGGATGTATAATGAAAATTTTTATATATTTTGCATATTTTGATTTTGTGAGGTAAAATGATTTAATATGTCTAATTATAATTATCACTTTGTTCTATTGTAATAACATATGTATTTGATATTATTAGGTTGGGTTGTTGATGATACAAATCATGATTCTTTTATTGAAAAAATAATTTATTCTTTTTTTTTGCTTCTCTTTGTAGTTTTTTGAGATTTTTTTTTCTTAATCTTGTAGTTTCTACCGATACTGATTGTCTTTATTCACTTTGTAAATTTGAAGAATCGTATATTTTAAATATTTTTGCTTGATTAGTTAATTAATTTTATATATGTTTGTTGGTATTATTGTATGGATTGTTTATAGCTCTCCGGTTAAACCACTGATGTAACAAGAGTTGATTGGTTCCTTATCAGATTAATTAGTTAATTGAAAAAACGTCAATATATCTTATTTCTGATTTCGTCTAACAATATCCTCCTCCTCACTAGCTATAACAATGTTATACAAATATATAATAAATATAAGTAATAAAAAAAGTAATATATCATATCTCAATATAAAGTAAATAAAATACTAAATATTAAATTCAAATATTATATAGCTAAGAATCAAATAAATCGATTCCTGTTATAGTTTCGTATCTCACAATCACATAACAATGATATGGTAAAAATACATAATTTTAACGTTGCATTATTTTTTATATTATTCATATATAATTATTATTTATCGGCCAAATGTTTCACAATTTTGAGAATTTAATCAGCAAAAAATTAAATATTTTTTAATTTTATTTTAAAACATTTGTACGATTACTTTTTTTTTATAATTTAAAAAAAAATTCTATTCCTTTTGATTAACTTTTTGATTCAGTGTCCCTTTTTAAATTTATTTTTAATTAATTTTTCTCTTAATAGATATCTCTTCTATAATATAAAATAAGAGAAAAAGTATATATTGTTCAAAATAATAGTAATTATAAAAATAATGTTTATTATTAGAAGCATATTTGGAGACTTTTAATAATTTGAAATTTCTAAAATGAGGTAAAAAGAAAAATATGTCATATAATAAAATAAATCATAAAAATGGTGGAGGATTTTACTTAAACATATTTTTGTTGATTAAAAAATATGTCACATTACCTTTTTCTCTTATTTTTATATATTTATTTTTAATTTAATTTTTATCATAAACTCACACCTCTTCATCTTTCAAAACCTCTATACTTAATTAATACTTATTAGTAATACCTATAACTTCCAACTATATACCTTCATAATCCCAAATTACTTAATGTTTAAATTTGTGACATCTTAAAATCACATCAAAAAATATTTCTAACCAAATATATTTATGTTTAGCTTAATTGTCCTCTACTTTAATATTGTAATGCAAAATCTATCCACAAAGACTTCTTTGTATAATTATTTTTACTTCTAATAAGAATGATACAAAATATGAAAATAAGATATATAAAAGAGAATAATTGATTTGTTTTTTTCCATGAAATTATAAGAGCAAGATCATTACTAAAAGTAAGACAAAAACAATTCTTGAAAACATTAAAATGTATTTGTAGATACGCTTAGCGGCGGGAGATAATCAAAATTATTATGAAGTTATTTTTAAATTTTAAATAAAATATGAATCATGAAAAATATAATAAAAATTAATTAAGAGAATTCATTTAAACATTTTGCTTAAATTAATAAAAATCTTAAGACAAGCTAACTTGATTATGTCAAGATTTGATGCTAATTGTCACTGTTTTACAAAAATATATATAAATTAGTAAAAATACTAAAGACGAGCAAACTTCATTCTCTTAATTACGATGCTAATTGTTTATGTTTTCTTAATAGAATTAAATAAGCAAAGACTAAAAAATAAAAAAGAAAAAAAGAAAAAAGGGAGACTAAAAATAGCGTTGAAATAAATTTTTTTAAAAAAACTTAGAATTATAGAAGAAAATTTATCAAGGAAAAAATTAATACAGATAATCATTTCAAATATACTTATTACTTAACCATTCATCGTTAATACAGATAAATTATAAGAAAATATTATTTATCATTAATAATTATAAATATTCATATTATTTGTGAACAGTTTTTTTATGTTTACTTTATTCAGAAAAAATTCAAGACTCTAATTATAAGTTTTTAGTAGATATATAAGTTTTTTTTTAATCTTAACATAAAACCTTTTATCATTCATCTATAATTGTTCATTTATTACTTATTTTATTATGCATTTTAACAATAATATAGTATTTTTATGTTAAAAATATATCACTAAAAATTATTTTACCGAACTAAAATCATATATCACCCATTTTTTTTCAAAGAATCAATATACAGAGAACTTTATATCTTAGTATATAAATATTAAATTACTTTTTTAAGTCTTCAAATTATAGGTAGCTTATCTATTACGAATAATTTTTCATATTTCTAAGTCTGTTTTTGAATTTATTACTATTTTAATTCTTTTGATATTTTTTAAAAAATTTAAAAGACTAAAAATCTCACTTTATAAATTTTTAACAAAACATCAAAGTTAACCATATTTAATTTTGAGAACTCATTTAAATGGATAATGAAGTCATAAATTCTTAATTATATATAATAACTAACATAAAATAATAGGTACTATTCAACCAAAAAAAAGTATAGATATTTGACCGTACAGATATTTATTTTTTGATAAAATTAATTCATGTATTGAGTTGAAATTACAAAGCTAAATGATAAAATTTATTAACTAATCTATTTGAATTTAAAAATTAAATAAAAATGAAAACTTTTAGACACCGCGCGTAGAGCGGCTAAGTTTACTAGTTATTAAATAAAACTAAGTCATTTAATATAGTTGAAGATCGATTTAGTCGTTTTGTAAAATATTAAGTATAAACTTAGTTGTTTAATAATATCTGAAGATCGATCTAGCCATTTTGTAAATTATTAGGTATAAGCTAATAATAATTGAAGATTGATTTAGTCGTTTTGTAAACTATTAAGTATAAAGTAAGTTGTTTAATAATTAATTGAAGATCAATTTAATTGTTTTTTAAACTATTAAGTATAAACTAAGCAGTTTAATAACAACTAAAGATCGATCTAGTCATTTCGTAAATTATTAAGTTTAAAGTAAGTCATTTAATAATAGTTGAAGATCGATTTAGTCTTTTTGTAAACTATTAAGTATAAGCTAAGTAGTTCAATAATAGTTGAAGGTCAATTTAGTCGTTTTGTAAACTATTAAGTATAAACTAAGTCATTTAATGATAATTGAAGATTAATCTAGTCATTTTATACATTATTAAGTATAAACTAAGTTGTTTAATCGTAATTGAAGATCGATCTAGTTATTTTGTTAATTGTTAAGTATAAACTAAGTCATTTAATTATAGTTGAAGATCGATTTAGTCATTTTATAAACTATTAAGTATAAACTATATTGTTTAATAATAACTGAAGATCGATTTAGTTGTTTTGTAAACTATTAAGTATATACTAAGTGTTCTAATGATAGTTGAAGATCGATCTATCCATTTTGTAAATTATTAGGCATAAATTAATCGTTTAATAATAATTGAAGATCGATCTAGCCATTTTGTAAACTATTAAGTATAAATTAAGTAGTCTGATAATAATTTAAGATAGATTTAGTCATTTCAGAAACTATTAAGTATAAATTAAGTCGTTTAATAATAACTCAAGATCGATCTAGTCATTTTGTAAATTATTAAGTATATACTAAGTCATTTAATAATAGTTGAAGATCGATTTAGTCATTTTATAAACTATTAAGTATAAACTAAGTCGTAAATAATAATGAAGATCGATCTAACCATTTTGTAAAATTATTAGGTATACACTAAGTGCTTTAATAATAGTTGAATATCAATTTAGTCGTTTTGTAGACAATTAAGTATAAACTAAGTCGTTTTATAATAATTGAAGATCAATCTAGCTATTTTGTACATTATTAAATATAAACTAAGTTAAGACAAGTCATATTCATTCCAACAAGCAAGTGATCAATAAAAATACAAGCATATGGTTTATATGCTGCACAAGAATGGTTATTTGACACATTTTTTAGACGCTCATATGACCATGCAACATTCAACAAATTTTTAAACAAATAATTGAACATCCCGCTTTGCTTGAGTAGTTTGAGCCACAATATGAGAATGAGTTGGATCAATGTGAAAAAAGTCAGCTCATCACACACATGAATATTGCAATCATAAACTTGAATCAAGCCTTTGTCCATCACTTTCACTTTCATCACCTTTTTCTTCTCCACTAGATTTATCACTATCACTTTCATTATCTAATTTTTTTCGCTTAAATTTTCGTAATTTTCGTTACTATTTTCTTCACCTAATAGGTCACTGCTGCTCTTACAAAAAAATTTCCATCTCAGTAGATTGCCTCTCGCTATTTTCTCACTTTTTTATTTTGCTAATAAGTCATTGCTACTCTTACTAGTTTGAAGTATTGTAGTACCTCTTTTATTAGCAGTCGGATAGCTCTCATCATTTCTCCAGCATCTGGATTCGGTGAAGATGTTTCAATTCTTTTCCTCTTATATTGACACATTATATCTACACTAAAATAGTTAAAAAGTTAGTAAATGATAAAAAAAACAAAAAAAAAAAACTTAATAGGATCAATAGAAAATGTCTAATTATAGTACATTCAACATCAATAATTATATTGTTTTTCCTGCAACTAATCAAATTGATCAAACAACTGAACACAGTTCTCTAACAACTGTCATAGTTGTGGAAATAACTTATTTAATCGCCTGACAACTACATGCAGTTGTTGGACCATTTTGTATCTGAAAGATATGCATAATTATTCTTATAAATAACTTCAGTAGTTGTCCAGACAACTGTAAAAGTTGTTGGCTGAAACAACTAAATTGGCTAAATCATTAACACAAAATAATTTTATAGGAACGAAAAAACTCTTTTGAGTTAATTTTAACTTCAAGTGAAATAAATGCAATGCAAAATAACAAATAAAATTATAGATATATGATAATGATTTTCTTCTTTATGAAACCCTAGTTTTGATATTTTGAAATAGAAAAGAGAAGAAAATTTGCTAGGGAAAAAACACAATAGAAATTATTGAATAACAATTTTAAAATTGAAAAAAATTGAATTTTTTTTTCAACTCGTGGTTCCTTTATGGTCCTAGCTATTCGGTTCTATTCTATTAATGAAGAACTCTTCATAAAAATATTATTTTAAGTCCTTAAGTTTTAAAATTAATAGTTTAATTCGTTTTTATTAATCGTTAAAAATAAAAAAATAGAGGAGGAAAAAAAGGGACCCACTGGCCTACTTGTCCCTTTTTTTTAATTGAAAACTTTAAGAGGCATTCTTACCTCATTTTCTCTTTTGGGGTTTCAGTTAAATAGAAGTAACAGCTGCTGACATTGCCTTTTGAGTTCTCTACTAAAAGCAATAATGGCGGCTGCAAGTGCAACAGTGAGGGTATCAGCAAACAACACTATAACAGCTTCACTAATATCGAAAAGTCCTCTCCAAAAGCCCAGCATTTTCCACCTATGCTTCCGTAATGGAGCTGCTGCTGCACAAAGGAATCGACTTTTCAGTTGCAGTGCTATTTACAATCCCCAAATTCAAATCAAACAACACGGACAGCCTGAAACGTTGGATTATCGTGTATTTTTTGCGGAAGATTCCGGCAAAAAGGTTAATCCTCTACAATTTCTGACTTCTTACTCTATTGCAATGTGGGAATTTTCAGGATAAACATTTTACTTTACATGATCAATCCAAATGCTTTGCGGAATCTTTGTAGCTTAGTTGGTTGGCTGCCTGTACTCTCACCTTGTTGGTCAGAGTAATGTAATCCCCTCCCCATTTCCCCTTCTTCTAACGGAATTTTAAAATAAACCCAAATGCTCTATCTTGTCGCAATGCTGGACTTACATGGTTGGCAATGGTTACTGGTGGACCCGCTATCTTCATAGAGTGTGTGTAAATTCCTAGATTAGTCTATTCTCAACATCAAGCTTCATATTGTTCTTAAATCATTGTTTAAAATGTTGCCCGAGGCATTTGCATGTTATCTAGTTTATGAAGATCCCTAGAGAGAATTGTTACAAATAAAATCCAATGAAGAAGACAACAAGAACAAAGGCTGTGTTTTTTCTACTATATATCTCTTACATTTTAGTTCATACTTCATTGTCAACGTTAGTCATTTTTATTACTAACATTTGTCAAATTCCTACATAGTCACGTCATATCGGTATAATCTGCAGGTATCCCCTTGGCATGATATACCACTTAACTTAGGTGATGGTGTTTTCAATTTCATTGCTGAAATTCCCAAAGAATCAAGTGCAAAGATGGAAGTTGCTACTGATGAGCAGTACACCCCAATTAAACAAGACACAAAGAAGGGAAAACTTAGATACTATCCGTAAGACTATTCTATGTAACTATTTCCCAACATATTCTAGTATGATTATGTCCTGTGGAATTATTTATTTGGCCCATCAATTGCTTTAAGTGGGAAAAGAATGTTAAAAGGATGACAAGTTTGTGGCCTACATGAGTTAACTGCTGAAGACTAATATGTTTTATTCTGGTGCAGCATTTACCTCATATTCTGTTGTGATAGTTGTGTGAAATTCATGTTATTTGTTGTTTGAATTGATGTATGTCTTGCACCGTTCTTAGATATAACATTAACTGGAACTATGGATTGCTTCCTCAAACCTGGGAAGACCCTTCATTGGCAAATGCTGAAGTTGAGGGGGCATTTGGAGATAATGACCCTGGTTTGTTTCCGGTGCTCCTAAATTGTTTAATGAGCTTTATTCTAATCATTCATTAAAAAGGAAAAAATGAATTTAGAGGGTGGTTAACTTTCTTGATGACTAATTTGTCTGTAGTTGATGTTGTCGAGATTGGGGAAAGTCGTGCTAAAATGGGCCAGGTCTTGAAGGTCAAACCTTTAGCTGCTTTGGCAATGATTGATGAAGGAGAACTTGACTGGAAAATAGTTGCTATATCTCTAGATGATCCCCGAGCTTCACTTGTCAATGATATTGATGATGTTGAGAAGCATTTCCCGGTATGTTTGAGTGCAGTAAGGCCCTTATGTTTTTCACTCTCCATTACCCTCACATGTTGATGATTTAATAACACTATGCATCATCCTTTTTGGCACTCCCTTTGGTGTTGTTATATATGCCCTGTTTAAAGATATTTCTCTCTAAGGATGTTTGACTTTATATGGCTATGCCGAGATGTGTTATGGATGTTCTATGGTTTGGTTAATTGATAAACGTTCACCAGTGTTCATTGCCTAGGAACAGCAATAGATATAAGTTATAACAGAGAGAATTTAACTTTTATAGATAACAAGAGTGAAGTTGCATTTTTTAGAAGTAGCTGCTTACACTATTGGAGTGAGAGTTTAGCCAAGTACAAAATGGTCAATGTTATTTAGGCAAAACTTCTCCTATAACTGCTGGTAGACTAATCCTCCTAGCAAATCTTTAACCCTTGGTTGCAAATTTCAACCATATAGCTTCTGCTCTCAACTTAATCTTTGTTGGAAGGCGGATTAGCTCGTCTAAATTACAATCACCAATCCCTTATGTGAAGTTGCATCATTTGAATTTGTACAAACAAGATGGACTAGAACTTTTGCTCTGTATTATTTCTTGGCCATTATATGCTAAATGTTAAATAATATATTTTGGACACCCTTTAAACAATGAAGTGTTGTAGCCTAGTGGTTTCTGGCACGCCTTAAAAGTTCAAGCTTAAGGTGGTTGGGAGTTTGAAGTGTTGAAGCTTTTTTGGACACCCTTCATGAAATTTCTTGCTCCGCCACTGGCTGTAGCCTCCTTAATTCTTATTACTACTACAATGAATAAGAGAAAAATACAGGCATGTCAAGTAACCATTCCATATATCTATACGGAAAAGGTAAGATTTTTAGTTTGTGAACCTACTCCACTAGAAGATCCTGAAGGCTTGCTGTTAGTTCCCCAACTCTGTAGCAACCCTGCAAGCATGGAAACACTCTCCCAGTGCTTTTGATTGTCCATTGACATTGCATGTAGTGAAAGCCTAGCTATGTATCAGTCTATCCTTGTTCTATATCTGTACCAGACCCTGAATCTCTCTGATATTGTTTCACAACCGTTTTGATGACCTTTACTGGAATGCATTCCTTCCAGTGTCTAGTACATCTATATCTGGAACTGTTAAATTCTTACTGGCAAATCAGTTAATATGGTACGAATCTTTGGAGGTTCTCTACTAGCATTCGATGCTGAATAGATAGTTAGGCAGATTGGACAGTAACTGACTATGAGTGACACCCATGTATTGTACATCTTTTTACTCCATTTTCGTCTGGTAACAGAGAAGTATTTCTGATTTATCAAAAGAGGTACTAAGAGGTTGCAATGGATCTTAACGACACTAGTTCTGAGAGGAATCCCACTTTAGCTACCTAATGAGGTTCCATGATTGGAGTGAGTATATACTCTTGAATGTTGACTGTAATTAGAGGCAAAACTTGTTCAATACTGTGTTCAAGTGTCATTTCTTCAAAATGGTTATGTCAAGTCAGGACTCAGATAGATAGTGCCGAGCTACTTTGACTATCTATATAGCACACCTAGATTATTTCCACGGGGTACTTGCTACCTCCACCAACATAGGTACTAACAAATCACCTAATGTTTTTGTGTCCGCTGGGGTTTGAACCTCAGAACTAATGGTTAGCCACATTCTTGGGTGCTTTTCTTATCTGAGTATATATTATGTGTCTTCACTAAATTATCTTAATTTGTTAATATTCATCAAACTAATTCTGTTAATATTTCAGGGCACTCTGACAGCTATCATGGACTGGTTTAGAGACTATAAGATTCCTGATGGGAAGCCTGCAAACAAGTTTGGACTTGGGAACAAGCCAGCTAACAAGGTATCTTGCAGGATGTTATTAAGTTGTTTGCTTCATACCAAGAAATTATTGGACATATTTGCTTGAGTATTTGTTGAAGATGCTCGTTTCTGTTCATCTATTACTCCATCCGTCCCATTTTAATAGTTGTTTCAACTCTTTTAGCGCCCATTAAGGAAAAAAATACAAGATATAGTTTACTAAGTTACCCCTATTTATACTCCCTCCGTCCAAAATCAACAGTCATTTAGCTCAAAAAGATTGTCCTAAATAATTGTCACTTTAGGAATTCAAGATTAAAGTTGACAATTGTTCTCAACTATATCTTTCATATTAAAGAAGTGCTCCGTCCTTCCCAAATTGACGATCACTTTAGCTCAAAATATTCTCCCGAAATAATTGTCACTTTAGGTTTTCAAGACTAAAGTGAGTTGTTTTTAATTATGCCTTTATATTGAAGAGGAGTTCTTTGTAATGTTGTTCAATTCTCAAAATGCTTTGAATGGTGACAACCATTGGAGAACTAACACCATTCATGTTATATGTGATGGTCATTTCTGTAATATTCAACTTCTTATCTCATATAGTCTCTTCTAGTAAGATCTTCAACAAAGTGTACTCCAGCTTTTAAGATGAAAAATCAATCTACTTTTACTCCCTCGTCCCATTTTAACTGTTGATGTAACTTTTTTCACGCCCATTAAATAAACAATAAATAAAAGGTGTGATGTTACCCCTATATAACGAAGTAAATTAATATTTCCTCTTAAATGGTTGAGTATATTTTCTTGAAGATATTTACTGAAGAAGTCTCCTTAAATGTGATAAGAGTTGAACATTGAAGAATTAATAATTTAAATATATGGTGTGAATGGTGTTAATATTCCAATCGCCTGTTAACATTCCAATATTTGACTATAAAATGATTTTTGAGAATTGAGTAGTATAAAATAAATATTTTCTTCAATAGTAAGGGTATGTTTGGAAATAATTGTCAATTTTAGTCTTGAATTCCTAATTTGAATTAATTTTTTTGAGCTAGAATGACTGTTAATTTGGGACAAAGAGAGTATTAAATAGGGGTACCTTAATAAACTATACTTTGTATTTATTGTTTTCTTAATGAGCGTGAAAGAGTTAAACGGCCGTTAAAATAGAAATAGAGGGAATGATTCTTTTTAATACTGCTCAATTCTTAAAAAACATCTAATAGTCTGTTTGTCACACATTTAAATGATAGATTATCATTAGATAGTTAATATCGTTCAAACTATTTGTAGTCATAGTTTCTTTAATATTCAATTCCTTAATTATATCATATAAATAGTCTTTTCTAGTAAAGACCTTTAACAAAACATAATCAAGTATGTTAGAGGACGAAATCAAACTATTTTCATTAAATATGGGCAACTTAATTAATTATACCTTTTATTTATTGATAGGCATGAAAAAAGCTAAAGCAACTGTTAAAATGGGACGAGGGAATAAAAGTATTGGTATGTGAGTATTTTGTTGAAGTTCTGTACTAGAAAGACTTTATATGAGATAAAGGGTTACATATTGAAGAAATAATGATGACATATAGTGTGAACGGTGTTAGCTTTTCAATGGTCGTCACTATTTCAATATTTGACTACTAATTGTTTTTTTGAGAATTGAGCAACATTAAAAAGAACTACTTCTTTGATATTAAGGTATAGTGGAAACAACTGCCAGCTTTAGTCTTGAATTCCTTAAGTGACAAATATTTTGAGCTAAAGTGACTGTTAATTTTGATAGAGAGAGAGTAATATCTTGAGACTATGCATTGGACGAGACCAATCTTAAATTTTCAATTGTTATGCCTATTGGTGCTTAGCGACATTTTGCCATCCACATCTGGGGTCGTCTTTGAGTTATTACATATGAAGATAAATTCATTCTGTGGCTGTCTGTAGTTATTTATTATGTAACTATAATATCTTGAATACTTTTTCATGTTACAAAAACTTACCCAGTGTAATTCCACATGTGGGGGTCTGAGAAGGGTGGTGTCTACGCAGACCTTACTCTACGCAAACCTTACCCTACCTTTTGTGAAGGTACAGAGGTAGTTTCGGATAGACTCTCTGCTCAAGTAAAGCAAATTAAAACAAGATTGACTAGGAAATACAATAGTGAAGAAGCCATTTTGAAAAAAATAATGAAGAAAAGAATAGTAACAACAACTAATACAATAATTGAAGCAAAGAAAACATGTAATAGTACAATCGAGGAATAAGATAGGAGAGCAACAATAATAATGATATGAATGTGTCAAGAATACTAATATTTAGCAGATAATGACATGAATGTGTCAAAATGTTGGTTTAATTATTTAGCACATAATGACATTAATGTGTCAAGAATACTAATATTTACTTCCTATGTTTCACAAAGAATAACTGTTTGACTTGAAACGTAGTTAAAAAATAAAGAAGAATTTTAAATATTGTGGTCCTAAATTAAAGTTATGTCAAATGTATAAAATTGTTCTTTAATCTTGTGGCTTTAAATATACCACGTGGAAAGCTGATAGTAAAATCTTACCAAAAAAAGAAAAAAGATCATTCTTTTTAAAACAGACTAAAAAGGAAAGGAAGTCATTCTTTTTTTAAACGAATGGAGTAGTATTTAGCAACTGATGAGAAGAAAAAAAGAAGAATGGTAGTACTTTTGTAGACACTTCTCACAACCCCTCTTCCCAGGCCCCACAAAGAAGAATGAAAAGGATGGGATGTTAGAAATATTTCTCCGGCTAGACAAGCTATGCATCTTGGATTTGCGTAGTTAGAATAAGCCTGTCCTCCTTGGCTTTGCATGACCCTGATAATTATCTAATTTCATCTGCCATTACAGGATTATGCACTTAAGGTTATTATGGAAACCAACGAGTCTTGGGCAAAGCTTGTCAAGAGATCCATTCCTGCTGGTGATCTTTCACTTATATAGCTTCCAATTGATAAAGCTTGAAGAGCTAGTTTTGTTGCTTGTTATTTGAGCTGGTAGCAAATCTTTCTCCATCCTCATGTGTGACGTGTAAATGAGTTCACATTCTTTAAGTTTATTCAGCACAAGAAGATGCTACTTTTTCATCCATATTTTCTGTACGGAAATGCCTTTTGAAGCTATCTAAGAGGAAAAAGGATTTAAATATATCTGAATTGTTCTTTGTTCTTCAATTGCATTAATTAAGTATGAATGCATCTTAGTCACAAAGTTAACAGAGTATTTGCAAGCTTCCAAGATCTTGCTTGAGATTCATCCGCCATGATCTGTGGCTTTATCTTTTCTGAAGCTGGAAGATGTTGTTACTTGAAACTCACTAGTGATGAATAGGAAGATGGTGATGATGAGTTATTTTTTAAGAAAAGAGTGGTCTGCTTTTTGACCAAATTAAGCAGTTCTGCTGCTGGTGCCGTGAAGGTCAGGTACTTATGACTGAGATTTTTATAAGATGAGATGACTAATCTGGGAAACTAAACCATAGACACTCTTGTGTCCTAAACACCTGAGCCCTGTTGTTGAGCAGCTATTATGTCTCAAGCAGGTAAACGCAAGCATTTAAGTTTTCATCACTTATTGAATAGTTGTTCTTATGAATAAAACCTGGTGCATCTTTTTATGAGCTAAAAACTTATTTTTCTGTTTATATTCTTTGGGGAATGTAATAAAGTATGTTTTATTTTCAAGTCAACTTGGGAAGTCTAGGTGATAAATGTGCAATTTATAAGCGATTAGGCTACTGAGGTGAGTGATCTTACAGTTGACATTACAGAAATAGAGACTTAAATAGAGTTTGTGTATTGGAGAAGTATATGTACTACTCTCAAGGACATATTACTCACAACATTTGTAGACTATATATGGACAAGTACCAAAAGGAAGGTCTGAGTTGGTTTTAGCAATTCGATCCAAGTCTTCTTGTGTGGTAATTTATAGTTAATTGAGAAGAGATGATGACAAGGTCTTCGAAATGATTTGCTACATGAAATCCTCACATGGCAAAGCTAAGCCAGGCAGAGCAGAGCGCGATAAAATAGGGCAAAGTGAGGTGGGTCAAAGCTTTATGTAGCTTTTCTTTGAATTCCAATTTCTAACATAGCTAAAAATTACAGCAGGATCTTTGGGGGAAAAAAGTTATCTATTACCATTTGTTACACTTTTCTTTAGTTTTGGTAGAATTAATTTGACTGAACTCTGAATTAAAATGATAAGCAAAACGGCTAATTGTTTTGTAACGACCTGTTTAGTCGTTTTGAACAGCAGATTTTATTTCTGGAAAAACAGGCTGAGACGACGGATCCCACGACGGACCGTCATGGACACGACGGACCGTCGCAGGGTCTCGTTTCAAAACACTTAGAAAATCTGAAATTGGGTACTGAAAATCGACTCTCTGAACTTCGTAACGAGATGGAAGGACGGACCGTCACAGACTCTTTGGTGGAAATTGAGTCTCTGAATCTTGCGACAACCTGCAGGACGGACCATCGCAGGCACGACGGGCCGTCGCAGGTTGCGTAATCCCAGTCTGGGTCAGATTTCTTATACGTTTTAAGGGACGTTTTTGACTATTCCTGCTTTAATTATAAAGTTAGTGGGTTAATGTTAATAAGTCTAATTACTTGGGGGTTAAAAGAGGTAACCTTAAGTTAATTAGTGGGTTATTATTGCCATCTTTTATTCTTAATTATATACTAATTAGGGTAAAAGAAAGAGGGTTTGAATAAAGAAAATAGAAAGAACAAAGAGAAGAAAAGAGAAACGATAGAGAGAGGATCGAACGAGAGGAAAAACACAAAGCTTGGGAAATCACTTGCTTGATCACGAATCTTCGGTGGAGATAGGTTATGGTTTCTCTTACGATATTCGTAGTAAACTCTTAATAGCGAATGATATGTATTGGTAATATTGTAAACCCTGCTATGTGCTTAATTGTATGCTTGCATGAATGTAATTATATAATTGTGATTATATAAGCATGATGAAGTTATTGAATCCCAAATCTTGCAAAATCTTAATCTCTTTGTTAATGATGAGGCCTTGGTATAAAAGAAGGCGTGATGAACTAAAATAATGAGATTGATGATGCCTTGGTAAGAAAGAAGGCTTGATGAATTTATAGAAGGAGATTAGGGGATCGGGTGTCATGAATCGACACGTAGATTTAGGGGATCGAGTGTCACGAACCGACACGTAGATTTAGGAGATCGGGTGTCACGAACCGACACGTAGATTTAGGGGATCGGGTGTCACGAATCGACACGTAGATTTAGGGGATCGGGTGTCACGAACCGACACGTAGATTTAGGGGATCGGGTGTCACGAACCGACACGTAGATTTAGGGGATCGGGTGTCACGAACCGACACGCAAATTTAGGGGATCAGAGTGTCACGTTCCGACATATAGTAGTAGGGGATCGGAGTGTCACTACCGACACAAGAGGATTAATGAATATGAGGGAGCGGAGTGTCACGTACCGACACAAGAGAAATAAAGATAATGAATCTTGAAAGATGTTAATATACTCAATCCAATGAACATAATTTCCAAATAAGTACGGTATTGAGGCTTGAGTCCTCGTGTGTGAACTTGACAGTAATTGTTAATGATATAGTACTTGTTGTTGCTACATGTTGAGTATCATAGTTGATTTTATGATATTACTTGGTATATATTGATTTCTATTTTGAGTTGGCCGATCATATCTACTCAGTACCCGTGTTTTGTACTGACCCCTACTTTTATGTTTTCTTCTTGTTTATTTGTGGAGTGCAGCAAATGTGCCGTCATCTTCGACTCAACAGTAACTCTAGCCAGTCTTCATTACTCCGGATATCAGGGTGAGCTAATGCTTCTAGCTTGGACTGGATCTTCCTCTTCATGTCTTGATGCCTTGAAGTTCCGGCATGGACTAGCTTTTATGTATTTTTAGCTTCTTAGAAACTCTTAGATTTAGTAATTTGAAGTAGATGTTCTTGTGATGATGACTTCCAGATTTTGGGAAATAATAGTTATTGAATTGGTTTTTATTAATGAGTTTAAATCTTCCGCGTTACTTTATGTTGATATTACATTGAAATGTTAAGGTTAGATTGGTTGGTTCGCTCATATAGGAGGGTAAGTGTGGGTGCCAGTCGCGGCCCGATTTTGGGTCGTGACAAACTTGGTATCAGAGCATTAGGTTCGTTGGTCTCATCACACAAGAACGAGTCTGGTAGAGTCTTAAGGAACGGTAGGGGGACGCCTTTACTTTTCTTTGAGGGGCTATAAGACTTTAGGAAAATTCCATTCTTTCTTTCGCGCTATTACTTGGGTCCAATTGGTATCTAGGTGATACAAATTGGTATCTGACCATCTTCATTCTATTTCGCAGATGGTTAGAACTAGAGCAACAACCGCGCCAACATCAACATCGGCAAGACAAGAAGCGTCTGAGCCAGCCACTGGGGCTGTAGCTCAAGGAAGAGTAGCGGCAAGAGGCCGTGGTAGAGGTCGTGGGAGGACGTCCTCTAGAGGAAGGGGACGAGCACCTAGCCCATCTGATACTAGGGCGGTGACTCCTCCACCGACTGAAGAAGTAGTAAGAGAAGGGGAGGATGAGGAAAATGAACAAGTGCAGAATGAGGGATTTCCACCTCAGCCTACCCCAGAGATGATAAATCAGGTGCTTGCTTATCTTAGTGGGTTATCTGATCAAGGTCAAACATCTCCAGTGTTTTCTGCACCAGCACCTCAGGCTCCGGAGGTACAACATGCGGCTACTGTGGCTCCCCGCATGGATGCCTCATTGGAAATAGACACATTTCCTCGTCTGACTACAGGGCCTATAATGACAAATGATCAGCATGAACTTTTCAGTAAGTTCTTGAAATTGAAACCTCCAGTCTTCAAGGATGCTGAATCTGAGGATGCTTATGATTTTCTGGTTGACTGTCATGAGCTACTACACAAGATGGGTATAGTACAACGGTTTGGTGTTGAGTTCGTGAGTTATCAATTTCAAGGGAACGCCAAAATGTGGTGGCGGTCACATGTTGAGTGTCAACCAACAGAGGCACCACCTATGACTTGGACCTTATTCTCTAGCTTGTTTATGGAGAAGTATATTCCCCGGACTTTGAGAGATAGGAAAAGGGATGAGTTCTTGAGCCTAGAGCACCACCCAACTTTGTTTCAGTCCACAAGAGCGGATTCGTCGTTTTGTGAAGGGGTTGAGGTCAGAGTTGCGGATTTCAGCCTTACAGGTAGCGGCTACGGCAAAATCCTTCCAAGAAGTGGTAGATTTCGTGGTAGAGGTGGAAGGAGTGAAGCCAGATGAATTCACCATGGCATCGACATCAAAAAGGTTTCGAAAGGGAGGTGAGTTTAATGACTCTTACTCTAGAGGACAGGGTTCAGGAGGTTACTCAGTTCGACCAATTCAGTTTTCGCTACAGACTGTAGTTGGAGGTCCACCTCAGACCGGTCAACACTTCTCTGAGAGACCTATGCTTGACTCCAGAGAGTGTTATGGATGTGGGGAGACTGGACATATTAGGAGAAATTATCCAAAACAGAGTTATAGACCCCCAATGGCTAGAGGTAGAGGTGGTCATGGTAGAGGCCGTTATGCTGGAGGACGTGGTGGTCGAGGTAACGGTGGTCACCAAAACGGGCGAGGTGATGGGCAAACTGGAGCCACTACATCACAACATAGTAGGGGCAATGGACAGACAAACGATAGGGCCCATTGTTACGCTTTCCCTGGGCGGTCTGAAGCAGAGGCATCTGATGCTGTCATCATAGGTAATCTTCTGGTTTGCGATTGCATGGCTTCTGTATTGTTTGATCCTGGATCCACATTTTCTTATGTATCTTCCTCATTTGCTAATGGTCTAAATTTACATTGTGAATTACTTGATATGCCTATTCGTGTTTCTACTACGGTGGGTGAGTCTGTGGTAGTTGAAAAGGTATATAGGTCTTGTTTGGTGAACTTTGTGGGGAGCAACACTTATGTAGATTTGGTTATCTTAGAAATGGATGATTTTGATGTAATTCTGGGTATGACTTGGCTTTCTTCGCAATTTGCGATCTTGGATTGTAATGCTAAAACGGTGACATTAGCCAAGTCTGGGACAGATCCGTTAGTGTGGGAAGGTGACTACACTTCCAATCCGGTGCGTATCATCTCCTTTCTTCGTGCTAAGAAAATGGTTAGTAAAGGGTGTTTAGCTTTCTTGGCACATCTCAAGGATGACACTACCTAAGTACCTTCGATTGAGCCGGTTTTGGTGGTCCGTGAGTTTCTGGATGTGTTCCCTGCAGATCTTCCTGGTATGCCACCAGATAGGGATATTGACTTCTGTATTGATCTTGAACCGGGTACTCGCCCCATTTCTATACCCCCTTATAGAATGGCTCCCGCGGAGTGAAGAGAGTTAAAAGCCCAACTTCAAGAGTTGTTGAGCAAAGGCTTCATTAGACCAAGTGCATCTCCTTGGGGTGCTCCGGTTTTGTTTGTAAAGAAGAAGGATGGGAGTTTGCGGATGTGCATGACTACCGGCAGTTGAACAAGGTAACCATAAAGAACAAGATTAAGGGAAAGCAGTTTAATAATGAAAAATTGATTAGGATCCGAGATAAAGTGTTGCAAGGAGAGGCTAAAGAAGCGACAATCGATGAGGAAGGTGTTTTGAGGATTAAGGGAAGGGTATGTGTACCCCGCATCGATGATTTAATCAACACTATTCTGACAAAGGCTCATAGTTCAAGGTACTCGATACATCCGGGTGCAACCAAGATGTACCGTGACCTAAAGCAACACTTTTGGTGGAGTAGAATGAAGCGTAATATTGTGGATTTTATTGCCAAATGTCCAAACTGTCAAGAGGTAAAGTATGAACACCAAAGGCCCGGAGGAACACTTCAGAGAATGCCCATTCCTGAATGGAAGTGGGAAAGGATTGCAATGGATTTCGTGGTTGGTCTTTCAAAGACATTGGGAAAGTTTGATTCTATTTGGGTAATTATTGATAGGTTAACTAAGTCTGCTCACTTCATTCCGGTCAAGGTGACTTACAATGCAGAGAAGTTAGCCAAACTTTACATTTCGGAAGTGGTGCGATTGCATGGGTTCCACTCTCCATTATATTAGATAGAGGTACACAGTTTACTTCTAAGTCTTGGAAAACATTGCATGCGAATTGGGTACTAGGTTGCACCTTAGTACTGCGTTCCATCCTCAGACCGATGGTCAGTCTGAGCGAACGATTCAAGTATTGGAGGATATGCTTCGTGCATGTGTGATAGAATTTGGTGGTCAGTGGGATAGCTTCTTACCCTTAGCAGAGTTCTCCTACAACAATAGCTGTCACTCAAGCATTGATATGGCCCCATTTGAGGCACTATATGGGAGAAAATGTAGGTCTCCCATTGGGTGGTTTGATACATTTGAAGTTAGACCTTGGGGTACTGACCTTCTGAGGGAATCGTTAGATAAAGTGAAATCTATTCAAGAAAAACTTCTAGCGGCGCAAAGTAGACAGAAGGAGTATGCAGATCGGAAGGTTAGAGACTTGGAGTTTATGGAGGGTGAACAAGTCTTGTTGAAGGTTTCGCCAATGAAAGGGGTGATGCGGTTTGGTAAGCGAGGTAAACTTAGCCCAAGGTATATTGGTCCATTTGAAGTAATTAAGCGAGTAGGGGAGGTGGCTTATGAGTTAGCCTTGTCTCCAGGGCTGTCCGGAGTGCATCCGGTATTCCATGTGTCGATGTTGAAAAGATACCATGGGGATGGAAACTACATTATCCGTTGAGATTCAGTTTTGCTTGATGAGAATTTGTTTTATGAGAAGGAACCTGTTGCCATTCTAGATACAGAAATTCGCAAGTTGAGATCAAGGGAGATTGCATCCATCAAGTTCAATGGAAGAATCGACCCGTTGAAGAAGCCACTTGGGAGAAGGAGGCAGATATGCGAGAAAGATACCCACATCTGTTTACAGATTCAGGTACTCCTTTTCGCCCTTGTTTTACTTTTTCTGATCGTTCGGCGATGAACGATGGGTAAATTGGTATCTATTTAACGACCTGTTTAGTCGTTTTGAACAACAGATTTTATTTCTGGAAAAACAGGTTAAGGCGACAGACCCCACGACGGACCGTCATGGACATGACGGACCGTCGCAGGGTCTCGTTTCAAAACACTTAGAAAATCTAAAATTGGGTACTGAAAATCGACTCTTTGAACTTCGTAATGAAATGGCAGGACGGACCGTCACATGTGTGACGGACCGTCACAGACTCTTTGGTGGAAATTGAGTCTCTGAATCTTGCGACGATCTGCAGGACGGACCGTCGCAAGCACGATGGGCCGTTGCAGGTTGCGTAATCCCAGTCTGGGTCAGATTTCTTATACGTTTTAAGGGACGTTTTTGACTATTCCTGCTTTAATTATAAAATTAGTGGGTTAATGTTAATAAGTCTAATTACTTGGGGGTTAAAAGAGGTAAACCTTAAGTTAATTAGTGTGTTATTATTGCCATCTTTTATTCTTAATTATATACTAATTAGGGTAAAAGAAAGAGGGTTTGAATAAAGAAAATAGAAAGAACAAAGAGAAGAAAAGAGAAACGATAGAGAGAGGATCGAACGAGAGGAAAAACACAAAGCTTGGGAAATCACTTGCTTGATCACGAATCTTCGGTGGAGATAGGTTATGGTTTCTCTTACGATATTCGTAGTAAACTTTTAATAGCGAATGATATGTATTGATAATATTGTAAACCCTGCTATGTGCTTAATTGTATGCTTGTATGAATGTAATTATATAATTGTGATTATATAAGCATGATGAAGTTATTGAATCCCAAATCTTGCAAAATCCTAATCTCTTTGTTAATGATGAGGCCTTGGTATAAAAGAAGGCGTGATGAACTAAAATAATGAGATTGATGATGCCTTGGTAAGAAAGAAGGCTTGATGAATTTATAGAAGGAGATTAGGGGATCGGGTGTCACGAACCGACACGTAGATTTAGGGGATCGGGTGTCACGAACCGACACATAGATTTAGGGGATCGGGTGTCACGAACCGACACGTAGATTTAGGGGATCGGAGTGTCACGTTCCGACACATAGTAGTAGGGGATCGGAGTGTCACGTACCGACACAAGAGGATTAATGAATATGAGGGAGCGGAGTGTCACGTACCGACACAAGAGAAATAAAGATAATGAATCTTGAAAGATGTTAATATACTCAATCCAATGAACATAATTCCCAAATGAGTACGGTATTGAGTCTTGAGTCCTCGTGTGTGAACTTGACAGTAATTGTTAATGATATAGTACTTGCTGTTGCTACATGTTGAGTATCATAGTTGATTTTATGATATTACTTGGTATATATTGATTTCTATTTTGAGTTGGCCGATGATATCTACTCAGTATCCGTGTTTTGTACTGACCCCTACTTTTATGTTTTCTTCTTGTTTATTTGTGGAGTGCAGCAAACGTGCCGTCATCTTCGACTCAACAGTAACTCTAGCCAGTCTTCATTACTCCGGATATCAGGGTGAGCTAATGCTTCTAGCTTGGACTGGATCTTCCTCTTCATGTCTTGATGCCTTGAAGTTCCGGCATGGACTAGCTTTTATGTATTTTTAGCTTCTTAGAAACCCTTAGATTTAGTAATTTGAAGTAGATGTTCTTGTGATGATGACTTCCAGATTTTAGGAAATAATAGTTATTGAATTGGTTTTTATTAAAGAGTTTAAGTCTTCCGCATTACTTTATGTTGATATTACATTGAAATGTTAAGGTTAGATTGGTTGGTTCGCTCATATAGGAGGGTAAGTGTGGGTGCCAGTCGCGGACCGATTTGGATCGTGACATCCTTCTCTAACGCATTAATGTTACATATTTGATCTGTTGATAAAATTATAAAGGGAGACTAAATAGCTTATTAAACACAATATTAGGAGTACTTCAGTTTTGAACCGTGTGGATGTATATAATTACTAGTTCTGAGAACGGACCGTTTCATATTGTAAGTCACCTTTTTTATTTGCACTTGCATTAAAAAATAAAATAATTTTACCCCCATGCCTTTATCTAATTAGTTGTAGATTTTCAATGTTAGTCAAAGTAAATATATTTTCAAGATTAATTAATTAATCAACGAGTGTATTATGGATAAAATATGATACTTATGCATAAATTTTATAAAATGACATATGTTGTGGTCCAACTATTTTTAGAAAGAAGTGACTTATAATATGGGCCGGAGATAGTATATAAAATTTTAGGAAAACTTTTCAAAATGTCAATATTTTAACATTTAAAAGAGCTCATTAACAATACTTTCAATATTTTATAAAAATGTCAAAATTTTAGTTTGTTATGTATCTTATTTATGTTTTTTATTTGTTTTTATTTAAAGAATGCAAATTTTATGTAACAGATTGGAGGAATTTAGGCAAGAGAATTATTTTTAAAAAGGAACAAATGATTAATAGTCTCATCAATTACAATTTATCATAATACACCAACTTCCATCTCTTTCTTCTTCTTTCACCGTGTTCTAAGAAAACATGTCTTTCACCATTGTTCTAAAAAAGTTCATTATCCAATTTTTGTAATCTTTATTATTTCTAAACACTTTTATTTACCAAAATAAAAATTCAATTTCACTAATTATTGTTATGAAAACACGAAATTGAAGAAGTACCACATCTATAAAATTTTCATTTTTCACTAATTATTGTTATGAAAATCATGAAATCAAAAAACTCAATATCCAATTTTCACTAATTATAGTTATGAAACTTTATGATAATACGTAATAGTTTTGGCTATTAAATTTAGATTTTTTTAATTTAGAAATTTGAACACCTATAGTTTATGTGTTATTTGACATACTTTTCTCACAGTGCTTTTTTTTTCCCCAAAATTTTGTATCCTTGCTCAAATTGTGTTCGTTCGAATATGTATACCATTTATATTTTATTCATTCTAGTTTTCACGTTGTATATATTTTGTATAATGAAACTTGTATTTCTTTATTAGTTTGTATTCATTCCAATATGAATGTCAAATAAATATATAGTTATTTAAGAAACATATTTGTATTCATATATATTTTTTACTGTGTATTAACTTTTCTCTTCAGAACTTTGTTTCCTTTCCTAAGTCGTATTTATTCAAATATGTATATTATTTGTATTTGTATTCATTTTAGTTTTTATATTGTATTTTGTATAATGATATATAAAATATAAAAATAATATGATGAAAAAGTGAGAATGAAATATAAAATTTAAAAAGAATACGAAAATATTTGTTACAATCATTCTTAATTAAAATACATAACTAGTTGACTTACCTTTGAGATAAATATAAATTAAGAACAAAAAAGATTCATAAACTATGCAACATGAGACTTTGAATTGATACAAATATTAATAGCATACATACTAGTTTGAATACGAATTGAGAAAGGATACAAAATTTTTGAAGAAAACACTATAAAAACAAAATAAACTAATAGAAAGTTGTTCTTCCTATAAATAAAATATATAAGTAGTTGACTTACCTTTGGGATGAATCAAAATTAGGGACAAATACAACATTCATAAACTATGCAACAAGAGATTTTAATAGATACAAATATCGATATCTTAGATAGTGATTTGAATATAAATTGAGAAGGAATACCAAATTCTAAAAAAGAATTATAAATACAAAACAAACTAGTCGAAAAATGTTCTTCCTCAACTTGATCTTTAACAAGTTTCAAAATCTTGTACATCCAATTTTTTTTCTTTTATTAATAGTGTATTTACCCATCTTGAACTTGGATGCAAATAGAATCAAGATGAAACTTAAATCTCATCTCTTGAGCCATTTTAGTCGCACAACCTACATTTTCGAATAATCCTTGATTAATGCATAAATCAAAGAAGCAAATTTCCCAAAAATTGATGATTATATGTGATACTTTTTATAGTCTTCTTTGAATCAGACATTAAATTGCATTTTTTGTGTTTTCCCCTTTATTTGAAATTTTAAGTGAAAATAGAGATTGAAAAACACAAGAACACACAAAAATCTGAAAATCTTCAAAAGAAGAGATAGAACAATAGAATACTAAAATGATATACTTTATGACAATGTATTTACCAATATAGCTAAGATTGAAAATCTTTTGCATGACTACGAAATTTCTTTGAAAATGGAGGAATTTCGACTTAACAAGAAAAGGTATAAGTTAATGGAGGTGAGAGAATATGAGTAAAAATAATGAGAGAAAGGAGAGAATGTGGGTAAAAAGTTGAGAGAGAAAAACAGGCAATGAAGTTTTTCTTCTTAATTTAAATTAAGTCAAATTGAGAAATAAAAGGCAGATAATAAATTATATTAGGATAAACTTTATTTGCTAACATATTAATATTTTTACAATGATTTTAAACTATAAATATTTTTTATAATTATGTTAAAACTATTTACTACTTAGCTAATTTGTCCTAAAATGTATATAGGCCTAACTTATATATAGAAATATGAGTAATATCAACTCAATTAATTAATTTATTATATATATATATATATATTTACACACACACGTACACATGTTGGACATGTGCATACAAAATGAAAAAGGTTAAACATAACAATATATTAATCTGAATAAGAAAGAATAACCGATAAATTAAAATTTTCATAAGAAAGTCTAATGACTAACTTTATGTCCAATTTATCAAGAAAGAAACAATGTATGACGTGATCGAATTATCAACGGCGCAATAATAATTCATAATTAAGTATAATAATAATTTAAAATAGATGGTTAAGAGAACTGACATATGAGAAATACCAATGGAGTCTTTATTTGTCACATTGAAGATGAATTTAGAAAAAGAAGAAGAAGAAGAAGAGGGAGAAAACATCAATGGATCTAGTCTAGCATGATTCACTGGTTTGGCTATTTATAAAATTCTGAAAGCTTACTCTTAGAAGTTTAATAGAACTTTAAAACATTGAATTGGTATGGAAAAGGGAAAATGCATAAGTACACCCCTAGCCTATGATCGAAATCTCAGACATACTTATACTATACTAAGACCCTATTACCCTCTGAACTTATTTTATAAATAATTTTGTATCCTTTTTCGATCTACGTGACACTAGTTTGGAAAAAATATCAACATGCGATGACTCACATGATAGTGCCATGTAGGCCGAAAATGGATAGAAAATTATTGATAAAATAAGTTAAGGAGGGTAATAAAACCTTAGTATAGTACAAGTGTGTCTCTGAGATTTCGGACATAGGTTGGGGGGAGGGGGGGTACTTGTATATTTCCCAAATATCGAAAAAATGCATAAGTACCCCCAACCTATGTCCCAAATCTCAGAGACCCACTTATACTATACTAAGGTCCTATTATCCCCCTGAACCTATTTTAAAAATTATTTTCTATCCCTTTTTAGCCTATGTAGCTTGAAAAAAATGTTAATACGCGTTGGGTCCACAAGATAGTGTCACGTAGGCCAAAAGAGGTAGAAAATTATTTATAAAATAAGATCGGGGGGTAATAGGACCTTAGTAAAGTATGAGTGTGTCTCTGAGATTTCGGGTACAGGTTGGGGGTGAGGATGGAGGGGACATACTTGTGCATTTTCCCTTGGTAAGACATTCTAAAATATTGAAATAAGTGGTAGTACCAAGAAAACTAATTCATCCGTATGTATACTCAAATATATATTAATTATATTATTGTAAAAGTTAGTATGATATTCTTAATTAATGGTAGAATATTTAATAAATTAGATGTTTTATAACATTTTAATTTAATATATAAAAAAATAACAATTCAACTTTTTCCTAAACTTCTCTCACTTTGAATAATAATAATAATAATAATAATAATAATAATAATAATAATAATAATAATAATAATAATAATGAAAAACTGATTTTTCAAATTCCTCAAGCATTTTATTATTTCATTAAAATAAAGTAAATTTCTAGCATCCCATAATATTTATATTTAATATATAAATTGACTTTTCAAATTCATCAGACATTTTACTATAACGATCTGTTTAGTCGTTTCGAGCAGTAGAATTGTTTTTGTTAATAACTGCCTGTGTCGACGGATCACACGACGGACCGTCATGGTCACGACGAACCGTCGAGGATCTTCGTGCCAAAACACTTAAACTCTGATATTTGAGTACGGGGAATCAACTCTCTAAACTTCACGACGAAATGCCAGCACGGACCGTCGTAGACACGACGGACCGTCACGAGCATCTTCGCTAAATTCGAGACTCTGAACTCTGTGACGACCCTCCAGGACGAACTGTCGCAGGCACGACGGGCCGTCACGAACTGCGTAACCTTGACTGAGTCGGATTTCTGCTAAAGTTTTAAAAGGGTGTTTTGGACTATTTATGACAAACTGTATGAAATTAGTGGGTAAGTTTAATAACTTATTTACTTGGTGGTTAAAGGAGATAACCTTGAAATAATCAATGGGTCACTTTTATCATAATGAATTATATGATAATTAGGGTAAAAGAAAAGGAGAAAGAAAAGAGGGGAGAACGAGCGAGAGAAGGGAGAAACGAAGAGGAAAAGCAAAAAAGCTTTGGAAAGTAGCTTGCTTGATCACAATTCTTCGGTGGAGGTAGGTTATGGTTTATGCTATTTCATAGTAAACTCCAAATAGCGATTGATATGTATTGGGTGGTGTTGTAAAGTCTTCTATATGCTTAATTGTGTTGTTGCATGTTGTGATTTTGCATGTTGTGATTATGTAAATGGTGATGGATTATAATGATGATACTGTGGAATCGTAAAAACCTTAAATCCACTCTATTAATGATGATGCTTTGATATAAAAGAAGGCTTGATGAACTAAAAAAATGAGGTTAATGGATCGGGTGTCACGAACCGACACGTAGTATTAGGGGATCGAGTGTCACGAACCGACACGTAGTATTAGGAGATCGGGTGTCACGAACCGACACGTAGTATTAGGGGATCGGAGTGTCACGTTCCGACACAAGAGGAATAAAGAGAATGAATCTTGAATTATGGAATATACTCAAACTTAAAGAACCTATTTCTCAAATGAGTATGGTGTGGAGGCTTGAGTCCTGATAGGTGCGCTTGGTGTTGTTGCAATGGTTCTTGTACTTGTTGTTGCTATGTGTTGAGTATTGTAGTTGATTTTATAATATTATTTGATATATATTGCTTTCTATTTTGAGTTGGCCGATGATACCTACTCAGTATGTGTTCCTTATACTGACCCCTATTTGAATTTTCTTCTCTTTGTTAATTGTGGAGTGCAACAAACGTGCCATCGACTTCACTCATCCGCAACTCTAGCCAGTCTCCAGCATATCAGAAATCAAGGTGAGCTACTGTTCCTAGCTCGTGCTGGATTCTCTCCTTCAAGTCTAGATGTCTTGAAGTTCGGACATGGACATCCTTTTACTCATTTTAGTTTCTTAAATACTCTTAGACTTAGAATTTGAGGATAGATGTTCTTGGTGTGATGACTTCCAGATTTTGGGATAATAAGTTGATAAACATTAGAATGTTTATTTATTAGTTATAATAATAAGATTTTGAGTCTTCCGCATTATATTCTGTTTATTATGGTTGAAATGTTGGGGTTTAGATTTGTTGGTTCGCTCACATAGTAGGATAAGTGTGGGTGCCACTCGCAACTCGTTTTGGGTATTGACAAACTTGGTATCAGAGCATTATCTTCGTTGGTCTCATCACACAAGAACGAGTCTAGTAGAGTCTTGAAGAACAGTAGGGGGACGCCTTTACTTTTCCTTGAGAGGCTATAAGACTTTAGGAAAATTCCATTCTTTCTTTCTTTCGTGCTATTACTTGGATCCAATTTGTATCTGGGTGATACAAATTGGTATCTGACCATCTTCACTCTATTTCGCAAATGGTTAGAACTAGAGCAACAACTGCGCCAACACCAACACCGGCAAGACAGGGTGCGTCTGAGCCAGCCACTGGGGCTGTAGCTCGAAGAGGAGCAGTGGCCGTGGTAGAGGTCGTGGGAGGACGTCATCTAGAGGAAGAGGACAAGCACCTGGCCCAGCTAGTACTAGGGTGGTGACTCCTCCACTGACTGAGGAAGTAGTAAGAGAGGGTGAGGAAGGGGAGAATGAGCAAATGCAGAACGAGGAATTACCATCCCAACCTACCCCAGAGATGATTAACCAGGTTCTTGCTTATCTTAGCGGGTTATCTGATCAGGGTTAGACACCCCCAGTGTTTTCCGCACTAGCACCTCAGGTTCCGGGAGTACAACATGCGGCTGTTGTGGCTCCCCGCATGGATGCCTCATTGGAAATAGGAACGTTCCCTCGGTTGACTACAGGGTCTATAATGACAAGTGATCAGCATGAACTTTTCACTAAGTTCTTGAAGTTGAAACCTCCAGTCTTCAAGGGTGCTGAATCTGAGGATGCTTATGATTTCCTAGTTGATTGTCATGAGTTGTTACATAAGATGGACATAGTTGAGCGGTTCGGCGTTGAGTTTGTGACCTATTAGTTTCAGGGAAATGTCAAAATGTGGTGGCGATCGTATGTTGAGTGTCAACAAGCACAGGCACCACCTATGACTTGGGCATCATTTTCTAGCCTATTTATGGAAAAGTATATACCGCGGATTGAGGGATAGGAGGAGAGATGAGTTCCTAATCCTAGAGCAAGGCAGGATGTCGGTTACTGCTTATGAGGCTAAGTTTCGTGCATTATCCAGGTATGCCACTCAGATTTGCTTCAGTCCACAAAAGCGGATTTGCCGTTTTGTGAAGGGATTGAGGTCAGATTTGCAGATTCCAGCCTTACAGGTAGCTGCTGCAGCAAAATCCTTTCAGGAGGTGGTAGATTTTGTAATAGAAGTGGAGGGGGTGAAGCCAGACGACTTCACCATGGTATCGACATCTAAGAAGTTTCGTAAGGGAGGTGAGTTTAGTTGTTCTTACTCAGAGGGCAGAGTTCAGGAGGTTACCCAGCCCGACCTATTCAGTCTTCACTGCAGGCTTTAGCTGGGGGTCCACCACAGACCGGTCAACATTTCTCTGAGTTTGGAGGTTATCCCCATACTTCGTCGTTCTCACAGAGGCGTATGCTTGACTCTTGAGAGTGTTATGGATGTGGAGAGACTGGACATATTAGGAGGTTTTGTCCAAAACAGAGTTACAGACCCCCAATAGTTAGAGGTGGAGGTGGTAATGGAAAAGGCCTCCATTCTGGAGGACGTGTTGGTCAAGGTAATGGTGGTCACCAAATCAGCCAAGGTGGCGGGCAAGCTGGAGCTACTGCAGCACAACATGGTAGGGGCAACGGGCAGACAGGTGATAGGGCCCATTGTTATGCTTTCCCCGAGAGGTCAGAAGCAGAGACATCTAATGCTGTTATCACATGTAATCTTTTGGTTTGTGATTGCATGACTTCTGTATTATTTGATCCTGGATCCACATTTTCCTATGTATCTTCCTCATTTGCTACTGGTCTTGATTTACACTGTGATTTGCTTGACATGCCTATTCGTGTCTCTACTCATGTGGGTGAGTCTCTGATAGTTGAGAAGGTGTATAGGTCGTGTCATGTGACTTTTGTGGGGAACAATACTCATGTAGACTTGATTATCCTAGAAATGGTCGATTTCAATGTGATTCTGGGTATGACTTGGCTTTCTCCAGATTTTGCAATCTTAGATTGTAATGCAAAAACTGTGACATTGGCCAAGCCTGGGACAGATCCGATAGTGTGGGAGAGTGACTATACTTCCACCCCAGTTCATATTATCTCCTTTCTTCGTGCTAAGAGGATGGTTAGTAAGGGTTGTTTAGCTTTCTAGGCACACCTCAGGGATGAAACTTTCCAAGTACCTTCGATTGAGTCTGTCTCGATAGTCCGTGAGTTTCTGGATGTGTTTCCTGCAGACCTTCCTGGTAAGACACCGGATAGGGATATTGATTTCTGTATTGATCTGGAGCCGGGTACTCGCCCCATTTCCTTACCCCCTTATAGAATGGCTCCCGCTGAGTTAAGGGAGTTAAAGGCCCAACTTCAAGAGCTGTTAGGTAAAGACTTTATTAGACCAAGTGCATCCTCTTGGGGTGCTCCAGTTTTGTTTGTGAAGAAGAAGGATGGAAGTTTTCGGATGTGCATAGACTACAGGCAACTGAATAAGGTAACTATTAAGAACAAGTACCCTCTTCCTTGCATCGATGATTTGTTCGATCAGCTACAAGGTGCTTGTACCTTCTCAAAAATCGATTTGAGATCTGGTTATCATCAATTGAAAATACGGGTAACGGATATGCCAAAGACTGCTTTTCGGACAAGGTATTGGCATTATGAGTTCTTAGTAATGTCTTTTGGGCTTACGAATGCCCCTGTTGCTTTCATGAGCTTGATGAACGGAATTTTTAAGACATATCTGGATCTCTTTGTCATCGTATTAATTGATGATATACTGATATACTCAAAGAGCAGGAAAGAACATGAGGAGCACTTGAGAATTGTATTGGAAATATTGAGGGAGAAAAAGCTTTATGCCCAATTCTCCAAGTGTGAGTTTTGGCTAGATTCAGTGTCCTTCTTGGGGCACGTAGTTTCTAAGGATGAAGTGATGGTGGATCCTTCTAAGATTGAAGCAGTGAAGAGTTGGGTAAGACCTACTAATGTTACAGAGGTAAGAAGCTTTGTTGGTTTAGATAGCTACTACCGTCGATTTGTCAAGGGATTTTCTTCTGTTGCTTCCCAACTGACAAATTTGACTAAGCAGAGTGTTCCATTTGTATGGTCGGACGAATGTGAAGAAATCTTTCAGAAACTCAAGACCTTGTTGACTACTGCACCAATTCTCACCTTTCCAATGGAAGGTAAGAACTTCATTGTTTATTGTGATGCCTCCTATTGTGGTTTGGGTGCAGTACTAATGCAAGAGAAGAATGTAATTGCTTATGCTTCGAGGCAATTAAAGGTGCATGAACGTAACTATCCGATCCATGATTTGGAGTTGGCTGCAGTCGTGTTTGCATTAAAGCAATGGAGACATTATCTATATGGGGTTAAGTGTGAAGTCTATACAGATCATCGCAGTTTACAGTATGTATTTACTCAGAAAGATTTGAATTTAAGACAGAGGAGGTGGATGGAACTACTGAAGGACTATGATATTACTATCTTATACCACCCAGGAAAAGCTAATGTTGTGGCAGATGCTTTAAGTAGAAAAGCAGGAAGCATGGGAAGTCTAGCTCACTTGCAGGTTTCTAGACGCCCATTGGCTAGAGAGGTTCAGACTCTGGCTAATGACTTTATGAGGTTGGAAGTGCTGGAGAAGAGAGGATTTTTGGCCCGTGTGGAGGCAAGATCTTCCTTTCTTGACAAGATTAAGGGAAAGCAGTTTACTAATGAGAAACTGATTCGGATTCGGGATATGGTATCGCGAGGAGAGGCTAAAGAAGCAAAAATTGATGAGGAAGGCGTTTTGATAATTAAGGGAAGGGTATGTGTACCCCGCGTAGATGATTTGATTCACACTATTCTTACAGAGGCTCATAGTTCAAGGTATTCTATACATCCTGGTTCAACCAAGATGTACCGTGACCTAAAGCAACATTTCTGGTGGAGTAGGATGAAGCGCGACATTGTTGATTTTGTTGCTCAATGCCCGAACTATCAGCAGGTAAAGTATGAACACCAGAGGCCTGAGGGAACACTTCAGAGAATGCCCATTCCTGACTGGAAGTGGGAGAGAATTGCAATGGACTTCGTAGTTGGTCTTCCAAAGACATTGGGAAAGTATGACTCCATTTGGGTAATTGTTGACAGATTAACTAAGTCTGCTCAATTCATTCCGGTCAAGGTGACTTACAATGTAGAGAAGTTAGCCAAAGTTTACATCTCAGAAATTGTTCGATTGCATGGAGTTCCACTTTCCATCATATCAGACAGAGGTACGCAGTTTACTTCTAAGTTTTGGAAAACATTGCATGCTGAATTAGATACTAGGTTGGATCTTAGTACCGCATTTCACCCTCAGACCGATGGTCAGTCTGAGCGAACGATTCAAGTGTTTGAAGATATGCTTCGTGCATGTGTGATAGAATTTGGTGGTCATTGGGATAACTTCTTACCTTTAGCAGAGTTCTCATATAATAATAGCTACCATTCAAGTATCGATATGGCCCCATTTGAGGCACTGTATAAGAGGAGATGTAGATCTCCCATTGGTTGGTTTGATGCATTTGAGGTGAGGCCATGGGGTACCGATATTTTGAGGGAGTCTTTAGATAAAGTGAGATTCATTCAGGAAAAGCTTCTAGCCACTCAGAACAGGCAGAAAGAATATGCAGATCGAAAGGTTAGGGACTTGGATTTTATGTAGGGTGAGCAAGTCTTGCTGAAGGTTTCACCCATGAAAGGGGTGATGCGGTTTGGTAAGCGAGGTAAGCTTAGCCCAAGGTATATTGGTCCATTTGAAGTTCTGAAGCGCGTGGTGGAGGTGGCTTATGAATTGGCATTGCCTCCAGGACTGTCAGGAGTGCACCCGGTATTTCATGTGTCTATGCTGAAAAGATATCATGGAAATGGAAACTACATTATTCGTTGGGATTCAGTTCTTCTTGATGAGAATTTGTTTTATGAGGAGGAACCTGTTGCCATTTTAGATAGAGAAGTCCGCAAGTTGAGATCAAGGGAGATTGCATCCATCAAGGTTCAATGGAAGAATCGGCCAGTTGAAGAGTCCACTTGGGAGAAGGAGGCTGATATGCAAGAAAGATATCCACACCTTTTTACAGATTCAGGTACTCTTTCTCGCCTTGTTTTCCTTCTTGTGATCGTTCGAGGACGAACGATGGGTAATTGGTATCTATTATAACGACCTGTTTAGTCGTTTCGAGCAGTAGAATTGTTTTTGTTAATAACAGACTGTGTCGACGGATCACACGACGGACCGTCATGGTCATGAGGGACCGTCGAGGGTCTTCGTGCCAAAACACTTAAACTCTGATATTTGAGTACGGGGAATCAACTCTCTGAACTTCACGATGGAAGAGCAGCACAGACTGTCGTAGACACGACGGACCGTCACGAGCATCTTTGCTAAAATCGACTCTCTAAACTCTGTGACGACCCTGCAGGACGGACCGTCGCAGGCACGACGGGCCGTCACGAACTGCGTAACCTTGACTGGGTCGGATTTCTGCTAAAGTTTTAAAAGGGTGTTTTGGACTATTTATGACAAACTGTATGAAATTAGTGGGTAAGTTTAATAACTTATTTACTTGGGGGTTAAAGGAGATAACCTTAAAATAATCAACGGGTCACTTTTATCATAATGAATTATATGATAATTAGGGTAAAAAAAAGGAGAAAGAAAAGAGGGGAGAACGAGCGAGAGAAGGGAGAAACGAAAAGGAAAAGCAAAAAGGCTTTGGAAAGTAGCTTGCTTGATCACAATTCTTCGCTGGAAGTAGGTTATGGTATATGCTATTTCATAGTAAACTCCAAATAGCGATTGATATGTATTGGGTGGTGTTGTAAAGTCTTCTATATGCTTAATTGTGTTGTTGTATGTTGTGATTATGTAAATGGTGATGGATTATAATGATGATACTGTGAAATCTTAAAAACCTTAAATCCACTCTATTAATGATGATGCTTTGATATAAAAAAAGGCTTGATGAACTAAAAAAATGAGGTTAATGGATCGGGTGTCACGAACCGACACATAGTATTAGGGGATCGGGTGTCACGAACCGACACGTAGTATTAGGGGATCGGGTGTCACGAACCGACACGTAGTATTAGGGGATCGGGTGTCACGAACCGACACGTAGTATTACAGGATCGGAGTGTCACGTTCCGACACAAGAGGAATAAAGAGAATGAATCTTGAATTATGGAATATACTCAAACTTAAAGAACCTATTTCCCAAATGAGTATGGTGTGAAGGCTTGAGTCCTCATAGGTGCTCTTGGTGTTGTTGCAATGGTTCTTGTACTTGTTGTTGCTACCTGTTGAGTATTGTAGTTGATTTTATAATATTATTTGATATATATTGCTTTCTATTTTGAGTTGGCCGATGATACCTACTCAGTATGTGTTCCTTGTACTGACCCCTATTTGAATTTTCTTCTCTTTGTTAATTGTGGAGTGCAGCAAACGTGCCACCGACTTCGACTCGTCCGCAACTCTAGCCAGTCTCCAGCATATCAGAAATCAGGGTGAGCTACTGTTCCTAGCTCGTGTTGGATTCTCTCCTTCAAGTCTTGAAGTCTTGAAGTTCAGACATGGACATCCTTTTACTCATTTTAGTTTCTTAAATACTCTTAGACTTAGAATTTGAGGATAGATGTTCTTGGTGTGATGACTTCCAGATTTTGGGGATAATAAGTTGATAAACTTTAGAATGTTTATTTATTAGTTATAGTAATAAGATTTTGAGTCTTCCGCATTATATTCTGTTTATTATGGTTGAAATGTTGGGGTTTAGATTTGTTGGTTCGCTCATATAGTAGGATAAGTGTGGGTGCCACTCGCGACTCATTTTGGGTCGTGACATTTACTATTTCATTAAAAAATAAAGTAAATTTCTAGCATCTCATAATATTTATATTTAATATATAATAACTAATAATATATGGTTTTTTTTTTTAAAAAAAATAAGATAGCGATAAAATGGTACTTCAACTTTATAATTTGGAGCTTTCTACTCATAATAATACTAGGTAATTTTTTCGGTGCTTCACGCGGTCATAAATAATAATTACATTGAACTTGAATAATTTTTTATTAATATCCATACATTAAAAAAAGAAGAGAAATAGGTTCTTAAAAAAACATTAGCAATATTCCAACATGAATTTGATTATTTGTCATTATCACACAACTCAAGAACCTCTAATGAATAAATTATTAACGAAATAATAAATCATTGATTCTTTAATCAACATTAAAAGGAAAATAAAGAAGAAATAAGAATATATACAAAAGTATTTCATAATAAAAATAAATATTTAAGTTGCATAGATTATACAATTAGAACATATGTCTTAGGAGAAAACTCAAAATTTTATTAACATATTAAAAAGAAAAGAAATTACGCTTCAACATGAAGGCAATTATAACTTTTGAACTTGCATAATGAATTTCTTCAATTGATAAGTAGGAAATTTCATATCTATGTAAAAATAGATAATATGTAAGTTTATCTATAATACTTTTAAGTTATAGAATTTAATGTAGAATATCAAAACATGAATTCTTAGAATTGAATAAAATAATTATTTTCTGCACAATAAATATATGTACTGTATGAGTATATATTCAATATAATTGGAGACAATAACTTTACATAAACATAAATAATAGAGTTTAAAACATGTACTAAAAAACAAGTAATATCATAAACATAAATTAATGAGTGTAACAAACACATTCCAGGATATGTAAAAAAAGAATGAAATAAAAGAAAAAAATCAAGTTCACTGAATGCACAATGTCTCCTTAAGATAACCATTCTCCTCCAATACCAGAGGTCTAAAGAATTACATAGTCTCAGGATGGAACGTTATTATTATCAACTTATTGATACAAAAATAGTGGTGTCAGTAAGTTACTCAACAGGAGCAAAATACACAAATATCTGATTTTGTGAAATTAGAAGAAGATAAAGTTTTCGTTATTTTTAAATGAGAGGAAATCCTTCTATTTATAAATAACAAAGGATAGTGTGAATAAATATTTAATGTGTTCAATCAGAAAGGCTACCACTATTTGAAAAAGTTGCAACCCTTCGGAAAGTTCACAACCTTTCATAAAAGTTGCAATTTTTCATAAAGTCGCAATTCTTCATTAAAGTGGTAACTTTTGATAAAAATCGTGACTCATCATTAAAGTAACAATTTTTCATAAAGGCCGCAACTTTTCATAAAAGTCGCAACTTTTCATGAAAGAGGAAGACTAGTTTTGAAGATAAATAAATTTAAAAGAAAATTCTTATTTGTAATAGCCACGTATATAAATATATGATATGATCTCTATCTATTTAAATTTCTTTAAGCTATTTCAGATATTATGATTTGTTTCCATAATTAAGTGTAAGACTTTATTTGGTCGAAAAATTTGATCTACTTGATTTTCTATAAAATGAGACGATCGAGCAAATATAACTTCTTTATCACACTTCAAATTTGTGGTAAAATTAAAAGTAAAAGGCATTTAGTTAAATAATCCATGTGAGAGTAGTTTATTTTTTATTTGGGAAAAGGGTCAAATATGCCCCTAAACTATTCGAAAAGGTCTAGATATACCCTCTGTTTAAAGTTTGATTCATTCATGCTCTCACCGTCCAACTTTTGGTCCAAATATGCCCTTATGGGCGTTATTTGTCATATTGGATATATCCAACTCATTTTTCATTTCTTTAAATGTCACATAGAATTGTCATATCGTTTTGACCTTACCACATGATATTTATATGAAAATGGAAAGGTATTTGGACTCATAAACACCTAATCCGACCCATAAATCAATCCTTTTAAATAAATTATCGGACCAATTTTCAACAATTTTATTTAATTTTTATTTTTTCAATAAATTTCGAAAATGAGTAATTGATTAATAAAAAAATAGGAATAATATGAAAAAAAAATATAAAATTAACAAACAATTATAGTAACCTTAAATTCAATTTAACCACTTTTTAATTTTTTTTTATTTTTTTCGATAAATTCCGAAACAGAGTAATTGATTAATAAAAAATATGAAAAAACTATAAAATTAAAGTCAAAAATTAAAAAAATAAATACAGTAACCTTAAATTCAATAATCTCAATATTTTTTTAATTTTTAATTTTTTCGGCTAATCCCAAAAATGAGTTTATTAACAAAAAATATGAAAAATATAAAAATTACGCAAAAAAATCACAAATAAAAAATAGGAAAATATAAAATAAAAAAATTGTTGAAATTATTGAATTTAAGGTTACTATATTTATTTTTGAATTTTGACGTAAATCTTTTATTTTGTTTTCATATTTTTTCCCCTTTTATTAATAAATTACTCATTTTCAGAATTTGTCGAAAAAAATAAAAATTTTAAAAAAATTGTAGAATGAAATGTTATTGTATTTATTTTTGAACTTTTGACGTTAATTTATACTTTTTTCATAATTTTCATACTTTTTATTAATCAATTTAATTATTGGTAATTTTCATACTGTTTATTAATCAATTAAATTATTGGTGATTTTCATACTTTTTATTAATCAATTACTCATTTTCGTGATTTATCGAAAAAATAATTTTTTTAAAGAAAAAGTGTTCAAATTGAATTAAAGATTACTATAATTATTTGTGAATTTTTGGTGTTAAATTATAATTATTGGTGATTTTCATACTTTTTATTAATCAATTACTCATTTTCGTGATTAATCGAAAAAATAATAATTTTTTAAAAAAAGTGTTCAAATTGAATTTAAGGTTACTAAAATTATTTGTGAATTTTTGGTGTTAAATTGTAATTTTTTTCATATTATTCCTATTTTTTATTAATCAATTACTCATTTTTGGAATTTATCGAAAAAAATAAAAATTAAACAAAATTGTTGAAATTCAATCGGATAATTTATTTAAAAGGGGGTTGATTTATGGGTCGGATTAGGTATTAATAAGTACAAATATCTTTTTATTTTTATATAAATGTCATGTGGTAAGGTCAAAATGACATGATAATTCCATGTAGCATTTAAAGAAATGAAAATGAGTCGGTTCAACATGGCAACTAACGCCCATAAGGGCATATTTGGACCAAAAGTTGAACGACGAGAACATGAGTGAACCAAACTTTAAACGGGGGTATATCTAAACCTTTTCGAATAATTTAGGAGCATATTTGACCCTTTTTTCCCTTTTTATTTTAATAAAGACCCATGTGAATTGTTACAAATCAAAATGTACTATCGACATAAAAGTACCATTATTAAATAATCAAACAACTAATAAATTAGAAAATTACTAAAACAGCCATTGAAGTTCATATTAAAATGATTAAATTGAAAAAACAGTGGCTGACTGTTTCTACCTTTGGAGATCTTTCGGAATGGTGGTGAAATCTTGTTTCCAGACCACCATTAGTTCCATCTCATATTTCCAGTCTCTTATCGGGGACTTGCGATGTGTTTCTTACTCTAAAGTTGCGTTAGGAGACTTGCGATACGTTTCTTACTCTAAAGTTGTGTTATGTTAGATGCTCTTTATATTTATGCTATCAAGTTTTGGGATAATTCTTTGTTGTTCTCTTCTATCGTTTGTGGTCTGACTTCCCTTCGGAAGTCTCATATGAGTGTTACTTTCGGCTTACACACCTTATTGGAGGGTTTTCGGGAGTGTGTCTCATCATGACCTCAACTTTTGGATCATGACAAATTACTTATTGGAGGGTTTTGGGGAGTGTGTCTCATCATGACTTCAACTTTTGGATCATGACAAATTAGTATTGTTAGAAGAAAAGACATTGGACTTGACATATGAACAGCATTCCGTGCATCAGCAGTCATATCAAAGTTGAAATTTTTTTATATTGAATTCGTCTAGATTTTCCTATATATTGAAGCCAAATTACAAGAGGTTAAGAATCATTTCCAAGAAAGCACAAGACTAAAAGTAACTTTTATTTCCAAAACACAACACTGCCATCAGTAGTTAACATATCATCATATAAACTATGCATGAGAGATATAAAGCTATGATAACCATCACATCCCAAATGCGATGAACTAAGAATTTGCTGGTGTAAACTTGAGGGAAACACTATTGACACAATGGCGTTCATCCGTTGGGGTAGGGAAACCCTCACCCTTGAAAACATGACCAAGATGACCGCCACAAGCTGCACAAGTAATCTCAACCCTCCTGCCATCAGGGTCAGGCTGAAAAGCACAATTCTATCACACATCAGACACTACCACAAATGTCTAATCTAGAAAAACTACTAAAGGAGGACCCAGGCAATGGAAATGTTGAAGAAGCAATCTCATTTACCAACACATTCGAGAAAATCAACGGAATACCTACATGTGTGTTGACTGCCTTTTTAAAAATCTTAGAAAAAGTAATGGAACAAAAAGTTTATAAAGCCTTTACTAGGTCAATTTTTAAAGGGGTTGGTGTTTTCTTTCTCAAATTAAAAAATACAACCATTAATTAGCTTTAGGAATCACAAGCAGGATTTGGTTGTAGCTAACTCGAGTTTGAAGAGGCAGTAGCACCGATCACCTTTCGTAGTATGGTCGCAGCAATAAAGGTTATGCAAGGACGACAAGGTTATGCCGGGTATCTTAAAACCCAAGGAAGAGGAGGACAAGGAATTTATGACCATCCAAGGATTTATTTTTTTGGGGGGAGGGGGTGACTATTGATAATAGCTGGCCAATTTTATTAGGGAAAAAACTAGAGAAGTGTTAAGTTGTCTCAAAGAGCAACTTTGGTAGACATACAATGGACTGGTGGGCGAATATAGAGGTGGTCCAAAAAGAAAGTGGAAGCCAAGAAGATTGCTTACATGTAGTAGAGATGGAAAATAGGACTAATAAGGAAAGGTATAAGATTGTGAAGAAGGAAAAGAGGATAGTGATACAACAACAAACCTAGTGCATCTCACAAGTGAGATTTGGGAAGGATACAGTTTACGCAGACCGTACCTACCTTAAGAGAGGTTGTTCTGATAGACCAGTGTTGTGAAAGGCAATTGCCTTGTCGCCAATGGCAAGAGGAGAGGCGAGGCGACCCTTCATCGCCTTTTAGCTTTGTGGCGAGGCAATCTTCAAAAGGCGACGCCATGTCGACAAAAGGCTAGAGGCAAGAGGCAAGAAAGGCTAGAGGTGTCGCCTTTTGTATTTTTTTTTAAAAAAGACGACAAATTTAGGGTTTTAAAAATTAAAAGGTAATTTTAGGATTTTCGACTAGACTCCTCCGGCAACTAACCAGGCTTTTCCGGCAACTCCAAAGTCTAACCAATACATATTTCTTGTTTTCTTCTTCAGAGTTGGTCACTTTTACCTTTGTTTTGACTTTTGTTCTTTTTTTTCTCTTTCAAGTTCTAGGCTTTTAATATGTACTATCTATTTTTAGTTTTTAATTTGAAAAAATTGCTAATATGTTATGTTTGATTATTTACATATGCAATTAAAATTTTAAATTTTTTGGTATTAAAAGGTGCCGCACTTCAAAAAGGCGAGCGCCTCGCCGTTTGCCTCGCCTTGTGGCGAGGCGGACCCTTGTCGCCTTTTACCGTCCAAAACACTGCGATAGACCAATATATGTCCATAAGCTCTTCAATGTGGAGGGGACAATAATATTGTGTTGGGTGATTCAGAAAACTCCGACATCCATCAAGATTTTAGGTATTGTAGGCATATAAAGTTTGAGAAGGTCAAAGGTGCAATCCATAAGATAAGAGGGGGGAAGAACGATCAGGCCTGTTTGGATTCATGTGAATCTTTGGAAAAGAGCAGGTAAAGTAGGTTCGATGTCATTTTTAGGACGAGTTAAAATGCTCGAAGAATGGAGGTGGAGTACAATGATCCCATCATACAAGAACAAAGGTGATATTCAAAATTACAACTATAAGAGTATTAAACTACTATGCCACACTAGGGAGAGGGTGGTAGAGATGAATATAATGAAGGATGTATGTGTCTATTTCTGAGAACCATTTTGAACTCATATTGGGGTGATTAACTCTGGAAATCGTTTATCTTCTGAGGAGATAGTTGGACTAGTCTAGGAATAGAAAATGGAACTTATAGATGGTGTTCATTGACTTAGAAAAAGCATTTGACAAAGTTCCAAGGAGGTTTTGTGGAGATGCTTGAAGTCTAGAGGTTTATTACTGGCATACCATAAAGGATTAAGGACATGTGCAACTACAGTATGATGGAGTGAAACCCGAGTGAGAATAATGGAAAGAGACGGGAAATACTTCCAATTAAGATTGGGTTGCACTAGGGATAAGCACTAGAGATCGACCCTAAAGTCTAAAGGTTTCAGGTGGAGGTATTTAAGAGAGTACATGAAGTACAAGTTCAATGACGCATCACAAGAGGCGGATGTGGATGTGGAAGTGGGGAATGATACATATGTTATCCCAAAGGAGGAAGCTTCAAGTATTTCAAGGAGATGGGAAAATCAGATGTCACACATTGTATTTGAACAAGGTGGATAAAATAGAAGCTCACATCATGTGAAAAACACGTATCATCGAGACTTAGAAGGAAAGTCCAATAGGGTGGTTATTAGACACACTATGTAGTATGAGGCGGAGTGTTGAGTAGTCAATAATTCACACATTCAGAAGATGACAATAGCGGAGATGAGGATGCTTAGATGGATGTGTGGGCATAGTAGGAGAGATTAAATTAGGAATAAAAATATATAAAGCATCTTCAACTCCCCAAGGATATGACCCTATATAAGGAAGGATGGAAGTCAAGGATTAAGGTGGAGGTTTACAAGATGGTCAAGTGATTTCTTTCTCATGGGAGAGCATGGTTCTAGCATAGAACACTTGTCTACTGCCTCTTTTTCTCATTAGTATTACTCCATTATTATTTTATTCTTCTATTGTATTATTACTATTGTTTCTTATACTTGAGTTATCTTAACTATTCTTGTCCGTATTTTCTTCTACAATATTTTCACCATAGTTCTTCTCTTATATTTGTCAGATCTGTTTTTTTTATAACACTTACCTTCAGACAAGGGTTCATCAGAAACAACCTCGTTACCTCACACAAAGTAGGGGTGAGGTTTGCATGCACCTCCTCCTCCCTAAAGCCCATTGTGGGATAACACTAGGCATGTTGTTGTAGGAATGAAAAATAGTTTGTCTTCACTTTTTACTCCGTCATCATTTGCAAATGGAAGGAAGAGCGAGAAGTAATAGAAGGTAGCAAACGGAAGTTAAAAGAAGTTGCTAACATAATGAGGAGACCTCCCAAAATCTAAGGCTAGACTCTTCTTATTGTCTCAAAGGGGGGCAGGGCATTCCTATTATTGTAGCCTCATCTACAAACTCTATATTCTATAGCAGAAGTTGAGAAGGAGTGATGATCCCACACAAGAACAATGGCTCTCCTGGATGATGAGTATTTTTATCTCAAGATCTTTAAAATGAAATAACTGTAATAATCTGGCGAGGAGCAAGAGATCGAAGCTCACAGTGCGATTAATTGCTCCAGGAAGACCCTCAAAGAAAGCTGGCCAACCACAGCCTGAGTTGAATTTTGCTGTGGACTTGTAGAGAGGAGTGCTACATCCTGCACATTGGTAGACTCCTTCACCAGAAAACTTGTCATACTCTCCGGTACCTGGATACCTGTGAAGTAATCCTTCATGGTAAATTATTCATCTATTAATTAATTAATAAGCATCATGGTCATTCCACTATGTTATCGTTCCTTGTTGAAAATTTGAGTCTCCAAAGTAGAAGAAAATAAAAAAATGTTGAATCATAAGATCGGTGTTGAACTTATATAAACAAACATGCTGAGCATACATGAGGAGAACTACTTCAAGCAACTCTGCTTGAAGAAACTCTTATCTTGCATCATATCCAACCAGAAAGATGAGATTCTGAATTAGTATATAACATGGCACACTTAAATGTGATAAACTTAACTAACCAGCCTTCTAAAACTAGGAGCTATGACCTTGTGGATAGTCTGTTGCTAAAAGTGCTACACGTAAGACATTGACAATCTTCAGAAAATGTAACAGTGTTCACTTCAAAGGTAACATAGCAATGAGTTAAATGTTAAGCATCACAGAATTGTGCTAATCCTCAAACCAAAGCGGTGAACAAATTCTCCACAATGCTTGTTTGGAGGACTCCCCCCAACCCCCATCCCCAGGACACACACATCCTATGGAAAAAGATAGGAACAGAAAAAATGTCCAGGGAAAGCAAACATTGAGTTTACGAATGCTCTGAAATTGATTACATGACCCTTATTTTACCCAAGATCCATACCATATAGTGCTGTTCAAATAAAAATGATTCTCACAAACTTGCATCCTATCCTTCATTAAACTTGGAACTTTCTCCCCGACTTTACACAAATTATAGAACCAAGTTTCAAATTATTCAGGGGAAGTTATGGAAAATATCGAATAGAGTGCAGAAGCTCATTAAGGCCTCTAGCAATTTAAAACGTCACAAAAAATTGTTGAAGTTATAAAAGCCTAGAACCTGTTTACAAGCTAAAATGTGAACTTGAAATAACAAGCATTTCTAATATAGGTACAGCAGCTACCAAAACCTGGAATCAACGAGGAAAAACAAAACTCAGCATGAATTTAGTAAACAAACATCTAAAATGATCCTCCAGGTTGAGTAGTAGATCTAAAAAAATATTAACAACTACATGTATATTTCTAGGTAAAATTAGTAAAAACCGGAGAATAACATACTCAGTGCCTTTCTGTCTTAGAATACGGAACTGCTCAGGAGATAGAATTGCACGCCAGTCTTCCTCTGACTTGTGAACGGAGTCTGGTGCAGCCATAGCAACAACCCCACCTCTGAACCCTCTCTTACTTGATGATGATGATGATGATGAAAACCTGAATTGGGTCTTGGGATGACCACAAATGCTAACAACCTTTTTGGCTTGAAATCTCAAGAATGGGGTGGCGTTGATAAACAGAGGGGTTGACGAAGCAAAAGGTGAGATTTTGAGAATATGAGAACCCATCTTGATAAGATATTCCTATTATTAGTGTATACTTTTGTTTATTATTATTGGTCACGCAAAGACCAACTCTCAAGTATTTGTCTATTGAAACCATACACTTTCTCTAACTACTATACCCTTTTGAAAGGCTCTCTTTCTTTTAGCTTATATTAAAGGACTAACTTTCATGACAAACAAAAAATTCTTATTTGTATGTTATAGCATGTTTAACCATAGAAATGATAATCCCAAAAAAATAGAAGTACAAGAAGAAATGCAAAAGGTAAATATCCCAGAATTCTATGCAAATAAAAGGACTATTGGAATAGCTACCATTTTGAATGAATTATCGAACAATTATCTAAATGAAAATGCAATTTGGAGCTACTACAATCGAGACCAGACGATGATACACTCCAATTGCAGAGAGCTAAAAACAGCAGATATGGAAGAACTACGCCAATGGATATTGAGCTTGCTGAAACCAGAGCAGCCACCCACCACAAGAGCTATCAGAAAAAATTTTATTTCACCAAATCTGATAACTAGATATTGTAAATTAGTAGGCCAAAAATACCCAGATCAGCTATGCACAAAATGTGACAGAGAAGACAACTATATTCCAAAAGTACAGCTAGAATAAAAAGTAAAGGTCATTATGTAAAGATATAAAGTTATGAATAGTAGTATGTCGGCCATATGTAAAAGTAAAGGTCATTATGTGAAGTAATAAAGTTATGAATAGTAGTATGTCGGCCATATGTAAAAAATAAAGGCTATAATGTAAAAGTCTTTAGTTTTCTTGTGTCGGCCGAAATAAAAAAGGTCATGTGCAAAGTAGTGTCTATACTATCATTTTCACTTAATTCATAGTCAATGTAATCTATTTGCATGTATTCGTCATTGTCTATAATTACTTCTGCAATTTGTTTTCCTTTTGGATTTTTAGGTAACTTACGACCTCTAGCTAAATGTCCTATCTTTCCGCAGTTGTAACAAGTACATTCTAATAGTTTTCTCTTTGGTCTATACGGTCTTTTTATTTTATAATTTTTTACATAATATCTTTGTCTTGATTTTTTGTATTTATATCTAGTTTTGCTTTTCTATAATTTCTGTGTCGTTTAAAAATAATATTTTCAAATTTAGGAAGATGATATAAAAAAAAATAGGAAATAACTTGTATTTAATGTTAGAAAAGGAAACAACAAAATTAGAAGATAGTTTAACAGCTATGGTAAGAATAACAAAGAAAAACAAAGAAATAGATAAATCAAAAGAGATTGAAAAAATAAAAACACAAGCAAAGCAGGAAGTACAACATCTAGAAGAACTAAAAAATACAAAAATAAGTGAGAAGCGAAATTAAGAAGAAGAGAGAGTTACTTGGAAAGACTTATTTTATTGAGAGGGGAAGCCCTCCTTTTATACAAAAAAAAAACTTACTACTTTGGCCAAGTGGCCGACACTACTTTGCACATGCCTTTTTTATTTCGGCTGACACAAGAAAACAAAAGACTTTTACATAATAGCCTTTATTTTTTACATATGGCCGACATACTACTATTCATAACTTTATTACTTTACATAACGGCCTTTACTTTTACATATGGCCGACATACTACTATTCATAACTTTATATCTTTACATAATGGCCTTTACTTTTCATTCTAGTTGTACTTCTGGGATATAGTTGTCTTCTCCGTCACATTTTGTGCATAGGTGATCTGTGTATTTTTGGCCTACTAATTTACAGTATCTAGTCATCAGATTTGGTGAAATAAAAATTTTTCTGATAGCTCTTGTGGTGGGTGGCTGCTCTGGTTTCGGCAAGCTCAATATCCATTGGCGTAGTTCTTCCATATCTGCTGTTTTTAGCTCTCTGCAATTGGAGTATATCATCGTCTGGTCTCGATTGTAGTAGCTCCAAATTGCATTTTCATTTAGATAATTGTTCGATAATTCATTCAAAATGGTAGCTATCCCAATAGTCCTTTTATTTGCATAGAATTCTGGGATATTTACCTTTTGTATTTCTTCTTGTACTTCTATTTTTTTCGAGATTATCATTTCTTTGGTTAAACCTATTTTGATAACTTGCATTAAAGGTTTGATTTCGTCGTATAATATTTCTGCAGTTGCTGAGTAAAACTTTATATAAAATAAAGTTCCTTTAGTTATTCTTTTATAATGTAGAAATGCTTTATGTAGTTCTGGTATCTTAGCTACTTCTTCTCCTGTTGTCGTGTATACTGTACTTAAAATTCCATAATTGTAGCAAGTTGCTACTAGATTTGAATTGGTACCTGGTTGTGCTATAAGTTTATTATTTCCCTGTAAGTGTTGGGTTATATAATTTTCATTTGGATTTTGGATATTTTTAGCTCTGGGGTTTAGATTAAAAAAAGGTTTGAATTTTGTGTATATTTTCTATATACGTTCTGGTGATATGGTTATATATTTGTTTATGTGAGTCCAAACTAGTTTTGTAGGTATTTATTTGTGGAGGTACAAATATGTCTTTTTGGGTATTTTCTGAAAGGTATGGTCTGAAAAATAGCTTGTTCATATTGGTATTTGTGTATTTTATCTTACCATCTTCCTTTTTTGTAGTTGATTCTCGTGTAGATGTGCTACCTGCAGCTGCATATATCATTTTGTTATGGGTTTTAAGGTGTTTCCCAACGTCACCTTCTAGCTCCGCATGTTTTGAGTCATGCTGCTGACTTAGCTCCGCATGTTTTGAGTCATGCTACTGACTATTAACTGTCTCTTTTAGTATTTGTACTTCGCTTTCTTTTTTTTTCCATTTTCTGACAAAGTATTGTCATTGTAGCTAGTATTTTTTCCATTGTATCTTTCTCTGGAGTGGTAATTTGCAATGAGGTTTTTGTCAGTCTTGATTACTTCAATTGTGAATGTAAAATTTAATATATTTAATACTAATCTCCTTATTTCTTTTGTTGTAACTGAATCTTGTACCTTTTTGGTTATCCACCACTTTACCTGTGTATTGTCTGTTCTCACAATAAATTTATTGTAAACAATATATTGTTCAAATGTTAATAAACATTTATATAGTGCAAACAATTCTTTTCTATTTATTTTCCATTTTATTTGTGCTTCTGCTTAGGATTCTGAGTGATATCTGAAATGATGTTCTATTTTTTCTTTGCCATATTAATATTTTAGGACTCCTCATAACTGTGGTTGCTCGAATCTGTTTCAACAATCTAAGTAAATGATTTATTTTCATTGGGAAAATATAGTTTTGGTAGTTTCTTACATAAGTTTTTGATATGTCTTATATGTTCTTTATCTTTATTGTCGAAATTAAAGAAGCTAACAAAATTAAAGCTATGGATAACAATCAGAGATGACAAACCTACAGAAACAGGTATACTAATTTACATTCATGAGTAGCTAAACTGTTTTAATCCTAATGATCTCTTGTTGATTATTATTGTTTAGCATGTTTTAATAATGTTATAATAATCATCTTTAGAAAGTTTGCTACAGAAATATTCTGCGAGTAAGTATGTCCAGACTATGTCATCCTAAAGTTGAAACCGTTAGGCAAGAAGACTGATTAGGGGAGTAAACAGTGTTGAGGCGCTGTTAGGGTAACTGATCAAAGAAGAAACCGTAGTAGTGAGCAGACGAGATGATTATTAAATCATTATTATTACATAATAAATAAGTATAATCTATTAAGAGGTTAGAAGAAATAAAATTTTAGCAAAAACATGTTAAAATGAATTCTTATTTACTAGAAGATGATGTTAATTATAAGATATTAATACTCTATATATTGAAAGGTCTTAATACTGATATAAAAAGAACAATTTATGAAAAATTATTGACATACGAGATAATCGAAGAAACATATACAAGGTTGGGCAGAAATAATTATACCAGATGATTTTGACATAGATTTATATGATGATTTAGAATTATTCATAGATCAGTGATAGATTATTTATACTTACAATTCTGGAAAGAAACTAAAGAAGAAATAGAACTAGTTGAAAAATTATTTATTGAGAATTTATACAAATATTTGAGAACCAGAGAAAATAAATATTTAGAATATATTGCAAACAACGCTAATGAAATACAACGATTAGATCTACTTAAAAAAGAATATTATGAAAAAATATTTTAATCCTAAAATCATGAAGAATAATTCAACATCAACTAAAGTAACTACCATAACAAAAACTAAGATAGAAAGAAAAGTACGAAAGACACAGAAAAAGTTAAAAACGTTATACATAGAATATGAATTATTACAACTTACTAAAACAAATACTAGCAAAACAAACCTTTTGATAAATATAATTTCTAAAACAAAATATAAATATGTTTGTTATCTGAAAAAACAATATGAACAAAGAAATATATAAACAACAACTGATAGAGAAAATAATTGAAAAAAGACAAGAGTTAAAATACAGACTAGGAAGATTAGAAGAAAATATATTAGCAGGAGTATGTAATAAATCAATATTAGCACAAAGAAAAGTTATATTTATGCTAGAAATACAAATAAATTGCCTCGAATATAAATTACAACATGATATAAGTTACAACATGAATCATAATGAATAAAGAAGAATTTGCAGTAGACGAAAAGACATATGAAAATCAAGACGGATTAGTAATAAAAATAATATTTTCAAATTTAGGAAGACGATATAAAAAAATAGGAAATAACTTGTATTTAATGTTAGAAAAGGAAACAACAAAATTAGAAGATAGTTTATGTAACGACCTGTTTAGTCATTTTGAGCAGCAGATTTCAATTCTGGAAAAACTGGCAGAAGCGACAGACCCCACGACGGACCGTCATGGGCACGATGGACCGTCGCAGGGTCTCGTTTCAAAACACTTAGAAAATTCTGCAAATTGGGTACTGAGAATCGACTCTCTGAACTCTGTGACGGACCTGCAGGACGGACCGTCACAGGCATGACGAACCGTCGTGATCCGCTGTTCCAAAACACTTCAACTCTTGAGAATTTGGTACAGGGAACGATTCTCTGAACGTCGTGACGGAAGTTCAGGACGGACCGTCGTAGGTACAACGGGCCGTCACAGACTCCTTAAGGAAATTGAGTCTCTGACGAACCTGCATGACGGACCGTCGTAGGCGCGACGGGCCGTTACAGGTTGCGTAATCCCAGTCAGAGTCGGATTTCTGATTAAGTTTTAAAGGAGCGTTATTGACTTTTCCTGCTATAATTATATATTTCGTGGGTTTATATTAATAACTCAATTTCTTGGGGGATAAAAGAGGTAACCTTGAGTTAAATTGTGGGTTATTATTGTCATCTTTTACACTTAATTACATGTTAATTAGGGTAAAAGAAAGAGGGTTTGAATAAAGAAAATAGAAAGAACAAGAGAAAGAGAGAGAAGGGAATCGATAGAGAGAGAGACGATCGAGAAGGGGAAAACACAAAGCTTTGGGAATTTGCTTGCTTGATCACTAGTCTTCGGTGGAGGTAGGTTATGGTTTTCATGCTTTCATAGTAAGCTCTTAATAGAGAATGATATGTATTGATAGTATTGTAAACCCTGCTATGTGCTTAATTGTATGCTTGCATGAACGTGATTATATAATTGTGATTATATTAAGCATGATGAAGCTATTGAATCTCAAATCTTGATAAAAACCTAATCTCTTGCTAATGATGATGCCTTGGTAAGGGAGAAGGCTTGATGAACTAAAGTAATGAGATTGATGATGCCCTGGTATAAAAGAAGGCTTCATGAATTGATAGAATGAGATTAGGGGATCGGGTGTCACAAACCGACACGTAGAATTAGGGGATCGGGTGTCACGAACCGACACGTAGAATTAGGGGATCGGGTGTCACGAACCGACACGTAGAATTAGAGGATTGGGTGTCACGAACCAACACGTAGAATTAGGGGATCGGGTTTCACGAACCGACACGTAGAATTAGGGGATCGGGTGTCACGAACTAACACGTAGATTTAGGGGATCGGGTGTCACGAACCGACACGTAGATTTAGGGGATCGGGTGTCACGAACCGACACGTAGATTTAGGGGATCGGAGTGTCACGTACCGACACAAGAGGATTATTGAATATGAGGGAGCGGAGTATCACGTACCGACACAAGAGAAATAAAGATAATGAATCTTGAAAGATGTTAATATACTCAATCTAATGAACATGATTTCCCAAATGAGTATGGTATTGAGGCTTGAGTCCTCATGTGTGAACTTGACGGTAATTGTTAATGATATAGTACTTGCTGTTGCTACATGTTGAGTATCATAGTTGATTTTATGATATTACTCGATATATATTGTTTTCTATTTTGAGTTGGCCGATGATATCTACTCAGTACCCGTGCTTTGTACTGACCCCTACTTTTATTGTTTTCTTCTTGTTTATTTGTGGAGTGCAGCAAACGTGTCGTCGTCTTTGAGTCAACAGTAATTCAAGCCAGTCTTACTACATCAGAAATTCAGGGTGAGCTAATGCTTCTAGCTTGGACTGGATCTTCTTCTTCAAGTCTTGATGCCTTGAACTGCCGGCATGGACTAGCTTCTTATGTATTTTTAGCTTTTAGAATACTCTTAGTTTAGTCATTTGATCGTAGATGTTCTTGTGGTGATGACTTCCAGATTTTGGGGATAATAATAGTTATTGATTTTATTAATGAGTTAAGTCTTCCGCATTACTTTCTGTTGATATTATATTGAAATGTTAAGGTTTAGATTGGTTGGTTCGCTCACATAGGAGAGTCAATGTGGGTGCCAGTCGCGGCCCGGTTTTGGGTCGTGACAAACTTGGTATCAGAGCATTAGGTTCATTGGTCTCATCACACAAGAACGACTCTAGTAGAGTCTTAAGGAACGGTAGGGGGACGCCTTTACTTTTCTTTGAGAGACTATAAGACTTTAGGAAAATTCCATTCTTTCTTTCTTTCTTTCGTGCTATTACTTGGGTCCAATTGGTATCTAGGTGATACAAATTGGTATCTGACCATCTTCACTCTATTTCGCAGATGGTTAGAACTAGAGCAACGACTACGCCAACACCAACACCAGCACCAGCGGGACAGGGTGCGTCTGAGCCAGCCACTGGGGCTGTAGCTCGAGGAAGAGCAACGGCAAGAGGCCATGGTAGAGGTCGTGGGAGGACGTCCTCTAGAGGAAGAGGACGAGCACCTAGTCCATCTGATACTAGGGCAGTGACTCCTCCACCGACTGAGGAGGTGATAAGAGAAGGGGAGGATGGGGAAAATGAACAAGTGCGGAATGAGGGATTGCCACCCCAGCCTACCCCAGAGATGATCAATCAGATTCTCGCCTATCTCAGTGGGTTGTCTGATCAAGGTCAGGCACCTCCAGTGTTTTCTGCACCAACACCTCCGGTTTCAGAGGTACAACATGTAGCCACTGTGGCTCCTCGTATGGATGCCTCATTGGATATAGGCACGTTTCCACGTCTGACTACTGGGCCTATAATGACGAATGATCAGCATGAACTTTTCAGTAAGTTCTTGAAATTGAAACCTCCAGTCTTCAAGGGTGCGGAATCTGAGGATGCTTACGATTTTCTGGTTGACTGTCATGAGCTACTACACAAGATGGGTATAGTAGAATGGTTTGGTGTTGAGTTCGTGAGTTATCAGTTTCAAAGGAACGCCAAAATGTGGTGGCGGTCACATATTGAGTGTCAACCAACAGAGGCACCACCTATGACTTGGGCCTCATTCTCTAGCTTGTTTATGGAGAAGTATATCCCCCGAACTTTGAGGGATAGGAAAAGGGATGAGTTCTTGAGCCTAGAGCAAGGTGGGATGTCGGTCAATGCATATGAGGCTAAGTTTCGTGCATTATCCCGGTATGCCACCCAACTATGTTTCAGCCCACAAGAGCGGATTCGCCGTTTTGTGAAGGGGTTGAGGTCAGAGTTACGAATTTCAGCCTTACAGGTAGCGGCTACGGCAAAATCCTTCCAAGAGGTGGTAGACTTCGTGATAGAGGTGGAAGAAGTGAAGCCAGATGACTTCACCACGACATCGACATCAAAAAGGTTTCGAAAGGGAGGTGAGTTCAATGGTTCTTACTCTAGAAGACAAGGTTCCGGAGGTTACTCAGTTCGACCCATTCAGTCTTCACTACAGACTGTAGTTGGGGGTCCACCTCACACTGGTCAACACTTCTCAAAGAGACCTATGCTTGACTCCAGAGAGTGTTATGGATGTGGGGATACTGGACATATTAGGAGGAATTGTCCAAAACAGAGTTATAGACCCCCAATGACTAGAGGTAGAGGTGGTCATGGTAGAGACCGTTATTCTGGAGGACGTGGTGGTCGAGGTAATGGTGGTCACCAAAATGGCCGAGGTGATGGGCAAACTGGAACCACTATATCACAACATGGTAGGGGCAACAGACAGACGGGTGAGAGGGCCCATTGCTACGCTTTCCTTGGGAGATCTGAAGCGGAAGCATCTGATGCTGTCATCACAGGTAATCTTCTGGTTTGTGATTGCATGGCTTCTGTATTGTTTGATCCTGGATCCACATTTTCTTATGTATCTTCCTCATTTGCTAGTGTTCTAAATTTACATTGTGAATTACTTGATATGCCTATTCGTGTTTCTACTCCGGTGGGTGAGTCTGTGGTAGTTGAAAAGGTATATAGGTCTTGTTTGGTGAACTTTGTGGGGAGCAACACTTATGTAGATTTGGTTATCTTAGAAATGGATGATTTTGATGTAATTCTGGGTATGACTTGGCTTTCTTCGCAATTTGCGATCTTGGATTGTAATGCTAAAACGGTGACGTTAGCCAAGCCTGGGACAGATCCGTTAGTGTGGGAGGGTGACTACACTTCCAATCCGGTGCGTATCATCTCCTTTCTTCGTGCTAAGAAAATGGTTAGTAAAGGGTGTTTAGCTTTCTTGGCACATCTCAAGGATGACACTACCCAAGTACCTTCGATTGAGTCGGTTTTGGTGGTCCGTGAGTTTTTGGATGTGTTCCCTGCAGATCTTCCTGGTATGCCACCAGATAGGGATATTGACTTCTGTATTGATCTTGAACCGGGTACTCGCCCCATTTCTATACCCCCTTATAGAATGGCTCCCGCGGAGTTAAGAGAGTTAAAAGCCCAACTTCAAGAGTTGTTGAGCAAAGGCTTCATTAGACCAAGTGCATCTCCTTGGGGTGCTCCGGTTTTGTTTGTAAAGAAGAAGGATGGGAGTTTTCGGATGTGCATGACTACCGGCAGTTGAACAAGGTAACTATAAAGAACAAGTATCCTCTTCCTCACATTGATGACTTGTTCGATCAGTTACAAGGTGCTTGTGTCTTCTCTAAGATTGACTTGAGATCCGGTTATCATCAATTGAAAATATGGGCAACGGATGTGCCAAAGACTGTTTTTCGAATGAGGTATGGGCATTGCGAATTTGTAGTGATGTCTTTTGGTCTTACAAATGCCCCTGCTACGTTCATGAGCTTGATGAACGGGATTTTTAATCCATATTTGGACCTCTTTGTGATCGTATTTATTGATGATATACTGATATACTCAAAGAGCAAGAAAGAACATGAGGAGCATTTGAGAATGGTATTGGAAATGTTGAGGGAGAAAAAGCTTTATGTCAAGTTCTCTAAGTGTGAGTTTTGGCTAGATGCAGTGTCCTTCTTGGGGCACGTGGTTTCTAAGGATGGAGTGATGGTGGATCCTTCTAAGATTGAGACAGTGAAGAATTAGGTAAGACCTACTAATGTGTCAGAAATAAGGAGCTTTGTTGGGTTAGCTAGCTACTACCGCCGATTTGTCAAGGAATTCTCTTCTATTACTTCCCAACTGACGAACTTGACTAAGCAAAATGTCCCATTCGTATGGTCGGATGAGTGTGAGGAGCGCTTTCAGAATCTCAAGACTCTGTTGACTACTGCACCAATTCTCACCTTGCCCGTGAAAGGTAAGAACTTCATTGTCTATCGTGATGCATCCTATTCGGGTTTGGGTGCAGTGCTAATGCAAGAGAAGAATGTGATTGCTTATGCTTCAAGACAATTAAAAGTGCATGAATGTAACTATCCAACTCATGATTTGGAATTGGCCGCGGTAGTGTTTGCATTAAAGCAATGGAGACACTATTTATATGGGGTTAAGTGTGAGGTCTACACGGATCATCGTAGCCTTCAGTATGTGTTTACTCAGAAAGATTTGAACTTGAGACAGAGGAGATGGATGGAGCTACTAAAGGACTACAATATCACTATCTTGTATCATTCGGGAAAGGCTAATGTTGTGGCAGATGCCTTAAGTAGAAAGGCAGGGAGCATGGGAAGTCTAGCTCACTTGCAAGTTTCTAGACGTCCATTGGCTAGAGAGGTTCAGACCCTGGCTAACGACTTGATGAGATTAGAAGTAAATGAGAAGGGAGGATTGTTGGCTTGTGTGGAGGCAAGATCTTCCTTTCTTGACAAGATTAAGGGAAGACAGTTTGATGATGAGAAACTGCGCAGAATCTAAGATAAGGTATTGCGAGGAGAGGCTAAGGAAGCACAAATCGATGAGGAAAGTGTTTTGAGGATTAAGGGAAGGGTATGCGTACCCCGCGTCGATGATTTGATCAACACTATTCTGACAGAGGCTCATAGTTCAAGGTATTCGATACATCCGGGTGCAACCAAGATGTACCGTGACCTAAAGCAACACTTTTGGTGGAGTAGAATGAAGCGTGATATTGTGAACTTTATTGCCAAATGTCCAAACTGTCAACAAGTAAAGTATGAACACCAGAGGCCCGGAGGAACACTTCAGAGAATGCCCATTCCTGAATGGAAGTGGGAAAGGATTGCAATAGATTTTGTGGTTGGTCTTCCAAAGACATTGGGAAGGTTTGATTCCATTTGGGTAATTGTTGATCGGTTAACTAGGTCTGCTCACTTCATTCCGGTCAAGGTGACTTACAATGCAGAGAAGTTAGCCAAAATCTATATCTCAGAAATTGTTCGGTTGCATGGGGTTCCACTATCCATCATATCAGATAGAGGTACGCAGTTTACTTTTAAGTTTTGGAAAACATTGCATGCGAAATTGGGTACTAGGTTGGACCTTAGTACTGCGTTCCATCCTCAGACCGATGGTCAGTCTGAGCGAACGATTCAAGTGTTGGAGGATATGCTTTGTGCATGTGTGATAGAGTTTGGTGGCCATTGGGATAGCTTCTTACCCTTAGCAGAGTTCTCCTACAACAATAGCTATCACTCAAGTATTGATATGGCCCCATTTGAAGCATTGTATGGTAGGAGATATAGGTCCCCCATTGGTTGGTTTGATGCATTTGAGGTTAGACCTTGGGGTACGGACCTTTTGAGGGATTCTTTAGAGAAAGTGAAATCTATTCAAGAAAAGCTTTTGGCGGCGCAAAGCCGGCAAAAAGAATATGCAGATCGAAAGGTCAGAGACTTAGAGTTCATGGAGGGTGAACAAGTCTTGTTGAAAGTTTCGCCAATGAAAGGGGTGATGCGGTTTGGTAAAAAATGTAAACTTAGCCCGAGGTATATTGGTCCATTTGAAGTACTTAAGCGAATAGGGGAGGTGGCCTATGAGTTAGCCTTGCCTCCAGGGCTGTCCGAAGTGCATCCGGTATTCCATGTGTCTATGTTGAAAAGATACCATGGGGATGGAAACTACATTATCCGTTGGGATTTAGTTTTGCTTGATGAGAACTTGTCTTATGAACCTGTTGCCATTCTAGATAGAGAAATTCGCAAGTTGAGATCAAGGGAGATTGCATCCATCAAAGTTCAATGGAAGAATCGACCCGTTGAAGAAGCCACTTGGGAGAAGGAGGCGGATATGCGAGAAAGATACCCACATCTGTTTACAGATTCAGGTACTCTTTTTCGCCCTTGTTTTCCTTCTTGTGATCGTTCGGGGACGAACGATGGGTAAATTGGTATCTATTGTAACGACCTGTTTAGTCGTTTTGAGCAGCAGATTTCAATTCTGGAAAAACTGGCAGAAGCGACGGACCCCACGAAGGACCGTCATGGGCATGACGGACCGTCGCAGGGTCTCGTTTAAAAACACTTAGAAAATTCTGCAAATTGGGTACTGAGAATCAACTCTCTGAACTTTGTGACGGACCAGCAGGACGGACCGTCACAGGCACGACGAACCGTCGTGAGCCGCCATTCCAAAACACTTCAACTCTTGAGAATTGGGTACACGGAACGATTCTTTGAACGTCGTGACGGAAGTGCAGGACGGACCGTCGTAGGTACGACGGGCCGTCACAGACTCCTTAAGGAAATTGAGTCTCTGACGAACCTGCATGACGGACCGTCGCAGGCGCGACGGGCCGTTACGTAATCCCAGTCAAAGTCGGATTTCTGATTAAGTTTTAAAGGGGCGTTTTGGACTTTTCCTGCTATAATTATATATTTCGTGGGTTTATATTAATAACTCAATTTCTTGGGGGATAAAAGAGGTAACCTTGAGTTAAATTGTGGGTTATTATTGTCATCTTTTACACTTAATTACATGTTAATTAGGGTAAAAGAAAGAAGGTTTGAATAAAGAAAATAGAAAGAACAAGAGAAAGAGAGAGAAGGGAATCGATAGAGAGAGAGACGATCGAGAAGGGAAAAAACACAAAGCTTTGGGAATTTGCTTCCTTGATCACTAGTCTTCGACAGAGGTAGGTTATGATTTTCATGCTTTCATAGTAAGCTCTTAATAGAGAATGATATGTATTGATCGTATTGTAAACCCTGCTATGTGCTTAATTGTATGCTTGCATAAACGTGATTATATAATTGTGATTATATTAAGCATGATGAAGCAATTGAATCCCAAATCTTGATAAAAACCTAATCTCTTGTTAATGATGATGCCTTGGTAAGAGAGAAGGCTTGATGAACTAAAGTAATGAGATTGATGATGCCCTGGTATAAAAGAAGACTTGATGAATTGATAGAATGAGATTAGGGGATCGGGTGTCACGAACCGACACGTAGAATTAGGGGATCGGGTATCACGAACCGACACGTAGAATTAGGGGATCGGGTGTCACGAACCGACACGTAGAATTAGGCGATCGGGTGTCACGAACCAACACGTAGAATTAGGTGATCGGGTGTCACGAACCGACACGTAGAATTAGGGGATCGGGTGTCACGAACCGACACGTAGATTTAGGGGATCGGGTGTCACGAACCGACACGTAGATTTAGGGGATCGGGTGTCACGAACTGACACGTAGATTTAGGGGATCGGGTGTCACGAACCGACACGTAGATTTAGGGGATCGGAGTGTCACGTACCGACACAAGAGAATTAATTAATATGAGGGAGCGGAGTGTCACGTACCGACACAAGAGAAATAAAGATAATGAATCTTGAAAGATGTTAATATACTCAATCTAATGAGCATGATTTCCCAAATGAGTATGGTATTGAGGCTTGACTCCTCATGTGTGAACTTGACGGTAATTGTTAATGATATAGTACTTGCTGTTGCTACATGTTGAGTATCATAGTTGATTTTAGGATATTACTCGATATATATTGTTTTCTATTTTGAGTTGCCGATGATATCTACTCAGTACCCGTGCTTTGTACTGACCCCTACTTTTATTGTTTTCTTCTTGTTTATTTGTGGAGTGCAGCAAACGTGCCGTCGTCTTCGACTCAACAATAATCCAAGCCAGTCTTACTACATCGGAAATTCAGGGTGAGCTAATGCTTCTAGCTTGGACTGGATCTTCTTCTTCAAGTCTTGATGCCTTGAACTTCCGGCATGGAATAGCTTCTTATGTATTTTTAGCTTTTAGAATACTCTTAGTTTAGTCATTTGATCGTAGATGTTCTTGTGGTGATGACTTCCAGATTTTGGGGATAATAATAGTTATTGATTTTATTAATGAGTTAAGTCTTCCGCATTACTTTCTGTTGATATTATATTGAAATGTTAAGGTTTAGATTGGTTGGTTCGCTCACATAGGAGGGTCAATGTGGGTGCCCGTCGCGGCCCGATTTTGGGTCGTGACAGTTTAACAGCTATGGTAAGAATAACGAAGGAAAACGAAGAAACAGATAAATCAAAAGAGATTGAAAAAATAAAAACACAAGAAAGCAGGAAGTACAACATCTAGAAGAACTAAAAAATACAAAAATAAGTGAATTAGAAAAAGAATTAGCTAAGCTAAAACTATTATATGAAACCAAACAAAAAGAGAAACAGGTAGAAAAAGATAAAAAAAACTTGAATTGACTAATGAAATAAATAATATGAAACAAAAATTAAATGAAAATCTTGAAATAGACAAAAAAGACGAAATGAATGAATCAGATATAATGAACGATAAAAAATCATAAATAAGTGATATAAGCAAAACATACACAGAAATTCTAGAACAAGTAAATAAGCCGAAAAAATTAGAAATAAATACAGGAGATATAAATCAACCTAGCACATCAAGAGTTAAAACCCCGGATAATAGTCCTAGGAGTAGTCCCAAATGGACAACACCAACTTATTATACAGATAATTATGAACGATCAGATAGAAAAAATGCAATATGGAATAGTAGATTAAATAAAAAATGGACGCCTATACCAATAACTGAACAATATAACTTTTTATATCTAGATTGTGCTATAGATATAAATAAAGCAATCTTACTATGGGTAGGAAATATATCTAAACAACTAATTGATAACAAAATAACAACAAAAGAAACGTCAGGATTTATAGAAAGAACATTTGTTGGAACAACGAAATTATGGATAGGAAATTTACCCCCAGAAAGTCTAGAAACACTTAGGAGTGATAAGAAAATAGATGGGTCTCCATCAACAACAAATATAGATATACTAGATAAATATGAATTAGCAATACGAAATGAATTTGGTGGCATGACTACAAAAATAAAAGAACAAAATAGAGAAAAAATAATAATGTCACGACCCAAAAATAGACGTGATGACACTCGTCTTATCCCACCAAGACAAGTCAGCCTAAAACTCAATCATTACAATAAAGTGCGGAAATAAAATATAAGTAACTTAATAAAACCCCCAAAATCTTGTAGTCACGTGTACAAGCCTCTAAGTATTAAATTGATTCAAAAGAAAAACTCAAGTCTTAAATGAACTTGTTTCTAGAATAGAACAAGATCATAATAGGGAGAAGAAAGTCTGCTGAGATGGAAATAGCTACCTCACAAATCTCCAAGAAGTCTCGGAAAAGAAGAGAATGACAAGTACAATAAAAATCCAGGCTCATGACCTACAAAAATATGTAGAAGCAAGGGGTGAGTACCAAACCACACGGTACTCAACAAGTATACCTCTAAACACAAGCTAAGGGGATGAAATATGGGTACTCCTACCACCCCTAACCGAACCTCCACAACTACAACTTGCATTAAAATCAACCCAACCAAATAGATCACAGTTTACATAGCACGTAGCTCAACAACAACACTTAGACAAATTTACATATCCTCAACAACAACACTTCAACAGATTACATATCCTTAACAACAATACTTCAACAAATTATATATCCATAATAACAAGCTCATATTGATCAATCACAAATTTCGCAGAAAGGCAATCAGAAGATTAGCAAAACACGATATCAAGTTCACTAGTGATAAGTATGTACAATGCAATGGAATGCAATGTCAAGTATAATGATGCATGTCTGACCTATCGATACACACCCGCTGTCTCTCAGTCCGGGACCCATGGGGGACATATCTGTCCATGCATCTGTCGTGGCGCATGACACGACCCTTGATAATAGTAAACGTCGCGGCGTGCGATAAATCCCTCAAAATATAATATCCATCGCGGCGCGCGATACGACCCTTGAAATGGTACATCCTCTTATCACATAACTCTTATCACAACCATGTTTAAGATGCAGTGCGAATTACATACTCAAATAAAAATGAGGAGATAACCATTTTGATAACAAAGCACAATTTGCAACAAGGAATACAACACCAACAAATAAGCAACAAGTCTCCAAATCATTCTCAACACCACACAAGGAAATACAAGAATTTCATACGCTTAACAAGAGTTTAGAAATTCACTTGCCTCAAATAGTCGAACAATCACTCGGGGAATTAGGCCTCTATTCACATTAAATAACCACAAGAAGGTTTTAAAACTAACAATACTTATATTACTATGTGTCTAGTCTAAACCCCAAAACTCACCCAAATATATAACAATCTCCTAATATTTAATTATCTATCTCAATATATTAAAAAATTAAATTATAATGTGATAATTATGGAAACAACGGAAACAAAAAGTCAAGTCACACCATCGATAATTTTAATGTGAACAGGCTTGTTCTGCGTTAATCTTAAACCTATAATCCATTCGATATCATCTCAAACCCTAATAATTACCTCACAATGATTGTCTAATTGTTATCCTAATTACTGGTAGTCAATTCTTATTATTTTTTTCCTTTTCATCCCAAAACACCAAAAATTATATCAAAACTTTATAATAGATCAACTGTTTTTTTTACAAGCCATTATTTAATAATAATAATCATCAGAAAGATCTAAAAAGAATATAAACCCAAAAAGATTTTCAACACTCAACTTGCCGCACATTAAATTCCTACAATTATTCGTCATATATTTTATTTATAAAATAATACTCTCCATTAAATGATGTGATCCAAATTTCATTGTCGTCTTAATAAATTTTAGAAAAACAATTGAATTTAATTGATAGAATAAGTAAGTTGCATCTTATTACGCTAATATATAAATATATCAATATAAAGACAATAAAGCTTGGTTTAAGATTTGTGTTTACCTGAGAAATTCGTACTTTTCTTGTAACCGGTGACCATTCTTCGTTGTGTGCCGCATAAATATTTTTTTCGCTGCACTCTTCTTGTTTCTTAAGTTAATTGTTTATAATTGATTAACCCTACTAATTTATTTTTATATATGGGTAAAGTAGTATGGTTATTAAATAAATTATGGCATTGCCAATTAACCATCAACTAAATAAATAAATTATTTAATATAAATTCATTAATGATATAATAATTTCAAACCAATTTCACCGACTAACCAAAAAAATACTTCGAACAATTAATAAGAGGGGTGAAACTCTAATTTTTAGAAATTTCAAAAAAATGATTTTCGGGTCATTACAAATAAATAGACAACTTATGAGAAAATTAGCTATATGTAAAATGTGCTATATAGAAGAATATACATGTGCGTTTAAAGAATATTATTGTAAAACAAGATATGATATAAATGAAGCAAAAGAAATAAGACAACAATATTTTACAAAACTACCAGAACCATTTAGTACAAAAATAATTAAAGATTGGAACAATGAAGAATTAACAGATACTTTATGAGCTAGAATAAAATTTCTACATCAATGGTTTGTACAATTATGTGAAAACCAAAAAGAAAAAAGAAAAATGGAGAAAGTACTAATTAAAAATCTAGCATGTTGTAAAGATAAAACAGCACCACAGTTTGGTTGTACAGATAAATATTATAAAAAAAAAGACCTAAACGACACAAAAATTATAGAAAAACCAAAACTAGATATAAATACAAAAAATCAAGACAAAGATATTATGTAAAAAATTATAAAATAAAAGGACCGTATAGACCAAAGAGAAAACTATCAGAATGTACTTGTTACAACTGCGGAAAGATGGGACATTTAGCTAGAGATTGTAAGTTACCTAAAAATCCAAAAGGAAAACAAATTGCAGAAGTAATTATAGACAATGACGAATACATGAAAATAGATTACATAGACTATGAATTAAGTGAAAATGATAGTATATATGAAGTATCAGATATAGAAACTGAATTAGGAAATGAAGAAACAAATATTGATCTATTGATCTAGAATAATGATGAAGAAATCTAATATTTGAGGATGACATAAAAATAATATCCAAAGAAGACTATCAAAATGAAGAATTATCAGGAAAAAAATTATATTTGTTAATACAATCTTTGAACAAATAAAAGGAAAAGAATTAGATTTAAGTGTTGAAAAAATACTTGAAATACTTACCTTAAGAAATTTGTTCAAAAGACAAAAAGATGAATACTATGTAGTTAGCCAAAAAGAATACATCATAGATTGTAAATATACAAGAGGAAAGACACAAATACCTATACTAAATAAGAGAATAATAAATAAAGAAATACAAGATATAAAAGCTAAAACACCCATAAAATACGTACACTTAGGAGGAACAGAAATATTGATAAAAGCTTGTTTTAGAGAAGGAATAGATACACCTATTGAAATATATTTAGCAAATGATAGAATTATATACCCTATAGAAAAAAGCGTAATTAGTGCAGTAAAAGGAAACTTAATATACCAAAAATTTAAATTTATAATAAGTGTCAATTACTCAGTAGCATTAACATATAGAAATATAGATAAATTATTAGTTCTATATTGGAAAATGTCTGGAATAGAACTAGCACCAGGCAGTAAAATATTTACAGCAAGATGTAAAAACTTATATATACTAACAACAAAACATAAAGTAACGACAAGAAATAAAATTGATAAAATAAAAATAGAAAATCCTTTTGAAAGAATAATTACTATAATAGACAACAATGACTATAGCTACAAAGAAATTGACATAGAAGAAGATTTAGAAATTGTAAAAGAAAGATTGAGTACTAGTACTTCAAATGCAGCAAATGCATTAACTAGAACTACCTCATCAAGAATGAGCACATCTAAAAGGAACTATGAAATATCTCGCAAAATTCATTAAATACAGAAGAGATAACACCATACCACTATTTTGTAATAGGAATAATAGACCAAAGAAGTTATAAAATTTTAATAAACAAAGGACAAGAAGAGACAACGTAAACCCACAGAATGGATAAAAGGAAGTGAAAAAAAAAACCAGGGAATGGAAAATATAAGTAAAAATCAAATAACACAATTAGAAATTATCATACTTACAATAGATAGAGTTAGAATAATTAACGAACAACAAGAATTATTATATAGTGAAAATTCATTACAAGGATGGGAAAAACATAAGATGAAAGTAAAAATTGAATTAATAGATGAAAATAGTATAATAACACAAAAACCATTAAAATATAATTTTGATAATTTAGAAGAATTCAAAATGCATATAGATGAACTATTGAAGAATAATTCGCAATTGTATTATTCGTTGACCTTTTTCTCTGCAATATTTGAAGTAAAATGTTTGTAAATTGTATAAATAAGTGTATAACACGAAGATATATTTTTTCATGTGTATATACAATTTTCTCTCGCTTTATACAAAACAGAAACAGAATTATACACTTATGTGTATAAAGTGAGAGAGGCAAGCGAGAATAGAGAGTGGCGAGCGAGATTTCTGGGAGAGAGACGCTGGCAAATTTTAGTTAACGTTTGTTATGGAGCACAATTAAATCAAACCCTAGCTATTCCATTTATTTTAGGTTATTAGTTTGCTATTATATACAATTTTTCCTTTATTAAATCAATTAAAATTTGGGAAACGAAACTAAATATACCACAAAAACATTGAATTTTTTTTATTTATGGCATATGTTAAAATTTGGTTTATTAATGTCCTTTTCGTTTAGAAAAAAAACTTATTTATATGTCATTATGGGTTAATTGAAAGCTTGTCCGATTTTGCAGAGTCGTTATATCCACATGGCAAAAAATTTGGTTGATTATGTTCTAAATTGCTAACATTACGTGACAACTGATTATCCCTATTTTGGTGAAGATTGTATGATAAGTATGACCTGTTTGGCCGTAGATTTCCCAATGATATTTGGGGAAAAAATTGGTAAAAAAATGTTTATCCATACAATTTGTCATTATTTGCAAATATTCCAAATTCTCAAATATTAGTTTTTTCTAGATTTTTGGACCAAATTTCATTATTTGAGATCTTTTGAAATTTAAAATTTTACACCAAACTTTTATCTTTTACAGTAACACCCTCATAGTAGTTATTTGCGTTGTTTTACATAATTTTTTATGTGAACACCAAAGTAGTGATGAAATATTTAGTGAAATTAAATAATGATATGGTTGTTGATGAAAATGATGAACAATCGGCTCAAATTAACAAAGTCATGTTCTTTGTCTACTTCACGATGTATGGAATGATGCTTGTTACACTCACTCCAATCCACCACATTTCTCCAGTGTCATGGATATTATTTGTTATTGTTGCAACGAAGACCCAATTTACTTTTAATACAAACTTATGGTTAGTATTGATAGTTTTTAAAAAATTTATGAGTATAAATTATATTTTTCTAAAAAGTAAAACATATTTCCCAAATACTATGGTCAAACACATTGTGAAATTTCATCCTGATTTTCACTCAAATAATATTTGGAAATCTATGGCCAAACACTAGCGCAAACTTGTAAAATTAGAAGGTGATTTTTTATATACTCTTGTCACTACGTCTTTTTTGTTGGTTTATATAGTAAGCATATGTGGTTTTGTACTAATATTACACTTGTTTTTGAACTAATATTACACTTGTTACACTCCTTTGTGGTGCATATTTGATTTCAAATATGAGCACATCTTATGGGGGAGTTGTTTTGCGGCCCACACATCCCTCTATCTCTTTATATATGTTGCTATTTTAGTATTCAGAAAAAATATTTCTTACGTCTAGACTTGTCATTTTAGTTTCTGACTTTCATCAAATTTTAGATGTTCTTATACTTACGACACTAAATCTTTGGTGGTATTTTAATTTTTTCGCATTTTATATTTGTGAATGATTTGCCCCTTATGATCAATTAGAGAATTTTTATATGATTAACTTTGGTCAATATTATGAGTTTCGAGTGTCGTATGAGAATTTCATCAGTTTTATTGAGTTTGGAACGTTGAGTTTGGTCTAGTAAGGTGATCGATTAAAGTCATGAGACTTTAGGTTGTGATTTGAATATTTGGATAAAATTTGTAATTTTTGACCTACATGAATTTCGAGGGGTCTTTCAGTCATAACCATATTTTTTTAATTGTAATCCAATGACCCCATTGGTTTCAAAACATGTTTTCTGATGAATTTGCACTATTATTTCATGTTTATAGGATTTCAAATGAGTTTTGAGGGTCAAAAAATATTTTCAAGGTTGTTCGTGCACACTTTAAGTGGCGACAAAATAGACTTTTAGCGATGATACAATGAGTGTTAGTGACGAAATTGTTGAGTTAAATATTTAATCAAACCCATTTCGTATTTTTTGATATTTTGGGAGATAAAAGTCGGTTTGAGGTGATTCTTGATGCTTTTCTCTATCATAATCATTGGGTAAGTATTTCTAGCCCTATTATACCCTTTTTCCAAGAATGTCTCTTTCATATTTCATGATTTCTATCCATGGCAGCAGAACTTACTTTATCACTCAAACTTTACTAATGTTTAAACATCCTCCTTAATAACTTTCTAGTGAATTAAGTACCACCACCCTGAGAGTACAATACCTCTGTCACCTGCTACATCATAGCCATGTAAGCGCTACATCACAGTCATGTAAGCACCACATCTTTAAATTTATTTATTTTTTGTTTATTCACTTTTTTCCTTAAAACTCTTTTTACATAATCAATTGATTTATTATAAAATTGTATATCTTAAATCAAAATTCAAAATGTGGAGTCAGTTTCATTAATTTTCAAAAAATTTAGCAAATGGGCCCAATTTTAAATAACTTCTCTTCTTTGCAAATTAATTTCTTAACCAAAAAAAAAATATTTTAAAATCAAAGATTAAAATGTTGAACCCACTTTCATTAATTTAAAGGAAAAACTACTTAATAAGACACACTTCACTACCATATATATATATATATATATTATCTCTAATTAAAATTTTCATATTTAATACCACTTTTTAATAACTATACCATATATTTTAAAAAGTTAAATTAGATACACAAATCCCTTAAATATGGAAATGAATAATAACCTTAAAGTCGAATCTCCTTGATTAATGGGACACTAACAATTCAAAATGTTCTTTCTATTAGATCACACCATAGTTTCCCATCCCAATCCCATTTACTCATATGTATCTAACCCCCACCCCCAATGAATTCACACATTCATAACTACTTATGGATAATCACCATGATGTGATCCCTAATGGAAAGTGCTAATGGAGATTATTGTAATATCTTGCAAATTGAGATAGCTAGGAAGAAGCTTAGAATTTGAAATAATCACTTTTGAAAAGAAATAAAATTTGGAAATTTTCTTAATTTGGGAAAAAATGAGTTTTTGGTCAACTTCAAATGGTCATTACTTCTAGCTCCAGATTAGTTAGAGGTAGCTCTTGTTATGGTTGAAAAGATTCTTTTCAACATCGTCGAGTTTGCCCAATTTTGATATTGTATGAGTTAGTTATGACTTTAGGAAATCGGGTTGTTGGATTAAGGATAGTCCAATCCGAATTTTGGAAGGGCAAGATTATTTTTTTCTAACCTCATTATTTTATTTCATTTTGGGTAATAAATTAGGGTGTAAACTGTTCCTATTTAGTTCACACTTTTAGAATAATAAGTTAGGTTTTTGAGAGATCGAAGAGAAAAGAAGAGGAGAAAAGAGAACATGAAGCAAGAACGCTCAAGATCGTCAAAGTTCGGCTTGTGGAAATCATTGAGGGGGATCCCTATCAAGGTATATGGGATCTTTTTGTGTTGAGTAAGTTCACCTACACACCAATTTGTTTTATTCAACGAGTATTGAGTAGATTGAATGATTAACATTGAAGTTCTTGAAGAATAATGGTTAAATTCTTGTTGGTTGAGTTGTTGCATGCCTAGAGTTGATTTGATTCGTATTTTTGGTTATTTTCGAGTCTAATCTATTGGGTATTGAGGGTATTAGTGATTCTAAGTTTTTGGGGAAAGCTCCATGGAAGTTTAGAAGGTTTAGAGATGAAAAACGGAAAAGACAAAATGAAACGTCCGTCTGTAGGGCCTTGGGGCGTCGCACCTCCCATAGCCCCACAGGACAGTCCCTGTCCATAGGGCCTTGGGGAGGCGCGCCAGACAAAGCACCCCAACTTGGCCTCTGAAGTTTGGGGCCTGGCGCCTCACGTCTCTAAGAGCGCCAAGGACGTCAGTTCACCCCATTCATTCTCCATATTTTCTTACTAGTTCCTAATGATGTACCCATGTTTTCTAGTTTATTCCAACACTTTAAGGTACATCAAAACATCATGAAATCATCCATAAACATGAGATCATGAACCTTTAATCCATAATCTAATTCAAGGAAAGTTAAGATCAAAGTCAAAGAAGTTAGAGTCAAGTCTAAAAGTTAAGAAGCAAGTCAAAGTAAGTTTCTAAAGTTTCCAAGAGCCTTAAACAAATATTTTTTTAAGTTTGTTTTAAGGCTCAAACTACAAGTTAGAGCAAATATTAAAGACTTTAGTTCAATCTCAATGTAAGGGAACTAAGTATTCCATAAAAGTTAAATTTGAAGTTAAGTATAGAGTACAACGTCGAAATTCTTCCTTCAAAAAAATATAAGGGAACTAAGTATTTCCCGAAGAGTTGTTTCAAGACTCAAGTTTCAAGATAAGTAAAGAGTAAAGAGTTGGGTTGAATTAATTTCCTTCAAAAGTATAGGGGGACTAGGTATCCCCAAAGAGATTTAAAATGTATTTCACACTTAAACAAGTAAGGAATCTTAGGTTTTCCAAAAAGCCTTCGGTCTAGTTTTCAGAATAGAGTTATAATTTTATAAAATGAAGTAAGCAGGGAAATTTAGATTACCAAGATAGACTTTGAGCTATGTTTTTGAGCACTAATCTCAAATCACAAGAAAAGTTATTTTTTAAAACATACAAGATAAGTATATTTTTGGAAGTAGTATTGAGCACCGATATGGGGGAGAGTTCTGACAAGTCAAAGCCCCCACAAACCATGTAGCCATCATGGATAGAAAAGGGTCATACTTTTTAGATGAATCCCTTTCGGAGTTTACTAGTAGATCCATTAGGCAGTTCATGTTTTTTACTATGGAAAGGTTAGGATGGTCCTTGGCAGCGCGAGGTAAAGTGTTGCATCATCACTGTAGTTCTTAAGTGATGACTCTCGGTTAGAAAAACTCCCACAGCAATAGTTGCATGGTTTCTCAAAAGGTTTTGCTTAGTCTGAATGGGGTATGGGGCTTCATTCATGCATTGCATGAGTAGACTTTGAGAAGAATGATATTTTTTTTATTAAGATTATGAGTTTACATCAGATTATTTTGTATTTTTACATACATATTAGAGCTAATGGTATCTTTACATAAATAGAGTTGAAAACCATGTTTTAAATAGTTTTTCATTATGTTGCTCATGTTTTAAAACCGCTATATAATGAATCGAGTTAGTTATATTGAGTTATGTTATTCATTAGTTTAGCAGAACCAAGGTAAGTGTTTATTTCTTACTCTTTTCAAGCTTAAGTTGTTGTTTAGCATTTTAACTAACATACGTGTACATTCAATGTATTGATGTCAGTTGGCCTGCATCGTATCATGATGTAAATGCAGGTAACTAGGATCGCCATTTGGCACACCGGTTATCCAGTGAGCAGCTCAGAGTCAGTTGGTAAGCCTCCCTTCATTCCAGAGGACATCTTTATCATTCAAGTTATTGTTTTAGTTTTCAGTTGTTAGGATGATTGGGGTTCCTATCCCAACATCCCTCTGTATTTTAGAGGCTTCATAGACAGATAGAGTTAGTTTCTTTATTCTTTTCATTTCACTTGTAAACGATAAGACTTGAGTTATTATTTTGGCTAGGTATTATTTTAGTTATTTTTCCACTGTTTAAATATTCCGTTGAGTTAAGTATGCCAGGCCAAGGGTTTGCTCAAGACAAGCGATGGTCATTATGTGTCGGCCACGTGCAGGGTGTAGGCTCGGGGTGTGACAAGTTGTTGGGGTCCTGGTCTTGCTGAAAGGCCACCATTTTCAGAAATCTCTCAGAAATTGAGAATTATGGCAGCAACAATGAACGTCAAATAATACTATTTTAGTACTTACCATACTCACTCCTTCCAAGATAGTCATTTGCATTTTGTTCAATTTTTCGCTCATATTCTAATGTAACTCAATTTTTACCACATTCATGTTTCATGTATTGGAGTAATGTAAACTTCACAGTCTTCATCAATTTCTTCCTTTGTAACTTTAAGTTTTGAATGTTTCTTTATTGAGATTTATGTATCATTACTTGCGAGATACATGTATTCATCCGTTTTAAAAGTTGAGATACACAATTTATTACTTTAAATTAAAGGGATAACCTACTCTCTTCTATGATTTTCGTTATCAATTTTAGAGATCCATGAACTCGAATGCCTCAACAATACTTTGATTATCACTAATTTCATGTATCGATACATTGTAAACTTCATCTTCTTAATCAGTTCCTTCCTTTGTATCTTAAAATTTTGATATTTCGTCATTCAGATATACGTATCATTACTCGCGAGATGCATGTATCAAATAGTTTTAAAAGTTGAGATACATATTTTATTACTTCGAATTAAAGGGTGTAACTTGTTTCCTTCTATAATTTTCATATTCGATTTTGAAGATTGATGAACCCGAATGTCTTTAGACAAATCAATATTAAAGGTTAAATCATTTATTTTCCGATAAAAATAGAATTATATTTGAGTATGTTAAGTTGGAATATCCTTCATAGTTGGTGATTAGATGGATGCATATTCGATTTCAAATATCCATGAATAAGAATTCCTCAACAATAATGTGATATCGCCATGATAATTTTTTTTTAAAATTTTAAAGATTAAAAAAAATGTTAATTTGATGAAGAAGATGAAATCCAAAAAGTTCAAAAAATAATTTGATGATATAAATGGTTGATGATGAGATAGAGCCATGGATTAAGTTATGATTGTTATATCTCCCATAACTTACTCCTTCAATTAAGGGATTAAACTAAAACTATTAATTCAAATTAATTAAAACATATATCCTATCCTTTAAAAAACATGTATCCCTTTCTTTTAAATTCTAGTTGAGTCATGTATCTTAAGGCTTATTACTTATATATCTTATGAACGAAAAATAATATAGGAAGTTTGAAAACTAACAACATTTCTAGTAATTGGGATATAAAGTTGTGAAATTTATGTAGTTTACCCTAATTTAAATATTCTTAACAAGTGGGCCCCACTGCTTAAATTTCTCCTCTTCTACGCCTCTTTCTTTCTTTCTTTCTTCTTCATTCATTTTCACCATTTTTAGTCCTCGTTAAAAAAATTCCATCCATTTTCAACCATTAATGATTGTTTTTTTTCTTACAATTCATAATTTTTTGAAAAAAACAATTAACACATAATTTTTTTTCTTAGAATTCTCTCTCATCACAATCCACTCCCACAAATCTGCCATCTGGGAGAATGAGTCTTTTGAAAGCATTTTTATTTAACGAAATGGGTCACTCAAACAACAAAGTTTATATTGAAATCGAAGTAAAAAATATAATGGTAGTGTTGAATTTTATGGATTGAAGGTTGATGAAATGGAAGTATAGCATGCAGAAGTGGGTGATAAAGATGAATAAAGAAATGACTAATATGGGAGAATAAAAGTATAAGAATGCTTCAATGGAGAAAAAAGTATTTGGGGAAAACAACAAAATAAAGAGAGAAATAAATAAATATTTTTTTAAAAAAATGGGGCCCACCATTTTTTTTTACCTCTATATTTGAATTTTCATATTTTTTAAAATCTTAATTTATAAAAATAACATTTAAAATATTACTTATGTACCAACCAATAAAAGAATGACATTTTTACAATTCAATTTTTTCATTTTTAACTTTTCACTCGCTTTTAGGAGAGTGGATTCTCTCTCTCCGCCACATCACCCCTTAGGGGTAAGTTAATTCACTTGAAAGTTATTAAGAAGGTATTTAAACATTGATATAATTTAAGTGCTAAAATAAGTTGAGTTACTAAGGGCCCGTTTGGCCATAAATTTTCCAAATAATATTTGGGAAAAATTTGGCAAATAATGTTTGTCCATACAATTTGTCATTATTTGACAAATATTTTTGGCAAATATCCCAAATTTCCAAATACTAGTTTTTTCTAGTATCTGGGCCAAATATCATTATTTGGGATATTTTAAAAATTAAAATTTTACCCCAATCTTTTATCTTTAACAAAAACACCCTCTCTAGTATTTGTTTGCGTTGTATTACATCATTTTTTACGCGAACACCAAAATAGTGATGAAATATTTAGTGAATATTAAATAATGATATGATTGTTGATGAAAATTATTAAAAATTGGCTTTAAGTAACAAAGTCATGTACTTTATCTACTTCACGATGTATGGAATAATTCTTGTTGCACTCACTCTAAATTACCACATTGCTTCAGTGTCATGGACATTATTTGTTATTGTTGTAACTAACATTTAATTGACTTGTAATACAAACTTTTAGTTAGTTTTGATAGTTTTTAAAACTTGTGTGTATAAATTATATTTTTCTAAAAAGGTGAAATATATTTCCCAAATTTTATGGCCAAACACATGGTGAAATTTCACCCAAATTTTCACTCAAATAATATTTGCCAAGAATATTTGAAAATCTATGGCCAAACGCTAGCTAAGTTTAGGATTTTTTTTAATATGTATTTTCTCTTTTGTTAGTGATACTTCTATGTATAAGAACATTCATAGAGATGTGTGTATAGTAATTATAAATTACTCTACAAATCATATACCAATGCAATGGTGGTTAAGAATACTACATCAATACATAACTTAAAGATCGTTTTGATAAAGTGTATTAGAAAATATAATACATGTATTCGTTCTGTATTAGTAATACCTTGTTTGATACACTTTTTCATGCTAGGTAACTAATGCAAGCACTAGTTATATATTTTAATGCGTATAAAGTTTATTACTAATACCAAAGAATTCTAGGTATTAGTAATACACAACATTTTAACACTTGCATTAGATTAAATATTACAAAACTACCCTTAAAGCCTTTTCATTTTCTTTGTTATCATAAGTTTTTATTTTTATTTGGGAAAATGCACAAGTACCCGCTCATCCTATGCCCGAAATCTGAAAGGCACACTTATATTATAACTAAGGCTCTATTACCCCCTGAACATATTTTATAAATAATTTTCTACCCCTTTTCGGCCTACGTGGAACTATTTTGTTGGCCCAACGTGTGCTGACATTATTTTTTCAAGCTAGTGCCACGTAGGCCGAAAATACGTAGAAAAATCATTTATAACATATGTTCAAGGGGGTAATAGAACCTTAGTTTAGTATATGTGTGTCTCTGGGATTTCAGACATAGGTTGAGGGGGTGCTTATGCATTTTCCCTTTTTAGTTTGATTTGCTTTTTGGTGTCTTTCAATATTTTGGTGTCTTGATACGCTTTATGACCTCTTATTTTAAAAATAAAAACTAACTTCAATATAATTTAATTAAAACTTTTACTATTGTGACGATAAATAATTAATTTTATAAAAAAAATTATTTGTTAACTTTTTACAAAAATATTTGAAGCTGTCACGCCCCTTTTTTTTCTCAAAAATTTTGATTTTATTTGTTTCAAAAGAAAAAAGAGTTTTTCAATTAAAGTGACATTTTGAAAAGGGATAATTATATTCAGAGTTGCCACTTGGAATTGAGTTTTGGTGTTCCAAGTCACCTTATTTAAATCTCTAAGCAAAAGAAAATTGACTCTATTTTTTATTGGTCGGCGAACTAGATATCCAGGTAAGAAATTCTGTTGGCCGAGGGGAAGGTGTTAAGCACCCCTCAAATCCCGTGGTTTAGTACGGTCGCTTTATCAACTTTGGTATCACTTGACATAATTTTTGATATTATATTATTTAATTTAATAATAAATTGTTTTTACTTTATTCTCTCATTTATTTCAGACCTATTAAAATTGTCTTATTTATTTTAAATCTATTGAAAATTGTTTTATTATTTTTGGTGTGTCCATTAATTAAAAATTTGAAACACGCATATTTATTTATATATTTATTATTTATTTTATTTATTTTGCTTTAACATTTTTTGTATATTTTTTTATGTTATTATGGGGTTGATATTTTATAGTTGGGAATTTTTTTTTTGCTAATTTAAGATTTCTATTTATTTTTTATATTAAAAATAGAAAGATGAAATTTTATGAGATTTGTAATTAGTTTTAAAATTACAAAAATTCTAAATAGATTAGGACTATATTTATTTTTTAAGAAAGGTTTTAAATTTTTTTTAAATGCATGTAACAATTTTTTTAACATTCTTCCTCTTTTTAAAAAAAATTAATTATTAGTTTTTGATCAATTTTTTTTATTTATTTTATCTTTTTTTTGTAATTTTTTTACGTTCCTTACTTTAAAAAAAATAAATTTTATGGTACATCCTCTTTTTTTATCTTTTATTTTTTTTATTTTTTACTTTTTTCTTTTTATGTTTTAACTCCTTTTTTTCTTTTTACGTTTTTTTTGTGATTTTTATCTCTATTTGATTTTTTTTGTTTCTGTTGAAAAAGGATTGATATATTTTTTTAGATTAATTTTTCGTTATTTTTTTATGCTTTATTCTTTTTTTTTAATTCTCTGTTCTCTTTATATAATTTTTCAAACTTTTTTTAATTATAATTATTAGTTTATTATTATTATTATTATTATTATGATTAGGATTATGATTAATAATAATAATAATAATAATAATAATAATTACTATTTTTATCATGAATCTCTAGATGAAATTTATTTATCCTTTTAATTAACAATTTTACTTAAATATTTTTTTAATCAATATTAATTATTTTCATGTCCTAATCTAACAAGTCTACAATAAATTCAACAAAATCTTCTAAAGTGAAAAACTAGACGGAAAGATATACAAATCTATTCAAATTTAATAATTCAATATCATGAAAGATATAAGTTACAAAGTGTATCTAAAAACATAATAATAATAATAATAATAATAATAATAATAATAATAATAATCATAATAATAATAATAATAAATAATAATGATAATAATAATAATAATAATAATAATAATAACGCAACAATAATAAATATAATACATGTGATTTGAAGAATTTCATACTATTGGAATCAAATTTTCATACAAGTAATATTATTTAAATCACGCGAGAATTTATAGTTACCTCACTTCAAAAATAGATACCACAAAAATAAGTTGTTATCCACCAAATTTGGAATCACAATCAAAACCTCTAACCCTCTCCTAATTCTCAAAAGAAAATTTCACTTTTTTTCTCTTTGCTTTTGTTTTTGATTTTTTCCCTTTCTGTATTTCAATCTGTCTGTGTATATCTCTATATCTCTATATCTCTCTATATATTTTTTTAACTGAACATGGGGTTATATAATATTTTTGGGTGAGAATCTGGTGCTAATTTAAAGGAACGTAGTGTAGTGGGATTAGAATTAAATTTAAAAATTAGTTGAAAAAATTGGGGTTGATATAAGGATATAAAATAAATAAATAATAATAGCAAATTAACAAAAAAAAAATAAATGAAAAAATCGTTTAAACTTTAAAAAAATCGTGCAAAAGAAGTTAAAGAATAAAAATAAAAAGATGAGATGAGATGACATTTTTTAGGAAAATAGTTAAGGAAGTTGGGAGTAATTAAGATAAGGTAAAACAAATTTGAAATTTTTAGGACTCCTCTTTTATTTTCTTTTTCTATACTTTTTCATGATATTTTCTATATATATATATATATATATATATATATATATATATATATATATATATATATATATATATATATATATATATTAGATTAGATATAATTAACAAATAACTTAAATTCCCAACTTCTATTTATCATTTTTTTTGTTATTTATTAAATTATAATTAATCTTATAATTTTTATTAATTTACAATTTATTATTATTATTTTATTTTATTTTAAATATAATCTTTTTTAAATTGGTGTAAAATATATTATGTTTTGATAAAAAATTAGATGTTCACAGAAGCAATAGTACAACTATTTAATATTACTTTTTTTTTAAAAAAAAAAGAAAGAGAAGAAGAGCTAATGATGTTTTAGCAAAAAATCTTTTTGATGTTTTAGCAAATAATTTTGTTCCAAAGGAAGTGCACAAAAAATAAAGTGTGAAGGGTATATTTGTAAACATATATTTCTTAATAGAAATTATGGAAGATTTGTTATTCCTAATACATCATACCAAACAATGTATAAAAAATTAATGCTTGCATAACTAATGCAAGCATTATTAATACACACTATTTTGCATTATTCTTATACACTCAATCAAATGACCCTATATAGTTATATTTCAAATGTAGATCTACTTTATTTTTTGATTTTGAGTTTGAATATGCTTATGCTCTCTTCTTCTTGTAATTAAATAGTTTAACTCTTGTAGATAATTCGTAGTGGTATATCAATTACATCAATTTTGTGTTGTTGACTTGGTAGTACACACGTGTACAAACTTAACTATTCTAAATGTGGTAGACGTCAACATCATATTAGATATAGATTGAATATCTCCTTATCATGAGTTTCATGCTATTATGTCAAGACAATAACCTAGATGTATCAGGTATTCCTAAACTGTAGTGGCAGGACACTCTTAGTACCTATTTGAGAAAGGTATTTTAATTTTTGAAGTCTCAGCACATGTTTAAAAAATAAAGTGGCGTCTCACCTATTTAGCTTATGTTCGTAATAGTAGTACTGATACATCTCAATTAGAGTTAGTTGCAACAGTGAAGGAGTTTTTGGAGGTGTTCCACTTGATCGTGATATGAAATTCTAATATTGACTTGGAGTCGGAATCTCAACATATTTTATTGTTTCTTATTGAAATGATCTGATGGAATTGAAAGAATAGTAACAAGAGTAAGAGATTTTTCAAATCAAGTATATATGTTGGGGGTTTTTCTATCGTACTTTAATTCCTTTGTTGTTATCTCCATCGATCATATATTGATATACTACCATAGTAGGAACGAGCACTAGTTTCTTCGAGGAGTGCGCTAGGAAATCTAAAAAAGAGTAAGCTCTATGCAAGGTTTTCAATGTGCGAGTTTTGGTTAGTTCGGTGGAATTTTTCGGACATATAGTGTCCAAGAAGGGTATTATAATTGATCTCAAGAAGATTGAGACAGTTTAAGTTTTCTTAGACCTTGTAGGTTATCATTGATGATTTATGAATGGTTTCTCATTCGTTGCATCCGTATTGACTAGATTGACCCAAAGATAAGTGGATTTTTAGTGATTTAATGAGTGTGATGCGAGTTTCCAAAATCTCAAGACTTTATTGACCACTGCTCAAGTTTTGTAACACCGTATCCCAAAAGTGAATTTTAAGATAAAACCCAAAATGTACAATTATGTGTATAGGGTCTTACCAAATGGTTTGTAGTTGCTTATGTATGTTAAGCTCATTGCCAAAATTAGGAAGTATATAATAAGTGATTTAGGGTCATTAGGGACCCTTAACACTAAGCTGAGTTTAAAGAGTTTCCAACTCACTATGTTTTCCCATGAAATCATGCAAAAATCAACTTCAAAACTGATCATACCTTCGAGAATATGAAGATTTAGGTGGCCAATGACCCACCAAATTAAAGTCATGTGAGTCTTCTTTCCAATGCCAACAATTTACATTACTTGGATTTTTGAGTAAGAAGTTATGATTATTTCACGATACAGACTTCAATATGAGATTTCTTCTTTAGGAGCTACGAAATGAAACTACGGGTTATGGAAGTATTTATGGGTCATGGATTAAGCCCGTGGTTCAAGATCAAAGACTCAAATTTTGTACTGAGTTACACGGATTCAATCCACAAGTCATGGATCATTTGACGGGCCACACGAGGGTTCATAGACTACGTATATCCGGTGTATATCAAACTTTCTACATTTCATAAAAATGCTATTTTGAGTTTCTTTTACACACTTTTCACCCTTTGGTCGACTCCAACAGTCCCCAAAAGCTCTCTTCAACCCTTGGTATCCGAACCAATCTATGATATATATCAAGCGTGGTACCCAATTCAATCGAGAATCACAAGACATCACACAATTACAACTACAATGAGTACCACAACACTTGTAAGACCAGATGCAATTCAGACAAGTTTATTGCATTAGATCGACAACAAAACATCATTTCACATTCACCCTTTGTTACTCCCTAACCATGTATTGTAAAATTAATACTAATGAAATAGTTAATATACACATATAACAAATAGTTAATATACACATAACTTATTTGGAGAAACAACTCAACTATACCTACCTTGAATCAAGCCCGAATGCTTTACCGAACCTACGACTTCCCCTTGTTATGAAACTTTAACATGTTCTCGGTCTAAAAACGATAACAAAATACCAAACCAACCCAAAATAACCAAAATATACCCGAATTATTTCTTAATCCCAAATCCCGGGTCAACCTCATGATCACCCTACTCAGTCTAAGTCTTTCTCACCAATAATTCACCTAATATTATGAAGTTATGGTACATTACCACCGAATTATAGTAATAAAATCACGAGTAAACGATTTTTCATCAACACCCAAGGTTCAAAATACCATAATTCTTGCTAGATAATACTTTCCACCTTAGGTTAAGCCCAAACTCCCTCTATGGTGACAACTATCGATTCTAAGAAATATGAATCTTATAACAAGTTAGGAGAATAAATACTTAGCTTTACGAAGGATTCTGATGAAATTCACTCTAAGTTGCCTCTGCACTTATCCAAAATAGTATTGTGTAAGAATGAACAGTTTTGGGAATTTTCTGCATTTACAGTTGGGAAATTTGACAAAATAGTCACTCTCCAAACTTAATTGGACATTAAGACAAAAATCTCAAAAATTAGGTGATATAGCCACTATTAATGACATCACCAACATGCCCTAATTGACACATACAAAAGAGCTCTCTATGTTTTAATATCTCCACTTTGGTCCCCCTTCTTTTCCCAGTAATTTAGAATAATTTATATATGTATTTGTATTTGTTAAAAAAATTATTATAAGAAAAAAAAAGAAAAAAAGGTCAAACATACGGGAGAGAAAGCATAACTTATTTTGTTGTTGGCTATCAAAAGAGTGACGACTGCGGCGATTTTTTCAGTCAATACATCCATTTTCAAGGTAACATCATCATCTCCTACTCCATAGTCATATTTTCTCCATTTTCTTCCAGAAAATAAGCTTCAAAATGGTAATCCTGCCATTTTAGATATTTGAGAAAGCTTCCATAATAAACACATAGTAACTCACTATAAATACATTTTAGTAGTTCAAAAATATTAAAATATTTTTCTCCATTGCAGGAGCTGCATTTTGAACCACGATCTTATTTCCCGTTATTGTATGGATGTCAGACTTTATCGATTGTTAACGACTGGTATTGTAATCTACATATATCTTTGTAGTTGATTTTGACAATAACTGAATTTGTTCTTGCTGGTGGTGATTATATGGGAGTATGGAAGGAGACACCCAAAAGTTGGATTGGAAATCTTCTAGTAAGACGACAGTACCCATTGCGTTATGTTGCAACGGTTCAAATGATGATACGATTGCAAGCGTAATTGAGGCCAGTCAGTTAAGGTGCGAGCCAAATGACTTGGTGATTAGCTTTCAAATGAATGGGAGGGGGAAAATACATTCTACATTCATAAAAAATTATAGTCACGTGAGCTTGTACATGTTAGATATATACTTGTATTAATGGCTCTAGGTCTACATTGAGGATATACGTCAATGCGAGGCCTCCAATTGAACCAACAAATTCGATTAGCGACAATAATGATTTGATTGGAAATTAAATATTGGGTGATAATTCCAAAGGGATCTTGGGTGATAATTCAAATGAGAGCTTGGGTGACCATTCAATGAATATACATGATGATCCAACTAATGTGGAAAATCAGCCGATAGATGCGGAAGATCCCGAGCCCAAATGTTGCAAAGAAATTCAGAGACAAAAGAAATTGGGATCACAATCCAATCATTCCTTAATAGATGTAACTAATTTATGTATAAACCAAACTTTTCGTAACAAGAACGAGTTGCAATTGTTATTAGCCGAAGCAACAACAAAAAAGTCTTTTGATTTTGCTATTGTGAAGAGTTGTAATGAATACTTATAGGTGAAACGTGTATCTCGTAATTGTGCATGGATGTCGCGAGTAAGAAAATATGAGTGTTCGGATAGATTTCGTAACTATAAGTACATTGTCAAACATAGTTTTGGCGTTGAACATATGCCAATAATAGCCATAGAAAAATTTCAATCAAAGTGATTGCTTCAGTTTGTGTAAATATGCATCATGATGGCAATAGTCCAAATGTTAAAAAGATTCAAAGAGCCATGTTTAATTATTTTCATCGTAGTCCAAGCTATTGGAAATTTTGGAAGGGTGGTGTGATTGCTAAGGAAATGGTTCGAGGGACAACAGAGAACGGATATTCATACTTACCGGCTTTTTCTTACATGTTCGAGAAACTTAATGTTGGTTCTAGTTATTTTCTTATTGTTAACGAGGATAGTTATAGGTTCATGTATTTTTTTTGCCTTTGTTGCTTGCATTAAGGGATTTGCTCACATGAGAAAGGAAATTGCGGTTGATGTCACTCATTGACATGGTAAATACGAGAGCGTGTTGTTGAGATCTGTGACATAAGATACGGAGAATCATGTTTATCTGATTTTCTTTTATGTCGTGGACAAAGGAAATGATGCATCTTGGACAGTTTTCTTTGATAAATTGAAGGAGATTGTTGTTCATGAACCAGATTTGTGTTTTATTTATGATAGACACAAGAGTATCACTAACGGTATTGTGAACATTTACAATCATGCTCACCACGGATATTATATGAGTCACCTCGGTGAAAATATACGCTTAAATTGTCAATTTGGAGATTACTTTTATCTTTGCTACAATGCGGCAAAGGCTTTTTCTTTGGAAGTATTTGACAATAATTTTGTAGAATTAAAGAACAAATGCCCTTCGGCAACCGTCATCCTTGAGCATAATATTGGTTTTGAGATGTGGAGTAGGGCTTATTTTTCTAGCAATAGATATGATGGGATGACCACGAATATCACTGTGTCACTCAATGCTATGTTGATAGACGAAAGAGAGTTTCCCATGACATCTATATTTAATTCAATTACTAAGAGGTTTGGAGAATTTTTTAGGGAGAGGCATGAATTTATCCTGAAAAGAGGTTTGGAGAATTTTTTAGGGAGAGTCATGAATTTATCCTCAAACCTATAGGTAATCAAATGGCGCCGGGTGAAGAGAAAATCGCAAGAAAAAAAAGATCAAGGGCAACTCCTTGTATGTGGAGAATGTAAATGGGTATAACAATAAATTTACCCCATTCGGTGCGGGTGTTACTTCCTATGTGGACCTACTGGACAAGGCATGCTCATGTAGGGAATATGACTTGATCAAGATACCTTGTGCTCACCTGATGGACGCTTTGCGGTCGAACATGACAATGAGTATGGTGTGAGCATCTATCAGTATTCTTCGCCTTTGTATAAAGTTGAAGCGTACCTTCTTGCATATTTATATTCTATTAATGTTGTCCCTCTCGAGTAGGAATGGTGTATTCCAGAAGAAATGCTTAATGTAAAGATTTTTCCACCTCTTGTCGATTTCAAACTTAGAAGAAAAGGAAGAAAACATGTCAAAAGCATTGGAGGGAATTTCAAGAACAAGAAAAAGAACAAATGTTTGATTTGTAAGAGAACCGTACACAAGAGAACTACATATGTGAATAACACATCTTAAACAAGCTTGATAGAATTTGTTTTTGTAATGAAGCTATTACTTTTTTTTTTGCTACTTAATCGAGCTTCTGTTTTTTTGCTGAAGTTATTGCTTGTTTTTTGCTAGATAATCGAGCTTTTATTTTTTTGCTACTATAATCAAGCAACTGCCAACATTTTGTTCAATTTATTGTCATCTATTATCGTAATTACTCATGATCTATAGATCAGCCAAAATATGACATACATTTTGTACACTGTCTATATATATGAAAATTATTAATATATGAAAATTATTAACAACATATTAAAGTTATTAACATATGAAAATTATTAATATATGAAATTATTAAAATATAAAAATTATTAACATGTGAAAATTATGAATATATGCAAATCATCAATATATGAAATTATTAAAATATGAAAATTATTAAAAGATGAAATTTTTTAACATGTAAAAATTATTAATATATTAAAATTATTAATATATGAAAATTATTAATATATGACTATATATAATGCACCAAATCCAACAATGCTTAAAAAACAATCTAACTATAACTAATTCAACTATAAATAATACAAACTAACGAATCCTTAATGAATTGTCAAAAAATTGGAATATGAACTATTGTTACCGTTGTAAAATATGTATATGAAAATATGTACTGATTGTCAAAATATATAGACCTCTCAAACTATCGATGCATGTTTATGTGTGTTGCGTGTATGATCAATGAGATTTACACTCTGACACTACTAAGGTATATTCAAGTTTATGTCTATGTTAAAGCATTATCGATACTGCAGGACTAGAATATGACAGTTATATATAGACCAAAAGCAGTAGGATTTAAAAAAGACAACAATAAATTAATAATAAATTATATTTTAAAAAATTATCCAATTAAATAAGTGTAAATAAGTCATATGATCATGTAAGAGTCCACATAAATTGGGTGTGGTGATTAGAGATGTATGAAAGAGTTGTGGTTATACAATCAACATATCCTCACAACAGACTTATGTTTTCTCAAACATTTTTCGAAGGATGTTGTTTGTAGAACGATTTATGAAAGAAGAAAAGTTTGGAACGATCTATAGAGTTCCAAACTTTTCCTTTAAGGAAAAAATAAACCAAATATGAAAGATATTTATATTTTCCCTTCAAGAAAAGTTCAAACATTGATAGTAATATTTTGGCTTTCTGTTAAGAAAAAATAAAACATAAAATATGATAAGAAAATCAGTGGAAAACCCTAATATATCTATCCCATCTTGGCTGAATTTTCTTAATAAAATTTGATCCTCCTTCTTCCATGCATGATAATCTTGGTCTTTACAAAATTTTCATTACTGATGTTTGACATGGTGCAAAACAAGACTTAAAATATATGTGTTGATTATGGTTTCAAAATTTTTTATTTTTATTTTTAATGGAATAGGGTCAAAACTAGCCTCAAACTATTAAAAATAGAGCAAATATACCCTCCGTTTCATTTTTGGCTTAAAAATATCCTTGTCGTTAACATGAGAGACCAAAATACCTCCAACTTAACAACCCAACCTCATGACGTGGCATCTGATGTAGAAAAAATAAGTTGCGTAGCTCAGCAGGGAAACGTCCTACGTGGAATAAATATTAACATTGCCTACCACCTAAGCTATACATGTCAATTAACCATTTATCCACGCCACTAAGTAGACTAAACTGTCGGAGAAAATTCACTTCATTGACCGAAATTTTCATTCGTCACCGATGCTAAAAGCAGTTGGAAGAAAAAAATATATATTCTACCCTTGCATTCTCTCATTTTAAACGTTAAAACCACTGTTAAATCCTACTGTTCCACTTCATTTCTTTCTTCTTCTTCTCTTCTTCAATCTCATGCTCTAGATTTAGAAAGCTTTGAAAATTTTCAACTCATTCATCATTCGATGATTCTCAAGATTTTTTTAACCAAAATCCAAGTAAAACAAAGATGATTCTGATGATTGTTACGACCAGGAAGTACCCCCTATAGGCTACAAGTAACACGTCGTACTCGACCTCTCAGAGGTCTTATACATGCCCTTTGCATTCATTCATCACTTAAGTATGAAAAGTAGTGCGGAATTTAAATTTTTTCACAATAAAATCAATACGAGAACTCTTTTATAAAATGTAAGAAGAACTAAGTCCCATCACAATCCATCTTAGACACAACTCATTCTTATAGGGTCATAGAACTTACATTGAAAGAAAGATACTAGTCTTTATACACGGTCTTTAAGGAAAGAAAACTAGAAATAATATCCATGCCCTCGAACATATGAGGACATACCAAGAGTCTTGAGAGAAAAATCTAATTCCCAAGCTTCAAGTCTAAAATCCTCACTTTCCAATACCTACACTTGTAGAAATAGAGAAAACTATGGAGTTAGTACAATTAAGCACTAAGTATGGAAACCATGCAAAAATATCCTTTAAAGAGGACATTTTAGTTGAAAACTATGCATTACGTCAATTTAGTAAAATCCTCATGAATCATCATATAAGATGCATAGAAACCAATCACCTCATATACATACCATTCATTTCATCTATACAAATTACCTTCATATAGACCATCACCTTTTCTTTACCTCTTAACCTCAAGTAACCCTCGAGCATCACTTGGTGCAATGAGTGGATAATGTCCATTTCCACCATCCACCCTTAAGCAACACTAAAAGGCCATCTAAGACGGACTCACATACTACCTTCTTCAAATTAACAACATTCATTCATAAGACATAGAAATAGCATAATCATAATCATCACATAAGGACCATCACCTAAGACAAATCAAAGTCACATTAGTGCAATGTGAAAGTAGCATTCCATTCTACTACTCCCACCTAGTGCTCATTTGGAACCAGCCTAGACTAGGCACATCACATTCAACAAGTCATGACACTTCCACTAACATTAGACATAAGACCACCATGCTTCATTAACATTAGACATAAAGTCAACTTACTTCATTAATATCATATAGAAAGCCCATTCATTCATTAACATTATAAGGATACACCAAGGTTCCCTCCAGTTGCCTACTTGTGCAATGCATAGATGGTGTCCCATTCATCACCTACCCTAAGTAGTACACTTTTAGAAAGACCTAGTTCATTACATTCTTTTATGGGGCAAGATTCAACCGATATAGACTATTTGAGCTTGACAATCCTGGTATTAGCCCCTACCGGATGAGGGATCCTCACTTGCCTAAGATAGGGTCATTCTTTTTGACTTTATGCGGAACATTACGAGCTAGTCCTATGCGGGCGCATAGTTAAGGGATAAGGATATTTGTTCTAAGTACTACACCTCTACTCATGGAGAGTACCCATCACAAGAATTTACTTTTGGATACTACGCCTCTACTTACGGAGAGTATCCACCATTTTTTCAAATCCTATTAGTACAAAGCATTATTCCCCACAGAGTCTTATACTTTCATTACATTCATTAGCTATAGGTTAAGGGATTGCTACTAAGTACTCTACCTCTACTCACGAAAAGAATACTCATCCTAACCTATCATCCACTCATTTATCTGAGGAATATTGGAGTCACTACTAGACACTACACCTCTACTCACGGAGAGTGCCCACCTTAAGGTTCCCCATTTATTAGAAATCTATAGAGAAAACCTTTCAGTAGACTCATATTCAGTACATTTTCATTAGCTTCATTCATTCAATCATGTGTATGTATGTGATAAAGCCTTTCACATAACTACCATAATTCATGACATTGTATTTTAAACATGATAATACTAAATTCATAATAATCCACACACAACATGCTTCACATTCACATTATACTCCAGTTAGTCATAATATCTTCAAGAATCACATGCATAGCTTCATATTACATCTCTATACAAATGCATTATAGCATTACTTTACTTAACATTCAATGTATTCAAGTCCATGATCATTAGACATACACATATATACATATACAATAGCTAAACGCCACCACCATAAGTAGACCATACCACACAAGAGCAATTCAATAAGAACTAGAACAATTCTGGTAAACTCATCCTTCCGTGATCATCCTTTATTAGTTCTCCAACAATTCATCATAATTAGGCATGGATAGCAATAGATAACAACAATACACCACAACATAAATACAATTCTAGCAATATCCAAGCACATTCATCAAACCCACTTTGTAAGACAGTTTAGAAGATTAGGGCAAAACATAGGTTCTTCAAGGAATTCCATTAAAATCATCTTTAAAACCTGGATAGATATTAATACATCAATATCATGACGTAGAAAATGTTTTAACAATGAAACATGAATAGAATAGAAAATTGAAAAAAGTGATCACTGATTCACTTTTGAAAACCTTTGAATTGAACTTCATGAATGAGAGGTTATTCAAGAATTACGGATCACCATACTTTAGGGTTAGGAAGCACACCATAATTGATGACGAAATCACTTGAATTCCTTCTCATAACTTGAATTTGACCTAGACTTTTAATGGTGTTCTTGAGAGAATATATTTGAGAGAGAAGAGTTTGATTAGGGTGTTTCAGTCTAAGTGAGGGTTCAATTATTTTAATATACTTACAATACCTAAAAACACTAAAAATAACTATCCATGACTTAATTGGAATGTGGGGGTGAAGTTATCAATTCACTTCTCACTTGGCCGAATCGTACCAACATTGCAGATGGGTGACCTACGACCACCACCTACGGACCGTATGTGGGTGTGACGGGGCCGTCTTGCATGCTCATGGATCTTGAATGAGGGTCATCAAAAGGGGATAAGCTCCCACAAATAAGTGTAGATACTCTCTGACCTACCGGGCGTCACTTAAGTGATGGGGCGTCACTCATGGTCTTTGGTCAAGTTGTCTTGACAGCTTCTTGGCCAATGTTTGGGTCCTACTCAAGGACCTTTAGGATGGTCCTTTGGGAGTTATAATCGGAAGTTTTGACCCTAAACACGACCATCTAGATGCTAGGTTCACCTCCCATATTTTTTTACTCCAAAAAACACACCAAAACACATAGAACATGAAGGAGCACACTAGCACACAATAGACTAGTTATCGAATGATGGTCATTCCTTGATGTTTGACTTCAAAACCACTCAAACCTGCCCTCGGATACTATTTCTCATTAATATAGAATGTTATTATCTCAAGAAACTCACGTGAAACTCTAGTTTATCCTAGTTCATTTTTGAGGGTGTAACAATACGCCCCCACTTGGAAAACATCCGTCCTCGAATAATACTAAAACATTTTTTACGACTAACTGATTCCGCTAGTAGATCATAACCCATATCATCATAAATACAACTTCATATTCAATGCACCAAACTTACAAGGAACACTAACTTCACATCATTATGCACTCAAAGTAATACAAGCAAGTAGGAACTATATCCACAACTCATATTGCACATATACTTCATCATTTTCATTGCATTATGGAGGAACTACCTTCTCCAACTTTAGACATGCTCATTATTCCATTATAAGGACAAATATGCAGTATCTTTAAAATCACACTTAGGCATAAACCAACATGACAACTCTTGAGGCAAATAATCCATTTTATTAGATGCACCTGAACATGAGAAGTACATATATCAGTTACTAACTTTATCATAATAACATAAAGAGCATGCAAAACATATTATCATCAAAGACACTCATAATATAAGGAGACATACAACTATCATCTTATGCAAGACCCCAAAATAAGGCAACACTACTAAGAATTTCTTGGTCTCAAGCTTGAATAAGAATCAAAGGAAAATATAAGGATATCAAAAAACCTTATTACTCAACCCATTCTCCCCTACTTAGGGTAAACCCATATAAGAGCAACTTAAGACAATCATAAGGAACTATGACTCACCGGGGCCTTTATTTCGGATTAGCTCCTTTGTTGGCTTGTAGCATATAGAAACGATTCTTCTTTTGAGAATTAAGATCCAGACCATCATGAGGAGCTTGGTTGGTATCCTTCCCTTTTGTCTCAAGTGTTGGTCAATCCCTCATCATCTTACGACCCTTCTTTCCACACCCAAAATATCTATCCGTACCGATAAGAATCCTACCCAAATGTTATTTTCCACATGTAGTACATCTAGACCTCTCAAAAATAGAGCCCCCTACATTCTCTACTTGAGTATTTGGGTTGGACACCCTATCCTTGCTCACGATGAGAGAATCTTGATTGTAAAACCTATTCTTAGACTTAGGTTGACTTTATTCATCCGGCCTAACCCTCTACCCATTTATACTCATCTTCCTAAGCTTGGTCTCCTCAATTTGTTGGGCATACACCATGAGTCTAGAGATATCCATATCATGATGGAAGATTGTTGTACGACACTCTTCTTCAATCAAACTAGACACCCCTATCACAAACTTATTCATCCTATCCCTAGAGTTGGCTACTAAGGTTGTGGCATATTTAGAGAATTGGGTGAACTTGAGAGAGAATTCCTTTACACTCATTCCCCCTTGACTGAAGTTCATGAATTCCATAAAAAAAATTCTCTAAACTCTTCGAGGGAAAACTTATCAAGAAAGGTCGTCTTAAACACTTGCCAATCTACTGAGCTCGACCTTATGGGTTTCTCATCCCTCCATTGCTTAAATCACACTTGTGCCATATTTGTTAGTTGGTAGGCGACTAGTTTTGATTTTTCCCTAGAAGTTACTCCCATAACATCCACCACCTTAAACACATCACCAATGAAGCCTTATGGATCCTCATCCACCTTAGTGCCATGAAAAATATGAGGATTCATCCTCATAAAATCTCAAATTCTAAAAGCGGGATTACTTGCGTTGGGGTTCACTTGAGGTCCAACTCCTCTATTAGCTTGGGCCGTCATGGCTTGAGCTTGAGTTATGACGACTTGAGATTGAGTCGTCACGATTTGGGTCAAATTTTGGAAGGCAACCCTTATCTCCACATTTGACATGACCCCTTCCTCAATTGGATCTTGTGGACCTTGGGGCACTTGAGGGGAACCTCCTCATTCACATTCTCTTCTTGAGACCTCCTTGTATTAGCCCCTCTCGTATTCATGTTCCTTAAATCACAAGAATAGGATTAGGAACTCATAGACATACATTATAATGCACGACTTAAGGAATATCAAGGATGTGTAACTTCTATTGTCCTATAGCCTCTCGCTCATAGATGTGACGCGACTCACACCGATAAACAAGACTGTACTATAAGTGACTTGTGAGACTTTGAACCAGGAGACTATCTCAATAAATTTATGCTCTTATACCAAGTATGTTATGATCGGGAAATACCCCCTAGAAGTAACAAGACGTACTCGACCTCTCGGAGGTCTTATACAAGCCCTTAGCATTCATTCATCACTTAAAGTATGAAAAATAGTGCGGAATTTAAAACTTTCACAATAAAGTCAATACAGAAACTCTTTTTTAAATGTAAAAAGAACTACGTCTCATCACAAGAAATCTTAGACACATCTCATTCTCATAGGGTCATAGCCTTTACTGAAAGAAAGAGAATAATCTTTATACAAAGTCATTAAGGAAAGAAAATTAGAAATGACATCCATGTCCTAGAACATATGAGGACATATCAAGAGTCTTGAGAGAACATCTAATTCCCGAGCTTCAACTCTAAGATCCTCACTTTCCCCCATCTACACTTGTAGAAATAGAGAAGAATATAAAGTTTGTACAATTAAGCACTAAGTATGGAAACCATGCAACAATACGATTTAAAGAGGATATTTTAGTTGAAATCGATGCATCATGTCAATTTAGTAAAATCCTCATGAATTATCATATAAGATACATAGAAACCAATCACCTCACATACATACCATTCCTTTCATTTATACGCATTACCTTCATATAGACCATAACCTTTTAGTTACCTCTTAACCTCAAGTAACCCTCAAACATCACTTGGTGCAATGAGTGGATAAGTCCCATTCCACCATCCACCCTCAAGCAACACTCTAAGGCACCATGTATGGGGGCTGACACCTGCCCAGATCTAAGATGGACTCACATGCTACCTCCTTGAATAAAACATATTCATTTAGAAGACATAGACATAACATAATCATAATCATCACATAAGGACCATAACCTAGGATAACCATAAGTCACAGTATTTCAATGTGAAAGTAGCCTCACATTCTACTACTCCCACCTCATGCTCTTTTGGAACCATGCTAGACTAGGCACATCGTATTAAACAAGTCGTGACACCTTCACTAACATTAGATATAAGACCAGCATGCTTCATTAACATTAGACATAAAGTTAACTTACTTCATTAACATAATATAGAAATCCCACCCATTCATTAACATTATAAGGACACACCAAGGTTCCTTCTTAATGCCTACGTGTGCAATGAATAGATGAGTCCCATTCCACCACTTAACCTAAGTAGTACACCTTTAGTAAGACCTAGTTCATTACATTCTTTTGTGGGGGAAAGCTTTAACCGACATAAACAATGAGATCTTGAAATGAGATCCCGGTATTAACCTCTACCGGATGAGGGATTCTCACTTTCCTAAGGTAGGGTCATTCTTTTAGCCTTTGGGTTGAAAATCACTAGCTAATTCGATGTGGGTGCATAGTTTAGGGATGAGGAGATTGCTTCTAAGTACTACACCTCAACTCATGGAGGGTAACCATCTATAGAGGTTACTTTTGGTTACTACATCTCCACTCACGGGAGTATCCACCCCTTTTTTCAAATGCTTTCGAAGTTTTAGACTTTCATTAAATTCATTAGCTATATATTAAGAGATTGCTAATAATTCATCTACCTCTACTCACGGAAAGAATACTCATCCCAATATATCATTCATTCTTTGGAGATATCTTCGGAATATTGAGGTTTCTATTAGACACTACACCGCTACTCACGGAGAGTGCCTACCTCAAAGTTTCCCATTCATTCATTAGAGTTCTATTGAGTAAATCTTTCCAAAGACCCACATTCATTACATAATTATTATCTTCATTCATTCAATCATGTGTGTGTGAGAAATCCTTTAACATAACAAACATCATTCATGACATTATCTTCTAAACATGATAATACTATATTCATCATAATCTACACATAACATACTTCACATTCACATTATACTCTAATTAGTCATACTATCTTCAATAATCACATGTATAACTTCATATTACATCTCTATACAAATGCATTATAACATAACTTTACGTAACATTCAATGCATTCAAGTCCATGATCATCACACATACACATATATACATATACAATAGCTAAACACCGCTACCGTAAGTGGACTATAACACTCAAGAGCAATTAAATAAGAACTAGAGCAATTTATGTCAACTTACCCTTCATCTTAACCATGACCACCCTTTTTTAATTCTCCAACAATTCATTATATTTAGGCATGAATAACAATGTATAAAACAATACAACACAAGATAAATGCAATTCTAGCAATATCCAATCACATTCATCAAAACCACTTTGTAAGACAATTTAGGAGATTAGGGAAAAACATGGGTTATTCAAGGAATTCCATTAAAATCATCTTAAAACCCTTGATTCAACATTAATAGATCAATATCATGACTTAGAAAATGTTTTTACAATGAACCCATGAATAGAATAAAAATTGAGAATATTGATCATTGATTCACTTTTGAAAACCTTTGAATTGGACTCCATGAATGAGAGGTTATTCAAGAATTAAGGATCACCATACCTTAGGTTTAGGAAGCCCACAAAAATTGATGAAGAAATCACTTGAAATCCCTTCTCCTTGCTTGAATTTGACCTAGACCTTCAATGGTGTTCTTGAGAGAATATATTTGAGAGGGAATAGTTTAATTTATGTGTTTGAGTCTAAGTGAGAGTTTAATTATTTTCATATACTTAAAATGCCTAAAAACACTAAAAATAACCGTCCATGACTTAATTGGAATGTGGGGTAAGCCGAATTGCACCAACAATATAGGTGGTGTGAGGGGGCTATACTGCATGCTCGTGGAACTTGACTGAGGATCATCAATGGGGATAATATCCCACAAATATGTGTGGACATACGCCTCTGACCTATGGGGTAACACTCATGGTCCTTGGTCAAGCTATCTTGACAACTTCTTATCCAATGTTTGGGTCATCCTCAAGGAACCTTAAAATGATCCTTGGGAAGTCGTACCCGGATGTTTTGACCTTAAACACAACCATCTAGATTTTAGGGTCACCTCCTATCATTTTAGACTCAAAACGACACACCGAAACACATACAACATGCAAGAGCACACTAGCACACAATAGACTAGTTTTCGAATGTCTTGGTCGTTCCTTGACGTTTGAGTTCAAAACCACTCAAATATGACCATGGATATTATTTATCATTAATTTAGCAAGTTATTAACTCAAGAAAATCACGTGAAGCTCTATTTTATCCTAGTTCATTTTTGAGGTTTTAACAATGATAAACCATTCTTATTTGTTGATGAATGGGGAGAGAACATGAAATCGGAGGTCGGACCCATGACGAAGTTAAAAAAATCGCACCCTTCTATTGATGTAGAAAAATGGGGTAAAGCTGAGCTAGGGATCAACAACCCTTAAGGGATTGAAGATGAGCAGGGCGAGAAGTCGTTTTTGGAGCTCCTTTTTGCGAAAATTGTATTGGATTCGGATCCTCCTATTGACAAAGACAAATGGATCGAAGCTAAGATGAAGCTAATCTACCCATGCCCACTAACCCTTTACCCACCCCACGAACTAGACCAGCCCGTTCCCAATTAAAGGTTAAATAAAAGAGATTATGGCTGCTAAAGGTGTATGATGCTTACGTGTTGACTGACATGGCTTATTTTTCGACATTAGATGCTTTATCATAAGGTTGACAGGGCTGTAAAGTTGAAGGGTATTTGTGGTCTCTTGTGTTAACCACAAAGGTATTTTTGAGGAAAAATGAAATGGAGGGTATATTTTCTCTATTTCAAATAGTTTGAGGACAATTTTAACCTTTTTATGTATATATTAATAATTACAGCAACAAAAATATTGAAATTATAGTTTAAATGTCTTTTTCACGTGTAGTTGGACAAAAATCTTCTTCCTAATTAAATTTGTGACAAACTGATTTGAAATCACCTTGAACATGTCTTTAGTGTTAGGATCGAATCCACACACACACACACTTGATGAATTAAGAACACAAGAACTTTTAAGAGAAAGAGATGAGAGATCTAAAGAGAAAAAGAGAGAAACCAATATCTCATGGTAACACCTCGTGAGTAAACCTCACTGTGGAGGTTAAACCGTGTAAACAATTAATTTATGACAGTACATCAAATATTAATCAGGCTCCACAACCTAACAATTCTCCCACTTAGAGACTGATTCATTCATCCAAAAAATACATTCTCAAAAAAAATCTCTTCATCATCAACATCTTTACCGCACCGCAACATCTGTAGCAACAACTACAGAAGACCAACCGAGGTTTTGCATAACTCCAGTTTCCCAATATCAACACATTTCATCAACATGTCTGCTGGGTTCTTTGCACCCTTTATCTTCTCCAAGAAAATATCACCATCCTCCACTGCCCTGCGAGTGAAATGGTACCGTCTTTTGATGTGCTTTGTCTTCGAATGATAGACTGGATTTTTCACCAACTGTATGGCACTCTGGCTATCTGAGTAAAGAATCTTCTCGATCTGCTTCTTTCCCTATTCCTCCAGATAATCTTCTAGCCATATCATCTCTTTCCCAGCTTCATCTATTGCCAAATACTCAGCTTCAGTAGATGAAAGAGAAACACATTTTTGAAGCCTGGACATCCAATTCACTGTTGTTCCACATGTGGTGTAAATGTACCCGGATGTACTCTTGCTCGAGTCCACATCCCCACCAAGATCAGAATCCACAAAACCCTGTAGAGTCACCTTTCCTTTGCCAAAAAAAAAGTGAAGTACTGGATGTACCTCTCATATATCTCAAAAGCCACTTCACAGCTTCCCAATGCTCTTTCCCAGGGTTCGCCATGTACCTGCTAACAACTCCCACTGCATGTTCTATACCAGGTCTAGTGCAGACCATATCATACATCAAACTTCCAACTGCTGAAGCATATGGAACAAGTGTCATATGCTCACGCTCCTCGGCTGTCTTGGGTGACTGATGCTTTGACAATTTAAATTGATTTGCCAATGGAGTAATCCTAGGTTTAACATCATTAACCCTAAATTTTCTCAACACCTTCTCAATGTACAACTCCTGAGATAGATTTAAAGTTCCAGCAGATCTATCCCGAGTTATCCTCATCCCCAAAATCTGCTTCACTGGACCCAAATCTTTCATTTCAAACGCTGCAGACAACCTTGTCTTCAATTTATTAATCTCCCTCATACTAGATCCTGCAATCAACATATCATCCACATAGAAGAGTAGAAATACATATGAATCAGTGTATTTCTTAAAGTAACAACACGTATCCTTTTCAGCTTTGCAAAATCCACTCTTGGTCATGAAGGAGTTATACTTCTTGTACTACTGCCTTGGTGCTTGCTTTAGTCCATACAAGCTCCTTGTGAGCTTGCACACCATGTGTTCCTTGCCTGTAACCACAAACCTTCCAGTTGCTGCATATAGATCTCTTTGTCTAGATGTCCATGTAAAAATGCTATTTTACATCCATTTGCTCTAGATGAAAATTCTCCGATGCAACAATAGTCAACACAATTCGAATAGAGGTTAATTTCACAACAGGAGAAAATATTTCAGCATAATCAATACCTTTACTTTGCGAATATCCTTGAACCACTAAACGAGCCTTGAACCTTCTTTTGCCATCTGGTTCAGTCTTGATTTTGAACACCCACTTGTTCACCAAGGCTCTCTTCCCAGCAGGTAACTCAGTCAACACCCATTTATCGTTCTTCTCAAGTGACCTCATCTCATCATCCATGACTTTCTCCCACTTGACCGAATCCTCCACTTGTACGGACTCATCAAAAGACTCTGGTTCCCCCACATCAGTCAGCAATAGATAGTGTAATGAAGGTGAATATCTATCTGGTGTACTGATGGTTCTGGATAATCTCCTTAACACCTGCTCAGGTGTAACTTGCTCCACTTTAGATTCTTCAGTAGGATTTGGTTGAGCATCTGCTTCGCCATCTCTGGGGTTACTCTTCTTTAACTCAACCTCAACTCCCACTTGCTTTGTAATCTCTAAAACTTTTTTCTCTCTGTCCTTGTACATGACAGATTCATCAAATGTCACGTCACAATGCCTCACGATCTTTCTGTTCGTGTCATCCCTAAACCTGTAACCAAACAAATCAGAACCATATCCTAGGAAGTAAGACTTCACAACCTTGGCATTACTATTCTTTTTTTTGGATCAATATGAACATAAGCAGTGCAACCAAAAGTCATCAAGTGTGAGTACTTGAGTTCTTTTCCTTTCCCCACCTCATTTGGAATCTTGAACCTTAAAGGAACTGATGATCCCCTGTTGCTCAAGTATGCAACTGTGCTCACAGCATCCGTGCAAAATGTTTTGGGCAGCCCACAATGTATCCTCATACTCTTTGCACGCTCATTCAATGTTCTGTTCATCCTCTCAGCAATTCCATTCTGCTTTGCCTTACCAGGAACTTTTCTCATCAATCTAATTCCCTCAGCTGCACAGAATGTCTTGAACTCTGATTTGTCATACTGTCCTCCATTGTTAGACCTTAGGCACTTGAATTTCAAACCGGTCTGATTCTCAACTTTATCTTTCCACTTCTTGAAAATTGCAAACACATCTAACTTATGCTTCAAGAAGTAAACCCATACCTTCCTACTGAAATCATCAAAGAAGGTAACATTGAATCTGGATCCTCCAAGTGATGATACTGGAGATGGTCCCCAAACATCTGTATGGACCATTTCCAACCGCACTTTCTTTGTCTCTCTAGGAGTCTTTGTGAAGCTTACTCTTTTCTATTTGCCCATAACACAGCTCTCGCAAATACCCATATCAACAGACTTCAGACCCTCTAATGCTCCTTTTGCAACCAGCATCTTCATTCCTTTAGCACTCATGTGTCCAAGTCTGTTGTGCCACAGACATGAACCAGAAGCACCTTCAGAAACAGCGACCATGTTAATACACCCTGTAGTGGTGTACAAGTTTCCTAATTTGGTGCCACGAGCTACTACCATAACACCTTTCAAAATCTTCCACGAACCTTTTCCAAACTCTGCTTCATATCCCGTGCTATCCAACTTACCAAGAGAGATCAAATTTTCTTGAGCCCAGGAATATATCTGACATCCTCCAATGTCAACTAATTTCCTGAGGTGGTCTTTATGCAAACAACCCCATTTCCTTCAATCTCTATGGCTTTATTGACAGCAAGATATACCTTTTCAAAACTTCCAGATTTGAAATTTTGGAACAAATCCTTGCTTGGAGACGAATGGAAAGATGCACCAGAATCCAAAATCCATGATTCAATCCGGCTGTTCACACTAAGGATTAAAGCATCCCCAATGTCCTCTGCTGAATTTACAGAATCATTGTCATCTCCAAATTTCTGATTCTGTTTCTTCGTTGTCTTTGTACAGCTCGTCCGAAAGTGCTTCTCCACAATTCCAACAAGTCATGTTTGATCTGTTTGGGGATTTTCTCAATTTTTTGATTTTGATCGACCATGTTGATTTTGGCCTTTCTTCTTACTTCTGCCCCCCTTCAGTCAATGCTGAGCACTGCCTGATGAATCTCCAACTTCTCGTTTGCAAACACTTTCACTAAGAACAGTATCATGGATTTCATCAAACTTCAGTTTCTCAGATCCACGAGATTTGCTAATCGCAGCAACAACAGTATCCCAAGACTCGAGCAGAGATGAAATCAAAATCAACGCCTTAATTTCATCTTCGAAATTAATATCCACAGAATTGAGTTGACTCACAATCATATTGAACTTATTTATATGATCAAAAACATATCCATTGTCAGACATCTATAAATTGAACAATCTACGCATCAAATATACCGTGTTCATCGGCGATGGTTTTTCATACATGTTTGACAGTACCTTCAACAGAACAGACGTAGTCTTCTTCTTCACGACGTTGAACTTCACATTTCTTGACAAAGTCAACAGGATTAACCCTAGATCCTGGCGATCCTTGAGCTTCCACTTTTTCTCTGTCATGGATTCCGGCTTTACCCCGGTCAACGGTTCGTGAATATAAATTTGGTACAGATAATCTTCGATTTGCATGTTCCAAAAACTTGAATCGGATCCATTTAACTTCTCAATTCCAAGCTTTGAACTATCCATCTTCACTGATCGTGTTGAATCTCCTTTGCTCTAATACCAGTTGTTAGGATCGAATCCAAACACACACACTTGATGAATTAAGAACACAAGATCTTTCAAGAGAAAGAGATGAGAGATCTAGAGAGAGAAAGAGAGAAACCAATATTTCGTGGTAACACCCCGTGAGTAAACTTTCACGGCGGTGGGGTATATATATATTAATAAATCAGAGTATTTTTGAATTCAGAAAATTAATGGAGAATAAATAGTACATCCTATATGACAGTTATTATATGACATTACATCAAATATTAATCAGCTTCCACAACTGTCACGACCCAAAAATGGGTGTGATGGCACTCATCTTATCCCACCAAGACAAGTCAGCCTAAAACCAAATATCTAACAAAGTGCGGAAGTAAATGACAATCCAACAACAATTCCTATTATGAAACCAAGTTATATTAATCCAATCCCCAAAATCAGGTTGTCACGTGCACAAGCCTCTAATGTAAATATTAGAATTGAAATAAAATAGAAGGCTAAATGAAGTTGTCTTTCAAGTAAAAACAAAGTCATAAACTGGAGTAGGAAAGTTCGCTGAGATGACAAGCAGCTACCTCACAATCCTCCACAAGATGCCTCGGAAACGAAAAGAATGACAAGTATCACGATGATCCAGGCTCGTATCCTACAAAAATTTGTAGAAGCAAGGGGTGAGTACCAAACCACGCGGTACCCAACAAGCAAACCTCTAAACACAAGTTAAGTGAACAAAATACGGGCACTCCTTACACCATATCTAAACCTCCACGCTACAGTCTAATAGGTTACAGTTTACCAAACACACAACTCAATAACCACACTCTATCAGTTTACACATTCTCAATAACAACTCAATATTCAACAGTCACAAGCTTCACAGAGAAACACTCACAAGATAAACAAAACACATGTTCAAGTTCATCAATAATAAAATGTGTAATGCCATGAGATGCAATGTCAAATATAGTGATGCATGTCTTCCCTAACGATACACACCCACTGTCTCTCAGTCCGAGACCCATGGGGGACATATCTGTCCATGCATCTGTCGCGGAGCACGACACGACCCTCGATAAGTAGTAACCTTCGCGACGCGCGATACGTCCCTCGAAATATAATATCCATCGCGGCGCGCGATACGACCCTCGAAAATAGTACACCATCCTCTTACCACAACAATGTCTCAGATACAATGCAAATGACATGCTCAAATGAAAAGGGAGGAGATAACCATTTGATAACCAAACAACAATTTACAACAAGAAATACAACACCAACAAATAAACAACAAGTCTCCAAATCATTCTCAACATCACACAAGGAAATACACGAATTTCGTACGCTTAACAAGAGTTTAGAAATTCACTTGCCTTAACCACTCGAATAATCACTCTGGGACTTGAGCCTTCCCTTTCCGTTGAGCTTCCAAATCAATGCAATCTATACAAGTATATATATATTCACAATAAGGTTTCAGAACTAACACACTCACACTTTTGTGTGTTTAATCTTGACTTAAAATTTCACCTCAAATTTATAATCAAATTCGTAATTACATTTCAACTATTATATTTTTCAAGTTCCAAGTCTAAGGTTAAGTCCCTCCTTTTTCTTTTCAATACCAACTCTAACAATCCACCAACAATTAATTATATATCTTAGTATAACAAACTTAATATAATATGATAACAAAATAATAATATATATATATATATATATTGATGGAAGCCACTGGTATTAAAACCAGTGGCGGACAGCGGACAAACAGCAACCAACATCAAAAACTCAACTTGATTCACAATTGCACAAAACATTAAATGCTCATCATTAAATAAATTATGCACACACATATATATAATTTATTATATAATATTATTATATGCACACATCTATGTGCAGAATCAAGAAGATTAAAGGAGAAAACTTACCTAGCAGTTCGTAAGCCGCACAGAAACCCTTCGCCCCTTTTTTTTTCTTTTCCTTATTTAAATTTATTAAGTACTAATTGTGATAGATTTTACCCACATATTTTATTAAATAAAGGCTAACTAGTATAGGGTCTTAAATAAATTATCACTTTAGCCCATAAACTATCGATTAATTAACTCAAGTTAAGCAAATATTCAAAATTTCCAAAAATGACCTTCCGGGTCATTACATTATCCACCACTAAAAATCATGTTCGTCCTCGAACATAGAGTAAAAGTAATTACCTGAAGCCTCAAAAAGTTGAGGATATCTGGCACGCATGTCAGACTCAGTCTCCCAAATTGCCTCTCTCACTGATCGGTGCTTCCACTGCACCTTCACTGAAGCAATCTCCTTGGTTCTAAGCTTTCGAACCTGCCTATCCAAAATAGCTATAGGCTCCTCTTCAAATGTCAAGTCTGGACCCAACTCCACAGAATCAAGTGAAATCACATGAGATTCATCCGGAATATACTTTCGAAGCATAGAGACATGGAAAACAGGATGAACTGCCGACAAACTAGGTGGCAAGGCCAACTTATAGGCCACCTCTCCCACTCGGATCAAAATCTCAAAAGGTCCAATGAACCTAGGGCTAAGCTTGCCCTTCTTTCCAAACCTCATTACACCCTTCATGGGTGATACTCGGAGCCAAACATGATCACCCTCCATAAACACCAAGGCTCTAACTCTCCGATCTGCATAACTCTTCTGTCGACTCTGAGCTGTCAATAATCTATACTGAATCATACGAACTTGCTCCATAGCATCTCTAAGCAAGTCTGTATCCAAAGAGTCCATCTCTGCCGAATCAAACCAACCAATAGGAGATCTACACCGTCTACCATACAATGCCTCAAATGGGGCCATTTGGATACTAGAGTGATAACTGTTATTATAGGCGAACTCCGCTAAGGGTAAATGTTGATCCCATCTTGCACCAAAATCGATTACACACGCTCGAAGCATATCTTCCAATACCTGAATGGTCCGCTCAGATTGACCATCTGTCTGAGGGTGAAATGCCGTACTCATATCTAACTGAGTACCTAGACCATGTTGTAATGCCTTCCAGAAGTGAGAAGTAAATAGTGAACCTCGATCTGATATGATAGAAACAGGAACTCCATGTAGTCGCACAATCTGACTGATATATAGTTCGGCTAACTTTTCTGCTGTATACTTTACCCGAACCGGGATGAAGTGGGCAGACTTGGTCAGCCTATCAACAACAACCCAAATAGATTCATAACCACCCACTGTGGTAAACAAACCGACAACAAAGTCCATAGTAATCCGCTCCCACTTCCAAGTAGGAATAGGCATCCTTTGAGATACACCACCAGGCCGCTGGTGCTCACACTTGACTTGCTGGCAAGTCAAACACCTCAAAACAAAGTCTGTAATATCTCTCTTCATCCCACACCACCAGTAATGCTGACTCAGATCATGATACATTTTCGCCGCTCCCGGATGGATAGAATATCGAGAACAATGGGCCTCCTCAAGGATCAATCTAATCAAATCGCCTGTCTTGGGCACACAAATCCTGCCTCCGATCCTCAAGACACCATCAGAATCAAGGACAGCCTCCTTAGCTTCCCCTCTCAATACTTTGTCTCGAATGAGACATAATTTTTTGTCATCAAACTGGTGTGCACGAATCTGCTCGACTAAAGAAGATCGAGCCTCAATAAAAGCAATCATCCCATCACTCTCCTCTGAGATCTGTAATCGGACAAGACTGTTAGCTAACAATTGAACATCTCTAGCCAATGGTCTCTCCTCAACACTAAGAGATGCAAGACTCCCCATGCTATGAGTCTTCCTACTCAAAGCATCGGCCACAACATTGGCCTTCCCCGGATGATACAGAATGGTCACATCATAGTCCTTCAGCAACTCAAGCCATCTTCGTTGCCTCAAGTTCAAATCCCTCTGGCTAAAGATATACTGAAGACTCCGATGATCAGTGAAGATCTCACAATGCACTCCATACAAATAATGACGCCATAACTTAAGTACAAATACCACAGCCGCCAACTCCAAATCATGAGTAGGGTAGTTCTTCTCATGGGATTTCAACTGCCTAGAAGCATAAGCAATCACTTTCCCCTTCTGCATCAACACACCACCCAAACCAACTCCTGAAGCATCACAATACACAGTAAAGTCTACACCTTCCTCAGGTAGAGTAAACACAGGAGCAGAAGTCAACAAAGTCTTGAGCTTTTGAAAGCTCTCCTCACACTCATCAGACCACTGAAAACTCACATCCTGTCGAGTCAATCTAGTCAATGGAGCTGCAATAGTAGAGAAACTCTGAACAAATCATCGATAATAGCCTGCCAATCCCACAAAACTCCTAATCTCAGTAGGTGAAGTAGGTCGCGTCCAGCCTCTAACTGCCTCTATCTTGGTCGGATCTACTCTAATACCCTCCTTGGACACCACGTGTCCCAAGAATGTCACAGAAGTAAGCCAGAACTCACACTTTGAGAACTTGGCATACAACTTCTCTTCTCTCAACCTCTGAAGTACAATCCTCAGGTGTCGGACATGGTCCTCCTCAGTCTCAGAGTAAACCAAGATGTCATCGATGAAAACAATCACAAAAGAATCAAGGTATGGTCGAAACACCCCATTCATCAACTCCATGAATGCTGCAGGGGCATTAGTCAATCCGAAGGACATCACTAGAAACTCATAATGCCCATACCGGGTCCGAAAAGCTGTCTTAGGGATATCTGATGCCCTAATCTTCAACTGATGATACCCAGACCTCAGATCAATCTTAGAGAACAATGATGCTCCCTGTAACTGATCAAATAAGTCATCAATACGCGGAAGAGGATACTTATTCTTAACTGTTACTTTGTTCAACTGTCTGTAATCAATACACATTCTCATAGTCCCATCCTTCTTCTTCACAAACAATACAGGGGCACCCCAAGGTGACACACTAGGGCGAATAAAACCCTTACTCAATAAATCCTGCAACTGATCCTTCAATTCTTTCAACTCTGCTGGAGCCATACGGTATGAAGGGATAGAAATAGGCTTAGTGCCCGGCTCCAAATCAATAGCGAAATCGATATCCCTATCGGGAGGAACACCTGGAAGATCAGAAGGAAATACATCGGGAAACTCCTGAACCACTGGAACAGAATCCATGGGAGGTGGTTCAACGCTAGTATCCCGAATAAAATCTAAGTAAGACAAACAACCCCTCTCCACCAATCTCTGAGCACGGATAAAAGAGATGACCTTGCTAGGGTAAGAACCACTAACACTCTTCCACTCAACCTTCGGAACACCAGGCATAGCTAAAGTCACAGTCTTAGCATTACAATCAAGGACAACATGATAAGGAGAAAGCCAATCCATACCCAAGATAACATCAAAGTCCACCATCCCCAGAATGATTAAGTCTACCCAAGTGTCATACCCAGCCAAAGAAACAAGACAGGATCGATACACTCGATCCACCACTAAGGGTTTACCCACGGGTGTAGAAACACGAATAGGTACAGTCATACTATCACATATCATATCAAATTTAGCAGCAAAATATGTAGACACATAAGAGAATGTAGAACCTGGATCAAACAACACAGACGCAGGTCGATGGCATACTGGGATGATACCTGTAATAACAGCATCAGAGGTCTCCGCCTCAGGTCTCCCGGGGAAAGCATAGCAGTGGCCTCCTCGTCCACCTCCATCCTGGGTGGTACCTCTACCCCCACTCTGCTGAGCTGCAACACCACTACTAAAAACTCTATCACCTCTACCTGACTGAACTCTGCCACGACCTCTACCCTGTGGTGCTGCTGGTCTAGTCTGGAATGAAGAATTAGGTCGAGGACCACCACGACCCCTTTGTGAAGTACACTGCCGCATTAGATGATCGGGATCTCCACAAGTAAAACAAAATCTCTGACCTAGGAACTGTTGTGTGGACCCTGAAAACCCACTATAATTTCCTCGCCCTGTAGGTCGCTGCTGTGAACCGTACGAGCTCTGACCCGGGCTATAAGAACCCCTAGATGTCTGGCCACCCTCAAATGTCGGCATAGATGCATGAATAGGTCCCCGCTGCTGAAAAGAACCACTCACTCTCTGTGATCCCCTACCTCTAGATGAGGCACCATGAAACTGTCCTGATATACGGGCTCTTTTAGGGTCCCCAAACTCCTCTCTCTCCATCAATTCTGCCTCTTTGGCGGCGCTCACAATGGACTGAAAAGAAGCCCCCTCCCTAGATGCCCGAAACACAGCTGACCTGATAGAGAAAGTCAATCCCCTCACAAATCTGCGGATCCTCTCTGTCTCATTCGGAATAATGGCCAACGCATGCCTAGACAACTGGCAAAGACGTGCCTCATACTCTGTAACCGATAAACCATCCTGTCTCAAACTCTCAAACCTCAAGCGACTCTCCTCTCTCACGCTCCATGGGATAAAACGATCTTGGAATGCACTAGCAAACTGCTCCCAAGTCACTGAAGGAGATCCAACTGGCAAAACCCCCGAATAAGTCCTCCACCAGTCTCTCGCTGGTCCACGAAGCTGGAGTGTAGCATATCTAACCCCATGTGACTCAGCTAATCCAACCACCTCTAGTAACTCTCGGCAGGTAGTTAGAAACTCATGAGCGTCCTCGCTCTTCCCACCCTGAAACTGAGGTGGGTCCATCTTTCGAAATCTCTCATACCTACGCTGCTCATCCTCTGTCAGAACAACCATCGATGCAACTTGACCCCCAACTGCTGGTGCAATATCATTCTGAACCGCGGGATCTACTGGTAGTTGCCCCACCGCATCCTGAACAACCGGAGCTTGTTGCTGCTCTTGGGTCTGAGCCCCCTCTCTAGTACGAGAGTCATGTGGTGTGGTAGTTGCACCACCACCCTGAGAAAATCCCTCTAGCACACTTAACACCCTCAATAGCGTATCCTGAAGCAAAGGTGTGACTACGGGATCTGGAGGAACCTGGTCCTCTATGTCATCAATCTGAGGTTCGGTAGAGGCCTCTCTAGCACTACCTCTCAGTGGTGCTGCTCCACGTCCACGACCTCTGGCTACTGTCGTACTACTAGCACGACCTCTAGCTCGAGATCTACCCCTACCCCTAGCTGGGGCCTCAACAACTACCTCGGGAAGTGCCTCCCCTCTACCACCAGTAACATTAGTTCTAGTCCTCGTCATCTGTCAAAAGAGTATACAACAACTCAGTACTAACGAAGGTAACTACGCACGATGAGAAACAATGAACAAAAGGAAGTTTCCTAGTAATCTTTATAGCCTCTCAAAGATGAGTACAGACGTCTCCGTACTGACCCTTGAGACTCTACGTAGACTCGGCTGTAGACACGTGAGACCTATGAACCTGGGGCTCTGATACCATTTTGTCACGACCCAAAAATGGGTGTGATGGCACTCGTCTTATCCCACCAAGACAAGTCAGCCTAAAACCAAATATCTAACAAAGTGCGGAAGTAAATGACAATCCAACAACAATTCCTATTATGAAACCAAGTTATATTAATCCAATCCCCAAAATCAGGTTGTCACGTGCACAAGCCTCTAATGTAAATATTAGAATTGAAATAAAATAGAAGTCTAAATGAAGTTGTCTTCCAAGTAAAAACAAAGTCATAAACTGGAGTAGGAAAGTTCGCTGAGATGACAAGCAGCTACCTCACAATCCTCCACAAGATGCCTCGGAAATGAAAAGAATGACAAGTATCACGATGATCCAGGCTCGTATACTACAAAAATTTGTAGACGCAAGGGGTGAGTACCAAACCACGCGGTACCCAACAAGCAAACCTCTAAACACAAGTTAAGTGAACAAAATACGGGCACTCTTTACACCATATCTAAACCTCCACACTACAGTCTAATAGGTTACAGTTTACCAAACACACAACTCAATAACCACACTCTATCAGTTTACACATTCTCAATAACAACTCAATATTCAACAGTCACAAGCTTCACAGAGAAACACTCACAAGATCAACAAAACACATGTTCAAGTTCATCAATAATAAAATGTGTAATGCCATGAGATGCAATGTCAAATATAGTGATGCATGTCTTCCCTAACGATACACACCCGCTGTCTCTCAGTCCGGGACCCATGGGGGACATATCTGTCCATGCATCTGTGGCGGCGCACGACACGACCCTCGATAAGTAGTAACCTTCGCGGCGCGCGATACGTCCCTCGAAATATAATATCCGTCGCGGCGCGCGATACGACCCTCGAAAATAGTACACCATCCTCTTACCACAACAATGTCTCAGATACAATGCAAATGACATGCTCAAATGAAAAGGGAGGAGATAACCATTTGATAACCAAACACAATTTACAACAAGAAATACAACACCAACAAATAAACAACAAGTCTCCAAATCATTCTCAACATCACACAAGGAAATACACGAATTTTGTACGCTTAACAAGAGTTTAGAAATCCACTTGCCTTAACCACTCGAATAATCACTCTGGGACTTGAGCCTTCCCTTTCCGTTGAGCTTCCAAATCAATGCAATCTATACAAGTATATATATATTCACAATAAGGTTTCAGAACTAACACACTCACACTTTTGTGTGTTTAATCTTGACTTAAAATTTCACCTCAAATTTATAATCAAATTCGTAATTACATTTCAACTATTATATTTTTCAAGTTCCAAGTCTAAGGTTAAGTCCCTCCTTTTTCTTTTCAATACCAACTCTAACAATCCACCAACAATTAATTATCTATCTTAGTATAACAAACTTAATATAATATGATAACAAAATAATAATATATATATATATATATTGATGGAAGCCACTGGTATTAAAACCAGTGGCGGACAGCGGACAAACAGCAACCAACATCCAAAACTCAACTTGATTCACAATTGCACAAAACATTAAATGCTCATCATTAAATAAATTATGCACACATATATATATACTTTATTATATAATATTATTATATGCACACATCTATGTGCAGAATCAAGAAGATTAAAGGAGAAAACTTACCTAGCAGTTCGTAAGCCGCACAGAAACCCTTCGCCCCCTTTTTTTTTCTTTTCCTTATTTAAATTTATTAAGTACTAATTGTGATAGATTTTACCCACATATTTTATTAAATAAAGGCTAACTAGTATAGGGTCTTAAATAAATTATCACTTTAGCCCATAAACTATCGATTAATTAACTCAAGTTAAGCAAATATTCAAAATTTCCAAAAATGACCTTCCGGGTCATTACAACAACCTAACATTCAGCTATTGAACCATTGAATATTTGAACCATGTGCTCTGATACCACTTGTTGTGTTTGAAACTAGTCAGAGTGGCATGCAAAAACTTACTATTGCAAATCAAGACGGTGATAAATTAGAAAATAAAAACTTATACAATAACCAGTTGACCTTTATATAAAAAATAATATTAAAAGAAAATAAAAACTCTCAAGAAAAAATATCTCCATAAAAAATATAAGGGAAGGTGCCAAGTAGCTGATTGCACATTACTAAGGCAAGGAATAAGACGTCTGAATGCTATTGTGTTGTTTATATGAGAAGACATGTCTTCAATTTATAGAGTTCCAAATTTTTCCTCTAAGGAAAAATAAACCAAATATGGAAGAGAATTATATTTTTCTTTCAGCAAAAGTTCAAATATTTATGATAATACTTTGATTGCCCTTTAGGAAAAAAATAAAACTTAAAATATCGTAAGAAAATTAGGACAGAAACCTAATATTATTCAGTAAGTTTTCGTAGCCTGCCATTCTTTAAAAAATAGAAGCTCTTGTGACCTAATATTGTATTGTTTCCTCGTCTCTGCTTGCAGCAACTACAACCTAACTAGGCGGAGCCAAAGTTAGGAGTTTAGGGTTCACAAGTTAATATACATATATTTATTTAATTTTCTAATATAAATATATGATCTACGAAAATGCTAGTGGATTTTTCTGAATCCACGAACTCCCACCTAACTTCGCCTCTGCCTAACAATTAACAAAACCTACCTAAAAGTTAATGTTCAAATTTAAAATAGATCTTGTAGAAATAGAAGTTCTTGTAACCTAATACAATATTATATCATTCTTGATTAGATGTATTATGTAAACAAATTTTACCTACCTAATGAGTAAATCAGATCATTTACGATTATATGATTTTGTTAGAAACAAAAAGTTAAAAGAATATCTTGAAACTTTTAAAGGTTAAGTTCTCTTGATGATGTAGGTACTCATGAATTTGTTAGCTTTGATATGTTTTGCTATTGAATTAAAATATTTTAGTGATTCTATTTTTTTTAATGTTACTTTGAGCTTATTAAATTTATGTAGTTTTTCATATAGAGCCACGAAGCTTTTGCGAAAAAAATTGCTAAATTATTTTATAATTTCAATGTAGGTGCTGAAAATAAAGAAGGGAATGAAAACAGTACTGAGGATTTGACCTTGGAGGATTAGATTGTTGTTAGACCTTTATTTTTGATCACTTAAAAGTTGAATTTCACTTTTTTACAAATTGCAAAATGCATATTTAGATAAATGAAACCTAAATATGAACACACATATTACATTCGTGCATACATACTTAATCTATGTAATATTAAGATAACAATCATACAAAATAACATTAGATTTTGCAACAACCTTTTATTTTATAAAGCTAATGAACTTAAATAAAAATCTATGAATATAGAAGTTAAAAAAAGATAAAATTTTATATGTATAATACAAAAAGATGTTATATTATAAGGGTAAAATAAACTTTGCATATGATAAAGTGAGGAGAATGATTGTTTGATTTTTAAATCAAAGTTCAGGGTGTATATGATTTTTACCCATGATGTTCAATATAGTGGTCATGTAAATACTATAAAATTCAGTATTAAAATTTTTTGGGGCCTCAAAGTATCGAGGGCTTAAAAAAATGGTTTACTAGCCTTATCCTCAAGTCATCTATGTATTAAGACATCAAAATATTCTTTATCCCCACTTTGAAAGCAGTTTTGCAAAAACATTGTTTCCGCAACTCAATCCCTATGTGTCAGCTTCTTCAAATCAGGTTTCATGAACTCAATGAGCAACTTTTTTGATTACGAAAACCGATAATTCTCATGGCGTAAAATCTTTAAATTCCAGATATACTTCCATGGGTGTACAATTAAACCAATCAAGTATAATATTTCTTCCAAAATCGTTATTAGTCTCTTAAGTCGTTGGATTCTTAACTGGATTAAGAGTAAGGAAGAATTACTTTGACAAATCAAAGTTGTCATTGTCAAATAGAAGCGAGGGTGATTAGGGATTTGTTTCAAAATCTGCAATTTCTCATCGATTTTTGCTTCCATTTTTTGGGGGATGAAATGAAATTTAGCCAGATTTTATTAAAGATCTCCTATTTCTATCAACATAAACATATAATTTTTTTGGAATGAGAAAAGCTTTACATGTCTTTAACTTTGCTTTTTAGATACAAAAGTAATCATATGAGCATTTTTCGATCAAATTATTGATGACAAGGATACGTTGGATAAAATTATTAACAAAATATATATTTAACTTCTCACATTCATAAAAAAAATTAAAAGTTAAACAACGGTTCTACCCCTACTATAAATTAAATTGTTATAGTTTTAATCTTAAATTGTATGATTTTAATAAAAATGTTATTTATTTTTGCACTTTCTTGGATTACTTACTAATTGAAATATCTAATTTAATAACATTTATCATCTGTAAGCTATATGTAAATTTAATTTAATCATCGTCATCATAATGATGATGATGATGGTAATGATGGTGATTGTGATGATGATGATGATGATGATGATATACTAAAAGTGGGAAGCACCAAATTACAAAAATGAATTATCATTTTACCCTAGACTAGATTATTCTTTTATAAAAAAAACTAATTAATTAAAAATCAAACTTTTTTGAAAAAATTAAATGATCATTTTACATTCACTAAATCAACATTGTTCCTCTAATAACTTATTCTTAGAAACCAAATTATTATGCAATCATTAATGTTTCAATCAAAAAAAAAATCTTTTATAGAAATTTCAAAGGTTATTTTGAAATTCACAAGCAATTTAACATGGTTCATGTATAAGCAAAAAGTTATGTTATCCAAGATTTTTTCTAATATTCTGATGCATTTATATAATGATTAAATTTGCATTTATCTAACTCTTGACTCTATATTCTCTTATAAGTTTTGGATTATTCCTACATTTTGTAACACCCCGAACTATAAAGATTTAAATTAGAAAGATTCATTTTTGGAGATGCTAAAAAGAATCTGGAAGTTGGTTCAATTAAGTCATGTTTGGGATTTTGGTCAACTTCAAACAACTATAAGTCCTAACTCAGGATGACTTAGCTATGTTTCTAGATAGCGTAGGAAAGATCTTGGAATAATCTTTCAAACTTAAGTGTGTTTCCAAATATCGTAGGAAAGATCTTGGAATAATATTTCCAGCTCCACTGATTTTACAAAATTTCGAGATTGCATGAGTGAGATATGCCCATTTGAAATTGGATTGTTCACATAAGGAAAGTCTAAATCAAATTTTAGAAGGGCATTATGGTCTTTTCCGTATCCAATTATTTCATTTTGTTTTTGGGTAATTAATTGGGGTCAAACTGATCTTAGTCAATTTACATTTTTGGAAAAAAAAGTTAGGGTTTAGAGAGAATATAAAAAATAAGAGAAAGGAGGAGAAAAGGCAAGAATCGTCAAGATCTTTAAGATTCGCTTGTGGATTTCGTCAAGGGGTGATCCCTACAAGGTATGTGAGTTCATATAGCATTGTGTTTGTCCACCCATTCACCAAACATGTTTAATTCAGTGTTATTCAATTTTGTCCTAAAAGGTTGAGAATATGATGTTCTTGAGTTGTGTTCTTGAATTGCTTTTGTTCTTGGATTTGGGATGAGATTGAAGAGTTTATCAAAGTTTAATGTCGATTAGTAGAGTTATTTTGAGTAAGATTCTTGTGTATATGTTTTTGATACCTGATCCTCAAGAAACTGAGAAAATGAATCATATTAAATCAATTTAAGGTCAGAGAACAAGAAGAAAATTCGTCTAATGGGGAAAGTAAAAGAGATGCGCCCCTGTAGAGCCGGCAAGACTGGAGCGACACGCCTTTGTATCTCCCGACAGACTGAGGCAACGCGCCATCACTGTGCCGTTTTGGAGAACTAGTAAGTTAGGGAATGGCGCGGCTCACCAGGGATGCACCCAAATCATCGTTTCCACCAATCTTTCATCGTTTAACCTATTTAAGTCCATCTAAAGTGTACTAACACTTTCCATTGATTCTAACTCCTCTAAATGACTTCTAAACACCAAGAAATCATCCAAAAACATGAATCATAACCTTGAATCCATAAATTCAAATTTAAGGAATGTTAAAAGCTAAGTCTAGGAAGTTCTTAGAGTCTATTCAAGAAGTCAATGCTTACAACTTTATTTTAAGACTTAAAGTACAAATTGAGTAAAGAGTAACAAGTAAAGACTGAAGTTCATTTCTTCAATGATGTATATGGGGATTATGCATTCCCAAAGAGTTTGAAATGTTTTCACATTTAAACAATAAAGGAACCTTGATTTCAAAGAGTCTTTGGGCTAATTTTAGGAAAAGAGTAAATGTTTTCATGATTAAGCAAGATATGAAACATCGATTTGCAAGATATCTTTCGAGCTATGTTTTTGAGCAATTATATCAAATCATAGAAAGAAGTATGTTTTTAAACATAAGAGCTAGTATCATGTTTTTAGCAGTAGTATTGAGCACCAATATGGGGGAGAGTTCATGCAACTCTCAACTCTCATAAACCATGTAGCCATCATGGGTATAAAAGGGTCATACTTTTTAGATGATTCCTTTAGTGCTTTTTAGCATATACTAGTGGATTCACTTAGTAGTTCATGTTTTTACCCTCGACAAGGTATAAACGACTTGGCAGCATGAGGCAAAATATTGTATCATCACAATAACTCTTACGTTATGGTAATCGGTTAGAGAATCTCCCAGCAAAATAATTTTATTCTTATATATAGATTTTATTTGTATTTTTATATACATTTTAGAGTTAAACGTATCTTTGCATACACATAAAGTTAACATCATGTTTTGAACAACTTTTTTTAATATTGCACTTGTTTTAGACTACTTTTCAGTTATGTCGAGTTGAGTTGATCTAGGTAAGTTATTGAGTTCCTTTCAAGCTTATGTATTACTTTAGAATTTCCCTCGAATACTCGTACATTCAATATACTGATGCCAATTTGCCTGCATCTAATTATGATACAAACACAAGTAACAAGGATCATCTGGTGCATCTTTGATTCTAGTTGATCTCTAGAGTTGTTGGTAAGCCTCCTTACTTTTGGAGGATCCCTTTTTATTGCTTTCAGTTTTATTATTAGTTTTTTAGGATGTCATGGGTCTTGTTGCGATATCTATCTCAGTTATTTTAAAGGCTTTATAGACAATTAGATGTTAGTTCTTTAGTCTTTACATTGTCATTATCTTATGTTGAGACTTGAGTTTGCCTTAATGGTTAGTTTAATGTTCTTCTATAACATTCAAGTTTATTTTATACGTGTATTTTTGTCGATTTAAGTCTTTTATAGAGTAAGTAAGTCAGGTCCAGTTTTTGCTAGGGGCTAGCAATGATTTTTGAGTTACAGTCTCGCCCAGGGTGTAGGCTCGGAGCGTGACAAATTTGGTATCAAAGCATAGAGTTCAAGAGTCGTGAGAGTTTATGGTGTCGTGCATGTAGAGTCCTAGTTATCGGTGGGAAGTGAGTCATATTTATAATTAGGAGACTACTACATTTTGGTATTCCTTAACGTCTTTGATATTTCTTTCATGTGTTAGAGTTTATCTCTAATATGTTTCTTTATAACTTTTTCTTGCGCATAACGGATCGTTAGTTGGGCTGTTTTGAGAGTTCCTTCATGAGGTGTTTCTTTCCCCGTGAGCTAAGAAAATCAAAGAGATGGTTGTTGACATTAGGAGCACGGTGATTTTATTCGTTATTGAATTGATTCGTTTGTCAAGTAAGAAGAGTAAGGCATCCATGCTAATAGGTGTGTCCAGAACAGTTAAGAAGGACAATATCAATGATAGAGAAGAGTTTAAGAATAAGAGGGCTAACATATCAGAGAATGAATCCATGCATCAAAACAGTAATGTGAACCAATCTTCTTTCCAACATAAGAAGAAGGGACCTGCTCCATCATCTGATAGCGCACCAGCACCAAAGAATAAATGTGAGTACAATAGTTAGAATTTCCTCAATTTTAGAGCTAGAACTGCACATTTGCAAGGTAGTAAGGCACAAGAGGGTACTAAGACTCCTACATGTGCTAAGTATGGTAGGAATGTGTCGTGATGGATCCATTGGTTACTTCAAGTGTGTCACGAACAGTCATTTTCTGATAGAGTATCCTAAGTTGAGAAAGGGTAATGGTAATGAGGGCAATAGAGACAAGTCTTGTTCAATTACTCCACCCAATAGAGATGAATCTAGATGAGCTATTTCAGGGGCAGGCTGAGAAGAAAACCGTCTTTATGTTATTACCACTCGCCAAAAGTAAAAGTATTTGTCAGATGTTGTTAGTGGTATCATCCAAGTCTTTATCTTTAATGTTTGTGCTTTGTTAGACCTAGGAGCGAGTTTATCCTATATAATTCCTTATGTTGTGATGAACTTTGATGTTAATCCTAAGCAACTAAGTCAACCCTTAAGTTTCTCTACATATGTTGGTGAGTCTCTTGTAGGAAAGGGAGTCTATTGTGATTGTATCATTTTCCTTCAATCACAAGGACACCATGGCTGATCTAATTGAGTTAGATACGATAGATTTTAATATCATTCTTGGTACGGACTGGCTTCATGTTTGTTATGCATCGATAGATTGTAGAACTTGAGTTGCGAAGTTCCTTATTTCTAATAAGTCAATCTTGGAGTAGAATAGTAGTTCAATAGTGCCTAAGGATCGTTTCATTTAATACCTTAAGGCAAGGAAGTTAGTTTATAAGGGGTGTGCCAATCACTTAGTCCTAGTTAATAACTCTAAATACCTTCTATCAAGTTAGTTCAGTAGTAAATGAGAAAGATATACTTCAGTATAGATGGTCTCCCAGATGCTCATCATATATCTATTCCGCCATATAGAATGACACCAGCAGAGTTGAAAGAGCAGTTGAAATATCTTCTTCATAGGGGTTTTATTCGACCAAGCTTCTCACCTTGGGGTGCTCCAGTCTTATTTGTGAGGAAGAAGGATGGTTCCCATATGATGTGTATAGATTATTGTCAGTTGAACAAGGTTACCATTGAGAAAAAATATCCTCTCCCAAAAATTGATGATATTTTCAATTAGCTCTAGGTGCTACTTGTTTTTCTATGATAGACCTCGGATCTAGATACCATTAGTGAGGGAATGTGACATTCCCAACAAAACATTTAGGTTTCATTATGGTCATTGTGAGTTCCTAGTTATGTCCTTCGGTTTGACCAAAACCCCTGCAATTTTCATGGACCTTATGAATAGAGTATTCAAACCTTATTTGGATATGTTTGTTATCATTTTCATTGATGAGATACTAATTTATTCGATGAATGAAGAAGATCATACTAGTAATCTCAGAATATTTCTCCAGACTCTAGGCGTTACAGGCAATGCAGGATTGGCCCAGACCTATATCTCCAACTGACATTAGGAGTTTCTTGGGTTTGGCTGGCTATTATAGAAGGTTCGTAGAGAGGTTTCATACATTTCATCTTATGAGAAAAACATTCAGTAATTGAAAAAGAGGTTGACTACTGCCCTAGTGTTACCTTATCAGAAGGTACTCAAGGTTTTCTGGTGTATTGTGATGCATCTAGAGTTGGTTTGGGTTTCGTATCGATGTAAAATGATAAGGTTATAACTTATGCCTCCAGATAGTTGAAAGTTCAGAAGAAGAACTACTCAACCTATGATTAAGAATTGGTTGTTGTAGTATTTACTTTGAAAATATGGCTTCATTACTTGTATGGTGTTCATGTTGATGTATTCAGTGATCACAAGAGTCTTCACTATATGTTCACTCAGAAAGAGTTTAGTCTTATACGAAGGAGGTGGCTAAAATTACTCAAAGATTATGACATGAGTATTCTTTATCACTTAGGTAAGGCTAATAATGTTGTTGATGTCATAAGTAGGTTGTTTATGGGTAGTACTGCCCATGGTGAGGAAGAAACGAGAGAGTTAGCAAAAGATGTGCATAGACTTGCACGTCTGGGAGTCCAACTAATGGATTTTACAAAACGGAGAGTGGTGGTTATGAATGGGGTTGAATCATCATTAGTGCCAGACGTAAAAGAGAAGTGAAATCAAGATCTTATTTTTCTTAAATTGAAGGAAAATGTTCATAAGCAAAAAGTATTGGCTTTTGAACAAGGGGTATGGTGCATTGAGGTATCAAGGTAGATTGTGTGTATCAAAGGCGGATGAACTCCAAGGGAGGATCATGGAGAAAGCTCATATCTCTAGATATTTCATTCATTTAGGTTCCACAAAAATGTATCGCGATTTGAGAGAAGTTTATTGGTGGAGTAGTATGAAGAAGGGCATTGCAGAATTTTTCGCTAAGCATTCGAATTTCCAACAAGTTAAAGTAGAACATCAAAGGAACAATGATTCACTCAGAATACAAAATTTCCCATATGGAAGTGGGAGATGATTAATATGTATTTCATCAAAGGTTTGCCAAGGTCTCCAGGTAACATGCATGATTCTACACTATGTTAGGAGAAGGGAGCTAGAATTCGAAGTAGATGACTGGATCTACTTGAAAGTTTCACCCATAAAGGGTATTATGATACTTGGTAAGAAGGGAAAGCTTAGTCCTCTGTATATTGGACCTTACATAATATCCAAAAGGTTTGGTAATGTAGCTTATGATATTGGGCTACCACAAGAGTTAGTCGCGGTTCATTCGGTCTTTCACATCCCCATGTTTAAGAAGTGCATTGGTGATCCTTCATTGATCATACCAACTGATTATACTGGCATCAAGGATAACTTATCTTATGAGAAGATTTCGGTCGATATCCTAGACAACCAAGTTTCCAAAGTTGCGAACAAAAGAGGTAGCATCAGTCAAAGTTCTTTGGAGCAACCAATTTGTTGAGTAAGCTACGTAGGAAGCTAACGAGGATATGAATAAGAGATATCCACATCTCTTAAAATTTGGAGAAGTTCCAAATTAAGGTACTAATTCTTTTCTTGACATTTTATTTATAAGTTGACAAGTTGTGTTTGCTTTGCATGTTGGGTGTTTAAGCTATGTGTAAGATATTACACCCTTAATCTACTAAGAGTAATCTCATTCGAGGACGAATGTTTTCAAAGGGCAGATATTGTAACACCATGTAACTAGAAAGAGCTAAAATTATAAAGAGTGATTTTTGGAGATAGTAAAAGTATCTAGAAATTGGTTAAGTTAAGTTAAGTTTAGGTTTTAGGTCAACTTCAAACAAGCATAAATCCTAGATAAAGATTTGTTAAGTATGTTTCCAAAAATTTTAGGAAAAATCTTGGAATAATCTTTCCAAAGGTGTTGAGTTTGCGTGATTCTGAATTTGTATGAGTGAGATATACCATTCGAAGTTGGGTTGTTCAAATAAGAAAAGTCTAAATCAAATTTTAGAAGGTCATTATGGTTTTTTCCTTACCTAATTATTTTATTTTATTTTTGGGTAATTAATTGGGGTCTAAGGAAAAAAGAGTTACGATTTTGGGAGAAGATAAAAGAAGAGGTGAAAGGAGGAGAAGAAGCAACAATCGTCAAGATCTTCAAGAATCGCTTGTGAATTTCGTCAAGGGGTGATCCCTACGAGGTATGTGAGTTCACATAGCGATGTGTTCTTCCACCAACGATCCAAACATGTTTCATTCAATGCAATTTCATTCCTAATGGTTAATAATTTGTTGTTTTTGAGTTGTGTTCTTGAATTGCGTTCGATCTTGAATTTGGGATAAGATTGAAGAGTTTATCAGATTTTAAAGTCGATTATACAGTTTCTTTGAGTTAAGTTCTTGTGTATATGTTTTGGATACCTGATCCTTAAGAAATTAGAGAAAACTAATAGGATTAAATCGATTTAAGTCAAAAAAATAGAAGAAAATTTGTTAAGAATTCACCTGGGGGAAAGCGGGTGTTATGTGCCCTCGTAGCGCTTGGATGGTTGGGGAGGCGCCGCAACAGTGTGCCATTCTGGAGCCCCTGTAAGTTGGAGGCTGGTGCGGCGCCATGGATGCGCCCGGACCATCATTTTTCACTTTTCTTTCATTGTTTAGCATATTTAAGTCCTTCTAAAGTGTACTAACACATTCCATTGATTCTAACTTCTCTAAATGACTTCTAAACACCTAGAAATTATCCAGAAACATGAATCATAACCTAGAACTCATAAATTCAAATTTAAGAAAAGTTAGAGCAAAGTCTAGGAAGTTATTAGAGTCTTACCAAAAAGTCTTTTGCAAACTCTTACAACTTTGTTTTAAGATTTAAAATTCAAGTTGAATAAAGAGAAAAAAATGAAAGATTGAAGTTCATTTCTTCAAAGAAGTATATGGTGACTATGTATTCCCCAAAGAGTTCAAAATATTTTCACAATTAAACATGAAAGGAAACCTTGATTTCCAAAGAACCTTTGAGCTAGTTTTTAGAAAAGAGTAAGCACTCACAATTAAGCAAGAGATGAAACTTTGAATTTCAAGATAGCCTTTGAGCGTTGTTTTTGAGCAACTATCTCAAATTACATAAAGACGTATGTTTTTAAACATATGATCTAGTATTATATTTTGGGGAGTAGTTTTGAGCACGATATAAGGTAGAGTTCAGACAACTCACAACCCCCATAAACAATGTAGTTGTCATGGATAGAAAAGGGTTATACTTTTTAGATGATTCCTTTAGTGCTTTTTAGCATAGACTAGTGGATCAACTTAGTAATTCATGTTTTATACCCTCGACAATGTATAGAACGGCCCTGACAGCGTGAGGCAACAATGGTGTATCATCACAATATTTCTTATATGATGGTTGTCGATTAGAGAAACTCTCATAGAAGTAATTGTATTCCTATATATACAATTTATTTGTATTTTTACAAACATTTCCGAGTTATATGTATCTTTTCATACATACAAAGTTGACATCATGTTTTAAACAACTTTTCTTTATATTGAATTTTTTAAAACTACTTTATTTTGAAATGAGTTTAGCTATGTTTAGTTGAGTTGAGCCAGGTATGTTTTTCAGTTCCTTAAAAGCTTATGTCTTGTTTTATAATTCCTCTCGCATACTCAAACATTCAATGTACTAATTTCATGTGTCCTGCATCTTATTATGATGCAGACATAGGTAACAAGGATCAGCATCCAACACATCGTTGATTCTAGTTAAGCTCTAGAGTTATTAGTGAGCCTCCTTACTTTCGAAGGATCCCTTTTTATTTCTCTCAGTCTTATTATTAGTTCATTAGGATGTCGTAGGTCTTGTCCTGACATCCATCTCACTTGCTTTAGAGGTTTCATAGACAGTTAGATGTTAGATTTTTATTCTTTCCATTGTCATTATCTTATGTTGAGACTTGATTTTGACTTAATGGCCAGTTGAATGTTCCTTGATAACATTCCAGTTTATTTTATGGATGTATCTTTGTTGAGTTAAGTCTAACGTTGAGTAAGCAAGTCATGCCAAGAGTTCGCGTGGGGCAAGCAATAATTCTGGAGTGTCAGCCCCGTCTAGGGTGTAAGACCGGGGCGTGACACATTTGTCATCTATAAATATGAGAAATATTGGATTAAACAACATCATATGATATACAAAGAATGGACAAGCTAAGATTTGGCGGATACAACTTCTTTAGGGATGAATAAATTTTTTTTTACTCTTTTGTTTAGAAGAACAAAGGTGAATGATCATTAGGAAGAATATGCTCTTTTTTTTAGTATATAATGTCTTCTTTGAATGTAAAATAAAGGGTCATGCATCAAAATATAAGATCGACTCTTTGCCAATATACTTGTGTGATGTAATTTATCTAAAAAATTAATTATAATTTACTTAATTTTTTTAATGATTATATTTTGTACTATATTAATTGATAATAAAAGCTATTTAATTTATTTTTATGATTATATTAATTACTTCTTTGTGTTTATTTTTTATCAGACGTATGTAAGATAGAATATACTCCCTCTGTCCTTATTTACTTGTCCATATTTTTTCTTTTAGTTGTCCCTATTTACTTGTTCATTTTGACAAATTAAGAAAGGAACAAAAAAAATTTCTATTATACCCTCATTTAAACTTATTGAAAATTTTCAAGTTTTAATTTATCATTTTTGAAACCATAATTAATAGGGGTAAAATTATAATTTCACTATACTAATTATTGCTATCTTAATATGTTTCTTATTTCTAAATTGAACAACTAAATAGGGACAAAGAAAGTACAAAATAATATTTCTTTTCTCAATTATTTCTGAAATGGTGTAAAAGATTGAAAACACTCTGAATAATTTGAAATGGAGAAAGTAATATATAATTAAATTATTAGTAACTTCTTTGATTCACAGAAGAAATCACGTTTATCCTTATTTATTTATTTGTTCTTTTGTCTCATTTTGAGAAAGACAAATTTAATATTTCAATTTTTGATACCGTTTCATATATTAAGTTGTCACTCCATTGATATTATGTTTCTTTGGTAAAAAAAATAATGATTCGGCAGGATGCACTACTTGATATGATCCGTTAATAATTAAAAAAATTAATCTTGATTATTAATTATAGCCTTCATTCTATTTTAATTAACTCTAAGAAGTGGCTATCAAATTCTTTTCATTTTTAATCTTTCTTCTATTCATTGAACTTTGACTTTTAGATAATTAACATATGAGATAAGAATATACATAAATTAATTTGTGTTTACACTTACAGTATTTTAAAGTACTAAATATTATCATCTTTTATTTCACTTTCCTGTGATATTTTAATTTGTTATTAATATACAAGAGCAAATTCCACATTTAAATTATATTTTGTTTGAAAATAAACGATATTCATGTAGTTAAATTATAAAATTATTTTTAATACAATGATAATTTGAAACAATTTATGTCAATAATTCTCTTAAATAATACAATGAAAAGTAACATATAATATAAGGAAAGTGACATAATATGTTTCAACGTTGTGATTTAGAGATAATGTATTTCAAATTATGAAAGTAGCTCAACGTTTTTCTACATTTAATGCAATTAAATCCACTATAATGGTCCAATTGGGCTCCCAAGTCCGTTATAAAGAACCAAATCTCGCAATAGTATCATATACCAACCATTTTCCTTGTTATAGTGACATATCATCCTCTATACCAACTTGCATGGATAAAATCTCGAAAATTCTCTCAAAATATTCTATTTTTCAATTTACCTTCAAGATAGTTGAATCTATTCCTTCCCTTTACATCAAGTTAAATATTGAGAGTCTACTCACTAGAATTTGATTTTGAAAAAGTCATAGATGATAGGAAACTCAATTCAAGTTAAGACATATTAACCAATCCATTTTCGGATCTTCCTACACTTAGTTCGCTCAGACTTCATCTAAGACTAGCTAGTTTGGAGTAAAATGTTTTAGTCATTATATCAAAAGTTCTCCGGAACAATTTCTTTCCACTTTTCCGAATGATTTATTCGTAACGATCGGAAGGGATTATTACAATATTTATAATAGCTATTAGGTTTGTCATAATTCTCCTAAAATTATGGAAAAAAATATCAATCTTCAATTACTCGTGCTTAATAGAAAATTTGTATAGTTATCTCCAATTTTAATCTCAAAATGTATAGTAATCTTCAACTTGAATAGAATTGAATATTAATTATCAAGAAAATCACAAACTTCACCTAAAGGGATTTCGTATGATTTTGTTATTCTTTTTAAGACTATTATAATCAACCCGTGCTCTTGATTCCTTCTGATAATAAAACAAAATTATAAATCCAAATACAATAGTAAGATTACCATCATGTCCCATACCAGTTGAACCGGTAAGGAATCGATCTTGTAGCGTACCGAATCGGGTACCGAATTGCAACCCGATTCTTTATCCAATTGAATCGGTTCGGGTCCTGTCCTGTCCAGTAAGAACCGATTCAACCGAATTTTTAATTTTTTTTAAATATGACCATTGAATTAGACCGTTTGCCCTTGTAACTGTTGGGTTGGGCCTAAAACGGCTAAAAAAACCTCCCCCCCCCCCCCCCTCTAACCCCTTTATGCTATAAATATTCCATTTTTTTTCCATTTAAAATCACAAATTCACAAACTATTACATTAAGATCTTATACAATCTCTCAATTTTAAATCTATCATAAATTCATAATTATTATTTTATGATATTGACTTAGAGTTTGTATTTCGAAGATTTATTTGAAGTAAAGTGGAAGCATCTATAGGCATCTCTCAGTTCTGGCTTTGGTTATATGTCTACTTTTATGTAGACGTTCGGTACATTCGTTTCAACTTTAATTTTTTATTTTTTATTAATTAAGTTATTTTATTTTTCTTATTATATCATTTTGTTTTTTTCATAATATTTAATTATTTTAAACTTGAACATGAATTTGAAAAGAAATAGTAGTAAAAGACCAATGTCGGAAAGAAAAAATAATAGGGGAAGAGTAAGTAGTTCTAGTTCTAAAATTATGTCACCTAGATTTATAGTTAATACTAATGATTATACTCATGTTAGTGGAAATTGTTTTATGTCACCAGGTGCTATTGAATTTATTTCCGAAAATGAAGTAGATCATGAGACTTTAAATAGATGTTTTACTAATTGTGAGGAAGAATTAGATAAAGAAATAGAAATAAATGAGGAAGATGAAGAAACCCCTACCCCTGCTAGTCCAGTTACAAAATTACCTGAACAAGATTCCCCCTTTAGAATACATTTATGAAAGTGTAATAAAGAATTTGCTCGCCTAGATGGTATAGAAAGAGTTAAAAGAAATGGAATACACATACCCAAAAATTCTATGGGAATTGGAAGTTCTAATATGGTTCAAGGTGTATTAAATATGTCTAACCCAGCTAGTCGAAGCACACACCGCACATATAGTAAAGAAAAAAATCGTAGAGAATTAGCTAAAAATGATTGTTGTTTGTGGTTTGTCTATTTCATTTCCTTCACATCCTGATTTTGTTCATTATATTCGGAAATTATATAACTCAGATTATGAAGGTATTTCAAGAAATACAATTAAAAGTGATATTTTTAAATATAAAAAAAAAATATTGTCATTATCTTTGTTGTTTATTTGTATTTTCTTAATTCTTTACAATATTTATTACATGTTTCAATAGATATTAACGCCAATGGTTTGTGAGAATTTCAAGTCATATTTAATACAATACAATTCTTTTTTATGACACACAAATACTCATCATAAATGTTTGAGAAAAAATATTGTGAGTATTTTAACTAGCATGCTGATATTGCTTAGTGATTAATTTAGAGTTAAGTTAGTAGCATATCAATAACATAATAATATAAATCTAAAATGTATTGATTATTATGCCTAGTAAAGTACTACAATAATACCTAAAGAAAGTTATGTATGCAATAATTAAATCGTAGATTAAAGACTTATGTATGTCTCTTAAGAGATGTTATAAACATACAAATGTATATCTGACTCGGAAAGAAAATTGATTAACTTTTAGAAAAAAAAGATAATTCCGAACTAAGTAGGTCTTAATAGGTTAGAGACTCGTGCTAATGATATTTTGTAAAATGAGAGCAAAATACAATAAACTAAACCAGAAATGAAAGACAAATATTACTGAGAAGTATAGAGTAGAGAGTATTCTTTTATCTCTTTTTATTGTCTTTCTTAAGGGTGAAAGAATACTCTTTTATAGGATGTAGAAATAATTGTTTACATCCCGTGATAGGGTGCAATGTCGTGGTGACTCAATTAATAAATTATGAGTTAAATAAATTTTAACAAAAGTTTAAAAGGGATAAAAAGGGGTAAAGAAGTCGTCATCTAAATTTTAGGAAAACTAGGAAACCAATTAACAAATTAACTTAAAAGAAAGTCTACAAAATTAATTGATTCTAAGTAGGGAGTTCAAGTTATTCTGAAGGGAAGGGTTAGACATCCTTTGAAATCCACAAATCTGATTCCCGACTGAGTTTATTTTATCAAATTGAGGAGGAGAATAAATAATGTACATATATAATAAATATGCAATATACACAAGCAATATGATAAGACAATAATATATGAATCGATCTAAATTTGCCTATCGTTAATAATATACAATAATGAATAAAAGTATTATTCAAACATAACCCGAATAGCTTCAATGGGAAGCAAATTCAGGTACTTGAAAAATAATTAGCAAAAGTGTTAGTAATAAATAAATACGAACAAAAATGAATAAACCAAATAATATCTTGAAAATAAAAATTCGTCTTATGAGCATATAATTTTTCCATTGGCCAATTTTAACAAATAACTAATTAATATCGTAATAAAGATAACAAAAAAAAAAAATGTATCATATAACTCACTTCGAAAAGAATAAATAAACTAACTCATAAAATCAAGAATTTTCAAATTAGTCCACTAATAACATAACATAAATACAAGGGACGAATGAAACATCAATAAACAATTGGCAAATGGAATAGCCATTAATATAAAAATGAGGAAAACTAAAATAAAAATAAAGAAGCCAATGTATTTATGGTCGGATGGTAGTCGGGAAAGTGCTAATGAGTTTTGTTTGAGTATGGTCTTTGTTTGCTGGAGAACAATGGTGGAAAACAAACGGGGTTTTTGGTGGTGGACTGGATTTTGGCGAAACTCCAGCGGCAAGTCACAGAAAAAATAATGAATAAAATGACCTCTTAAATCCTAAAAATCTGAAAATATCCCTAATATTTATCCACCATTCCCTTAACCCAAATATTATATATACACAAAATTGCTAAAAAATGGCCTAAGTTATGTACTTGAATCGTGGTTCAAAAATTATGGTTGATAAAATATTTATGTATGATAATTGTATCTGAATATGAATGAATTTTTAAACTGCGTAGACTATCAAAATGAATATTAATGTAACAAATAAAATGAATATTATTAAAAAACATAATAAATGTAACAATGACATGTAAAAAAATGTAATTTAACAGAAATAATGATTTTATAAAAAATGAACAAATATTTGAAGGTCCGGCTACGACAAAATAATATAAACAGAATAATCGATAAAAATTCTAATACTTTGAAAAAAAAAGAAGGGATAATGCCCAAGTACCCCCTCAACCTATGCCCGAAATCTCAGAAACACACTTATACTATAAGGTCCTATTACCCCCCTGAACTTATTTTATTAATAATTTTTTACCCCTGTTTAGCTTACGTGGCACTATTTTGTGGGTCCAACGATGGTTGACTTTTTTTTAAACTACTGTCACGTATGCTTAAAAGGGGTAGAAAATTACTTATAAAATAAGTTCATGGGAGTAAGAGGACTTTAGTATTGTATAAGTGTGTCTCTGAGATTTCGGACGTAGGTTGACGAGGTACTTGGGTATTTTCCCAAAAAAGAATGATTATCAACAAATTGCATTAAAATTACAAAACATGTATTTTGAACTATTTAAAATAAAATACTCAAAAAGTATTAATTTTAAAATTACCAAATAAAAATTTAATGTCAACAACCATCCGTTTACAATCTTAAACCAAAAAACATTAGTAATCTTTAAGACATACATTAAATTAATACCTTATATTAGGTTGTTGATGAAAAGAAACATCCATAATTAAATGGATTTGCAAGAGAGGGTAAAATCGTAATCCAACTTTGCACTCTGAAACTTCTCACTTTTAATAATATGTAATACACAAGTTATTATACAACGAGTGGACTCGATAATAAACATTACTAGATAGTGTACAAATTATATGTCATCTTTTGATTGATCTATATAAGATTATGAGTAATTTCGGTAATACCTAACATTAAAGTGACCAAAACTTTGGTGTCCAAAACAAACGTTAACTTGAGATCTCCAGTATCTTGATTACAAAAACAAATTCAATCAAGCTTATTTAAGATTTGTTGTTGTTCATACATGTGGTTCTCATGAAAATTGAACATTTGTTCCTTCTCTTGCTCTTGAAATGCTCACCGACACCCTTAACACAATTTCTTATTTTTCTTCCATGCTTGATTCGACAAGACATGGAAGAATCTTCACAATAAGCAATTCTTGTGGCACACACCATTTTGAAACGAGAGGGACAAAATTAATAGAATCCAAATATGCAACGAGGTATGCTTGAACTTTATGCAAAGACGAAGAGTATTCACAGATGTTGATACCATACTCATTGTTATGCTTCGATCACAAAAACTATCTTCTTGTGAGCACATAGTATCTTGATCCAGTTATATTCACTACAAAAACATGTCTTTTCTATTAGGTTCACATTGACTATAACACATGCACCGAACACGATAGATTGATTGTCGTTCATGGTTACGTTCTTCACATACAAGGAGTCTCCCTCAATCATTTTTTTCTCGCTTTGATTTGAGGATATATGCATGTATCTCCTTGAACAATTATCCAAACTTCTTAGCATTCAAATTAAATATAGATGTTACGTGATACTCTCTTTCGTCTATCAATATAACATTGAGTGGCTTGATAATATTTGTGGTCATCAATATCATATCTATTGTTAGGAAAATATGTCCTGCTCCACTTTTCAAAATAAATTTCATTCGAAAAGTCGACGGCTTCCTCGGGGCATTTGTTATTCAATTCTACAAACTAATTGTTAAACTCGTCCAAAGAATAAGTCTTTGCCGCATTGTAGTATAGATAGAGGGAATCTCCCTAATGATGATTGACGAGAAGAATTTAATTGAGGCGCCTCACTCAATATATGTGGTGAGCATGATTGTAAACCTTCATAGTACCATTGACAATTCTCTTTTGTCTATCAGAGATAAAGCACAAATATGGTTCATCGACCACAATCTCCTTCAACTTCTCAAAAAAAATATATCCAAAATGCAATTCTCTTTGTCCATTACACAAAAGGCAATTGGATAAACATGATTCTCTGTATCTTACACTGATAAGGTGTATCATCGTATAACTGTGCGAAAGATTGAAAATCGTAAACCTAAGTACCTTAAGCATATCAGAAGACTCAAACCTAATTGTAAGGAAAGAAGATGTTTCATTGTTGAAGATACTGAAACCATTCTGGTAGAGTCCGATACTGATCAGATAGAGAAAGTGCACATGCCATATGCCGTGGGCTTTTTAGTGGTAAAACCAGATCTGCCCCATCTAAAGAGGAGGTTGGTAGTATTGAAACATATTTCAATGAAGAGTATCTAGTTTTTATATATAATACTTTTTGTAAAGGAGATATAAGATAACACTGAATAGCATGCCCTCACACAATTCTCTGTACTTGGTTAAATCCCTAATGCAAGAACCGAAGGCCAACAAATAATACATGAAGTTATGATTGTCCCCGTTTACCATGATACTATATCCAGAATCAACATTAAGAGTTTTCATGATGTAGGAAAAAACCGGTAAGTATGAATATTTGATCTCTATTGCCCCTCAGACCATTTCGTTGGAAACCACACCTTCCTTCCAACATTTTCAATAGCTTGAACTATAACAACAATACCAAAACATATCCCTTTGAATCCCTTTAACATTTGGACCCTTGACATCACGATATATATTTACACAAAGTGAAGTAATGCCTATGATTGAGATTTTTCTATAACTATTGTTGGCATGTTCAACGTGATAACTGTGCTCGCCAATATACTTGTAGATAGGAGATCTGTCTGAACACTCATATTTCTTTGCTCACAACATTCATGCACAATTGTGATATATACATTTCACCTTTAACTATGTAGTACACCATTTTATAGTAGCAAAATCAAAAGACTTCTTTAACGCTGCTTTGGCTAATAATAGTTGCAACTCATTATTGGTAATGAAAGTTTGATTTATGCATAAGTTAGTTCCATCGGAGAAGAAATAGTTGTATTGTGATCCCAATTCTTGTTCTTCCTGCATTTCTTCACAATATTCGTGTTCAAAATCTTCCGATGACCACCCAAGCGTTTATTTTAGTAATCACACAAGCTCCCCTTTGAATGATCACCCAAGCTTTCATTTCCAATCGAATCATTGTCATTGTTAAATAAATTCATTGGTTTAATTAGAAGCCTCATATTCACATTTGTCCTCAATGGGCCTAAAGTCATTCATACCAATATCTTACATGTAGAAGATCACATGCCTATCATTTTCTTATGAATTTGGGATTTATTTTTCCCCTCCCATTTATTCGATGGCTAATCATAAAGTCATTTGGTTAGCAAGTTAACTCCGCGAGCTCAGTTATACTTGCAAGTGTCATATGAACCATTGTGACACAAGGCAATGGGCACTATCGTATTATTAAAAGATTTCCAATTTCAAATTTTTAGAATCTCCTCCCATACTCCAATATAATTACCATAAAAATAACAAATTCATTCATTGTCATTATAGACTACAAAAATGAATAAGATTAAAGTATCAGTCTTTAATGATTGATGATTGATATGAAATTCATACAAAAACATGACGGTTTAAAAGTTTCTACAATGGATAAAAACATATTTTAATTGTAACATCTAACAATTTGAAATATCTAAGAATAAGATGAGAAAATAAAAATAATCTTTTTGGAAAAAAGAAAAAAAATCTGAAAAATTGCCTAATGTTAAGAAAGTGAGTTTTGGTCATTTTCAAACAACCATAACTTCTAGCTCAGGATGTGTTAGAAGTAGTATATGGTTGAAAATCCTTGGAGAGAATTTCAAACACCATGAGTTTGCACATTTTTTTATATTGTATGAGGGAGATATGCCTATTGGAAGTTTGGTTGTTGAAGTAAGGAAAGTCCAATCCGGATTTAAGGAGGGGCAAACTAGTCTTTTCACCAATATTCCTATTTCATTTTAAGGTTGTATTGGGGTAAAAACTAAGTTTGGTTCTATTTGGAAAATCAAAATCACGCTTAGGGCTTGGAGAAGAGAGAAAAGAAGAAGGAAAGAGAGAAAAATCAAGAATTTGCCAAGAACGACAAGGTTTGCGAGTGAATTTCATCGAGGGGTGATATCTATCAAGGTATGTGAGATCTTTTCGCATTGGGTTAGTTCACCCACAAACCATTTTGTTTAAATTCAGCGTTTTTGAGTTGGTTGAATTATAAAAAGTGAACTTCTTGAAGAACGTTATTGAATTCTTGTTGGTTGAGTTGTCACATACCTAGTGTTGATTTGATTCATGTTTCTATGTTGTTTTTTGAGTCAAATATATTGAGTATGAGGGTGATAATGATCCTAAGTGTTTTGGGGAAAGAATCATGGAAATTTAGAGGGTTTAGGATGAAAAATGGAGGAGAAAAGTCGAGAACTCCTATCTATAAGGCATTGGGGCGCCGCGCCTCCCACAACCCTATAGGACAATCTCTGTCCATAGGGAATTGGGGCACCATTCCTGCTAGAGCGCCCCAACTTGGCCTATGATGTTTGGGGCCTGGCACCCTACGCCTTTCAGAGCGCTAAGGACTCTAGTTCACTCCATTCGTTCCCCAACTTTTTGTACTGGTTCCTAAGTGATTTGCCCATGTTTCTTAGTTGATTCTGACACTATAAGGTACATCTAGACATCATTAAATAATCCATAAACATGAGATCTTGAATCTTGAATCCATAACCAATTCAAGGGAAGTTAATATCAAAGTTAAAAAAGTTAATAGTCAAGTCTAAAAGTTAAGAAGCAAGTTAAGGTAAAGTTCTTAAGAGTTCTCAAGGGTCTTTAACAACATTTTAACTTAGTTTTAAGACTAAAGTTTCAAGTTACGTAAAGAGTAAAGAGTTGAAGTTCTTCCGACAATGAAATATAAGGGAACTAAGTATTCTCTAAGATTTGATTTAAGACTCAAGTTTCTATGTAAAGACTAAAGAGTTGAGTTCCTTTATCAAAAGTTATAAAGGAATTAAGTATTAAGAGTCTATAAATGTTTTCACATTTAAGAAAAGAGGAAACTAAGATTTCCAAAAGAGTTTTGATCAAGAAAAGGGAACATTGATTCCAAGAGAGTGTTCTAAGTGTTGAACAATTATCTCAACCCCAAAGAAGGGAGTTTCTTTTAAAACACATGAGCTAAGTATATTTTTAGGAGTAATATTGAACACCGATATAGGGATATGAATTCATAATAACTCAAGTATCCATACACCATTTAGCCATCATGGGTATTAATGGGTCATACTTTGTAGATGATCACATAAGTTAAGCTAGTGGATCCAGTAAGTAAAGTAGTTTTATGAGACGACTAAGTATAGGAAAGTTCTGGCATTGTGGAAAAGAAATTGTATCACCACTTAGGCTCATAATGGTGTTTGTTGGTTAAAGAATCTCCCACAAAAATTATATTACTTCATATATGAGTAAAGTTGAATTTGTTATTGAATTTTATTTGACGAAATAAGGGGTTTTCATTATTTTACAAACTTTATATGTTACATGTATCTAATTTCTTTATATTAGGTCATGTTATTCATGAGTTGAGCAGAGCCAAGGTAAGTGTTCCGTCTTACTCTTTTTTTCAAGCTTAAGTTGTTGGTAGCATTCCCAATTGCAAACTCGTACATTCAACGTACTAATGCCAGTTGGTCTGCATCGCATCATAATTCAAACGCATGTAATGAGGATCAACATCATCCAGCATCCCCTTAGATATTCATCAAGTTGAGCACTCGGAATCAGTGGCGAGCCTCCTTCTATTCTGGAGGACACATTTATTTGTTTATCAGTCTTTTTTTATGGGATGTTGTGGGATATGTACCAATATTCATCTTAGTAATATAGAGGATTCATAGATAGTTAGTATTGAGTCTCTTATCTTTGTATTGCAGATATTTTTCTACGAGATTTAAATTTCATATTGGCCAAGTTACTTACTTTAAGTTATATTAAGAGATTGTTTTATTTTATTGAGTTAAGTTTTCCGCTGAGTTAAGTAAACCAGGATTAGGGTCTGTTCATGGCCAGTAATGGTCATTGAGTGCCCGCCACATCCAGGGTGTAGGCTCGGGACGTGAAAAACTTGGTGTTAGAGCATAGAGTTCAAGAGTCCTAGGGACTCTATGACTCCGTGTCTGTAGAGACCAATTTATTAGTGTGAAGAACACCACATCTATAATTAGGAGGCTACAACATTTAGAAACTCCTCACTTTTTTTGTTTTCCTTTTCGTGTGATAGAGTTTATAGCTAAGAGTTTCTCTCTAATTCATGATTGCACATGTTTAAGATAACCATGCCTCCAAGAAGAGAAGCAAGAGGTCATCCAGCTAGGAGGAATGTAGAGGAACCATAATTTCCTAATGCGTCAAACGTGCAAATCTCAAGGAGAATTCACAAATGTTGAATTCTGTGATACTATCTTGATGTTAAGCCAAGTTGTGACTAATCAAGTTTTGCGTAAGTTTAGTGATCACGCCAGCTTCCTTTATACCTCTGGCAGGGTATATTGGGTCCTTTCGGTGGGGCGTATACATTGGATTCCACATTTAGCTCATGTGGTTTTATTAGCGGTTATTAGTAGCTCCCATAGTTCAATAAGACTCTCTTACATTGACAATTTATCAGTATATTCAGTATTCAGTTTCAGCATGTTATAAATTGGTCATTGCATTTAGTTAGCTTAGAATTCATTATATCATGTTCATATTATTATACTTGCTTTTGTGCTTGTTCTTTACTCTATCATACATGCTCAGTACCTTCAAGTATTTACGCATACGTGCGCTACATCTTTTCGTGATGTAGGTTCAGGTTCTCAGCATCCAGATCATGCATAGATCGATTCCCGATCTCCAGTTCAGCAAATTTAGTGGTGAGTGCTCATTCTTCTAGGACAATAGTCTTGAGTTCATTTCAGTCTTTTAATTATTTAGTTTCAGTTTTTGCTTTGCTTAATTGGGGCTTGTCCTAGTATTTTTAGTCAATTAGAGGCTTATTTTAGACATAGTTAGTTTTAGCTTTGCATTGAGTTAATATTATTTTTGTATTAAACTCATCAGTATTTCAAATATTTTAGCTATAGTATATTGGTATTCCCCATCTTTTCTTTTTAAATTGTGATTTAGCTTCCGCATCAGTTTATATTCTTTAGTATGCTCATGATCATGCCAAAATTGGGATCAGATGTGGTCCTAGGTCACATGTTCGCGTCTCAGGGGTAGCTCGGGGCGTGACAAAATCGGCCACAATTTTAGAAACAGAATGGGGTTGCACCATCATCAGTTAGTTTGCCTGCATCCAGAAACAAAGTTAAGCATAATGTACAGAATTCGCAGAACTTTAGAGCTAGACCAGCAAAGTCTCAAGAAAGTGTAGCAGAGGGAGGTAGTTGGGTTCCTACATGTGCTAAGTGTGGTAGAACCCACTCGGTAAATGTCGTGATGGACACATAGGTTTCTTTAGATGTGGCCAAGAGGGTCACTTCATGGAGTTAGTGTCGTAAGAACAGGCAGGGTAGTAGAAATTTGGGAAATAGAGTCCAATATTCACCAGTTTCTCCACTAGAGAGGGTTGCTCCTAGAGGATTCACTTCTAGTACTTGTAGAGGGGCAAACCCTTTCTATGCAATCACTAGTCTGTTGGAGAGTCTCTTTTAGCGGAAGAGTCTATCGTGATTGTCATGTATTCTTCAATCACAAGAAGACCATGGCTGACCTAGTGGAGTTAGGCATGGTAGATTTTGATGTCATTATAGGCATGGATTGTTTCATTCCTATTATGCATCAATAGATTGTAGAACTTGTGTTGTCAAGTTTCACATTCCTAATGAGCAGTTGTAGTAGTTGTTCAGCAGTTCCTAAGGGTCTTTTCATTTAGTTTCAAAAGGATGTATATGTCACTTAGTCTGAGGTATTCATTTAGTTTCAAAGGGATGTATATGTCACTTAGTCTGAGGTATGACTCAAGTGCTGAGGTACCTTACCTTCAGTCAGTCTCTATAGTAAAGGAGTTTCTAGAAGTCTTTCCAAATGATATACCTAGGGTCGCTCCTGAGATAGAAATAGACTTCGGCATAGACATCAATTCCAGATACTCTTCCTATCTCTATTCCGCCAAATAGAATGGCACCAGAAGATTTCAAAGAATTGAAAGAACAATTGAAAGATTTGTTAGATAAGTGTTTCATTCGATCAAGTGTCTCACCTTGGGGCGCTGCCGTCATGTCTGTACAAAAAAAAGATGGTTCCCTTATGATGTGTATAGACTACCGTCAATTGAATAAGGTTACCATCAATAATAAGTATCCTCATCAAAGGATGTATGATCTTTTCGATTAACTTTAGGGTGACACCTATTTTTCAAAAATAAACCTCAGGTCTCACTACCATTAGTTGAAAGTTTGGAATGTGACATTCCAAAGACAACTTTTAGGACCAAATAATGCACCAAAAACGTTCATGGACCTTATGAACATAGTCTTCAAATCTTACTTGGATGTGTTTGTTATCGTCTTCATAGATGACATACTAATCTATTCAAGGAATGAAGAAGATCATGTTAGTCACCTTAGGATAATCATTCGAAATTTGAAAGATTAAGAATTATATGTCAAGTTCTCTAGGTGTGAATTTTTGTAAGTTAGTGGAATTCTTGGGCCACATAGTTTCCGGTGATGGGATTTGAGTTGATACACAAAAGATAGAAGCAGTTCAGAGTTGGCCTAGACCCACGTCTCTAACTGATAAGTTGGAGTTTCTTGGGTTTGATTAGCTATTATAGAAGGTTTGTTGAGGGTTTTTCATCCATTTTGTCTCTTTTGACGAAGTTGAGTTAGATGACTGTTACATTTCAATGGTCTAAAGTTTGTGAGAAAAGCTTTCAGGAATTAAAAAAGAGGTTGACCACTGCCCCATTTTTTACCTTATCAGACGGTACTGAAGGTTTTGTGGAGTACTGTGATGCATCAAGAGTTAGTTTGGATTCTGTTGTAATGCAGAATGGCAAAGTTATAACTTATGCCTCCATATAATTGAATGTTCATGAGAAGAATTATCCAACCCATGACTTAGAATTGGTTGTTGTAATTTTTTCCTTGAAAGTATTGTGTCACTACTTTTATAGTGTTCATGTTGATATATTTACTGATCACAAGATCCTACAATATGTATTCACCTTGAAAGATCTCAATCTCAAACAAAGGAGGTGGTTAAAATTAATCAAGGATTATGACATGAGTATTCTTTACCATCAAGGTAAGGCCAATGTGGTTGCTCATTCTCTAAGCAGATTATCTAAGAAGAGTACCTCCCATTTTGAGGAACAAAAGAGAGAGTTAGCCAAATATGTGTGCACACTTAAACGCATTAGAGTCAGACTTATGGATTCCTATGAAGGAGGAATAGTGTTGACCAACGAGGCTGAATCATCACTAGTGTCAGAGGTGAAATAAAAACAAGACCAAGACCCTGTTTTGCTTGATTTGAAGGTAGATGTTCATAAGAAAAAAATATTAGATTTTGAACAAGGGGGAGATGGTGTGCTGAAATATCAAGGTAGATTGTGTGTCCCTAGGGTGGATGGATTCCAAGAGAGGATCATAAAGGAAGATCATAGATCCAGATATTCAATTCATCCGGGTTCCACAAAGATGTTTGAGAGTGGTATATTGGTGGGAAGGTATGAAGAAGGGCACTGCTCATTTTGCTTCCAAGTGTTGAATCGCCAAAAAGTCAAAGTAGAACACCAAAGGGTTGGAGGGTTTGCTGCGAATATAAAACTTCCGGAATGAAAGTGGGAGATGATTATATGAAATTCATCACAGGGTTTCCAAGGTCTCTGATCTAAGGCATCATAATTCAATTTGGGTGATTGTCGATAGAATGACAAAATCAGCCCACTTTCTACTGGTAAATACCACTCATTCGATAGAGGATTATGCAATGTTGTACATTCAGCAAGTGGTGAGACTTCATGGAGTCCCGATTTCGATCATTTCAGATAGAGGTGTACAATGTACTACACAGTCTGGAAATTTTTCTAGAATGGTTTGGGTTCAAAGTGAACTTAAGCACTACTTTCATCCTCAGACATATGGTCAAGCAACATGTACTATACAGACTTCAGAATATATGCTGAGGGATTGCGTGATTGCTTTAAAGGGGAATTGGGATGACCACCTACCTCTCATTGAGTTTGTTTACAACAACAACTACCATTTGAGCATTCAAATGGCTCCATACGAAGCTCTTTATGGGAGAAGATACAAATATTATATTAGGTGGTTCAATGTTTGTGAAGCAGGGTTGATAGGACAGTGTCAAGCTCACCAAGCTATGGAGAAGGTGAAGGTAATTCAAGAGAGAATGAAAACGGCATAGAATCGTTAAAAATCCTATACATATGTTAGAAGAAATATGTTGGAGTTCGAAGTAGATGATTGGGTATAATTAAAGCTTTCACCCATTAAGGGTGTTATGAGATTAGGTAAGAAGGGGAAACTTAGTCCCCAGTATAGTGGACCTTATTGCATAGCCAAAGGGATTGGCAATGTAGCTTATAAGTTAGAGCTGCCACAAAAGGTAGCAGTAGTTCATCCAGTGTTTCATATCTCTATCTTGAAATAGTGCATGGGCGATCCTTCATTGATTGTTCCAACTGAAAATGTTGGGTTAAGGATAGTTTATCCTATGAGGAGATTCCTATTTATATTTTAGATCGCCAAGTTAGCAAGTTGAGAACAAAGGAGGTTGCATCAGTCAAGGTACTTAAGAGGAACCAATTTTGTTGAATAAGTGACTTGGAAAGTTGAAGTGGATATGAAGAAGATATAATCACATCTATTTCAACCCGAAGAGAATGAAAATCAGGGTACTACTTTTTTTCTTAGAACTTTATAAACTGTGAGTAAGCATGTGGTTACTTGCTTTTGTTTGTCAAGTGTTGAACTTGATGTTAATATCCTTAGTTTTGTGAAAGAAGTATCATTCAAGGAAGAATATTCCCAAGGGGAATATATTGTAACATCTCACAATTTGCAATAGCTAAAAATGAGCCAAGAAACTAAAAAAATATTCTTTTTGGAAAGAAAAGGAAAAAATCTTGAAAATTGTCTAATGTTAAGAAAGTGAGTTTTTGTAATTTTCATACGGCCATAAATTATAGGTCAGGATGAGTTAGAAGTAGTTTTTGATATGGTTGGAAATCGCTCGGAGAGATCTTTCTAACTTCGCTGAGTTTGTGCATTTTCAATATCGTATGAGGGAGATATGCCTATTGGAAGTTAAGCTATTGATGTAAGGAAAGTCCCAATCCGGATTTAAGGAGGTCAAACTAGTTTTTTCACCAATCAATTTTCTATTTACTTTTAGGGGTTTATTGAGTTAAAAACTAAGTTTAGTTAAGTTTTGGAAAATCAAAATCATGCTTAGGGCTTGGAGAAGAGAGTAAAGAAGAAGGAAAGGAGAAAAAAAATCAAGAATTTGCCAAGAATGATAAAGTTTGCGAGTGGATTTCGTAGAGGGTGATCCCTATCAAGGTATGTGAGATCTTTTCATGTTGGGTTAGTTCATCCACACACCAACTTGTTTAAATTCAGCGATTTTAAGTTGGTTTAATGATAAAGATCGAAAAAATTGAAGAACATTGTTGAATTCTTGTTGGTTGAGTTGTCGCATACCTAGTGTTAATTTCATTCGTGTTTCCAGGTTCTTTTGGATTCAAATCTATTGGGTATGAGGGTATTAATGATCCTAAGTGTTTGGGGAAAGAATCATGGAATTTTAGAGAGTCTAGAGATTAAAAAACATAGGAGAAAAGTCGAGAATACCTTTCTGTAGGGGAATGGGGCGTCGCGCCTCCCACAGCCCTATGGACAATCTATGTCTGTAGGGCCTTGGGGCTCTGTGCCAGCCAAAGCTCCCCAATTTGGCCTCTGAAGTTTGAGGCTTGCCGCCCCACGCCTCTCAGACTGCCAAGTACGCCAGTTTACCCCATTTGTTCCCTATCTTTTTGAACTAATTTCTAAGTGAAGTGACCATGTTTCTTAGTTGATTTCAACTCTTTAAGGAACGTATAAACATCATGAAATCATACATAAACATGACATAATGAACCTTGAATCTATAATCCAATTCAAGAAAGGTTAAGATCAAAGTCAAAGAAGTTAAGATTCAAGATTAAACGTTAAGAAGCAGGTTAAGGTAAAGTTCTTAAGAGTTCTCAAGGGTCTTTAACAATGTTTTAAGTTTTTTTAAGACTCAAGTTTCTATTTAAGTAAAGAGCAACGAGATCAAGTTCTTCCTTCAAAGAAATATAAGGGAACTAAGTATTTCTAAGAGTTAACTTAGTACTCAAGTTTCGAGCTAACTAAATACTAAGGAGTTGAGTTCATTTCTCAAAAGTTACAAAGGAATTAAGTATTTCCTAAGAATTTATAAATGTTTTCACATTTAAGATAAGTGAAAATTAAGATTTCCAAAAGAGTTTTGATCAAGAAAAGGGAACATTGATTTTAAGAGAGCTTTCCAAAGTTAAGTGTTGAGCAATTATCTCAACCCAAAGAAAGGAATTGTTTTAAAACACATGAGCTAAGTATAATTTGGGATTATTATTGAGCACCGATATGGGTATACGAGTTCATAATAACTCAAGTCTTCATAAACTATGTAGTCATCATGGGCATTCATAAGTCATACTTTTTAGATCATCACATAATTTAAGCCAGTGGATCCACAAAGTTAAGTAATTTTATGCGACGGTAAAGTATAGGAAAGTTCTAGCACCGTGAGCAAGACGTTGCATCACCATTTAGGCTCATAGGAGTGGTTTTCGATTAAAGAATCTCCCACAGAAACTATACTACTTCATATATAGGTAAAGTTGAGATTTTTATTACATTTTCTTTAAAGAACTAAGTTTTTAAAATTATTTTACAAGCTTTATATATTCCATATGTCTAATTATTTTTATATTAAGTCAAGTTATTCATGAGTTGATCTGATCCAAGGTTAGTGTTTCTTCTTACTCTTTTCTTAAGCTTAAGTTGTTTTTAGCATTCAACCTCGCATACTCGTACATTCAATGTACTAATGTCGGTTGGTCTGTATCATATCATTATGCAGACCCAAGTAACCAAGATCAGCATCATCCAGTGCCTCGTTTGTCCAATTAAGCACTCAGAGTTAGTGGTGAGCCTCCTTGCATTTTGGAGGACACATTTATTTGTTTGTCAGTCTTTCTTATATATAGGATATTGTGGGGTTTGTCCCAACATCCATCTTAGTATTATAGAGGCTTCATAGATAGACAGTCAATATTGACTGTCTTATCTTTGTATTGCATATATTATGCTACGAGACTTACCTGTCATTTTGGCAAAGTTACTTTCAGTTATACTAAAAGATTATTTTCTTTTATTGAGTTAAGTCTTCCGCTGAGTTAAGTAAGTCAGGCCAAGGGTTCACTCAAGGCAAACAATGGTTGTTGAGTGTCAGCCATGTCCAGGATATAGGCTCGGGGCATGACATTAATGCTTATAAACTACTTAAATGTATCCACTAATGAGTTATCAAGTGATTACCGAAAATTTCTCAAGCTTCTAAAATGACGGGAAAATAATTTTGAAGCTTGGGTTTTGAAAGAAAAAGGAATAAAAATAAAAGCAAGGTAGGATGATGACTATTTTACTTGTGAAATGGTAATATCATTTGAAAATTAAACGAAATTGGCAATATTAATAGCAAAAACGAGTTATATTAATTTCTTGTTGGAGAGTTTTTCTTTTTCAATTTTAGTTTTAATAAATGAAATATTCCATATATGTTGGAAAAGAAGGGGGTGCGAAATGTATAGATTAAAACTTCGGAGTTGCGTATTTTGGGAGTAGGTCACATGGATGATTTCAAGACTTGTGACTTAATATCCAACTAAGTCTTGAAAGTGACTATTTTTCCAACTATCCCTAATTACTATTCTTATAATTTTTTATAATGACATAATATATAAAAATTAACTCTTAACTTGGCGTCAACTGACTACTTCGACCTTTAACTTTGGATATGCATAAGTAAACACTTAAATTAGTACTTCCTCTGTCCCAATTTAGTTAAATATGATTTCAAAAAGAATGATTTAAAATTTAGAAATTTTCAAGAAGTTTAAATGAGGGTATAATACGAAATTTTTTTTGTCTTTTCTTGATTTGTAAAATGGACAAGTAAATAGGGACATCTAAAAGAGGAAATATGGACAAGTAAATGGGGACAGAGGGAGTATAAAATTAAATAAATAGACACATTCGACCTACATGATACCCTACACGAAAATTTTGTGTCCTACATGACGTCCTACATTTATTATGTCATGTAGAACACGTGTGTCGACTTGTGTACATTCAAATTTGAAGGGCATAATTATTCGTTGAAGCTAAGTTAAGAATAATATAGGGAGAGAAAGTATAATGTAGATATCATTAGATCACAATATTTAAAAAAACATAAAAGAATAAGAATGATCAACAAGAATTGTCAATTTTTACCTTGCCCAGAATTATAACTTCAGCATAGAATGAACATTTCTAAGACTAAAAAAAATAGAAAGGGTTATAATGTGATTAAATGTGCTGAAAGGAAGGTAGAAGTCTTCTTGAAAGAGTTGGCTCCGCGGAAAATCCAATTTTTTTTTGGAAATAAGGCAGAAAATAGAAAGAGACGGTTAGGGTATGTACAAGTAAGAGAATGGTGGACACTGTATGGTATGATACGGTATTTGAAAGGGGTTTCAAATTAAAAGACTAAAAATATCCTTACACAAATTAAAAAATGATATTTAGTAGAAATGTTAATACCTCTTCTGTACTCACACTTCTACTAGAAAAAATGAAGAAAAAGGAAAAAAAAACGATAATTTTTTTGTATAACTTATATAAATCATAGTGTAAAACTTAAATTACATCTTAACCCTATTCTTTTCTATTTTACAAAAATTTCTTAAAATATCGATCATCCGGATATATAATTGATTGTCCGGAAACATTAATTGTGATACATTATAATGTGCTTGTTGTACTCAAAATGGAAAGAAAAAAAATAAAATCATAATAAAATCCCATAATTTATTCTATTTAGTTCCTCTTTAATGTGATAATCAGAAATGTAAATTCTAAAATAACAAATCACCTCATAATTCTTGTGCATCTTTGTCTTTGTTTCAACAAATAAAATTTCGGGTAGGATTCAAAACTTTTCTTGAAAATTTGACAAGATACATAATGAATATTTTGATTTTTGACTAACGACTCTCGAAGGAAAAAAATTAAAGATAGTAGCTTTTGAGTTCTTCGAATTCTACACAAATTTCACTATGATTGACGATTAGGTTTGAATTTCCTTGTCAACTTTCTTGGTATCTTTATTTTTGTGGTGGTGATTGATTACCATCGTGTAATGGCATATCCCATATATGAAGGAATTAAAAGTTGTTATTTTATAATTAGCTTGGGCACAAATAGTTATATTTACTTGTCATAACTTCGATTCGGGTTAAAATATTATAACAAAATGTATGTAACATATATTCATTTTCTTAAATTATTGTTTTTTCATTCATGAATTTGTATATTGATCGATAAGTCAAGATACATTATTGGTTAGAACTTGATTCATTAAAAATTTGAAGTTTTTGTTATGGATTTGCATATGTGTGGGTTAATGTTTTTTTAATATAAGGTATCAGATACATGTGAATTTCTTTTTTGATTTTTGAATTTGTATATGCATACATAAATCTTGATACATTATTGATTTTAAGTTGATTCAATTTCTTGTTTGATGCGTATGTAATGAATTTTTAGATGTGAGCCAATGTGTTGCCACTATACCATATTTAACACACATGAATTAATTTTTTATTATTATGTATCAATATATGAAGGTATGTATCAATATATAAAGTAATGTGTATGTGGATGTAGTTATCATTAGGTTGTTGTGTATCTTAAAGTTGATTGATATGTCAAGTGTGCGCAGATTGCCGACGTTGTGGACAAAAAGGTTACGACTGAAGAACTTGTACTTTATTTTCGAAAGAAGATTGAAAAAATCTTTTTTAGACCACTGTTATGTTTCTGATACATTATTTGAGATTATAGATTTTCAGGTTTTTGCTTTTTTGACTTTTACCTTGATAAAACAGTATAATTTACTATTAGCTAGTGAAACTCTGATACAATAAATTTAAATACTATGATTTTCAACCTTGTGCTCATTTTAGTTAACACATTATGTTTCATGTACTTTTTTAAAAAATATATTGTGTCATTAGCTATTAGATAATAATGTATGAGAGATTGTGTTTGTGAAGATAGTATCACTTAATATGGTTCAGATACATTTTGATATAATGTATCATAATCTAGTTGAAAACGATTAATCAGATACAATAAAATTGTAAAAACTAGCATGTAAAATGAAGTGAAATAAAATGTATCTTTAAATGTATCAATAAGTAAGAATTAATTTATCAATTAGATACATGAATGAATTAGGAACTAATTACACCTAATAATTCAATGTATCAGCACAAATCAATATGCAAATAACTGGAACTAAGTTGTCAAGTAAATACAAAATTGAATCAACAATCAAGTTATGAACTACATTGCATTAGTTAGGTATTAAATGTGTTAGTAACTAACTAAAACTAATGAAAATAAATAATATTGTGTGTTTATGCATTTATGAGTCTGATACTTAACTTTATCAAAATTTCGTATTCAATTTATATAAGACAAATGTGTAAGACAATTCATACTGTAATGACAACTAACGATAAATGAAAGTTAACATCAAAATAAATAACTTTTTAGAGAAACACTCTAAAATTTGAGTATGGGTATCTTAAAACAATAAAAATAAAAACTCTAAAACTAGAGTTAATATATCTCAAAAATAATAACACCGTAAAAGAAGTGTCTAAGAACTCATAGATAATATTTATTCAACATTAATCAAATCGTCTTAAGTTGTTGTTGTGAATTGAATCTTAGGCCTTAGTTGATACTTAATGATAACAAATAGTAATTGATACTCAATACCAAATGATGTATATAATCTGAAATTTTTTTAAATATGGTACAAGATGTAAGATCATTTATTCATTAATGTTATTTAAGTATCATATATTCAACTATTTTAGATTATGCTACATTATTATGCAGATTATACCCCATCATATAATTTGAACTTCAACCTTTGATACATGAATCATAAAATATCAACAAAATAAATCAAAATTTAAAAATTTTATGTGTACAAGCAGTAAATTTAAAGCAAGATACACAACAATATGGTACTATATTTTTAACAATAACATATCAAATATAAAACAACTAAAAATATGGGAAGACATAAATTTAAAACAAAGAAATATATTCTAAATGAAATATTTCGATATAAATGTATATGTCAAATACATTGACACAAAAGTATATCAACGAATAAACATTTGATTACTCTAATACATGAAGTACAATAGTGAATCGATATCCTTAAATATATTGATACAAATATCTTATAATGAAAAAATACACAAAAGATTCACCAAAAACAACAAGAATACAATTTGATCCAAAAAAAAACGTAAAAATACATAAACAAGTTGAAACACTCACTCCCCCATTGTGTTAGGCATAAAAAATATATAAACAAAATAAAACACTCACCCATAAACATATTCTATTTAAAAACTCATTTGATCTCAAAATATATATACACACATCTTCAGAATATTGTGGTAAAACGAAGATGATGGCGGAAGAAGAGGTTGAAAACAACGATGGCTGAAGAGGAATCATGACGAGATCATCTAAAAAAAGAAGTATTCAATTGTGAGAAATTCTGATTCGTTGGAGATTCACATTAAGAATCGAAATAAATTTGAAAAAGTTACTAAATGAATGAGCCTGATCCATATATAGCAAGAACAAAAATTGAACAATTCTTTTTAAAAGAAGAAGACAACAATGGAGAAAACAATACCTACATATTCAGAAGTTTGAAATATATTGACTGGAGAGAGAATCTTTTTAAAAATCAAATTGATTTGAAATTGTAACTGCTAAGAATGTAAAGTGAATTTAGGGATAGAAAAAAGGAGTGGTATATGTGGGTTCTGCAGATGGATTTTATGTATCCGGAATTTTTAGCGATTGAGAGAAATAAGGGATTTGTGAAATATTTTTGAAAAGTAGGGACAAATGAAGAATAAGGTAAGTTAATGTGTGTATAAGTAATTTTTACTTTTTTTACTTACTTTTGGTGAATTTTAAATATTGAAATGTATTATTTAAAATTAAACTATTTTCGTTCATTTTTAATTTTCATAATTTTTTTGGAATTAAACAATGATAACTTTGAGTAACACTTTATGATATATTTTTTAAGGGAACTTTCACATATTACTACTAAAAAATAGTTTAATTACTCTCTATAGCTATAGTTTGATAATTACAATTCGTAGCTACATGTTATAAGGAGGAGTGATGCGAGCGAGATTGGAAGAGAGAGAGGAGAGAGAGAGGGCAAAAAGTGAGAGATATGTGAATTGTATATGTATATTTGTTAGATAATTGTATATTTTGCAAATGTATTTGTATATATGGAAAGAGAGATTGGGAGAGAGAGAGGAGAGAGGCGAGTGAGATTCGGAGATGGAGGGGAGAGGCGAGCGAGATCGGGAGAGAGGCGAGTGAGAGAGGGCAAAGAGTGGGAGAGAGGTTATTGTATATATATATTGATTAAATAATCATATATTATACATATTTATTTGTATTTATGGATAATTATACATATACAAATGTGGCTAATTCTATATACTCAAAGTCAATCTACATAATTAATGTATAATGTTAGTCGTGAGTGGTAATTATAGCAAAATATAGCTATGATAAGTAATTAAGTAGTACAAGTTTGCTCAACTACATAATTTTCTCTATTTTTTTATCATATTAATATGTAGAAAAATGAAATTTATAGTACTTTTCGTATGATTTTTTAATATCTAATTTTTTTAATCGAAAATATCAAGTTAATGTAATATAATTTATCTTTAAAAATTTATTAAATTGACTTTTGAAAAAAGAAGCGTGACAATTTAAAGTGGAGGGGAAAATATTAATTATACATAGTTCCAAATTTTTATTAATTTTGTAAGTAAAAGTCAAGAATGTGTGCCAAAAGTGAAGAGTAAATTGAAGTCTTGTCAGTGATGACTTAGGAATCCTTGTAGTATTGGCACGTTTCTGTGATGAGCTTGCTAAGTGTTCACCTCAAACAGAATGACATTAATTCGGAATCAAAAGCCAATCTTAAACATCCTCGAAAGCTTGAGGGCCTATCAAGTCCGGATGAATACTCCATGTCCGGATAGCTTCAATGTAGTCTCATAAGCTCTAGTGTTCACCTGCACCTGCACCTAAAAGTAAAGGGTTGTATGGGGCTAGTACACACTTGTACTAAGTGTGGGTGTATGCTAGTACATACCAAGGACATGCATGATTAAGAAGATCTCTTTCCTAACGATATGAGTTATGGAAAGCCAAGTCAGTTTGACTTGCCAAATCAGATTAGGAAAGTCAAGCTATGAGAGTAACATGTATCATTATTCTTTTCATATTGCACACAACACATAACACATTTCATTTAACACATACATATATCACATATCTTTCGTTCATATATCGTGAGACCTTGGAATCACGAACTTAACATTAGGACTTCCCCAATGAGGGCTCAATATATGGGACCTCAATCAGGGAGCCTTCTTAAGCAAACACAGAGTCCGCTTCATTCATTGATACGTACTTCATTTTCATCCATTTATATACCTAGGATGTTGTTTAAGACTCTCATCGGGTTCACTGTGCAATGACCAAGAATGACCTAGTGTCATTACTTGAGTCTAGTTCACCTCTTGATTATCCTATCCAAAAACCTCTGGTATCATTCATTTCATTGTGTGCATTACATGAAGTTGGCCTCATTCTTTCTTTGAGAACTTTAACTTTAGCAGACATAGTTCATGTGAGCTTCATCAAATTCAGTGTCTACCCCACACCGAAAAGAGGCGGAAACACTGGACAAATTGAAACCATAACATGATAGCGTATATAGGAAAATGAACCCAGCTAGAACCATATGTTGGCAGCATAGGTTTAAAGACTAGGAGATATAAGGAGACTCATACCCTCCTAAACGGACTGTCTCATCTCATGAGATTTAAACGAACCTCTGCCTTCCAGAAAAAAGGAATTGAGACTCATAACTAGCCTATCAGTGCTCCGTATAAAGTTCCTTTACATTCATCTCACACATCATAGAAGCTGGCTTCTAGAATGAGGGCATCATTGCTCATTAGATGATTTCTCATCTCATCATTAGTATTAAGTGTGAATTAATCTCAATACTTTCATTAGAAAGCTTCTTAGAGACTGGTCTCTTTATTAGTTTTACATTATCATAGGTGAGTACCGTTTTTGGTAACACTTATTAGGCTCATTTGAGACTGATCTCATCTTTCATAATAGCTTCTTATCATGCTGTCACCAAATGCATTAAATTTAGCATATTAGCTCTTCATAATTACTCACCCCATTACGTGAATGTTCATTTCGTCATATGCCAATGCACTTGGCCTTTTAGTCTGTTTCACACTATTACTTAACCCTCATATGGTCACATCATTTCATCACATACATCTTAGGTTCAGTTAGTTTTAAACGTACGTTGGACTTATGAATCCATACGTACAAGCCATGAGGCTTCGTTCATAATTCTTCTAAGTGACTTATACTTACCCAAGAATAAAAGCCTTATTACAAAATTCCAACAGTGTGTAGTACATTCAATATTCTAAATATTAAACGCTTTTGGCAAGATAGAGCAAAACTTCTCTGTGGGACCCCCCCGGTATTATGTGGTACAAGACTTATGCATCTTGTAAGTATGCCAAGGTCTCAGTTCGATTCCTATAGGCGGCATTCATTAATTATTTATTCACGTAAGACTTATTTATTAGTACGAGATTGGGCAAGGGTACCTGATTTCAAATCCCTTGAGCAACACTTAGTCTTATATTAATTTTTTATTTAAAATTTTGGCATGGGGACCCGAGGTAGAGCCCCAATGCCTACACTTCTTGTTTTCTTTATTTTCATTCCTTCCTTTTTCGTTTGAGGCCGAGAGGGTGTGGGGTCAATCCCCCAAACCCTCATTTTTACTTTTCTTTAATTATTGTCCTAAGTTTCTCACCTATCAGAGAGGTTGTGGGTTCGATCTCCACAAATTTCATTTTATATATTTTTCCCTCTTTCATTCCTTCACTTGAGCTTAACCCATTTCGAATCCCCCTTACCTCATTTTTATTATGAATTTTCAGCATCTTACAAATAGTGAGGTCTCAGGTTCATTCCGTGATGACCTAACACATTTTATAATGTTTTTTTTTAAACCCAAATCCTCAATGCTGCCTATGCCAAGACCAAATTTCCAGATTTCCTGAAATTTTGTAACGTTTTCAGTCAACCTTTTCTCAATATTTATATGTTAGATTCTTAGGCAATTCGCAGGATATTTCGCATATTTTTATGTGCATTTTTCGTGGTTACATTTGGCCAAGAGTTTTCACTCAATTCATCAATATCACACCTCCCATGAACATCGCGATTTCTACAAGTAATTGTATACAAAAACGCAAGGATTTAACATGCCATTTTCACATAGTTTCAGAAAAAAACATACTTAACAATCACATAAATTCGAGCATACATACATAAATATAATCATCACTAAATTACCTGACAACCCTTAATTCTACCAGCAAAAATACCCAACCTACAACAATCGATGGGAGCTAGTGACAGGGACATACAAAGGGGAAACATTCCTAGGTTTCGGATTAGAATATGACTGAATCCTAGGGGTCTCTTGTGAAAGAGACCAAGAGGAAGAAACCCATACCTTTTTCGTCATTCAACACTGTTCCAAACATGATCCAATGCGCTGCCAACTCCCATGAAATAATGCTTCACCACCGAAACCTCACGCGGAATCTGTCGAGAAAAATATTTTTGCTTTTCGTTTTTAGTTTAGTTTTTCTTTTGAGTTTTTGCGTAAGAGTTCTACAAGAGTGATGAACTTTTGATTTTGTTCTTTTGCTGATGATGAAGCGTGAGAATGAGAGTGTAGAGACGTGAGAATGAAAGTGGAGAGATGTGAGAGTAAGTTTAAGAGTAGGAGTTTTAGGTAAAGACTTAGTCAAACTAGGACTCTTTGTTATTTAAATTAAAAATCTAATTTTCTAACATGCCCTTACTTAAATTAGATGATTAAATACCAATTAATTCAACTTAATATTGCTTCCACCAAGGATCGAACCCGGATGAAGCCTAACGCTGGTCTTTGACTTGTGCTCTGAGAATCTTGCATGCACCAGCGTACCTCGGACTCAACTTCCCCTTCCTGCCAAACCTCATCACCCCTTTCATGGGTGATATCTTCAAGTAGACCTGGTCCCCAACATTAAACTCTAAGGGTCGCTTCATGTTATTTGCACAAGACTTCTGCCGACTGTAAGCAGTAGCCAACCTGTCCCTAATAACCCTGACCTTCTCTGAGGCCTCATGAATGATCTCTAGACCCAAAATGGATGACTCTCCAACCTCGTACCATACAGTTCCTCAAACGGTGTCATCCCAATGATGGATAATAGTTGTTATTATACGATAACTCTATCAATGGCAGATGGTCATCCTAACTACCCCTAAAGTCAATTAGACACGGACTCAACATATCCTCCAATTTCTAAATCGTGTGCTCTACTTGCCTATCTGTCTGATGATTGAAAATAGTACTGAGCTTTAGCTGCGTGCCTAAGCTCTTTTGGAAGGATCTCAAGAAATGCGAAGTAAACTGAGATCCTCTATCCGAAATGATAGAAAAAGGAATCCCATGCCACCTCAAAATCTCATCAATGCAGAGTCTCAAATAATCTTCAGCCCTGTAAGTAGACTTCATAGGGATAAAGTGGGCAGACTTAGTCATCATTTCCACAATAACCCATAAGGAGTCATGCTGTCTCCTAGTTTTCGGAAGATCAACCACGAAGTCCATGTTAATGGCCTCCCACTTTCAAGTCGGAACCTCAATCATCTGAGTGAGACTACCAGGATTAAGGTGCTCCGCCTTAAACTGCTAACAATTAGGACACCTGGCCACATACTCAGCAATGTCCTTCTTCATGCCATCCCACCAATAGATATGCTTGAAGTCATGATACATCTTGGTAAAACCTGGATGTATCGAATACATGGAACCATGAGCCTCTGTAACAATCTTGGTTCACAAAACATCCATGTCTGGTACACACAGCCTGTCCTGGTACCTAAGTATGTCGTCACCTCCCAAATCAAATGAATCATTCATTTTTATTAGCATTGAGTCCTTCAACTCCATCAACATATGATCACGATGCTGACCCTTATTTACTTTTACTACCAAGGATGATTCAGAACTAGGATGAATTGAAACACCCCCACTAGTAGAGTCAATCAACCGCACGCCTAGTCTGGACAGTCTATGTACATTCTTCACTAACTCCTTTTTCTCATGATCAATGTGGGTATTACTCCCCATGTTCAACCTCCTCAAAGCATCAGCTACAACATTTTCCTTTCCTAGATGGTAGTGGACACTCATGTCATAGTTCTTCAACATCTCCAACCATCTCCTCTGACGTAGATTCAACTCCCTCTCCGTGACACGTACTGGAGACTCTTGTGGTCTGTGTACACATCCATATGCACCTCGTACAAGTATTGTCTCCATAGCTTCAATGAAAATACCACAGCTGCAAACTCTAGGTCATGAGTGGGATAATTTTTCTCATGAACCTTGAGCTGTCTGGACGCATAGGCTATCACCTTACCACCCTGCATAAGAACACAACCCAAACCAACCCTAGATGTGTCATTATAAATAGTGTAACCCTCACCACATTTAGGCAACATAAGCACTGGGGCTGAAGTGAGTCTGTCTTTGAGCTCCTGGAAACTCTTCTCACAAGTCTCCGCCATTCAAACTTGGATTTCTACTTAGTCAAATCTATCAGTAGGCAGCAATGGAAGAAAAACCCTCCATGAACCTGCAGTAGTAACTAGCCAATCCCAGAAAGTTACAGATATTGGTGGGAGTAAGATGTCTTGGCCAGTTCTTAACAGCCTTATTCTTCCTAGGGTCCACCTCCACACCCTGATCAGACACAACATGACCTAGGAAGGTCACTGACTAAGCCAGAATTCACACTTGCTGAGCTTGGCATACAGCTGATGTTTTCTAAGTACCTGCAAAGTTAGTCTCAAATGTTGTTCATGTTCTTCCTTGGTCTTAGAGTAGATGAGGATGTCATAATGAATACTATGATGAAAGAACTAAGGTATTCATGGAAGCCTCGGTTTATGAGGTCTATAAATGCAGGTGGTGCATTAGTGAGACCAAATGACATGACCAGGAACTCATAATGACTATAACGAGTACAAAAGGCGGTCTTTGGGATATCTTCATCCCTAACCCTAAGCTGATAATACCCGAAACGAAGATCAATCTTAGAGAAGAAATAATACCCTTTGAGCTGATCGAATAAGTAATCTATTCTTGGAAGTGGATACTTGTTCTTTATAGTGAGTTTGTTGAGCTGACGATAATCGATACACATTCTAAAGGTTCCATCTTTCCTTTTCACAAACAGCACTAGAGCGCCCCAAGGGGATATGCTCGGCTGAATGAAACCTTTATCAGTGAGATCTTTTAACTGTTGTTTCAACTCTTTGAGTTCGCTGGAGTCATTCTGTATGGAGGAATTGACATCTGTTTGGTATCGGGATCTAGGTCGATAACAAAATCAATATCTCCAGGGGAGGGACTCTAGGAAAATCATCTGGAAAACATCTTGGAACTCACTCACTACAGGCACAAAGAGGTGGAATCACCGGACAAAGTGAGTATGCCAAGGTCTTGAGTTCGATTCCTATAGGCCGCATTCATTAATTATTTATTAACGTAAGACTTATGTATCAGTATGAGATTGGGCAAAGGTACACCATTTCAAATCGCTTGAGCAACACTTAGTCTTATATTAATTATTGATTTAAAATTTCAGCTTGAGGCCGAGGCCAAGCCCAACGCCTACACTTCTTTTTTTTTCTTTTTTTTCTTTCCTTCCTTTTCTTTTGAGTTCAAGAGGGTGTCGGATCGATCCCCCACAACCTCATTTTTACTTTTCTTTAATTATTCTCCTAAGTTTCTCACCTATCCGAGAGGTTGTGGGTTCGATCCCCACACACCTCATTTTATTTATTTTTTCCTCATTCATTTCTTCACTTGAGCCTTACCCCATTTCTAATCCCCCTTACCTCATTTTTATTATGAATTTTCAGCATCTTACATACAGTGAAGTCTCGGGTTCAATCCCTGATGACCTCACATATTTTTTAAAAAAAATTGAAACCCAAATCCTCAATGCTGCCTATGCCAAGACCAAATTTCTAGATTTCTGGAAATTTGGTCACGTTCTCAGGCCACCTTTTTGCAATATTTATACGTTATATTCTTAGGCAATTCACTGGAAATTTTGCATATTTTTATGTGCATTTTTCGTGGTTACATTTGGCCAATAGTTTTCAATTAATTCATCAACATCACACCTCCCGTGAACATCATGATTTTTACAAGTAATTGCATACAAAAACGCAAGGAGTTAACATGTCATTTTCACATAGTTTCATAAGAATCCCATGCCTTTTTGTCGTTAAACACCGTTCCAAACCTGATCCAATGCGCTGCCAACTCCCACGAAAACAATGCTTCACCACCAAAACCTCACGCGCAACCCGTCAACTAAAATGTTTTTGCTTTTCCTTTTTAGTTTAGTTTTGGTTTTAAGCTATTGCGTACAAGTTCTTCAAGAGTGATGAACTTTTGATATTATTCTTTTACTGATGATGAAGCGTGAGAATGAGAGTGGCGAGACGTGAGAATGAGAGTGGCGAGATGTGAGAATGAGTTTAGGAGTAGAATTTTAGGTAAAGACTTAGTCAAACTAGGAATCTTTGTTATTTAAATTGAAAATCTGATTTTCTATGGCTTAAGTGAAATGACTGACATGCCCCTACTCAAATAAGATAATTAAATACCATTTAATTCAATTTAATATTGCTTCCACCAAGGATCAAACCCGGGTGAATCCTAACTCGCGAACCGGGTCGACCCGACCCTAATCGTCCCCTAATTACATTAATTAATTACTTAATTAAATACTTAGGCTAATTACAATACTATCCTTATCCTGGAAAATACCATTTTAACCCTACACGCGTCCCCTAATTACATTAATTAATTAATTACTTAAATACTTAGAGTAATTACAATACTATCCTTATCTTAGAAAATACTATTTTAACCCTAGACCCTCCAAACCTAAGATTACAATACTATCCTCTTAGCCTCCTTTAGGGAACAAAAAACTCAGTTCCTTGTATTGGAAAATCTTATAGTGAAAGAGTTCACATAACTCTCAACAGAGTCAATGGTTGTCTACTTCCCCAAAAAGGTAACGAAACTCTCACTGAACTAAGGAGCAAGAAAGACAACACTCTACCAATATTTGTATTGAAAGTGCGGAAGGAAAGAAAGGAACTTACCAAGTGGAGAAAGGAAGTACCCAATGCACAATCCACCTATGGAGACCCCCTTAATGAATTTCATAATCTGGAATGTTTGGGGGCCAATAGCGCAAGCTTCAGGGGCCAATGCGAGTCGATGGTTAAAATTCACAAAACAATGATATTTGTGTTGCTGGAGACAAGAATGGGAGAACACAAACGCCTTACTGAAGTCCTCAGATTCGATTCTCAAATTCAATCAGCAGCAATATGACTATCCGGGGGGTATAGTTATTATGTGGAATAAAGACATCCTAAAGCTTAGTGATACCTCCATCACCCCTTAGAGTATCCATGTCATGGTAGAGGTATGCTCTAACCCTAACCCTTGGCTCTTTTCTGCTATCTACTCTAGTAATGACTTTGCTGCTAGACTAAATTTGTTGAAAGAACTTGTTGACCTCTCTAAGAAAATTAGTGAAGATTAGCTCATTGGGATTGATTTCAATGAAGTTATTAAAGGTACTAAGAAGGTAGGAGGCAGGGGCATAAACAACTTTAGGGAGAGAAAATTCTAACAGTGTCTTTACCTTTGTAATATTGTAGGCCTGGGGTATAGAGGTTGTAAATACATCTGGACAAATAAGAGACATAAAAATAGGACCAACCTTATCCTAGAAACACCTCGTAAGTGCATGGATAATACCTCCTGGATTATCAGATACCCTAATATCATTGTTAACCACCTCCCTAGAACCAAGTCTGCCCATTGTCCCCTCCAAGTAAATCTTGACAATTCTAGTACAGAATCCAAAATAAACCCTTTAGAATGGAGCCCATGTGGTGTGGCCGTCCAACTTTTAGGAATCTTCTCAAAGTTTGCTTAATACTCCCTCTTATCTCACAAAAGTTATTGATAGCTTCCAAAAGAAGGCTATTGAATGGAACAAGAACACATTTGGGAATATTTTCCATAAAATTAGGAAAATTATGTCTAGATTGAAGGGAATTCAAAACTCCATTGCTTACCCCTATAGTCGCTATCTCTGGAATCTTGAGGTTGAGTTGCATAGAGATCACGAGGCCTTGCTGGAAAAAGACTTTTGGAAAACTAAATCTAGAATAGATTGGCTTAGCCAGGGTGACATCGACACTAAATTCTTCCACACTGCTACCATCAATAGAAGGAGGAATATTATGATTAATAGACTTGTTAATCACTCAGAAATAACATCACCGATCCCCCCAGGTCTCCTCCCACATTGAGGTCTACTTTACCAAGTTGTTTACCACTAACATACCTTTCACCACCAGAAACCAAAATGGAAGCCAAACTAACTCCCCCAACTCCCGATGAGTTGCCCTTGATACACCTTTGAGAAACTCTGAAATCACTCAAGTTGTTAGATCTTTCAAACCCACCAAAGCTTCAAGCCTTGATTGACTTCGCCCCCTCTTCTACCCGAAGTACTGGCATGAGGTAGGCACAAAAACCTCCAACTTCTGTGAGGAAACGTTGACTAGTAGTCTCATGCCTCGTCACATGAATACTACTATGCTCTGCCTTATCACTAAAAGCCCATATGCCAGCCACCTCCATCAAGAACTTCAAACCAATCGGGTTTTGAAATACCACCTAAGTTGATCACCAAGATCATTCTCAACAGAATTAAGCACATGCTTCCGTATATCATTGGCCCCAATTAGGCTAGCTTTCTCTCCAATAGAAGAACCTCTAACAATGTCATTATTTTCCAGGAATTTATCTCTCACCTCAAAAAAATAAGAGGGAAAAATGCTAACATGATAAGATTGACCTTGAAAAAGCTTTCGATAAGCTATAATGGTCCTACATTAGAGAATATTTCATCTATTTCAGTGTCCCCCCAATCTCACTAGCCTCATCATGTGTTGTGTGAGCATAAGCTCCATCTCTATTAGTGTCAATGGAGGAAAAACACCCTTTTTTTTATCCTTTTAGAGGTATCAGGTAAGGAGACACTATGTCCCCATACCTCTTAATCATTTGCATGGAAAGGCTCTCAAGAGACATAAATAGAAAAGTCGAGGATAAAAGTTGGTCTCCCATCAAAAACACTAACTCGAGCCCCAAAATTTCCCATCTTTTCTTTGCAGATGTCCTTAGACTTTTTGCCAGGGTCAATACTCTTAATTGCAATACCATTACCCAAACCCTCCATGACTTCTGCCTTAAATCTGGCCAGAGCGTTAGACATAACAAGTACAAGGTGGTCTTCTCTTCTAACTATACCACTCAGATGGTCTCACATTGCTCAAACCTCATTAACATCAACCCTAGTAGTGTCTTTGGCAAATACATGGAATTCCCTATATTCCACAATAAACCCACCCATAATGATTTCTAGTTCATCTTAGACTCCATGAGAAACAAGCTAGCAGGCTGGAAAACTAACTTCATGAACATGGCTGGTAGGACAGTCCTTGCTAAAGCATCTCTCGGCAGTATTCCTAGCCACATATGCAATACATACAACTCCCTGGAAAAAAAATAAGTTTATTAATAGAATCCAAAAAAAATTTGTTTGGGGAACCAGCTAGGGAAAAATGCATCTTGTCAACTAGGAAACTATCTCTCTTCCAAAATCTGAAGGAGGCCTGGAACTGCATAAGAGCGAAATCAAGAACAGAACACTCCATGCAAGTATGGCATAGAGACTTATGAGGCACTCCAATAGACTTTGGCGAAGAATGTTAATCAATGAGCATGTAAGTGATTGGAAAAGGAAACACATCTTAGTAACTTGGAAATGCATCACAGATGGATAAGATAATACTAAACAAGAATTTAGGTGGGTTGTGAAAAAAGGCAACAATACCAAACTCTTTAACCATGAATGGATTCCTCAGCAACAACCCATCAGAAACATCCTTCATGCCCCCTCCAGTAAGGAGAAGAGGAGATGCCAGTGAGCTAAATGGTTACAGAGGCATTGGGAACTGATATACCATATCCTTTGATCTTCCTGAAGAAATCAAAGCAAGCATTGAAGCCATCAACGTTGACCCTGGATGCATGATAAATGATAAGCCAATCTTGAACCTAACCAAGGATGGTGAATTCACCACTGCCAGTGCTTACAAGTTCATCCATTCAAATAATTCCAAACCTCTTCCAACTGATGACCAGATGGAGTTTAATTGGATATGGAAATATAGTTTTCCCAACAAAATTAAAATCTTTCTCTGGCTCATGTTCCATAACAAACTCCCTACTTCAAGGCATCTCAACAAGATTGGGCTGAGCATCCAACAGGGTTGCCAAATATGTGGCCACCACACAGAGGATTTTGAACATATTTTCTTCAAATGTGCAAAAGCCACCAGTTTTTGGGACAACGTCCTAGAAAGGAATACCTCTAACCATAAGTTCGACAAGAGCATATTATGCATTAACAATTGGCATAAGATTTGGGGTGACACTAAAGAAAAGAATTATAACCAAAACCTAAAATGGCAGGTGATCATTCTTAATTTTATCTAGGTCATTTGACTCCAAAGAAATCATAATCTCATCAACAAACAGAAAGATGACATTTCTCTTTAACATGTCATTTACCAGTCTAAGGAATCCCAGCTGATCATACAAAACCACTACCATAGGGACAAGATTGAAAATCACTCCATCCATGTCAAGTAGGAGCCCCCCATGATAGGAAGATTCAAGTTACACACTGATGGGGCTGTAAAAACAGCACCTGGCCCAGGGGGAGTGGGAGGTGTCATCCAGAACCACATGCGACTGGATAGTTGGCTTCACTAGTAAGGAAGCACAAGTTTACCCAATTCTTACTGAGATTAGAGCTTTTATACAGGGTCTCCTATGTCTTTGGGAATCCAGGATTCACCCCCTAGATATTAATATTGACTCCTCTGAAGTAATTAATTTGTTTGAACACGAAAATAATCCCTACTCTAATTTGATTCTTGAATGCATGTCAATCATAAGCAAACAGGGAGCCATCATGCCGACACACATCTTCAGGGAGCAGAACAAGGTGGCGGACTTGCTCAATAAAGAAGGGCTCAGGAACAACAACTACGGGAACCCAACTTTTTTGATTGTTCCTTCACTGTATGCAAAAGCACATTTCAGGAACTATGTATCCTAGGGAAATGAAAACTTTTGTCTGTAATGTAACTGGCCATCCTAAGGCCAACAACTCTACGAGCAGCAGTGTGTTTTTACCCACTATCTATGTTTATAAAATATGCTTAAGTATCGGAAAAAAAGTCTTGAAAGTGATTATTTTGCCAACTATCCCTAATTACTATGCTTATAATTATTTATAATGACATGATACATAAAATGACAGTTAATTTGGCGTTAACTGACTACTATGACCTTTAACTTTGGATATGTATAACTATACACCTAAACTTATATAAAATTGAACACATAGACACATTCGTTCTACATGACATCCTACTTGGCAATTTTGTGTCGACGTGGCATCCTATTTTTATTATGTCACTAGGACAGGTGTGTTTACTTGTGCACACTCGAAATTGAATGAAATAATTATTCATTGAAACTAAGTTAAAAGTAATATAAGAACAGAAAGTAAAACGTATATATAAGGTAACTGCGTTAAATTAACACGAAAGAATAAGACTGATCAATAAAAACGGTCAATTTTTACCGGGCGCAAAATTACAACTTGAGAATAGGATGAGTATTTCTAAGCCTGAAACTATAGAAAAGGGGCATAATGTGATTAAATGTGATGAAAGAAAAATAGAAATCTGGTGGAAAGAGTTGGCTCCACAGAACATCCAAATTACTCGGGGGAAAATGCGAAGAGAAAAGTGGAAAGAAAACAATAGGGAAAATGGAACAGAAACAAAAGGAAAAATGGAACAGAAAATTAAGGCAAAAACTTAAGAGAGGTTAGGGTATGTTCAAGATGAAAGAAGCTATGGATATTTTTTGGAAAGATACGGTTAGGGTATGTTCAAGTATGAGAAGGGTGGTATATTTGAAAGGCATGTTTCATTTGTTAATTAAAAAACTAAAATATCCTCGCACAAATTAAGAGCAATAATTTAGCTAACATGTTGACACCTCTTCTTTACTCGCACTTCTACTAGTAGAAAAAAAAAAAAAGAGAAAGACGAAAATTTTTTACTTACTTTTGATAAATTTGAAAGATTGAAATATATTATTCAATATTAGTTCACTTTTAATTGTCATAATTTTTTATTTTCTTAGTTAAATAATAAAAATAATAACTGATACTTTGTTATATATTTTCTATTATATTGATATAAAAAATATTAAAATACTTTTTTATAAAAAATTTAAATATTTAAATTTTTTATTTAAAATATTAAATAAATAGAATTTAATTAAATTTTAAAAATCAATGAAATTAATTTTCGAAATATATAACATGATAACTAATGTGGATATGGGTTATTAATTAAACTTAGTCACAAAGTTTTATTAATTTTCTAATTGAAGTCAAGAATGTGTGCCAAAAGTGAAGAGGAAGTTAAAGTCTTGTGAGTGACGACTTAGGAATCGTTGTAGTGTTGACACGTTTGCGTGCTACGTGTTCAACTTTCTCACATTCTCCTCAAGCTTTTCAGCTTTGATTATTATTTTTATTTATATATTTGAATTTTAAAAGTGTTATTATTTTTGTTAAATCTATTATTAAATTAAATAGTGTCACACAAAATAAAATGAGATTAGAGAAATATTTGGTTACTATAGAAATTATAATTTTCACTATATTTTATATCATTTATCATTCTAATATTTTCTTTCTGTTTTGATTTTTTATTTTTTTCCAACTCAAAATTTGTTATAATCAGGATCGCCCTCCTAGGTGATGCCTCCCCCGACATATGCTGCTCCACCTCGCAAAAATAGAGGTTTTCTTACGAAATGGTAAGTAATTTTTCTCTTACTTTAATTTATTATCCCTAATTCATATCTATATATATATATATATATATTGAAAAATGATTAGAAGTATTTTTAAATTATTTAAAGTATTTTATGTTATAAAATAACCGCTAACTAATTTAATATTAGTGAACTAAAAGGAAACAAGTGAAAAATGATAAGAAAATAATGTAATTAATATATATGTATCTCTACGTAAAGTGACTATTTATAACCATGAGCTTAATGTACAAATGTATAACTTTGGCCTATTATTGGCCAAGTGATGTATACCTCTAATGGGTATCTTGCACAAGTGATGTATAACTTTGGTCTATTATTGGCCAAGTGATGATTTGCACAAGTGATGCAACTCTTTTAATGTTTGGGGCCCACGTGGCACTCAAACATACTTTACAACACTCTCCCTTGTATGTCTATGTAAATATATAGACATACATAATACGCATTAGTTGATGCCTCATTAAAAACCATTCTAGAAAAATTCAGTGGGACAAAATCTAGACTAAGGAAAAAAGAGTACAATGCGTATTTTTCTCCCCTGATAAAAATCACGATTCAGATGGTTAAGTTTTCGCATTTCAATTTTGTGAACCATCTTCTCAAGAGTTGAGGCTGGTAAAGATTTGATAAATAAATCTGCTTGATTATCACTTGAACAAATTTGTCGCACATCAATATCACCATTCTTCTGGATATCATGTGTGAAGAACAATTTTGGTGAAATGTGTTTCGTTCTATCTCCTTTATAAAGCCTCCTCTTAATTGAGTTATGCATGCATCATTGTTTTCAAAGAGCATTGTGGGTATCTTGACGTCACACTTCAAACCACATCATTCTTTGATAAAATGTATTACTAATATTAACCATACACATTTTCTACTTGCTTCATGAATCGCTATTATCTCAGCATGATTTGAAGAAGTAGCGACAATAGACTGCTTCGTAGATCGCCATGATATAGCAGTACCTTTGTATGTTAACAGATAGCGTGTTTGTGATCGAGCTTTGTGTGGGGCAGATAAATAACCTGCATCTGCATGACCAACAAGATCTGCACTATCTATGTTAATATTAAACAGACTCATATCACTAGTTCCCCTTAGATATCGCAATATATGTTTAACTCCATTCCAATGTCTCCGTGTAGGGGAAGAACTACATCTTGCTAACAAATTAATAGAAAATGCTATGTCAGGTCTCGTAGCATTAGCAAGATACATAAGTGCCCCAATTGTACTAAGATAAGGTAACTCTGGACCAAGGGGTTCCTCATTCTCTTCTTGGGATCGGAATGAATCCTTACTCACTTCAAGTGATCGGACAACCATTGGAGTACTTAATGGATGTGCTTTGTCCATGTAAAATCTTTTCAAGATTTTCTCAGTATAGGCAGATTGATGGATGAAGACACCCCGTCTACTAAATATTTTATTTGTAGTCCAAGACAAATTTTTGTCTTTCCAAGGTCTTTCATCTCAAATTCTTTCTTTAGATATTCAATTACCTTTTGAACCTCTTTTAGAGTTCCAATGAGATTAATGTCATCAACATAAACAGCAAGAATTACAAACCCCAATGTTGTTTTCTTAATAAATATACAGGGACAAATGACATCGTTTATATAACCTTGTTTTATCAAGTACTCAGTGAGGCGATTATACCACATGCGCCCTGATTGGTTTAAGCCATATAATGACTTTTGTAATCTGATTGAATACATTTTCCAAGATTTGAACTATATGCTTCAGGCATTTTAAGTTCTTTCGGAACTTTCATATAAATTTCATTATCAAGTGAACCGTAAAGGTAAGTTGTAACCACATCCATTAGATGAATTTCAAGATTTCATGTACAGCTAAATCGATGAGATATCAAAAAGTTATTGCATCCATAACAGGTGAATATGTTTCTTCATAGTCGACACCGGGTCGTTGAGAGAATCCTTGTGCAACAAGGCGTGCCTTGTATCTTATTAATCTCATTTCTTTTTCGTACAAAGACCCATTTATAGCCAATTGATTTAACATCACTAGGCGTTCGGACTATTGGTCCAAAAACTTCACGCTTAGCAAGTGAATTTAATTCGAATTGAATTGCTTCTTGCCATTTTGTCCAATCACATCTTTGTCGACATTCTTCGACAAATAGAGGTTCAAGATCCTAATTTCCTTTCATAATGTTAAGTGCAACATCATATGCAAAATATTATCCACTGTGATTTTTGATCGATCTAAATTTATCCCATTACCTGTAGAACTTATTGAGAGTTCTTTATTTACTTGAGTCTCGGGTTCACTGATCTCTTCAGGAATATCAGGATTAATCAGATCTTTAATTTCTTCGTGAGATTTTTTTGTAGTGTCATTTTTTGTACTTCTTTTTCTAGGATTTTTATCTTTTGAACCCAATGGTCTACCACGCTTCAGGTGTATTTGTGATTCAGAAGTTATGACACTTGTAGATGGTCCTTTTGGGATGTCGATTCGGATAGGCACATTTACTGCAGGAATATACGACTTTGTTATCCTTTTTGAATCAGTAAATGCGTCTGGCATTTGATTTGCTATGTTTTGCAAATGGATAATCTTCTGGACCTCTTGTTCACACACAGGGGAGCGTGGATCAAAATGAGATAATGATGAAACTTTCCATGCAATTTCATTTTTAAGTTTCTTTTTCTCTCCCCCTAATTGCGGAAATTTGTTTCATCAAATCGACAATCTACAAATCTTGCAGTGAATAAATCTCCCGTCAATGGCTCAAGGTAGCGAATTATGGAGGGTGAATCAAACCCAACATATATGCCTAACCTTCTTTGAGGGCCCATCTTGGTGCGCTGAGGTGGGGCCACAAGCACATATACAGCACATCCAAAAATTTGAAGATGAGAAATATTTGGTTCATGGCCAAATACCAATTGTTATGGGGAGTATTTATTATAATGAATCGGTCTGAGTTGCTGCATGTAAGATAGCATGACCCCAAACAGTAGTAGGCAAATTACTTTTCATAAGTAGAGGTCTTGCTATCAATTGTAAGCGCTTAATAAATGACTCAGCAAGGCCATTTTGAGTATGAACATGAGCTACAGGATATTCAACTTTTATCCCTACCGGTACACAATAAGCATCAAAAGCTTGAGATGTGAATTCGCCAGCATTATCAAGACGAATTATCTTGATGGGATAATCTGGAAATTGTACTCTTAATCGTATCATTTGTGCTAATAATTTTGCAAACGCCAGGTTGGGAGATGATAAGAGGCACACATGTGACCATCTTGAAGATGCGTCTATTAGAATCATAAAATATCTAAACAACCCACCAGATGGGTGAATATGTCCACAAATATCCCCATGTATTCGTTCTAAAAATTGAGGGGATTCAATGTTAACTTTCATTGGTGATGGCCTAGTAATCAATTTTTCTTGGCAACAAGCAGCACACAAAAACTCATCATTTGTAAAAATCTTCAGGTTCTTTAATGGATGTCCATTTGAGTTTTTAATAATTCATCTCGTCATTATTGATCCAGTATGACCTATTCGGTCATGCCAAAGCACAAAAGTCTTTAAGTCAGTAAACTTCTGGTTTACGATAGAGTGTGCTTCAATGGTACTTATTTTTTCATAATATAGGCCAGAAGATAAAGTTGATAATTTCTCCAACACATATTTCTGGTCTGAGACAATATTGGTAATACCAAGTTATTAAATATTCATTTCATTTATTGTCTCAACATTATATTCATTTCGGCGAATATCTTTTAAACTTAACAGACTTCTTGTTGATTTAGAAGAGAACAATGCATCTTCTATGACAGGTTTTGTCCCCTTGGGCAGAAATATAGTAGCTCTTCCGGGGCCTTCTATTAAGTTTGAATTACCAGAAATGGTAGTAACTTTTGCATTTCTTCTAAGCAAGTAGGATAAGTATTTCTCATCTTTGAATATGGCGTGTGTTGTTCCACTATCAATTACACAAATATCTTCATGATTGATCATTGAGGTATCCATATACTCTTCAAGATAAAAGATATAAACGAAATAAACATTATAATATTATTCCTAAAAAAAACATTACACTACCTTTTAGTTCTTTACAAGTCTAGGAAAACATATTCATACTAGTTCATACAAACGACGAAAATGAAATATATTTACAGTATCACATATCCATCACCTATCAGGTGATCTATCTTTCCTTCGGGATTCTCAAAAAAAATCGCTACATCTAGATGCATGGGTTCAATAGTATCTTCCGAGATAAAGTTGGCTTCTGTGTTATTTTTCATCTCCTTCAGGGAATCTTGATATAGCTCAACCAGGTGCCTTGGCGTACGACAGGTAGGTGACCAATGTCCTTTTCCTCCACATCGATAATATTTGTTGTCTGAATTTTTCTTCTGCACTACATCATGTTTTTCATTCTTCTTTTTACACTGCTGGTGTTGAAGGTTATTATTTAGTGCAAGACGATCACCATGATTGAAATTTCTTCTTCGACCACGAACACGGCCACGACTGGGGCCACAACCTTTTTCACACTTAGATTGGTGAAAGTTTGTCGTATTTACTTCAGAAAATGGCATTGAACCAGTATCTCGACTTTCATGGTTTTTCATCAGTAAGTTATTCTGTTGTTCAGCAACAAGGAGATGTGAAATTAATTCGGAATATTTTTTAAATCCCATTTCTCAGTATTGTTGCTTCAGAAGCATACTCGAGGCAGGGAAAGTGGAAAATGTTTTCTCCAGCATATCATGGTCAGTGATATTTTCTCCACATAATTATAATTGTGAGATAATTTTAAACATTGAAGAGTTATACTCACTAATAGATTTAAAATCTTGAAGTCTCAAGTGGATCCAGTCATAACATGCCTGTGGAAGGACGACCAACTTCAGGTGGTCATATCTATCTTGTAAATTATTTCACAACACCAAAGGATCCTTAACAGTGAGATATTCCATTTTCAAACCTTCATCAAAGTGATGACGGAAAAATATCATCGCCTTAGAGCGATTTTGATTAGATGCTTGATTATTTTCCTGGATGATGTCTGCTAGACCCATCACATCAAGATGAATTTCTACATCGAGTACTCATGATAGATAGATTTTTTCCGATATGTCTAGAGCAAGAAATTCAAGTTTAGAGAGATTAGACATTATTAAGAAAAGGAAATTTATACCTCCGAGGCTTTTAAAGTCTTTACTTGAAATGATAACGTGTTATAAAATAACTGCTAAGTAACTTAATATTAGTGAACTAAAAGGAAACAAGTGAAAAATGATAAGAAAATAATGTAATTGATATATTTGTATCGATACGTAAAGTGGCTATTTATAGCCATGAGCTTAATGTACTAATGTATAACTTTGGCCTATTATTGGCCAAGTGATATATACCTCTAATGGGGTATCTTGCACAAGTGAGGTATAACTTTGGCCTATTATTGACCAAGTGATGATTTGCACAAGTGATGCAACTCTTTTAATGTTTGGGGCCCACGTGACACGCAAACTTTACAACACTTTACATGTATTCTTCATATTATTAGTTTTAAATTATAAGCAAACTGAATACTCAAAACATGTGATATGACCTGGACATAAAATGAATGTAAACAAAAAGCAAATATATATATCTAGTGAGGCTAGAGCAATACGCAAAAAGAAGAAATGCAGGCATAGGAAAAATAGTTTTTTCACTCAAACTCAAAATTATAATTTAGCGAACATGCTTAGTGGAAAATGTCTACTGATAAATTATCCAAGAACATTCACCAAAGGAGAGACTATCACTCTTGAAAGAAGTATTAAACTTTCATTTAAATCTGGAGTACAAGTCACTTTTTAGAAGAAAAAAACTAAAGAAAAATTGAAACGCTAGAATAGAGGCACAATCCAACTTTAACAGTACTCATGATTATGCTTCCTCAGTAGCCGTGAGAGAGTTTTCTTCACTACAATATGAGACAGATAAGAATCAGAACAAAATGAACAAACTTTGCAGTAATAATGTTTCAAAAGGACCAAAATCATGTAGTCTTTTTCTATACGACTTGTTGAGACAAATTTAATTTCAGCTATCGATTTGCCTATTTATCTTTGCTGATCAATCTACTGTTGTTCATATTGTATTCATAACATACTTAGAATAAAACTTTAAACATCTTTACAAGACAACAAAGTTTAAGAACATTTTTACAACTAGAAAATGTTCTTAAACTTTGTTGTCTTACAAAGATGTTCAAGTTTTGTTCTAAGTATGTTTGTAATACAAGATGAACAACAATCTTAAAGAAATTAATGTACTGTTAGTATTTTTTGTATTATTCAGAGAATCTGATCCTCCTACAAGGCCTTTCTTCCTCATGAAGAAGGAGTAGAGACCTAGCTTTCCTCTGTCTGTTAAAATGTAGAAGATAAATACATTACTTCTCCATGATTCGTTGCTTTCTTTAGCAAGGTCGAAGTGAGAATGTAACAGAAAATTTTTATGATATTCTATTTAAAGATTAACAGGTAACCTTCTTATTCAATTATCTAAAGAGGAAAATAGTTTCTAAGAGTTATCATCTTTGATTTTTTATTTTTTTATTATGTGTATCTTTGAAAAAAGATCTGCAAATCATATGTTGTGGAATGAATTTTACTTCGCAAATATTGTTGCTTTTAAAATTCTTTAGTTTGCAAAAATGAGAGATGCATATTTTTGTTTGATAAAATAGTATGTCAAAATGTTATAGTTGAAAGACTATTAATAAGAATAACATTTCTATGTGATAAAGAATATGTGTTATTCTGTTTGGAGAAAAAAAAAACTTTTTGTAGTTTTGTACTCCATAAGAAATGTTAGTGTGTCTGATTTTTGTAGACTAAAATTTTTTGTGATTTTATACTCTGGATAAATTGGACTATGCAATTGGTTTGAAGAATGTGAAAACTTCATATAATAAGTCAATGTTGTACTTTTGATTTTCTATAAACTCCAATGTAATATAGAAATAAATAGTACAATTTTTTTTTATTCTTATTGTTAGTATTTAAAATACTAAGTGGTATGTCTATTTATGATAGAGGAAAAATACCAGTGACTTAGAATTTGTGATTTTGTATCTCTGTGGAATGAACTTTGACATTGTGTAAACATTGTCAAAGAGAATTGCAGCACTATAATTCTTTCGTAGAATAATGTTTCCAACATTAAAATATGTGAAAAAACTATTTTCAAATACTTGAAAAATAATTTTGAGATCACATTTGAAATGTGGGGGTTATTTGCTTATGATTAGACTTGGTGACTAATTTAACTTTGAAGCAAAAGATATCAAATTCAATGATACTTTTGTATTATGTTATACCCACAAAATTCTTGGGTATATTTGGTATTGTGGTTGTTGAGTTTCTCTATTACTAGTATATAGTGTGACTAGTATAAAACATCCAAATTATATATATACTTGTTCAAAATAATTGTGTTCTTTTGTGAAAAAAAATATCACTTAAAATGTTGTGATTTTTAATGAAAAGATATGTCTATTATAATAAAAGTATTTGCATAGACATGAATATTAGTGAATAGTCATTTGTTATATTTTTATAAAAATAACATTTGGACTATATTGCCTTTATTGAACCCGATGAAACTTTGTTCATGAGTAGTTCTATAACAATCATATTGAAAGTTAAGGAAATTTCCTTCTCAAAAAGGACATTTGACAATCTAAACAATGTGTGTATCATACAAAATTGTAAGAAATAGGAACAAAATATTAGTGAGGAAAAAGCTACCTCGCGAAGAGCTTTTCGAACTCAATGTTTTTATTTGTTCTTACTTGCTTGAGTCAATGTTTGTGACATGAACACTTGGGCATGTCAATTACAAAATCTTGTAAGAAAAACTGATCAACTTAGAAGTTTTGCCTAACTTTGAGTGCAATAAATAAAAAATGTCAAGTTTTTGTGGAATCTAAGTATGTTGAGCATTCTTATAAATCTGTTGAAATGAATTCTAATCCCGTAGAATTGATTTACACTGACATTTGTGATATGAAGTTAACACCATCTCATGATGGAAAAAAGTATTTGATACTTTTATTGAGAATTGCATTAGAAATGACTATGTCTATTTGCTGAATGGTAAGGATGAAGCAATAGAAATGTCCAGACAATGTAATATCGAAGTTGAAAATCAGTGTGAAAAAAATATAAGAAATGATAAGAATGGAGAATATAAATCTCACTGTGCAAAAATATGTTGGAAAGAGAAATATCCATCAAACTACTGTCATATTCACATCAATCTAATAAAAAATCGAACGTTGAAAGAAATAAAGGATGAATTATTTATAAGTTTGGATTTACACAAAACTTGTATGGAGGAACTATCCTTACCACAAAAGGAATTAACAAAAAGTTTCTTTTTAGAAAGAAAGTGATTTTGTTTGATCTAAATACAATCTTTTCCATATGAGAAATGGAAAGGAAGGAAATCCAACTTGAAATTTTTCTAAGTGTGGGGGTATCCAGTCAAAGTCCAAGTTCTTATTCCTAAAAGAATTAAAATAGAACCTATGACTATGGACTGTAAAATTAGATTTGAGTAGTCTAGAGAAAGGTCTAAAAGCCCTGGGAAATGAAAAGGATAATGTACTTAATAAAGAGATTCAAAGGCTTAATAAATGTTAAAGGACATTTACTTCATTCGAATATGATATTGTAACATTTCCTGTGTCTTCTGTAGACTTATTCTTTGGAAAGATGGTGTCAATAATAAATATTGGAAGTTAATTAATCTTCTTCAAGAAAATGAACCTTTGGGTTCAAAGTGAATCTTTAGAAGAAAAATAACAGTTGATGGAACTGTTGAAAAATATAAAGCAAGACTTTGTGTCAAAGGCATTAGACAAAAAAATTAAGGTTTTGATCTTGTCGATATATATACTCGTTAGTAATTAGAATTACATTCATTCGGATGCAAAAATTATTAGTGTGGTATATGACCTCCAAATTCATCAAATGAATGTGAAAAGAAACTTTCTTAAATGTAGAATTGGAGGAAGAAATTTACATGGAATAACCCGGGGGTTTTGTGATTCCTGGTAAATAAAATAAAGTGTGTGAACTTGTTAAGTCACATTATGGAAGCACCCAAACAAAGACATAATTTGATCAAACAATGTCAGCAAATGGATTGAAGAATGATGGAAGTGATAAATGTGTTCACATTAAAATCATAAGGTCATTGTTTGTTTGTATATTTGTGATATGTTGATCATCAATAGAGACACTAATTGCATAAATGCTACTAAACGTATGCTATAAAGCAAGTGAAATAAAAATTATTGGAGTTGCTAATGCGATCTTAGATATAAGAATTCGTAGATCTCCATAATGTTTAGCATTTTCACGGTCTCATTGCATTGAAAAGGTACTTAACTAGTTCAAATATTTGGATTTCAATATTCTCAAGTCTCCAATAAATGTGAGCTTTGCATTTCAAAAGAGTGAAAACAAAAGTGACTCACAATTGGATTGTGCTAGAGTTTTGGAAAGCATGATGTATATCATATATTGTGTGCGATCAGATATAGCATTTGCTATTTTAAATTGATTCAGTTCACAAGTGATCCCAAATAAATTCATTAGATGACAATAAACAGAGTTTTGGAGTATTTAAAATAATACTTAAAATATGTCTTGCATTATAACAATATCCAACAATATTGAATGATATAGTGATGCAAATTGAATCATCGGACGAATGAAGTAAAATTCAATAGTGGATATGTATTTACTATTGGTAGAGGAGCAGTCTCTTAGAGATATTTCAAAAGAGACATGTATTGCTAGCTCTACAATGATCTTTGAGCTAGGTGCTCTAGATAAGGTCGGTGAATAAGTTGAAAGACTCTGGAATATCTTGATAGATATTCTATTTTGGCCCAAACCATTGGCATTAGTATGAATACATTTTCACAGTCAAGATGCAATAGGTAGGGCATGGAGAACAAATTATAACGGAAAGTCTCGTCATATACGACATAGACATGATGCCATTAGAAAACTACTCTCTAGTGGAATTATCAGAATTGACTATGTAAAGTCAAAGGATAATGTGTCGGATCCACTTACAAAAAGGCCTAACTAGAGAGAAAGTTAAAAGATCATCTAAGGGAATGAATTTACGGCTTAGGACAAGTCATCGTGGCGTTAACTCTATCTAGCAGACTGGATGTCCCAAGAGCTAGATTCAAGGAGAAAAACAAAGTTGTGAATGACGATTTGGCATTGTCAACAAACTCAATCCATTCTCATGATGAAGACAATGCTTAGGGACAAGGATACAACATTAAGGCTTGTTCATGAGTTAATAAAGCTTAATAGTTTTAATTATTTGCTAAATTTGGTAGAGTTGACCAAATAGTGTATCTACGCGATAAAACGGTTAGGAATCAGCTATGTGAGTGTGAAGTGCAAGCCGCTTCAAAGAAGATGATTGTCAAAAGCCCATCTCTCTATACACTCACGAAACCAGGAGGTTTTCATGGCTAAAATGAACACAATCGTAAGAACCATAAACATTAAAGGATTAATTGTGTGACATATGGTTGTCTAGGTATACACCAAAGTTCGACAGTTCAAAGATATCGCATCTACCGATTGACCTAGTATATCAGACATATGTTCACTACGGAAAGTCCAAAGGGAAACCTACTTATCCAGATGCAATTAATTCTTGCTTGTAAAGTACACATACTTGTCCATTTCGTTGTCTTTGAGTCATTTCCCATCCATGCGGGGGATTATTAGGTTTTAAAAAGGTGTGAATGGAAAATGAAGAGTTGCGACTTTTATGAAGAGTTGTACCTTTAATGAAATGTTATGAATTTTATAGAAAGTTGCGACTTTTATTAAAAGTTGTGACTTTCATGAAAAGTTGTGACTTTTATGTAAGGTGGCGACCTTTCTTAAAGATTGTGACTTTTCCAATGGTTTGTGACCTTTCCGGTAAGGATCAATAAGAACATTTTCGCATTACCCTTTGTTTTCTAAAAATTGAGGGATTTTCTCTGATTTTAAAAAGTATTGATGGACTTCTTCAACTAATAAATCTATTATTCAAAGTGTACTTTACTGTTGTTGAGTGGCTCGCTGATACCAGAGTTTTTGGTATCTATACTCTGGTGATTGAGATCATTTTACCTTGTTGCTTACTTAGATTTTATCAATTTTTGTTTATAAAAAATGGCAAACAATGGTGCTACAGTGGCTGTTGTTTCACCAACCCGAACTCTTGTACCACAAGCAGAGAAATCGGGTAAATTCACAGGTGTAAATATCAAAGGATGGCAACAACGAATATTTTTCTGGATTACCACTCTTGGTCTACAGAAATTTACAAGTGAAGATACTCCAGTTCCTGCTGAAGATATGCCAGATAGGGAAAAAATCATGATAATTGAAGCATGGAAACAGTCACACTTCCTATGTAAAGGCTACATTTTGAGTGCTCTAGAGGATGACTTATATAATGTCTATATAACAGCTTCAAAAGAGTTGTGGGATGCAGTTGAGAAGAAATATAAGACAGAAGATGCATGCTTGAAAAAGTTTGTGGTCGCAAAGTTTTTAGAGTATAAAATAGTAGATAATAAAACTGTTGGATCACAAATGCAGGAACTTCAACTTATTCTCCATGATCTGATTGCTGAAGATATGGTAGTAAATGAAGCTTTTCAAGTGGCTACAATGATCGAGAAGTTACCTCTTTCGTGGAACGATTTCAAGAATTATCTAAAGCACAAGCGTAAATAAATGAAGCTTGAAGATTTTGTGATTCGGCTCAAGATTGAGGAAGATAACAAAAATGCCGAAAATAAGTCGCGTAAGAGTTCAACAATCACTGGAGGTAATATTGTTAAAGAAGCTCCTACCAAAGACAAAAAGAGAAAGAAGTCCAACGGGCAGATTTCAGAACAGGCCTAGAAGAAATTCAAAGGCAATTGTTACAATTGTGGCAAGGCTGGTCATAGGTCTTCTAATTGTCATGCTCCAAGAAAAGACAAAAACAAAGGCAAAGGCAAAAGTCAAGCAAACATTGTGGAAAAGATGGAAGATGTAGATGACTTGTGTGCAATGATATCGGAGTGTAACTTAGTTGGAAATCCCAAGGAGTGGTTTCTCGACTCACGTGAAACTATACATATTTGCTCTGCGAAAGAAGTCTTATTAACGTGCACTCTGCTGAGTACAATAAAGATTAATTCATGGGAAACACAGCAATAACAAGGATTTCAGAAACTGGGAAAGTAATGTTGAAAATGACATCCGGCAAGGTGTTGACTTTGAACAATATTCTGCATGTCCTTACTATTAGGAAGAATTTAGTTTTTGTTGCACTATTCGTTAAGAACGGGTATAAGTGCGTCCTAGTTAGTGATAAAGCTGTAATAAGTAAGAATGAAATGTTCATAGGAAAGGCTACCTCAATGAGGGTCTTTTCAAACTAAATGTAATGGTTGTTGACAGTATTAATAAAAATTCTGTTTTTGTTTTCTTATTGGAGTTAAGTGATTTATGGCATGCCCGTTTGGGAAGCCTTGCGAAATGTGGTTAATCTAGAAGTATTGCCTGATTTTAAATACGATAAATCGAAATGCGAAATTTGTGTGGAAAGTAAGTTTGTTAGACATCCTTACAAGTTTATTGAACAAAATTCTAAAACTTTAGACTTAATTCACACAGATATATGTAATATGAAGTCAACACCATCTCGTGGTGGGAAAAAGTATTTTATAACTTTTATTGATGAGTGCACTCAATTTTGTTATGTATATTTGCTTAATAGTAAGGATGAAGCAATTTATGCATTTAAGCAATACAAAAATGGAGTGGAATACAAATTGAATCTAAAGATAAAAATAATTCGGAGTGATAGGGGTGGATAATATGAATCTCCTTTTGCATAGATATGTTTGGAGTTTGGTATTATTCATCAAACTACTGCAACTTATACACCACAGTCAAATGGTTTGGCAGAACGAAAGAATAGAACATTAAAGGAAATGATGAATATCTTAATGATCAATTCTAGTTCATCGCAAAACCTTTGGGGGGAAGTCATCCTTACAGCTTATAAAATACTCCATAGAGTACCCCATCGAAAAATACAATCAATTCCACATGAGTTGTAGAAAGGAAGAAAACCCAACTTGAAATATTTCAAAGTGTGGGAGGTATTTAGCAAAGGTAGAGGTTCCTTTATCGAAGAGAGTTAAAATTGGATCCAAAATAATAGATTGTTTCTTTATTGGGTATGTTGTAAATAGTAAAGCCTATCGATTTTTGGTTCACAAATCTGATAATTCTGAGATTCATGTTAATACGACAATTGAATCAGATAATGCAATGTTTTTGAAAACATTTATCCGTATAAAACTGAAAGTGAGTCAACAAGTTAAAGACCTAAACAACCACGAGAAGAATCAATGGAAAATATTCTAACTAGTGAGGAACCTAGGCGTAGTACTCGATAATGAAAATCTGCTTCTTTCGGACCAGATTTTGTAGAACTATTGCTTGAAAATAAGCCTCAAACATTTAAAGCAGCTATGTCTTCGTCAAAGTCAACTTATTGAAAAGAAGCAGTCAACAGAGATTGAATCAATTTTAAGCAATCACACTTGGAAATTAGTTGATCTTCCTCTATGAAATAAACCTTTAGGATCAAAGTGGATCTTTAAAAGGAAAATGAAACCTGTGGGACTATTGACAAATATAAGGCTAGACTGGTAGTCAAAGGGTACAGACAAAAGGAAGGTCTGGACTACTTTGACACATACTCTCCAGTAACAAGGATAACATCAATTAGGATATTAATAGCACTAGCAGCAGTGCATGATCATAAAATCCACCAAATGGATGTAAAGACAGCATTCTTAAATGGAAAGTTGGAGGAAGAAATTTACATGGAACAACCTGAAGGATTTATAGTTCCTGGTAAAGAAAAGAAAGTGTGCAGACTTGTGAAGTCACTTTATGGACTCAAGCAAGCACCCAAACAATGACATGCTAAATTTGACCAAACAATGTTGGCAAATGGATTCAAGATTAACGAATGTGATAAATGTGTTTACATTAAAAATGTTATGAATCATGAATTCATTGTTTGTTTGTATGTTGATGACATGTTAATAATGAGTAAAGAAATTGACGATATAAATGCTACTAAGTGCATGTTGTCCAGCAAGTTCGATATGAAAGACTTAGGAGTTACTGATTTGATCTTAGGGGTCAGGATTATCAAAACTCCCCAGGGACTAGCATTATCTCAATCTCATTATATTGAAAAAGTATTTGATAAGTTCAAATACTTGAATTTCAATGTTGTCAAAACTCCAATTGATTTAAGTTGTACATTTTTAAAAAATTAAGGTCAAAGTGACTCTCAATTGGAATATGCCAAAGTGTTGGGAAGTTTGATGTATATTATGAATTGCACGCGACCAGATATAGCATGTGCAATTAGTAAACTGAGTCGGTACACTAGTAATTCGAATCAAACTCACTGGATGGCTATGAAACGTGTGTTGGGTTATCTAAAATATACACAACATTATGCTTTGCATTATAATAAATATTCTGCTGTGATTGAAGGATATAGTGATGCAAATTGGATCACCGGGTCAAATGATGTAAAATCCACGAGTGGTTATATGTTCACACTTGGTGGAGGAGCCGTCTCTTGGAAATCGTCCAAACAGACATGTATTGCTCGCTCCACAATGGAATCTGAATTCATTGCTTTGGATAAGGCTGGTGAAGAAGCGGAATGGCTCCAGAATTTCATAGAGGATATTCCATTCTGGCCCAAACCTGTTGGACCAATTTGCATACATTGCGATAGTCAAGAAGCAATAGGTAGGGCAGGGAGCGTTATGTACAACGGAGAGTCTCGTCATATACGACGGAGACATAACACCGTAAGGCAACTGCTCTCTAGTGGAATTATCATAATTGACTATGTAAAGTTAAGTGATAATGTGTCAGATCAAATAACGAAAGGCCTAGTGAGAAAGGTAGTTGAAAGATCATCTAAGGAAATGGGTTTACGGCTTAGGATAAGTCAGCATGACGGTAACTCTATCTAGCAGACTGGAGATCCCAAGAGCTATATTCAAGGAGAAAAACAAAGTTGTGGCTGACGGTTTGACATTGTCAATTAACTCAATCCATTCTCATGATGAAGACAATGTTCAGTACAAGGTTAAGACTTTAAGGCTTGTTAATAAGGTTTAAAGTTTTTAATGATTTGCTAAGTTTGGTAGATTTGACCAAATAGTGTATCTACGAGATGACACGGTTAGAAATCACCTATGTGAGTGTGAAGTGGAAGCCGTTTCAAAGAGAATTTTATGTCAAAAGTCTATTATTTATACACTCATGAAACCACGATGTGTCCATGGATAAAACGAACATAAACGTAAGAACCATAAACATTAAAGGGTTAATTGTGTGATATATGATTGTCTAGGTATACACCAATGTTCGACGGTTCAAAGATATCACGTCTACCGATTGACCGAGTATATCCGACATATGTTCACTACGAAAAGTCCAAAGAGAAACCTACTTATCTAGATGCAATTAATTCTTGCTTGTAAAGTACACAATTGTCTGTTTTGTTGTCTTCGAGTCATTTCCCATTCATGCAGGGGATTGTTGGATTTTTAAAAAGGTGTGAATGGAAAATGAAGAGTTGCGTCTTAATATGAAGAGTTGTAACTTTTATGAAATGTTGCGAATTTTATGAAAAGTTGTGACCTTTATGAAAAGTTGTGACTTTTATGAAAAGTTGTGACCTTTATGAAAAGTTGTGACTTTTATGAAAAGTTGTGACTTTTATGGAAAGTTGTGACTTTTATCAAAGGTGACGACATTTCTGAAAGATTGTGACTTTTCAAAGGTTTTTGACATTTCCGGTAAGGCATAATAAGAACATTTTCGCACTACCCTTTGTTTTCTATAAATTGAGGGATTTTCTCTCATTTTAAAAAGTATTAATGGACTTCTTCTTCAACTACTAAATCTAGTATTCTAAGTGTACTTTACTGTCGTTGAGTGGTTCGCTGACACCGGAGTTTTTGGTATTTATACTCTGGTGATTGAGATCATTTTACCCTGGGAGGTCATGTTCCAAATTAAACCTTGGATACTAGAGGGGAATAATTTCCTTAAGGGGACACTGTGAGTTCAGTGGACTTGATCTTTTTGCTATTAAAAATTATCCAGATTCTGCTACGTGCTTTATAAATTTTAGATTTGTGAATTAATTTCAGATCTTCTATTCTTTTGTTCTTCACTAGTTCATTAAACTTGGTAACTTCGTGTTTCTGCAAAGTTTATTGGAATCAGTAAGATTCTTTAGACACTTATTAACAATTATTCTTCTTTAAGAAAAAATATTTCGTATATTTTTTTAATCTGTTTCTGATTCTAGTTTCGCTATTAGTTTTAATTTTCTAGTTGTGAAAATATTATTAAACTTTATTGCCTTACAAAGATATTCAAAGTTTTGTTCTAAGTATGTTTGGAAAACAAGATGAACAACATCTACAAAAAACAAACAAAAAGGGAAAAGCTCACAAAAGTTGGACATGAAAGTTCATTTGGCGGAATGCTAACACCACGATGAAAATAATGCTCAAACAACAAACTCAACATCCTTCTCCCTAAAGGAAACAAAAAGAATCATTAAACAAATTATAGGAGGAGAAAAATTTATTGGAAGTGACAGCCTTTAGAGAAAAAGAATCCTTTTTCCAGCTTATAATTCTCCATTAGCACTTAGACATCGCAGATACTTCATAGCGAGTAGTACAAATTTTAATAAGATTTTCTTTTGTCAGGTAAAATCTCCATGGTCAGCAATGTAATGTGCTACTTTAGTGAATTATGAGAAACAAGGGGAAATGGACAAGCAAATCAACTAAGGTTACACTGCACATATGTTGATGTCTTAAGTGGTTGCAGTTGTTTTGTTATGCTGCAAAAGTGGCCATACATATTGGATAAGCAAAGTACTCACAAGTGTCATTCATCATAACCACATTATATATTGATGTCAAGTGAGATGAAAAAAAAAATGAATAGGGTTATTCGGGTTAGTTAGGATTAAATCATGTCATTCATATCTGTGTCACATATGGGAGAACCAGAGAAATACTTCTGCAACCCTTAAGCATTGAAATTTATGGCGTCTTTTCTTTTTCATTTTTATAGAAAATAAAATTCTTTAAATAATAAAAGATGTTAGAAGAGGCACAAAGAGAAATAAAGCACCAACTGTACATACAAGCAAAGTAGTAGTAGCAACTTAACAAAAATTTAAAACATATCTTCGATATTTTCATAGTAATTAAAACTGAACAAAAAGGTCTTGTACACAAGAAAAAAAACAATACTCATAAGCTTATTCTTATTCAAAAGATAGTATTTCCATATTCATAGAAGAAAAACAAAGTAACAAATATCAAAGAGTACTCTGATTCCTCATAGATAGACCTGTATGGGAATCAAAGTAAATTTCTGAGCTAAAACTCAAAAACATCATACAAAAATATAATTAAAAAATGAGGTTTGGGGAGGGTAGGGTATATAAAGACCCTATCCCTAAGGTATAGAGACTGTTTTCGATAAACCCTAGACTTGAAAAAACATTGGATGCAAAATTGCAAATATGTCAAGAAGATACAATATCAATCTGAGGCGTCTGGCCAACCTAAATACTATAATCATAAGATAAGTTGCCTCATTATATTCAATTTCAAATAGTCACGATCATTAGTTTCATTACGCATTTTGGTTATGTTGCTAATTTAAGAGACAGTATGCTTGAGGCAGATGTATGCATAGATGTTGTAAGTATCTATCATCGGCAGGTGTAATAGTTCCTTTCTCATAGACGCACATTTTAATATTTGAGAGAAAGAGAGCTCAATAAATCATTATTCTTATTGATAGTGTGTATTTTATTTTAGGAGAATCAAGTAGAAGAAGAGATATGATGTGCAAGTTAAAATGAATAGTTAATTGTCTAGTTATTGAAAAGTAACACTACAACCAGATAGTCAAAACGGAGTATTTTAAATTGTGTCCAAGATTAAAAAAAAAGAACATAAACAATTTTTTTCCGATAGGATATATTCCATATCATTATATTATTGTAAAAACAACTACATATTGTTTTTTTACATTATAAGAAAAGAGAAATCAAACGATTAACTCTAACAATAAAAATCATGTCAATAAGAAGTTTTTGCTAAAAGGTTCATATGTATAAACTACCGACCTGATTAGACCACATTGAGAAGGTCATTTGCTACATAAATTAGTCTTCAAAATAACAAGTTTCATCCGGCATTGGAGGATCTCAATCCCTGAAAAAATAATGAAATGTCACAAATAACTTTTTGAAGACTTTCTGAAAAACATTTGATAATGTTCTTTACACTAATATAAGAAATAAGTATATAATATTCCATAACTTTATGAGATGTAACATTGATTATTGTTGGAACATAGAAAAAAGAACTTGCGGAACTCAATAGTCCTCACCTATTGTATGCCATAGTAAGAAAATTGCATAACTGCATGTTGCTTGCTCAAACAAAATATACAACCTATTCTTTCCCGTTTCATTTTAATAAAATTCTGAAATTACACAGAAAGATGTCTTATTTTCTCAAACGTGATCACTGCTTCGACTTGAATGACCATGTAATTTTGCCACAAAGATGCAGATCAGCTGGAGCAAGTGAACCAGGTCAGTAAAATCATAGCAATGTTGAACTACAACAACATGAACACCAATAAGGGGGACAGCAGGGTAGGAGAAATGGAGGTTTGGGCTCTAGAAGGGTTTGGGGTTGCTCATATTTTACAAGTACAAAGTATTTGACTCGAAGAGGCAAGATTGCAAAATTAGACGGTACACATATTCACAAACAACTTGATATTGACAACAAATACAAAGGTAGATTTTTGTCTATCAACATTTATGTATGAAGATCAAGTCTTTTACCATATTTCAGTTAAAAAAAAGACCATCTCACCAACGAATTATTAATATAAAAATAAAAGTAGTGAAAAGATAAGAACCCAAAAGGAAGCTCTCAAGAAAAATAAAAGAAAGGTTGCCAAAGAAATAGCGACACATCCCTTACTAAGAAAACAAAGCAAAGAAATAAGGTGTCCATTTTTCCACTGCTTGGTAGCTACAAACTGAAAAGTCACTGCTACATATAAATGTTGTCCTATGATTTCTGCCAAACTTAAATGGTGGACTCTTACACACTCATATAGTTAAAGCTCTATAAATTTCATTCATCACCTCTATATAACGATAAGAAAAGTATAACAGAATGGGTCAGGAAGTATATCCAATTGTCTAAATACATAAATTATCAGCTTTTAATGTGCAATATTATAGAAAAAAAATGATCATCTGTCGAATTAGCACACTTATAATCACCTCCAGTGTTCATGCATTTAACATTAGTTAGACAACTTCATATAAACAATCAGCTATAGTGCGGCGTCATGTATTCGCCTTAAGACCATCTGTGGAATTTCATACATTGAAAACTGGTGTACATCAGGGTCACCAAACAACTGCTGGTGTAATATAATATCACCAACTAAAAACAAACTTAAATTATAATAATTGAAAATCTATAGAAAAAAAAATATTTACGAAAAGATCATGATAATTAAAAACATATCATGTTTCAATGAATGCAAGAATATGTAAAAAGTCGCATATTAGCGAAAAATTTAAGTTGTTAAGCAATAAAAATGCATCTCACACTCGGAGGAGCTGTGCGGATATACAAAGATTGATGTTGGCTACATGGCTATGAGAACTCAATGTACTGTGTACACTAAGTAAAAATTCAATAAATAAAACATATATAAGAAATCAAATACTCAAATATCAAATGTCAAATGTCAAATCTCAACTCAGAACTCCAAGGATACATACTAATTAGATAAGAAGTCACATTGTGAGTCCAATAAAAAAAAGGTAATAAACAGAAATATAAAGAATATTTTATCTAAGAGGAATTGGTATTAAGAATTTCTAAGTAAAATATAAGAAGGGAGAGGAAAACATGCTACAAAAAGACATAGCAGCGGAATGAAGAAATGGAGATATCCTTCACATTAGAGGCAATTCCATTTGCGTTTGGAGCTATCTTATTATATTTTTTTTGTTTTCTCCAATGGTTACTGGGTTCGTCTCAGAAGTAGCAGTTGCAGCTGAAGGTCGTATACAGTATGGGTCTAGTGTTGCCACTCTTAGCCTTCATCTCTTAGGTTAGAGAGTAAAGAAGAGGAATTAGAGAGGAAGAAAGGAGAAGAATGATCAAGAAGAGTACATAAGTGAAGATGTGATATAAAGACAAAAATATCCTTAGTTTACATTTAAATAACTAAATAGTGTAAATTTGTTCAACTTTTGGTGCGAAAGGTACCATATGTTTAAGTTGTGGTCGATCTACTCTTGGTGCTTCTATATATATATATATATATATTTATTTATTTATTTATTTATTTATTATTTCCTGATTAAATATTAAAATGCATATCTGTGTCGCGGACTTACTCCCATACAGTGTTTTCTTGACCGTTCATCATGATTAACTATCTAAAGCTCATTTAATCATAATGATATCTTTCGTACCACAAATAATAACCTTGAATTCATAATTCAAATTCAAGGTATGAATTCAAGGTAGAGCTAAGAGTTAAGTTTTGAGAGTTCTTTCGAATCTTTTTTAGAAAGTCCCTTTGAGTCTTTTAAGGAGTCTTCTTTAATTTCTAATAACTTGTTTCAAGCATCGAGTAATTCATGAGTCTACTTTATCATCGAGATCCTTTATATCATGAATCATAACTCTTTAATTCATATTTCAAATTCAAGAAAGAGCTAAGAGTAAAATTCAAGAAAATCTTTGAGTTCAATTGTGAATTCTTTGAGATCAACTATTGATGTGCGCTAAGTTTTGATGAACTAAGTATGAAAATGAGAAAAATCATATACATGAATTCCATATTGTTATTTAGACTCTCAAGTCGAGTCGTTCATGCCCATAAATTTGGCATGAACTTCATAAGTTGAGTATCTTTGAGAGGATTAGTGTCTTCAAGGTCTAAGTCTTAAGTATTGAGTACCTAATCATTGAGGGATTATATTCCTAATAATCATGGGGCTACTAAATGTTACCCACGAAGGTCCTTGAGTTGAGAAATGCATGCCTATACACTACGACAAATTCGATTATCAGAAACAAATAATTTCGTCATTTATAAATCATATTTCGTCATGAAAAAATTTGTGAGACGAAAAATAATTCATCACAAAAAGTATAAGAAGACGATTTAGTGCTTCGTCGCTAAAAATATTATGTTAACTAAAAAAAGAAAAATCGTCCCCAAATCCTTAAACAATTGTGACAAATTTATTTGTCGTAAAAAGTATGCATTTTTTTTTAGTTAATAGTATGTTTTGTCAATAAAAAGATTATTACTACCGACAAAATTATATTGTCGCTAGTTATTTTATTTCAACCAGTGGCTAAATCAATTTTCTCTATAGTTAAATGTCTTTCGTAGTTGAAGAAAATCAAATCTTGTTTCTAATGACTATATTTTATATACAAAAAATTATTTTACTCTTTAATATATTAGGGATAAATTTATTATATATATATATATATATATATAACCATCAAAGAATATAGTGCATCAACATTAAGTGATATTGCTTCTCTCTTAACCAAATATCTTGATTTTGAGTTTTGGATATGAAAAAAAACTTAATAGGGAGCGTTATATCCGAATAAGCCTTATTTCGACGCAAAGTATAATTAATTGACTTTCCGTATGAATATTGCATAATTATTAAAATTACTATTAGGAATTTGCTAATTTTGTCATCTCTTTCTAAACAGTAACCAACTTAAATTTATTTACTTCTCTAACCAATGTATTGATTTCATGGATTTCGATTCTTATTCTTATTTGAAACAAAAGAATAGTAATATTTCGTTAATTTTAAAATATAAAATATTTTATCATCAAAATATTCTTATTATAATGTACGTAAATTGAAGAGGAAAAATATTATTATTTCTCTTCAATATTTAATTCGCAAAATTTTAAAACTCTAACCAAAGAACTATTATTGGAAATTTAGTAAGACTCTTAGTTTACTTTTGTTTCATTTAGTTTATTTATCTATCTATTTTTTTTTATTTTTTGTTTTAATGCTCCCTAATTAAAATATTTTTACCGTCATCTGATACATTTTAAATCATATTTATTTTAGTGCAAAAAAAATGTGTTAATGAAACATAATAAAATAATAAGTTCTCTTCTAAAACAATGGGTCCCATAATTTTAGATAGACACATGGTCATCATAATTATAATTTTATATTACCCTCGAAAATGAGATTATTTATAATTGTCCTTGATCGTCCCTCATTTCACTCTTATATATAGTAACTAGATAAGTATACTCGTGCTAAACACGGGCCCAACATCATAGTCTACATGTTATGGCTCACACGAACAAGATAAATCTACGTTTGATTTAGAGAGAATAAAATGACTACAACAAATGTGAAAATATAATCATATTGAAATAACAACAATAAACATACAGAGAGAAAAAAAGGAAATAAAATTATTTCATTCAACATCTTTAACTATACTGATGGGAATTTTCAACCACAACATGATCTTTGCTCAACTCTAGATTTAAATTGACTCTACAGAATCTAGATAACCAACAAATCAGATACAAAAATTAATTTTGAAGAATTAAACAATCTAAATATTATATATTTGCATACGCGTTTTCCGACTTAACAATATCACACTTATTATCATAGTGGTTGTTGAACTTAAAGATATATTTATTTGACATATCCAATACCAAACCTTCAATGAAGAAGAAGATCATGTAGTATGTCAGCTTTGAGAGCGTAAAATCTTGCAATAACATTACTTTGTAAAAGAAGGTAGGGCTTTAGTTTTAAAATTATATTTTGTCATAGTAGAAATCTAAGTTGTACCCATATGATGTCGTTGATCAATATACACATTATTAGAATTTAGGGGAAAGAATCCATCTCACAATCATTGATATTTCAAGAAAAAATAACCTTCTAAAATAATTTGTAGAAGTAATTTCGAAAGAATTTTTTTTTATTAACATGATGATTGTTATTTAACTCAAACCAATAGCCCCCTAAAAAGGCAACAACCGTGATGAATAGATATAAAAATTACATAGCATAGCAATAATTAATAACCAAAATAATTTATTAACTCTATCGAACCTTTGTGATCCTTGAAGAATGACACAACTCTTTCTAAGAGCTACCAATCCAAGTCCTTCCATTTGCATATATCACATGAACATTTTAATAATTATAATAGGCATAAGAGATAAACATAAGAAATTGAAGAATCAAATATAGACAAATCAAATCTCCCTTAACTGAAGCATATGCTTCAGGGGAAAACATCCAAAAAACGACCATAACTTTTTTATGATGGAAAAGGTTTACGATTTTACGACTTCATATAGTATAATTTTTATATTACCACAAAAGGAAAGTGAAGAGCAGATCATGTAGTTCTCATCTGTTAGTGAAAGGTTTAGTGATCAATTTTGTTCTTAATTAATAATCATTTCACGATTCAAAATGACTTATGGATACAAATCACACAATCGAGAATAACCATATATTGAATATTTACCATCACAGTGGCACAAGAAGTAAGCTATAGGTACAAGGGAAGCAGTAAATTCGACATCAAATTACAACATTTTTTTTATTATGTGACATTATTTTGAACTTAATTGGAGGACCGAAGAATGAAAATCTCCAAGAAAACAGTTTTAATAATTCATATGAAAACATAAATGAAATATCGAAACAGGAAAGGAGTAGCGAGTAGCAATTGAAGACAGGCTCTTGGAACATTTTCCTAATAACATGATCTTGTTGACTCTTTCATAAAATATATTTTATGACCAAAATATTTTCAAGACAATAGATTTATCACTCTTGTTCTTCACTTAAATGTAAAATATGATCTAACAATCAGTTTCAAACTTGTGATACAGCTAGCACATCTTTGTGTTCCACATAGCACAACATTTACTGAAACATGAGGATTCTCTTGGCGTTCACCAACCGCTTATTAAAACTTTTAACATTCATAGATACTCTTTTTATAACTCAACTAATTCAATGAAGGACAAACAGTCCTTGGTCCCAAATAACAAAATTAACTTCTACTCTTAAAGGTCAACAAAAAACACTGGAAGATATTAGACAGTAATTTATTCAGGTCACATGGTAAGACATTCTTCTACATGCCAATTGTTTTTGAAAACATAAGGTACAGTAGATATCGTGCTTATTCCACACAACTTAAACTGGCCATTTATAATTGTGTTGGGCAATTGTTTTTGAGAAAAAAAAATACTACGCCACATCTTTTAGTTATGTTTTCCAATTCAATATTTAGCGTTTACTTCCTTTAATCTTATTCTTTTTGCTTCCCAAGAGTCAAAATAGTGGACAATAGAGCCATTTGGAATATATTGAAATGGTACTTTTCAAATGTTCAACTTCTATTTCTCAAATAGAACTTCATCTACGATATTTAAACAATTGTTTATAGCCTAAACTGTAAATGGACCTCATGAAATTGCGATATCTAAATAGTGGATTGGGCAGGAGTCACCTCTAAATCTTAGTTGCAAGTGTGATAACTTCTATAGAAGTTTATATGATATTCCAGTAATTCAAATCCAAAAGTAGAGTCAAAGGTTTCAATCCTCAAAGTTTCACAAGAATATAGTTTTAAGTTATCATCCTAATGAAAATGTGAATATATAAAACAAATATTATAAGAGGAATAAAGAAAAAAATTGTAAGTAAAAGGAACAAGGAAAAAAAGTACCTTGTTATTGTTTTTCAGAAAATATGAGAGAATACACCTGGATCTAATTCTATATACTTCTCAATCATAAAAGATCACAAGTTTTAAGTGTTCGTTGAATCGACAACGCCAATAAAGAGAGCAAAAATCAACGGTTAAGAGAAGCTGAAAATAGCAAGGGAACTATATGTAATGTATATATTATTTGTTTTCAACCGAATGGTCAGAAAGGAAAAGTTAGTATGAAACTTCCTGTCAACAATGACACTAAAAATAACAAGGAAATCATACCAAATCTACAAAGGAATTTTCTTCAAGCCAATTTTTTTTCCATCTCTTCATAGGTAGAGAAATTTCATCATGGAACAACAACAACAACACTAAAGCAAATTCAACAGTTAAATAGAAAAATGAAAATTATAAGAAATATAAGTATAGATAGAGTTAAAAATATTCTTCGAAGAATAAGAAAAATTGAAGGGGTAGGGGAAGGGAAAATGTGAAGGGATTAAAATGTGGAAAATCAAATCGTCACCAACAAGGCAGAGCTCAAATAGTCAACAAAAACCAATTGAGCTACTAAGCTACAAACTGAAGGGCTATTCTACTTTAGCAAGAGCCGATATCTCTTCCTTGAAGAAGAAATGTTTTAAGGTCACTTGAATGCGCAAGGTTAAAAGAAATTCAATGAATGAGGAAAGATTTATTGCCCTTTGATTCATTTACTATGCGACTCACATTAACATACAAATTGGTAGTAAAATTGAGAATATACCCAGTTTGAGCGTAAAGTAATCTGTGAATTGGAGCTTTTATTTAGAAAAATAATGGTCAAGCGAGTTACTACCTACATTATTTGTCAGACCTCTCCAATTCGTTATACTTATTAGGCAACTACCTAGATAGATGAAGCTCAAATGAAACTTTTAAGAACATAACAATCTTCGCCAGATCGACAGTTTCTTCTTGAGAATCGCTATATTATTAGCAAAGAATTAATATAGGTTATGTATTCTTCTCAGGAACGATAACTTATTTCTCAATTTAGCACACAAAATAAGAGGGCATCAAAATTTTACTTTTTGAAACATGAAAAAAACGTATATCACACCACTTAAGTACAAAAAGACTTGTACAATTACCAAATGAAGCTTGACTAGTGCAGTTGATTTAGCTCGTAACCCATAAGCTTTGCACCATCATCACAAAAGAAGAGATTTGAAGATGATGAATGAGCAATTTATCTTTTAGGCCTTAGCAATTTATATTATATATGCAAGTAGAGGAAAGAGATCTAGAAGGATCTGGAACGGAAAGCAATAGAAAGCTTAATTTGCCAAAATATCAATCATTCATAATTACCATTTTACCCTTACATAATAGTATAATTGCTAATTTGCCATTGGTCGTCCCACATTTCACTCTCTCTCTCTCTCAATCTATATATATATATATACTTTTCATCTATTTTTTAGACCATAAATATATTTACGGTGTCAGCCTTGCCTCTAGACATTTATATTATGGTGAGTCTCGTCTAGGAATACAAAATCGAACTAAAAATCAAATTGAATCACAAATTGAGTAAAAAAAATTAAAAAAAAATATTTAGTGGTTTGGTATTGAAAAAAAATCGACTATATTTTAGTTGGTTTAGTTTCAATTAAAAAATAATCCGAGATTAAACTAACCCGACATTATTTATGTAATTTTAAAATTTTATTTTATACATAAAAATATTTTCTCTAGTATCATTTTAAAATATTTCTTATATTATTTAATAGTTTTTATATTTTAATATATTATTTCAAGTTTAAAATTTAGAATTCTGAATGATCCAATAAAGATTATAGTTCTTAGATGTTAATAATTATAATAAAACTTAAATCAAAATCAAATTAATATTAATGTAAAAAGAAAATCAATTCAACACTAAGAATGACAATAATATTGAATATTTGTTCTTTCGTTTTACATTGTGTGTAGACAATTAAAATGCATAATCTGATTTTAATTTTTCTTAATATTTAGTAATCTAACTAATACTTATAAACTTATTTAAGCATGATTTCGTACATTTAAATTATGATTATTTTCATTATGACTTTACAATATTTATTTTACATGATGATTTCATTATTATTTTTTATTAAATATTTTTGTGTCATCAATACTCTTCTCATATTTTGGGTTATTTTTTTTATTGTATTTTGATTGGACTAAAGAAATATTTGGAGCATAAGTTAATTATATGTTTGTATGCAAACTTTATCAAAAAAATCTGAAGTTTATTAGTTTGTTTTGATTTGTAAATTTAAAAATTTGATACAATGATTTGATTTGGTATTTGAAAAATTCAAATCAACCCGAAATTGAAAAATTTTAAAAAATCAAATTTTATTAATTTAGTTTGATTTATAAATTTTACACTTATACTTTAATTTAATATTTAAAAAATCCAAACGGACCCAGTTATATATGCCCCTAGTTTCATCCTATCAACAACTGATCTTACCTAACATATTGTTGTCGAAGTGGTGTATGTATATGAGTTTATTTGGCTTGTATTAGTTGATGACCAATCAGGAAACCAAATCCTTTTATTGTACTTGTAATTAGCGTGCGATGGAAGAAAAATCACGATTTTTTCGCATAAAATTTCTCAAAATTCTTATAACTCATTAATACAAATTAGAATATTCACAAATGATTAAATTTTAGTTCCACCCGTTAGGACCGTATAAAATCAAATCGAAAATTGAACCAAATTGCAAATCGAGTCAATTGGAGAATTTTTTTTTTGGTTTGACTTGGTTTGGTGTTTAAAGAAAATTCAGACTATATTTGAAGTGGTTTGGTTTTAACTAAAAAGAAAATCTCGAGATCAAACTAACCCGACATTATATATATAATTTAACATTTTATTTTATACATAAACATATTTACTTTGATATAATTTTTTAATATTTCTTATACTTTTTCATAATTTTTTTTATTTTAATATATTATTTCAAGTTTGAAACTTAGAATTTTTGAATGGTTTCATAGAGATTATAGTCCACAAATGATGGTAATTATAATAAAACTTAAATCAAAATCAAATTAATATTAATGCAAAAAGAGAATCAATTTAACCCTAAGAATGAGAATAATATTGAATATTTTTTCTTTGTTTTTACATTGTTTCGACAATTAAAATACATAATCTAATTTTAATTTTATTTAATATTTAGTCATGTAACTTATATTTATTAAAACTTATTTTAAACCTAATTTAGTACTTTTAAATTATGATCATTTTCTTATGACTTGTTCATTTGCAATATTTTATTTTACGTGATTTCATCATTATTATTTTTTTTTTTGGAAATTTTATTGTCATTAATCATATCATTATTTGTATTATATTCTTAAGAAACACCTAAGATAGTCATATTTTGATAGGACTGAAGAAATATTCGAAGTACAAGTAAATTATATATTTGTATAAAAATACTTAAGGGAAAAAATTCGAAAACCCCCCAAAAAATCCAAAAATACCCGAGGTTGAAAAACCTGAATTTTATTGATTTGGTTTGGTTTTGATTTTGATTTATAGATTCAAAAATCCAACACAAATAATTTGATTTGCTATTTGAAAAATATGAACCAACTAATTATGTACACCTCTACCACCCACCTTGTAATACCTCTATTGCATGACACAAAACAATAACCTATTGTCCACCATATCAACTATTTTAGTTAACATGGACTTCAGATAACTACAATTCGGCTAACTCTAGCCACAAAATCAACTCACAGTGATATTAACTGACAAATGTAGGAATAGATCTACAGTATGAGAGACAGTAAACTCAACTAACAACTTAGAATACTTGCAACATCCGATCAGGTTCTTTGTTGTGTATGAGAGATAATTATTCCTCAAGAATGACTTTTGCTTTGAATATTTTTTATTGCAGCTTTACAGCTAAATGTCATTGACATGTTCCGTACGGTGAAAACTCTAAGGATCCTCTGCTGAGTAATATATTAAACCCGAAAAGGCTCAAAAATAATTTCAAACTATTGGAAATAACTTATATTTATCTTTAAATTATAGTTCGACTCAAAATTATTTTTCCCATCAAAATATTGGGTCATACTCACCCTTCTAGTTAACAGAACTATGTTAAATGTCACATGAACTCCATATAAGCGCCAAACATTTTCTACTTCCACATATACTAATAAGTTCCCTAATATCTAATTTTCCCCTCAATACGATCTCACCCATTTCCCCCATATATGAACAAAATAAAATGATTTTCTCAACAACAAAAATTGTAATTAAAAGTTGGAAGAATGTTTTGGAAAATGTTTTTCTTTTTGGAGAAAAGCCATTTTCCTTAAATTTGAGAAAAATAAATTGACTTGAAAAACATTTTTCAAAACATTTAAGACAACCAAACATGAGAAAATTGGATCAAACACACCCTAAATGCCTAAACTCATTTCTTCAAGTGTTAGTACTATGATTTGGGGGGGTTAAAGACGTTGTTATTGAAATAACATTCTATTTTTTGTATAGATCAAACAATAGTTACACTGCAATTTATTTCGGCATGACATTTTTATCTATATACATTCCCACAAACACAATAGTTTCTGTATTGACGATGTTATGAGACAGGTCCTAATGTTTTGCGATGATCATGAACAAAAGAAGTTGATAACGACTAGAGTCATCCTTTAAAGTTGATACATCACATGATAGTACCAAGAAAGCAATTGGTATGTAGTAGACTCACCTTCTTTATTCTGTTTAATGTAATAAGTTTTTAATTAGCTATACCATTGTAATTGAGAAATGGTAATTCTAATAAGGTGAATGCTGAAAACGGACTAGGACTTATGTAAAGTATTTGTCGTTTGTAGTCACTAAATTATGTATCTTACAAATTATGACTTGATAGGTGAAATTTTATTGAAGGAAATCACTAAATTATGTATCTTACAAATTATGACTTGATAAAATGAAATTTTATTGAAGGAAATCAGTTACTCTACTGCTTATAATACTTAAATTTGTTAATGTAATGTAATGGCATGACATGACATCTGACATCTCTGCTTCATTAGCTATTTGTTGTTCATCTTGTATTACAAACATACTTAGAATAAAACTTTGAACATCTTTGTAAGATAATAAAGTTTAAGAATATTTTCAAAACTAGTAGCGAAACAAGAAGCAGAAGCAGATTTTAAAAATAATATACGAAATATTTTTTTAAAGAAGAATTGTTGTTAATATGTGTCTAAAGAATTTTACTGATTCCAACAAACTTTGCAGAAACATACCAAATTTAATGAACCACTAAAGAACAAAAGAATAGAAGAACTGAAATTAATTCAAAAATCTAAAGTTTGTAAAACACATACCAGAATTTGGAAAATTTTTAATAGGAAAAAGATAAAATCCACCGAATTCACAGTGTCCCCTTAAGGAAATTATTCCCCTCTAGTATCCGAGGTTTGATTTGGAACATGACCTCCCAGGGTAAAATGATCTCAATCACCAGAGTATAGATACCAAAAACTCCGGTGTCAGCGAACCACTCAACGGCAGTAAAGTACACTTAGAATACTAGTTGAAGAAGAAGTCCATGAACTCTATATTAAAATAAGAGGAAATCCCTCAATTTATAGAAAACAAAGGGTAGTGCAAAAAGTTTCTTATTGTGCCTTACCGGAAATGTCATAAACCTTTGGAAAAGTCACAATCTTTCATAAAGGTCGTCACCTTTCATAAAAGTCGCAACTTTCTATAAAAGTCACAACTTTTGATAAAAGTCGCAACATTTCATAAAAATCGACAACATTTCATAAAAGTCACAACTCTTCATAAAAGTCACAACTTTTCATTTTCCATTCACACCTTTTTAAAAATCCAACACTATTTACTATAAGATACATAATTTTTAATTATAACATTTGTTGACGTTTGCTATCGTATTTTGACTGCTGGTCTTAATATATGGCTACTGTGATCATCATAGCGAGCATGATTTCATCAAATTTCTTTCAGATATTCAATTAAGTAGGAGAAATCCTTTTTTAATATGTGGAAGTTGTGTCTTTTATATGTTGCAATAATCTTCCTGAAATAATGGAACTTATCATGTTGTACTTCAATCTCTCTCATTTATTAATCAGCACTTTCACCAGTCGTACAGTTATCTATAACATAAGAGTCAAAAGCTCAGTTATGTGTTAAAGCGTAATACCAGGTGATAATTTGAGTTTTAGAATATCCCAAGAGCTAAATTCTCTTTACTGTAACTAATGCTTACATTTTTAGTATATTTAATTAGGTAGATTATGGAAGAACTCATAACTCAAGAATACTTAGCAATCCCAGTAAAATCCATTTTTTGTTGCATCTGAATTTTTCAATATCGATCTTTAGTTGAATGAATATTTGAACTATAGAAGAGCCAAATTTGAGATAATTGAGGGAAAAATCATTATTTCAGTCGATATGTGTTAATTGTACAAGGTTGTTCTCTTTTGTCTCATAGTCCCCTGCGTTTGTCAATGTCCCTTTTTTGAATTATCATTTCTTCCCGTAAGGACTACTGATTATTGCAATTTCAGGTAATTTTTCTCTCAAATCAAAGTTTTTCCTCTTTCTTTCAATTATCTCTAACAAGTTTTCTCAATTTCATTGATTGATGATTTTGGCTTTGTCCCCTTGCTTCTTTAATTCTATATCTTTGCGATATTTTTCATCTTCTCAATTGGATGTGGGTTGAATTGATTTTTTTATTATTGATCCAATTAAAGTAAAGCTCCAATAAGTTACTGTGTTTATACTTTTTCATTTATTTGAACTAATTGAGGGAAACATTGTAAAAGTTAATTGGCTCTCTCTTCCATTCCTATTGATTATAAATAATAATTATTGTTTAAACTTTCTTTACATTTGGTTTCATTGTTGTCTCATACATAGTATGTACAACATGTAAAATATCATTTTCTTGGAGACAGAGAAGCTGAAACAAATATTCAGTAATAGTGTGGGGACCTTATCCTCTTTTTGATTAAATTGATCCACTTCCCTTGCTAGCTTGTCTCGTTTGTGCTGCAGCGGTAGTTCATTTATCTCTTTTTTCTTCTTCTTTTTTTTTGTTTCAATTATATAAGGAACAAAAGTTTTACCCTAATGCTCTGAATTTGGATTAGGGTGTTCAATAAAAAAATGTTGCTTTTTTTGTAAAAAATTATAAAGAAAATTTTTTTGAAAGAAAATTATAAAGTAAGCATGGGAATAATTCATCTAGTATTGTTTATAAAAGTAAGAATTGGTTCTGATTAAGAAGATGTTAGACATTTGTTTGTCATACCTCACAAAGGATGTTCAGGTAAAACCTTTAATTATTAATATGAATATATGAATTGTTCAAAATTTTAAAATATTCGTCACATAAATGTAGTCAATTCTTTTTTCAATTTAAATTTCATATGTTTTTATGGTGAAATTGTATATACCCCTTGACTTTACTTTAAAGATAAAACTCCCCCCTCAACTTTGACAAATGATCATTCTTCCACCTTTTTCTTAATTATTTTTTTTTAAAAAAATGTCTTTTCTAACCTGACATATCAATTTTCTTATACTTCTTTTGAAATCATAATATTTTTCGGCCAAAAAAGAATAGGAAAAAATATTGATTGAGTATATAAATTAAGGTCCTAATATTAAATAAATGAACAAAATAAAAATGTTAACAAAACCTATATTGTATAATAATAACATATTTCATAAAAAAATTTTAGATGATCATCTATTTATATTGTAAATGAATTTTAAGTTATGATTTAGAAAACATTTCATTAATGACAATCAAAATTTGTTTATATGCATAGATAACAGAGAATAAGAGATACACAAAATTACTTAAACTTGCCCTTCAAACTTGGTTTTAATTGTTATCTACGTCTTTTAATTTTGAATATCCATAATTAGATACTAAAACTTTTGTAAAGCTAAACAAGTAGAAACATACATTCTACATGACAATTTGTATGAGGTACACTCGAACTGATTGTATTATGTCATATATGACGCATATTATATCATGTGCAAGACGCATTTATGTATTTGTTCAACTTTACTCAAGTTTAAACATGCCCTTTAAACATGACTTCATCCGTAATCTATGCCCTCTCATTTTAGGTGCAAATAAGTAGACACTTATACTTTTATAAAGTTAAACAAGTAGACACACATTTTACATGATAATTTGCATGAGATAGACTCAAAATTATTGTATTATGTCATGTATGACACATGTTAAGCTATATGTATGTTGTGTTTGTCTATTTGTTTAACTTTATACAAGTTTAACTGTCTACTTGTGCACACTCATAAGTTGGAGGGCGCAGATGCCAACTAAGACCAAGTTAAAGAGATTGTTAATATATTATGTCAAAGAGATAAATGAAACCTAAATATGCATGTACATTATACATTCGCACATACATACTTAATGTGTGTAATATTAAAATGACAATCATAAAAAATAACTCTAGATGTTGCAATAACCTTTAATTTTATAAAGCTAATGAACTTACAAAAATCTATAGATACAAAAGTTTATAAGTAAAATATTATAATATATATATATATATATATATATATAGCCGTCATTAGGTCGTTCAGAATCATGTCATTTCATTGCAACAACTGTTTCAGGACACATAAACATTCTAGAAGCCTAGGCTTTAAAGAAAAGTATCTTAAAAACTTTGCTGGTGTTTTAGAGCTTGCATTTCTCGTGTCATCACCCTTATTTAACCATCTAGAAGATCCACACACAGAGCAATTATCTTTCTCAGCATTTTCATTTCAAAATAACATGCAATCATTAGGGTATGCATGTATTTTGTCATAGCCGAGACCCAAATCTTTTATGATTTTTTTAGCTTTATTGAAAGACTCGGGCAGTTGAACAAAGGGAAATGCTTCTTTTAACAAGTCTAACAGGATCATAAAAGCCACATCACTCAACCCATGTAGGAATTTTAGCAAGTATAACCGAATGATGAAACTCAACTTACTGAAGTTCTCACACCCCGAATATAACTCTTTTTTCCTTCATCCAGTAATTTAAAAATTCTCTTTGCATCTTCAGATAGCCCTTCTCTCTCTCCTTCTCCATGACTTGTTTCACCCTCTAAATTGCGAAATGTATCATGAAGTAGTCCATCAATATCATCATGATTTCTTGAAAGTTGTGTATTTCGTGAGAAAACTCTCTCCTCGTGAAAAATTTATTTGTTGTATCCATCCACAAATTCATTTACAATCAAGTGATCCCCCACCACATTTCTCTAATGCCAATAACGATTGATGCATTTTTTGCAAGGGCATAATATTTCATTTCCTTTTGAAGCTCTTTGAATGTGTTATCAAGAAAATCATTCACTCCAATAATATATTTATCATTGCATCGTCTTATACTCATTCAACTTGTATCTAAATTATCCATTGATATTTAACAGCCCAAACAGATAAAAAGAATCAAATTTATGATAAACTATGAAATAAGAAAACAACAATATTTTACACAAGACAAACATATCTCAAAATGTACAAGGAGAATATGTAGTTTAAAACATATAGCATTCACAATTCAATTTACAACAAGCATTACATAGTTTTTCTTAATATAAGAAACAAATCCTGTTATAATTGGAAATATATACAAAACACTTATCTACATGACCTGTCAAGAAATAACTTTAACAAGTTTATCATGATTTCAAATTTGTTATTAACGACTTATATATGAACATTCAATAAATGGAAAATGGTCGCTGGACATACGAATCGCCTTGAGGATTCAATTCTTTTCAAAAAAGTATCCCTATAGATTTTCTTTTTCATAAAATCAAGGCAAACCATTCCTTAAAAGTGATAAAACGGAATTTTATGTAAATAATATTGATCTAGAATTTTAGGATGTTTCAGATTTTCACGTCAAAAAGTGTAACACCAATAGTGAAATTCAATTTTTCCCACTTTCATGATAATGTATCTCTTGTTTCGTGTTGCTGTATGTATCTCTTTAACAATAATGAAACCAAAATTTCTTACATAGCTACTCAAGCTAGAGTTGAAATCAAAGAAGACATCATCAATGCAAGGGTAATCAAAACTAATTGAATGACTCATAGAATAACAAATCCAACACCAATATCAAGAGAAATATTTTGTACAGTAATCAATTTCACCAATACTACCAACAAAACTTTAAACCAACAATAGCTAAAACTTAATGAAAAAGAACCCACAAATAGAGAAATACATTAAATATACTAACTACACCTCAACGATTAAAGGAAAAAGAAGAGATTCAAGAAGAAAACCTCAACAACTCAAACTTGAAGTTTCTTCAGCTATAACCTAAAAGATGTTAGAACAGAACCTTCAGTTGTTAGAGAAAAATGTCAAGATTTCTCATATTTCACAAGCAAACCTTCAGACCTCCATTTACTTCGCTTTCACAATAATTTCTAGAGAGAATAGTAGCCAAACTCAGTGTCTGTCTATAATTATCCAATTTTGATAATTGAATCAAATACCCATGAAACAACATATGTAAGCAGAGAAAAGAAAGATACATACAAAGAAGTCATTTTTGAGAACTATTACCAATATGTCTTGTTAAATCAGTGGTTCATTATTCAAATTAGACTAAAACACAACAGAAACAGTAGCCCTGCTCAGAAAATTACAACTTGAAATCCAATAAATTAGAGGCCCAAAGTTCAGCTTGAAATTACAGACAAGAAGAACTTATTATATATTCAAATCATTGCACATTTGGAACCAGTAGCACATTTTAGTACCCACCAGTAGCAAATTTTAGATTATTCCATTATCATGTTAATTTATCTCTTATTTCCTGTTATTCTAACTTAAATTTTAAATAATAATGTAAGTGAGACTTGGAATCAATGAAGACGTCATCAATACAAAGATATTCAAACCCGATTGAATAACTCATGGACAAGAAATACAACATCAATTTCAAATTAAATAGGTCCAGAGCAGTCAATTTAACCATAAATACAACAAAATATTAAACCCACAATATCTACAACTTAATGAAAAAGAACTTACAAAATAGAGAAATACATCAAATACACTAACCACACCCAATTATTAAAGACAAAAAAAATCAAAGAACAAACCTCAAATGTTCAAACTTGAAGTTTCTTCAGCTATAACCTCAAAGATGTCAGAACAGAACCTTTAGTTGTTGAAGAAAAAACCATCAAATGTCTCAGATTTCACAAGCAAACCTTCAGCCCTCCATTTCCTTCAATTTCACAACAATTTCTAGTGAGAATAGTATTCAAACTTAGTGGATCTGTCTCTATAATGATCCAATTCTGTAATTGAATCAAATACCCATGAAACAACATATGTAAGCAGAGAAAAGAAAGATATACACAAAGAAGTCATTTTTGAGAACTGTTACCAATACGTCTATGTTAAATCATTGATTCATTATTCAAATCAGATTAAAACACAAGAGAAACAGTAGCACTACTCAGAAAATTACAACTTGAAATCCAATAAATTAGAGGCCCAAAGTTCAACTTGAAATTACAGACAAGAAAAACTTACCATAATATTCAAATCCTTGCACATTTGGAACTAGTAGCACATTTCAGTATCAACCAGTAGCAAATTTTAGATTATTCTATTTTCATGTTAATTTATCTTCTTTTTTTCTGTTGCTCTAACTTAAATCTTCAACAATAATGTAAGTGAGAGGTAAAATCAATGAAGACATCATCAACACAAGGGTGTTCAAGCCCGATTAAATAACTCATGGACAAGAAATACAACATCAATTTTAAGTTAAATAGGTCTAGAGCAGTCAATTTCATCATAAATCCAACAAAACATCAAACCCACAATTATCTACAACTTAATGAAAAAGAACCCAGAAATAGAGAAATACATCACATACACTAACCACACCCAAATATTAAAGACAAAAGAAGAGATTCAAGAAGAAAACCTCAAAAGTTCAAACTTGTAGTTTCTTCAGCTATAACTTCAAAGATTGAAGAAGAGAACCTCCAACAGTTGAAGAAGAAAATCTCTATTTCCTTAGATTTTACTAGAAAATATACAACCCTCCATTTCATTAGATTTCACAGGAGGTTTGAAGAGATAAATGAGTTCAAATTCGAAGAAAAATGGGTCTATGTTTACCCTAAAATCAAAGACATGAAGAACTTAATTACCATGTTCCATTCTTCCGCTTCTGCTAAACTCCACAACTTTTATCTTCCATCGTTCTGCTTCTGCTAAACTTCACAACTTCTATCTTCCATCGTTCTGCTTCTGCTAAGCTCCACAAATGGATGAAAAATTAGGTAAAAAAGAAGAGGGGTATTGTCACGACCCAAAACGTGTCGTGAGTGGCACCCACACTTATCCTACTATGTGAGCGAACCAACCAATCTGAACCCCAACATTTCAAACATAATAAATAGAAAACAATGCGGAAGACTTAAAACTCATTAACAAAATCAATAATCAACTTCTAAATCTCAAAACTTATCATTATCCCCAAAATCTGGAAGTCATCATCACAAGAACATCTATCCTCAAACTTACTAAAACTAAGAGTATCTAAGAAGCTAAAATAACTAAACAGCTAGTCCATGCCAGAACTTCAAGGCATCAAGACGTGAAGAAGAAGATCCAGTCCAAGCTAGAAATAATAGCTCACCCTGAAATCAGACGTGATAAAGATTGGCTAGAGTTGCGCTTGAGTTGAAGACGACGGTACGTTTGCTGCACTCCACAATGAACAAAAGGAAAACATACAAGTAGGGGTCAGTACAAAACACGAGTACTGAGTAGATATCATCGGCCAACTCAAAATAGAAAGCAATATATATCAGATCATATCATAAAATTCAACTACAATACTCAACCGGTAGCAACAACAAGTACAAGGATCATTGATAATAACGCCAAGTACACCCATGAGGACTCAAGCCTCCATACCATACTCATTTGGGAAATAAGTTCATTAAATTTTGAGTATATTAAGATAATTCAAGATTCATTCTCTTTATTCCTCTTGTGTCAGAACGTGACACTCCGATCCCCTAATACTACGTGTCGGTCCGTGACACCCGATCCCCTAATATTACGTGTAGGTTCATGACACCCGATCCCCTAATACTACGTGTCGGTTCGTGACACTCGATCCCCTAATACTATGTGTCGGTTCGTGACACCCGATCCCCTAATACTATGTGTCGGTTCGTGACACCCGATCCATTAACCTCATTCTTTTAGTTCATCAAGCCTTCTTTTATACCAAGGCATCATCATTAACAAAGAGGTTTTAGGTTTAAGCTTCACAACCTTATCTTTCCAACCCATTACAATTACATAATCACATCATGCAAGCATACAATTAAGCATATAACAGATTTTACAATACTACCCAATACATATTATTCACTATTAGGAGTTTACTATGAAATAGCATAAAAACCATAACCTACCTCCACTGAAGAATTCGTGATCAAGAATCTACTTTTCAATGCTTTGCTTTCCTCTGCGTTCTCTCCTCTTGATTGATCGTTTCTCCCTCTCTCCGTTCTTTCTATTTTTCTTATTCAAACCCTTTTTCTTTTACCCTAATTAGCATATAATTAAGTATAAAAGATGACAAAAGTAACCCACTAATTAATTTAAGGTTATCTCCTTTAAGCCTCAAGTAATTGAATTATTAATATTACCCACTAACTTCATAATTATAAGCAGGAATAGTCCAAAACGCCCCTTAAAATATTTAATAGAAATCTGGCCCAGTCACAGTTACGCAGCCTATGACGGCCCGTCGTGCCTGCGACGTTCTGTCCTGCTGCTTCCGTCGCGAAGTTCAGAGACTCAATTCCTTGAAGAGTCTGTGACGACCCGTCATGCCTGTGACGGTCCGTCCTGTCATTTCGTCGCGAAGTTCAGAGAGTCGATCTCAGTACCCAAATTTCAGAATTCTAAGTGTTTTGGAACGAGACACCCTCGATGGTCCGTCGTGCCCATGACGGTCCGTCGTGGGATCCGTCGACTCAGACACTTATTACCAGAAATACTCTACTGCTCAAAACGACTAAACAGGTCGTTACAATAGATACCAATTTACCCATCGTTCCTCCCTGAATGATCACAAAAAGAAAAACAAGGGCGAAAAGGAGTACCTGAATCTGTAAACAGGTGTGGGTATCTTTCTTGCATATCAGCCTCTTTCTCCCAAGTGGATTCTTCAACCGGCCGATTCTTCCACTGAACCTTGATGGATGCAATCTCTCTTGACCACAACTTGCGGACTTCTCTATCTAAAATAGCAACAGGCTCCTCCTCATAAGACAAATTCTCATCAATAAGAACTGAATTCCAACGAATGATGTAGTTTCCATCCCCATGGTATCTTTTCAACATAGACACATGAAATACCGGATGCACTCCTGACAGTCCTGGGGGTAAGGCTAATTCATAAGCTACCTCCCCCACGCGCTTCAGAACTTCAAATGGACCAATATATCTCGGACTAAGCTTACCTCGCTTACCAAACCGCATCACCCCTTTCATGGGTGAAACCTTCAGCAAAACTTGCTCGCCCTCCATAAACTCCATGCCTCTAACCTTTCAATCTGCATATTCTTTCTGCCTACTTTGAGCCGCTAAAAGCTTTTCTTGAATGCATTTCACTTTATCTAACGATTCCCTCAGAAGGTCAGTACCCCAAGGTCTAACCTCAAATGCATCAAACCACCCAATGGGAGATCTACATCTTCTCCCATACAGTGCCTCAAATGGGGCCATATCAATACTTGAGTGATAGCTATTATTGTATGAAAACTCTGCTAAGGGTCAGAAGTTGTCCCAATAGCCACCAAATTCTATCACACATGCACGAAGCATATCCTCCAACACTTGAATCGTTCGCTCAGACTAACCATCGGTCTGAGGATGGAACGCAGTACTAAGGTCCAACCTAGTACCCAATTCCGCATGCAATGTTTTCCAAAACTTAGAAGTAAACCGCGTACCTCTATCTGATATGATGGAGAGTGGAACCCCATGCAATCGAACAACCTCCGAGATGTAAAGTTTGGCTAACTTCTCTGCATTGTAAGTCACCTTGACCGGAATGAAGTGAGCAGACTTAGTTAACCTATCAACAATCACCCAAATGGAATCATACTTACCCATTGTCTTGGGAAGACCAACCACGAAGTCCATTGCAATTCTCTCCCACTTCCATTCAGGAATGGGCATTCTCTGAAGTGTCCCTCCAGGCCTCTGGTGTTCATACTTTACTTGCTGACAATTCGGGCATTGAGCAACAAACTCAACAATGTCACGCTTCATCCTACTCCACCAAAAATGTTGTTTTAGGTCATGATACATCTTGGTTGCACCAGGATGTATAGAATACCTTGAACTATGGCTTCTGTAAGAATAGTGTGAATCAAGTCATCGACGCGGGGTACACATACCCTTCCCTTAATTCTCAAAACACCTTTCTCGTCAATTTTTGCTTCTTTAGCCTCTCCTCGCAACACCTTATCTCGAATCCGAATCAGCTTCTCATCATTAAACTACTTTCCCTTAATCTTGTCAAGAAAGGAAGATCTTGCCTCCACACAGGCCAAAAACCCTCCCTTATCATTTACTTCTAGCCTCATGAGGTCATTAGCCAGAGTCTGAACCTCCCTAGCCAACGGGCGTCTGGAAACCTGTAAGTGAGCTAGGCTTCCCATGCTCCCTGCTCTTCTACTTAACGCGTCTGCCACAACATTAGCCTTTCGTGGGTGATACAAGATAGTAATATCGTAGTCCTTCAGTAGTTCCATCCATCTCCTCTGTCTCAGATTCAAATCTTTCTGAGTAAAGACATACTGTAATCTACGATGATCTGTATAGACTTCACACTTAACCCCATATAAATAATGCCTCTTAATGCAAACACTACCGCAGCCAACTCCAAATCATGGGTCGGATAATTACGTTCATGCACCTTTAATTGCCTTGAAGCATAAGCAATTACATTCTTCTCTTGCATTAGCACTGCACCCAAACCAGAATAAGATGCATCACAATAAACAATAAAGTTCTTACCTTCCACTGGCAAGGTGAGGATTGGTGTAGTAGTCAACAAAGTCTTGAGCTTCTGAAAGCTTTCTTCACACTCGTCCGACCATACAAATGGAACACTCTACTTAGTCAAGTTTGTCAATTGGGAAGCAATAGAAGAGAATCCCTTGACAAATCGACGGTAGTAGCTGGCTAAACCAACAAAGCTCCTTACTTCTGACACATTAGTAGGTCTTACCCAATTCCTCACTGTTTCAATCTTAGATGGATCCACCATCACTCCATCCTTAGAAACTACGTGCCCTAAGAAGGACACTGAATCTAGCCAAAACTCACACTTGGAGAATTTGGCATAAAGCTTTTTCTCCCTCAACATTTCCAACACAATTCTCAAGTGCTCCTCATGTTCTTTCTTGCTCTTTGAGTATACCAGTATATCATCAATGAATACAATGACAAAGAGATCCAGATATGGCTTAAAAATCCCATTCATCAAGCTCATGAAAGCAGCAGGGGCATTCGTAAGCCCAAAAGACATTACTAAGAACTCATAATGCCCATACCTGGTCCAGAAAGCAGTCTTGGGCACATCCATTGCCCGTATTTTCAATTGATGATAACCAGATCTCAAGTCGATTTTTGAGAAGGTACAAGCACTTTGTAACTGATCGAACAAATCATCAATGCGAGGAAGAGGATACTTGTTCTTAACAGTTACTTTATTTAGTTTCCTGTAGTCTATGCACATCCGAAAACTTCCATCCTTCTTCTTCACAAACAAAACGGAGCACCCCAAGGGGATGCACTTGGTCTAATAAAGTCTTTTACTAACAATTCTTGAAGTTGGGCCTTTAACTCTCTTAACTCAGCGGGAGCCATTCTATAAGGGGGTATAGAAATGGGGCGAGTACCCGGCTCCAGATCAATGCAAAAGTCAATATCCCTATCCGGTGGCATACCAGGAAGGCCTGCAGGAAACACATCCAGAAACTCACAGACTATCGAAACCGACTCAATTGAAGGAACTTGGGTAGTATCATCCCTAAGATGTGCCAAGAACGCTAAACAACCCTTAATAACCATTTTCTTAGCACAAAGAAAGAAGATGATACGAACCGGATTGGAAGTGTAGTCACCCTCCCACACTAACAGATCTGTCCCAGGCTTGGCTAATGTCACAGTTTTAGCATTACAATCTAAGATTGCAAAGTTTGGAGAAAGCCAAGTCATACCCAGAATTACATCGAAATCAACCATTTCTAAGATAACCAAGTCTACATGAGTATTGCTCCCCACAAACATTACAAGACAAGACCTATACACCTTTTCAACTATCACAGACTCACCCACCGGAGTAGAAACACGAATAGGCATGTCAAGCAATTCACAATGTAAGTTAAGACCAGTAGAAAATGAAGAAGATACATATGAAAATGTGGATCCAGGATCAAATAATACGGAATCCATGCAATCACAAACCAAAAGATTACCTGTGATAACAGCATCGGTTGTTTCCGCTTCCGACCACCCGGGGAAAGCGTAACAATGGGCCCTATCACCTGTCTGCCCGTTGCCCCTACCATGTTATGCCGTAGTGGCTCCATTTTGCCCGTCACCCCGTCCGTTTTGGTAACCACCATTACCTCGGCCACCACGTCCTCCAGAATGACGGCCTCTTCCATGACCACCTCTACCTCTAACTATTGGAGGTCTGTAACTCGGTTTTGGACAATTCCTCCTAATATGTCCAGTCTCTCCACATCCATAACATTCTCTGGATTCAAGCATAGGTCTCTGTGAGAACGACGGAGTCTGGGGATATCCTCCAAACTCAAAGAAATGTTGACCGGTCTGTGGTGGACCCCCAGCTACAGCCTGTAGTGAAGACTGAATAGGTCGGGCTGGATAACCTCCTGAACTTTGCCCTCTAGAGTAGGAACCATTAAACTCACCTCCTTTACGAAACTGCTTAGTTGCTAATGCCATGGTGAAATCATCTGGCTTCACTCCCTCCACCTCTATCACAAAGTCTACCACTTTCTGAAAGGATTTTGCCGTAGCAGCTACTTGTAAGGCTGAAATCCGCAAATCTGACCTCAACCCCTTCACAAAACGGCAAATCCGCTCTTGTGGACTGAAGAAAAGCTGGGTGGCATATCTGGAGAGTGCACGAAACTTAGCCTCATAAGCAGAAACCGACATCCTGCCTTGCTCTAGGCTTAGAAACTTATCTCTCCTCCTATCCCTCAAAGTACGGGGTATATACTTCTCCATAAATAAACTAGAGAATGATGCCCAAGTCATAGGTGGTGCCTCTGTTGGTTGACACTCCACATGTGACCGCCACCACATTTTGGTGTTCCTTTGAAATTGATAGGTCATAAACTCGACGCCAAATCGTTCTACTATACCCATCTTGTGTAGTAACTCATGACAGTCAACCGGAAAATCGTAGGCATCCTCAGATTCAGCACCCTTGAAGACTGGAGGTTTTAATTTCAAGAACTTACTGAAAAGTTCATGCTGATCACTTGTCATTATAGGCCCTGTAGTCAACCGAGGAAACGTGCCTATTTCCAATGAGGCATCCATGCGGGGAGCCACAACAGCTTCATGTTGTACTCCCACAACCTGAGGTGCTGGTGCAGAAAACACTGGAGGTGTCTGGCCCTGATCAGATAACCCGCTAAGATAAGCAAGAACCTGATTAATCATCTCTGGGGTAGGTTGGGGTGGGAATTCCTCATTCTGCACTTGCTCATTCTCCCCTTCCTCCCCCTCTCTTACTACTTCCTCAGTCGGTGGAGGAGTCACCGCCCTAGTACTAGATGGGCTAGGTGCTTGTCCTCTTCCTCTAGAGGACATCCTCCCATGACCTCTTCCACGACCTCTTGCCACTACTCCTCCTCGAGCTACAGCCCCAGTGGTTGGCTCAGACGCATCTTGTCTTGCCGGTGTTGGTGTTGGCGCAGTTGTTGCTCTAGTTCTAACCATCTGCAAAATAGAGTGAAGATGGTCAGATACCAATTTGTATCACCTAGATACCAATTGGATCCAAGTAATAGCACGAAAGAAAGAAAGAAGGAATGGAATTTTCCTAAAGTCTTATAGCCTCTCAAAGAAAAGTAAAGGCGTCACCCTACCGTTCCTTAAGACTCTACTAGACTCGTTCTTGTGTGATGAGACCAATGAACCTAATGCTCTGATACCAAGTTTGTCACGACCCAAAACGTGTCGTGAGTGGCACCCACACTTATCCTACTATGTGAGCGAACCAACTAATTTGAACCCCAACATTTCAAACATAATAAATAGAAAACAATGCGGAAGACTTAAAACTCATTAACAAAATTAATAATCAACTTCTAAATCTCAAAACTTATCATTATCCCCAAAATCTGGAAGTCATCATCACAAGAACATCTATCCTCAAACTTACTAAAACTAAGAGTATCTAAGAAGCTAAAATAACTAAACAGCTAGTCCATGCCAGAACTTCAAGGCATCAAGATGTGAAGAAGAAGATCCAGTCCAAGCTAGAAATAATAGCTCACTCTGAAATCAGACGTGATAAAGACTGGCTAGAGTTGCGCTTGAGTTGAAGACGACGGTACGTTTGCTGCACTCCATAATGAACAAAAGGAAAACATACAAGTAGGGGTCAGTACAAAACACGAGTACTGAGTAGATATCATCGGCCAACTCAAAATAGAAAGCAATATATATCAGATCATATCATAAAATTCAACTACAATACTCAACCGGTAGCAACAACAAGTACAAGGATCATTGATTAACGCCAAGTGCACCCATGAGGACTCAAGCCTCCATACCATACTCATTTGGGAAATAGGTTCATTAAATTTTGAGTATATTAAGATAATTCAAGATTCATTCACTTTATTCCTCTTGTGTCGGAACGTGACACTCCGATCCCCTAATACTACGTGTCGGTCCGTGACACCCGATCCCCTAATACTACGTGTCGGTTCGTGACACCCGATCCCCTAATACTACGTGTCGGTTCGTGACACCCGATCCCCTAATACTATGTGTCAGTTCGTGACACCCGATCCCCTAATACTACGTGTCAGTTCGTGACACCCGATCCATTAACCTCATTCTTTTAGTTCATCGAGCCTTCTTTTATACCAAGGCATCATCATTAACAAAGAGGTTTTAGGTTTAAGCTTCACAACCTTATCTTTCCAACCCATTACAATTACATAATCACATTATGCAAGCATATAATTAAGCATATAGCAGATTTTACAATACTACCCAATACATATCATTCGCTATTAGGAGTTTACTATGAGATAGCATAAAAACCATAACCTACCTCCACCGAAGAATTCGTGATCAAGAATCTACTTTTCAATGCTTTGCTTTCCTCTGCGTTCTCTCCTCTTGATCGATCGTTTCTCCCTCTCTCCGTTCTTTCTATTTTTCTTATTCAAACCCTTTTTCTTTTACTCTAATTAGCATATAATTAAGTATAAAAGATGACAAAAGTAACCCACTAATTAATTCAAGGTTATCTCCTTTAAGCCTCAAGTAATTAAATTTTTAATATTACCCACTAACTTCATAATTATAAGCAGGAATAGTCCAAAACGCCCCTTAAAATATTTAACAGAAATCCGGCCCAGTCAGGGTTACGCAGCCTATGACGGCATGTCGTGCTTGCGACGTTCCGTCCTGCTGCTTCCGTCGCGAAGTTCAGAGACTCAATTCCTTGAAGAGTCTGTGACGGCCCGTCATGCCTGTGACGGTCCGTCCTGCCATTTCGTCGCAAAGTTCAGAGAGTCGATCTCAGTACCCAAATTTCAAAATTCTAAGTGTTTTGGAACGAGACACCCTCTACAGTCCGTCGTGCCCATGACGGTCCGTCGTGGGATCCGTCGACTCAGACACTTATTACCAGAAATACTCTACTACTCAAAATGACTAAACAGGTCGTTACAGGTATAAATGAATACGCTGTGTTCTGCTTGTGGAAGAGAAAGGAAATGAGCAAATGTTTGGTTCTTTCTATGGATAAAGAGAAATGTAATTTTACTTTAGAAAATTAACTAATAGTAAAATAGAATGAAAAATTTTGACGGGTCAGCGAAAATAATAGAGGAAAATTATGGAGGGATTTAATATATGATTGTTTCATTAGAGTAATATACACAGTAAATATTGTCATAGATTACTTTATGGCAATGATAACAGTAACTGTTGCAATATAGAGGGTCTATTGAAATGGTTCTCATACAATGACAACAGATTTATTTATTACTTAGTCGTAGCAATAATATACAATTCTTTTGGCAACGGATCAAACCGTTGCAATAGACCTTCTATAGTAATAGTGGCTTAAGTGTTGCTAAAAAATCTTTTGCCGCAGGCCTAATTTCTAATAGTGAAAGTGGCTCACAATTTTTCTACATTTGATACAATTAAGCCCCATAATAATGGCCTAATCATTGATTTGGACCCACATACATTTATGAGGGTGCACGTGCACCCAGTAATTTCTTTTTTTAAAAAATCCTTATATGTATGCATAGAAAGTTGATAAAATTAACATATATTTAATTGTGCACCCTAATAATCAAAAGTTTCTTTGGGAGTATTGGTCGAAAGCGCTATATCTTTGTTTGACTGCGCGAGTTCGATTTCCAGCGAAGCCAACAATTTTTTTTACTTTCAATTTTGAAGCATTTTCTTTGAGAAAATGGTCCTTAATGTTTTTTAAATTTAAATTTGAATCATTTTCTCTGAGAAAATTATCACAATGGTCCCTAATGTATGGGGTTACTTTATTTTGAGCTTAATATATTTTACATGAACCATATAATTCTTAATATATTATAAAAAGTACTCAATCTGATCTTTTTCCCTAAAAGTAAAAAGTCATCAAAATTTTGTGTTAAGTTTAAACTTGAGTTCCACTAATAAATAAATCCAAAAACTTTCTCGTTCCCCTTCTAAGCCATAACCGAAGCTTGTCCAATTTTCTCCTTCTTCGTCACAACCAAATTTCATACTTAAATATTCCAATATATATATATATATATATATATATATATATATATATATATATATATATATATATATAGCTAGGTGTACACCGCCACGTCGAGACTCTCTTTTGAAAGTGAGATACTGGCTTTCATAAGAGGGAAAGATCACTCCTTCATGCAGCAGAGCAGTGTTCATCTAACTAGAAATTTCATAAGAGAAGAAGAATCGTAGCGTAGGGTCGACATAAACAATCGGTTAAAATAGTCTAATGAGAAAGCATCTGTTCAGTCTACCCTAATGAAACCTAATATATATATATATATATATACACACACACACACATATATATATATACATATACATATATATATATATATACACACACACACACATATAAAGTAATTTATGGCAAACAATCAACCCAAAATTAAAACTCATTTTTGTCACCTCATTTGGCCCCAACCTCTTTCTTAGCAACCCTTTTTTTGTCATCTAGTTCCATTCCTTTCTAATTGAATTTTAAAATAAATAATTTTCCTAACACAATTCTAAACAAAATCTATGACTCCAAAATTAAAGTCATACACCTATTATCTCTGCATAAATTGGTAATTTTTTCTTTATAAGCTTTTTTTCTTAACAATAATTTGTTGTTGATTCTTGTGCTTTGAGATGGATAGATTTTTGACAAAAAAATAGTTCTTCTCAACTAAGTGTTATTTTTAGAGACATAGTTTAAGGGTTTATTTTCTAGATGGTTGGAGTATATTTTGAAAAAAGATGTTGTATTTTACTTATATTACTAATGTTACCCTTGTATCACTTATAGCCTTACCCCTGAGGTAGTCATAATAGCGCACCCCCTACCTTCAAATCATGGGTTCGCCTATGCCTAATCGAACCCGATATAACAAACCAAATCACACTATAGCACCCTATACAAACCACTTTTTTCCATGTTATAACGACATAGCATCCTCTATAACAACTTGCATGGAACAAAACCTCGAAAACTCTCTCAAAATATTCTATTTTGCAACGTACCTTCAAATCTTGAGTAGTCGAACCGACCACCAAAATTGGATTTTGTAAAGTCTATGGACTCCTTAATGCCATAGCTAATATGAAACATAATCTAAGGTAAGACATATTATCCAATCAATTTCCATATTTTCCAAAACCTCGCTCAAATTTGATCTAAGACTACCTATAGGCTGAAATTTTCAAGTCATTATATCAAAAGTTTATAGGCTAACTTTTCCCGAAATGGCTTACATCGGAAGGGCTTATAACAATATTGGAAAGAGAATAAATATACCCCGAACTTTGATAAATGGTACGTCTATAGTCTCTATTATATTTTTCGTCCATCTCAGTCCTTGTCGTCCAATAAGCGGTACATATTTTCCCCTACCACTAACGACACTCTCTCTATGTACACGTGGAAAAATCCTAAGTCACCCATCCGATTGATCAATTTTTTAATCAAAATCCAAAAAACCCATCCCATAACCCAATAACTACCCGATTTGTGGATAAAATATACTCTCTAAAATCTAAAGAAAAAACTTGAATCATCGGTGCAGTTGCTGCCTTAAATTAAGACGGTTTCTTGTAAAAAAACATCAGTGTGTCATTTTGACCAGTCTCGTCCTTAAATGCAGTAGAAGGGTTAGAAGATTCATAAGCTAAAGTTGGATGTCTGTTGCTGCTGCTTGTGGTGCCCAGATGTGAAAGATGCTTGTTTTTGTTGCTTTTGTCAGCGGAGGTTAATGAATTAGTCTTTCAAGACAAATTTTACTAATTAGTGAGTTTAATTTTATTAATTATTGAGTTTAAATTTTACAAATTATTGAGTTCAAATTCTAAACAAAATACCCAAATTGTAGATTTTAGAGATATCCACAAATCGGGTGGGTTTATTGGGCTATGGGGCGGGTTCTTAGGTTTTGGGTTAAAAGAATTGGTCAATCGGGTTGTGGCTTAGGATTTTGCCACGTGTACCCAAAGTGAGTGTCGTTAGTGGAGGGGCAAATGTGTACCGATTATTCGACGGTAAGGGTTCTATGACGGACGAAAAGTATAATGGAGGGTATAGACGTACCATTTATCAAAGTATGAGGGTATATTTGTCATTTTTCCCTATAATATTTATAGTCGGTTAGGTTTGTAAGAATTCTCCTAATATTATCAAAAAAAAAATTAAAGTTCGATTCATCATGCTTATTTAATAAATTGTGTAGTTATCTCCAACTTTAATCTCCAAATGTATAGTAATCTCAGACTTTGAACAGAATTAGATATTGATTGTCAAGAAATTGACGAACCTCACCTAACAGGATTTTATGTTTACTTTTTGTTCTTTTGGAAGACTTTTATAATCAACTCGTGCTTCTGATTCCGCCAAAAAATAAACAAAATTAGAAATCCATATAGAACAGTAAGATTAAACAATATCATTTACCATCTTGATGTTAATGTGGGGATCTCTAATTAGACGACAATACGTATGACCGATAAGAAATAGATATCAAACCCAGACGTCAAAATGTTTTTATGTCCAAATTAAAAGTATTTATGCAAAAAATACTATTTCCTTAACTAACTCTCTATGAAACAGTATTTGTGCATTTAAATCAATTTCCATGAACCTTCAATAGACAATTTCTTGCGTCCAGAAGCTGTTAATTCTAATGGAGTAAGTCCTTTAGATTCTGGATGGATTTCCATGGGCATACGACCAATCAAGGATAGAATTTCTTTTGAACTCGATATTTATTTCTTGGATCGTTGAACTCGATATATATATATATATATATATATATATATAAATAAGAAGAGGCCATTATGTAAATAAGTAATAGTAGGTCTTTTGTTTTCTTGTGTCGGCCGAATATAAAAAGGCCAGGTGTAAAGTAGGAGTGTCGGCCATTAGGACAAAAGGTGTCAAGTTTTCTTGTATAAATAGAGGGTTCTCCCCTCATAATAAAATCATCCCTTTCAAATACATCTCTCTCTCACTTTTAATTCCGCTTCCACCCCACATTGGTATCAGAGCTAGATAATCAAAAGAGAAGACATGGAAAACACATCAGAGATAACAAATCTACAAAAGCAGGTATACATTTTTACCTTCATGAGTAGCTAAATTAATTTATTCCTGATAATCTCTTGTTGATTATAATTTTTTATCATGTCTTAATAATGTTATAATAACCATCTTTAGAAAGTTTGCTACAGAAATATTCTGCGAATAAGTATGCCCAGACTATGCCATCCTAAGGTTGAAACCGATAGGCAAAAAAAGCCGTGTAGGGGAGTAAACAAAGTTGAGGCGCAGTTAGGGTAACTGATCAAAGAAGAAAACTGTAGTAGTGATCAGACGAGATGATTATTAAACCATTATTATTACATAACAAATAAGTATAATCCATTAAGAGGTTGGAAGGAATAAAATTTTAGCGAAAGTGGAAAATAATAAAAATGAATACTTACCTACTAGACGATGATGTTAACTATAAGATATTAATACTCTATATCTTAAAAGATCTTAATACAGATATAAAAAGAGCAATTTATGATTTATTAGTAACATATGAAGTAATAGAAGTAACAACTCAAGGTTGGATAGAATTAGATATACAAGATAATTTTTATGATGAATTTTACTATGACATAAATGATTTATATGATGATATAGATATATTCAGAGACCAATGGTAAATTACGAATACTTACAATATTGGGTAAAAACCATAGAAAACATAGATCTACTTGAAAAATTACTAATTGAAAATTTATTCGATTATTTAAGAACTCGAGAAGTTGAAAATCTAGAATATATTATAAACAATGCTAATGAAGAATAATACAACACCAAACAAAGAAACTAAAACAACAAAAACCAAGATAGATAAAAAAGTACGAAAGATATGGAAAAAATTAAAACCTTTATATATAGAATATGAACTATCACAACTCATCAAAACAAGTAACGATAAAAAAGATCATTTGGTAAATATAATTTCAAAAACAGAATACAAATATGTTTGTTATTTGAAAAAACAGTATGAACAAAGAAAAATATAAACAACAATTGATAGAAAAAATAGCTGAAAAAGGACAAGAATTACAACATAGAAAAAGAAGATTAGAAGAAAATATTTTAGCAGGAGTATGTAATAAATCAATATTAGCACAAAGAAAAGTTATATATATGTTAGAACTAGAAATAGATTGTCTTGAATATAGGCTACAACATAATATAATACATAAATTATAATGAACAAAGAAGAATTTGCAGTAGACGAAAAGACATATGAAAATCAAGACGGAATGATAATAAAAATAATATTTTCAAATTTAGGAAGAAGATATAAGAAAATAGGAAATAACTTATATTTAATGTTAGAAAAAGAAACAGCAAAATTAGAAGATAGTTTAACAGCTATGATAAGAGTAACAAAAGAAAATGAAGAAATAGACAAATCAAAAGAAATTGAAAAAATAAAAATACAAGCAAAACAAGAAGTACAACATTTAGAAGAAATAAAAAATACAAGAATAAGTGAATTAGAAAAAGAATTAGCTAGGTTAAAATTATTATATAAAACTAAACAAAAACAAAAGGAAAAAGATAAAGAGCTTGAATTAACTAATGAAATAAAAGAGATGGAACAAAAACTAAATGAAGATCTTGAAGTAAATGAAATAAACGAAAATGAATCAGATACAATAAATGATCAAAAATCAGAAATAAGTGAGACATATACAGAAATTCTAGAACAGGTAAATAAACCAAAAAATTAGAAATAAACACAGGAGATATGAATAGACCTAGTACGTCAAGAGTTAAAACTCCAGACAATAGTCCCAGAAATAGTCCTAGAATTAGTCCCAGATGGACACCACCAACTTATTATACAGAAAGTTATCAACAATCAGATAGAACTAACGCAATATATATATATATATATATATATATACACACACACACACACACAGTGAATTTCTTAGCATTCAGTGGGGAATGCACACCCATCTCATCCATTTTTGTTTAGGATGGAGAACCCTGAGTATCTGTCTGTCTCTTAGCTTCTTATTTGGATCAATGGATTAACCTGTAAATTCCTAGGACATTGTCAGGTTAAAAGTTCAGAGAAAGGAACTATGAATAACCAAATCCAGGGTGTGGTTAAAGAAGAAAACTTTTAAGAATAAAATCTAAAAGAAAGAGATGAACAGTAATATTAGATTCATGAATGGACAGAGTCCATAAAAAAAGGAGTTAAAACTAGAACCTAATATGATAATTACATAATAGAATAAGAGAGTGAAGGAGTACTGAGTAGGATTTTAAAACATTAAAAGATTTACGAAATTATTGAACCTAATATGATAATTACATAATAGAATAAGAGAGTGAAGGAGTACTGAGTAGGATTTTACAACATTAAAAGATTTACGAAATTATTGAACCTTATATCACCTTATTTTGAACCAAAAATTATTGAACCTTATTTTATTGAAATATTACCTTATTTTTCTTATTTTATTGAAATATCACCTTATTTTGGTATCAGAGTCATAGTCCTAAAAGACCTTATATGAAAAAAGATTATTATTTTAAGAAAACATCTGCCTACCATAGAACACTGTTTTATAATAGACAACATTTTAAAATAGTTAAATTATATAAAAAATCTCTAGAAAGTCATTTATTTACTTTAAAATGACGATTATCTTTAACATATACATATAAGAATTCTGTAAAAACGCTTAGAGAAATTATTAGACAAAACCATAAACAAATTAGTGAAGAATTAAGTCAAGTAGAATTTGAGATAAAAGAAGTAATTGAAAGAATTAAAATAATTAAAAATAATCCATATTATTATAACTCTATAGGATAATATATGAGAAGACCACGTAAAAATACTAAAGAATATAAAAAAGTTAAAAAAGAATTACAAGAATTATATGTAAAAGCAGATATATTACTTAAAGAGCTAAAAACAAGTAGTTTTAAAAAGGAAATAACTAATAAATTAGATCATATATTTTTCGAAGCTAGAAATTTAGAACAGAAGTTAATAAAACATCTTAGATCAAGAAATATTCCAATAAAACATACTTTATGAGAACACATCCATTTGCCTGGAGTATAAGATTTCATAACTGGATAAGATATAGACATATAGAAGATAAGAAAAGATTAATAAGAATAAAAAAATCTATAGAAGCTTACATATATATATACGAAAACGAATTTTTTACACCTAACTACATTTATTTCGAAAAAACAGTAAATAACGAAGAATATATAAATGCTTTAAAGTGGAAATTACAAGGACTTGAAGAAGAAATAAGCTACATAAGTAAAAGAATAAAACATTTTTATGAAGATTACAAACCAACAACTTTAGGATAAAACAAAAATAGCAAAAATAGCTTCATTAAAAAGTATAGAATATTTAGACTTACAAATCCGTATAGAAAAAAGATTTCAAAGGGTAAAACCAGAATATTATTAAGTGTAATTTTGAGAATGGAAATCATAGCCTACATACTGAAGATGCTCAATATAATACTTTAATAGATTTGATAATCAATCTTAGTGAAAAGATAAAAGAATCAAACAATAGAATTATAAAAATATTAAGCGAACAAGAAGAAATACAAATTAAACAAAAACAACTCTTTAGTAAGATAGAAAATAACTTAGACTACCTTAAGGAACAAGGAATAGATTTAAACAAAAAATTAAACGAGTTAAAAAATAGATCTAAAGAAGAAACTAGTAATACAAATAAAAATACAAGAAATAAAGACAAAAGTAGCATCAATAAAAGAGATAGTTCTTTCATGATAGATTTAATAGAATCAGAAACACATAGAGAAGCAATAAAATTAATAGAAAAAAGAATAGTTCTCCCATTAGATTATAAAGAATTTAATCCACAATCAAAATCAGATCAAATTATTATACAACAGAATAATATCATAATAATGCTTTTATTACAACTATATAATAAGATAGATAAAAACATTAAAGAAAAGGTAGAAAGTAAGAATAAAGATACAACTGGAATAGAAGAATTAGTAGAAAAATTAAATAAAATAGAAATTACTCCTCAAAAAGAAAAAATAATTAAAAAACAGAAAAAGTGGACATTTTTCCAACTAGATCAAGAGAAGAAAGACCAAGACCAAGTTACTCTAGGAATATGATAAGTAATAATTTTTTATCAAGAATATTAAATAAAAAGACAAAAGAAGAAAATAATCAACAACTAGAAGAAATAATAGATGCAGATAAAGATATACAAATCTTTCAACAAAATCAATTAAATTTATTAAATCCAAAAGTTCTATATAATATAAACTCAAAATCTCAACTATATAGACATTATAGAGAAGAACAATTATCAGTACTAGGGAAAACTTCTGTATCTCTACCACTTATAAACTCTGAATCTGTAAAAGAAATAAGACATGTTAAAAAAGATTTAATGCATTTAGGATTAATTGTAATAGGAATTAAAGGATTAACCAGAAAAAACTTAGGAACAAAGACATTAATTACAATATATGATAATAGATGGTCAGACATAAAAAAGGCAATTATAGGACTAACAGAAGTAGATATGACTAATAATGGAGGAATTTTCTATATAAGTCCAGATTTTATGATGAATTTAAAAGAATTCGGAAACCAAATAAGGATAGGAATACAAACTAAAGGATACGAAGAAATGCATAGTGGAAAGAATTTATTAATGTGTGTAGGATTTCTAGGAAATGACAGATAATAGCAATACTAGATTTAAATTAAAAATAAAAGATGTAGTAGAAGTAATGGGAAATAAAGGGATAAAACTAATAAAACCTATAAAAATAAGTCCTGAAGAATATGCAGGATTAGAATGTAAATTAGGAGATTTTAAAGAAAAAGAAGCATTAATACCAGATGCTCATTTAATATATACAAATTCCAAGGGAGAACCTTCAATTAGATTTACAGATTATAATTATGAAGCTCAAAAAGACTTTGAAGAAGAAAGTATGGTAGAAGAAATACCTTTAGAAGGAATGAATATAGAAATAATATTAGAAGAAGATTTTGCAGTAGATTTAGCTATAGAAAAAGCTAAAGAAATAAGTAAAGATAATAAGAATAGACGATTTACATGTAAAGGATGTAAATTAAAAGACTTAAATATAGAACAAACAATATCTCATTTTAAGCTATGTGAACAAAGAACTGATAATAAAGGATATAGATTAGAAAAAGGTTTACAAGATAAATTAGAAAAAAGCAATAATATAATGACACAAATACAAGATAATAATAGTGAAATATTTGAGTTAGAATCTATAATAAGTCAAAAAGAATTAATGGAAACAGCAAGTTCTAGTAGTCCATTCCAAAGAACAAATGAAAAAGGATATACTGCAGATAATAGCACAGGAAATATACCATGTAGAAGAGTATATAGACAAGGAGATACTCCAATAACAGAAGTTAAACCTATGGGAAAAAGAATGCCTATAGAAGAACCAATAATACTCCAAGAAGGAGGAAGTAAAGGAAAAATTCTGAACATAGCAGCACATGATCCACAAAGATGGAATTCAGTAATAGACTTATGGAAAGGAATAGTAGTAGCAGACTTTATAAAAAATTATACAGAGACCGATGCTGAAACTATGTATAAATGTTTACAAACATTCTTAGGAGAATCAACTAAAGCTCTATGGGAAGCTTATAAAGTAGAATTCCCATCAGAATTTCAGTATTTAGTATCTTTAGGACCAAACCCATATAATTTTACAAATAAAATGCATACATTAATAACAGGAGAAGACCCAAATAGTGGATTAGTAGCTCTACAACGAAATGCAGTGATAAAATTAGAACAATTAAGTATAAGTAATTGGTATTATATAAAGAAATTCTTAAATGATTATTTCTATTATTGTACAATTAGTGGAAACGCCTTTGACCAAGACCTAGGTAAAAAATTACTTAACAAACTACCAGGAGCATTAGGAAGGGAAATAGAAGAAAGATGGATTAAAAGAGAAGGAGTAGCACAAAACCCTCAAGCTAAATGGTCAATAGGACATAGAATACAACATATAATGGAAATATTACAAGAAAAATGTACTAATCTACAAATACAAAAACAATTAAAGCAGAATGAAATAAATTTCTGTAAAGACATAATATATACAACCCAAAATTATGATAGAAGTCAATATAAAAAGAAAAAGTATAAAAAATATAATCCACAAAAGAGATATAATAAAAAAGGATATTTTCTTAGAAAATCTTCAGCTAGAAAACCATATTTGAATAGGGATAGACATGTTAGAAAATATAGAACAGATAGAAATTACAAAAATAAATTAGAATGTTTTACATGTGGAAGTATAGAACATTTAGCAAATACTTGTCCTAAAAGATATAATGCTAAGACTAGAAACGCTCAATTAGTAGAAGAATTCAATGAAGCATTATTAAAGGTAGATGAATATATGTCAGATAATGAAAGTATTTATTCTATAGTAAGTATTGATATAGATGAAGGTAACAAAGAAGAAGACTCTTCTAACTCAGAAGGAGAAGAATTAATTAATGAAATAGGAATAGAAAACTTAGACATAGATGACTTAAAGATAAATTTTATGAATATAATAGAATGTGAACATAATTTTGAAAAAGATACATGATTAGATAGTAATCCATGTAATTGGTGTAGATGGTATCCAAGTAAATACAAAAGAGCTAAATGTAATAAATGTTTTATAGAAGGATGTATAAGCTGTATAGAAACACAATTAGGAATAATAACTCAGAAAAAGAAGGAGCTACAAACAAATGAACCATTAATGAATTTAAAAGTATTAGTATTAGAAGCAAAAGTTAAAGAATTAGAAGAAAGAATAGTAAGATTAGAAAAAGGAAAGAATGTTGAACAAAATCTACAACTAGACAATCAAGAGTTAATGAATGAAGAATCTAATACTTTAATATGTAATGAAGATAAAAATATTAATACTGTTAAAATATTAGCAAAACTTCAAATTGGAAAATATGAAATAGAGACATTAGCATTAATAGATTCAGGATGTACTAAAAGTATTTTAAATAAAAAAATTGTACCTCCAGAATTAATAAAGACTTTAGAAAAACCACTTGCAACTATGCAAATGGATGGAACACATAACATATACAAACACTACATAGACAAAGCACAAATAAGTTTTCTAAATACTTGCTCAAGATTCTATAAACCTACCTATAAAATAGATAAAATATGGGTAAGAGATTTAGATATAAGAGTAGATTTGTGTTAGGGTTAGATTTTATACTAAGTAATAAAGGAGGAACTTTAATAACCAAAGATGGAATACTTTTTATGAAAAATATTACATATACTTCAGTTTTGACTAATAAAATTGATACTAAAGTAAGACATAAAGAAAAATGTTGTGAAAATTGTGAAAATAATACAGAATGTACTAAAAATAATTGTAATATATTATATGAAAATATACTAGAAATAGAAAAAGAAGACGAAATAATTGATAAAAACTATGTTTTAATAGAAATGGAAACAGAGCTATATAACTTTAAGACAGGAATTCAAAAAATAGGAGAAATAAAAAATCAGCAAGATCTAGATAATATAGTAAAATTTTTAGATCAATTAGAAATAATAGGAGAAAAGCCTTTAAAATATTGGGAAAATAATCATGAAGTATGTAAGTTAGATATAATAAACCCAGAATATATAATAAAGACAGCCTCAATAGAAGCTACAAATCAGGATCTAGAAGATTTTAGAATACAAATTAAAGAATTATTAGAATTAGGAGTAATAAGAAGATCTACTTCAAAACATAGATCAGCAGCCTTTATGGTAAGGAATCATAGTGAAATAATTAGAGGAAAAGCTAGAATGGTTATAAACTATAAAAGACTAAATGATAATACTAGAACAGACGGATATAAATTACCTGATAAAACAGAATTAATAAATAGAATACAAGGAAAAACAATCTTTAGCAAATTCGATTGTAAATCAGGATACTGGCAGATAAAAATGCATCCAGACAGTATAGAATGGACAGCTTTTAACTGCCCTGAAGGACATTTTGAATGGCTAGTCATGCCATTTGGGCTAAAAACAGCACCTCCAATTTTTCAAAGAAAAATGGATAAAATATTTGGAGAATATAAAAGATTTGTTTTAGTATATGTAGATGATATCCTAGTATTTAGTAAAAATATAAAAGAACACTTAGGACATTTACAAACAGTTTTTAGACTATTTGTTAATAATGGGATAATAATTAGCAAAAAGAAAATGGAACTATGTAAAAACTATATAAATTTTTTAGGAATTATTTTAGGAGAAGGAAAAGTCAAATTACAACCTCATATAGCTAGAAAAGCTCTAGATATGCCAGACAAATTAAATAATTTAAAGGATTTGCAAAAATTCTTAGGAATAATAAATTATGCTAGACCTTTTATTAAAGACTTAGGGAAAATAGCAGGACCTTTATATTCTAAGACAGGAACTAAAGGACAAAGAAACTTCAATATTGAAGACATAAATTAGTACAAAAAATAAAAGAAAGAATAAAAAATATTCCTGATCTTAATATGCCACTAGAAACAGACTATTTAATAATAGAAACAGATGGAAGCTTTGAAGGTTGGGGTGCAGTATTAAAATCTCGACCACATAAATATAGTTCTAAACAAGAAGAAAAAATATGCGCCTATCAAAGTGAAAAATTTAAAGAAAAAGGTAATAAAGCTAGTATAGATGTCAAAATTTTAGCCGTAATATATGGTTTAAATAGTTTTAGAATTTATGTTCTAAATAAACCAGAAATATTAATAAGAACGGATTGTGAAGCCATAGTAAAATTTCATCAAAAAATTAATGATAAAACTAGTAGTAGAAGAAGATGGTTAAATTTTTTAGATACTATATCTATTTATCATTCTATAATCTTTGAACATATAAAAGGAAATGATAATAATATTGCAAATCAATTAAGTAGATTACTAATCAAAGTTTAAATTTTACAAAATGAGACCTCTACTACCAGACAAAGGTAAAAAGGTTCAACCTTCAATCTCAGGTTTGACATACTCTTCTAAACAGACAATGTTAGCTAATTTACATTTTAAATCATTAGACAAAATCGATGATGTTAGAATAGAAAGGTTGCAATTTGGACAGCAAAATTTAATTGCATATGGGCCGTCCAATTGGACATTTAGACATTTAGCTGACTGTCAATTAGACAAACAGCAGACATGTCTTATAGACAACATATGGATAGCACATAATAAAAGAGACACTAAATATGTAATTGCAGTCTTAAATGCTTTAGGATATTATTTTACTAATAAAAATAAAGAAAATAGATTTAAATATTATGTAGTAATTCATGGTAAGACAAACGGTGTTTTTCAAACATGGATAGAAGTTTTAGATTCAATCAAAAAATTTCAAAAACCTCTTTTCAAAGGTTTTAATGATTTTACAGAAGCCTTAGATTATGCTAGAGGAATACTAGGACCAAATTATTATATTTCTCCAGCTCTCAGACAAAACCCAGATAATATTCCACAATACAACATCCAGAAAGACACAGACAAAGTTATATTTTGTGACCATTGTTCATTCATGACCGAAGCATTCAAGAGGCTAAACTTGAAAAATGAGGCCTTAATGCAAGAAAATGCCAAGCTCAGGGAAAGACTTAACAAAATGGAAAGCAAAGGTAAGAATGTAAAAAATCAGACAGATACTCAGGGTTCTCCATCCCAAACAAAAATGGATGAGATGGGTGTGCATTCCCCACTAAATGCTAAGAAATCCACTGTATCGGATGAAGATACAGCTAGTCCAGTTCAAACGGTGGCCGGTAAAGACTTCTCAAACCCGTTAATTGCTGTCACTTTGCCAAAAAGTGAAAAAGATGAAGGTTCATCTTCCAGAAGAAGATTACCACTTTCATTCAACCAGACAATTAGACAGAAAATTAAAAAATCCCAAAAAAAATAAAGACTTAGAATTTCTAATAACCCAAACTATAGAAAAACTACTTAAACAAAAACAAGAAAAAGACAAACATATAAACCCAAACCCAATACAAAGCCCAAGACAAGATTCTACTCCAAGCCCAAATAATTCCGATAATTTTTTAGACTCTATGCAATTTGCCCAAGACCCAAATAATGATGATTCCGGAATGAGTTTTGATTCAATTGCATTACATAATTTAGACACATAAAAATATATATATATATATATATATATATATATATATATATATATATATATATATATATATACATACACACACACATATTATTGCTATAGTCTTAAAAGAGGAATGCCTCTTTTGTCAAAAATGTGAGTCCCACTTTACTCACTACCACACATGTGGAAAAATTGTTGGGACGCGTCTTATTCAGGTAAGAGATAAGATAGACAGATATCAGTTTTCAATATCAGATTCCAAGGACAATAATGTAAGAAGAGGGACATTATTTCACGTGACGATGGGGCCCAGATGTGTACCCGGCTGAGATAATAAGATTTCCTTTTTCATTTGAAATCCGGAGTTTGAAGTCCGTCCGAAGACATCTATAAAAGCAGACATTATCAAGACAAGAAGAGAGAGGGCGAGAAAAAGAAAAGACAATCACTACAAAAAAGCTCTAAAAATCCTCATACCAACATCTTTACCATAAGTTATCTTTTGGTTTGTAAAAAAGTTTTCAGTTCTTTAGTACTTTATTTTAGTAAGTTTGTTTAAGAAAAGCTTGGGAGCTTTTTCGGGTTTCCCGAAAGGGAAACTTCACTCTATTCTAAATAATGTAAGTTTTCATATTTAAGCTTCTAGTAAAATTCCCATATATGTAAATTATGTGTGTTAAATTATGCGTGTTTATAAAACTTTAATCTTGTAAATTTATGAATATCATCATAAATCTATATTACTTAGTATATGGTTAGTTTCTTAGCTTCTTATTTGGATCGATGGATTAACCTGTAAATTCCTAGGACATTGTCAGGTTAAATGTTCTGAGAAAGGAACTATGAATAACCAAATCCAGGGTGTGGTTAAAGAAGATTACTTTTAAGAATAAAAGCTAAGAGAAAGAGATGGACGGCAATATTAGATTCATGAATGGACAGAGTCTATAAAAAAAGGAAAGTTAAAACTAGAACCTAATATGATAATTACATAATAGAATAAGAGAGTGAAGGAGTACTGAGTAGGATTTTACAACATTAAAAGATTTACGAAATTATTGAACCTTATATCACCTTATTTTGAACCAAAAATTTTTGAACCTTATTTTATTGAACCTTATATCACCTTATTTTGAACCAAAAATTTTTGAACCTTATTTTATTGAAATATCATCTTATTTAATTATTGAACCATATATATATATTCATTTGACTTTTCTTTTTGGGATGAAATGAATTTGGATGAAAAATTTAGGACGTATGATTAGAGTTGTTTGTAGATAAAATGGATCAAAAAGTGTCAAATAAGTGTTATTTTTTTTTTTTGAGGATACTTTGACCAAGAAAATGTCAATGTCATTTTCAACTTAATTAAATTAATTTATTTGGAGGCCACATTAATATTAAACTTCTTAATCTTTTTTAAAATACAAAGACACCTCATTCTTTAGATATAAAAACATTACAATTTTTTTTTTTAAAAAAAAGCATTCAAAGCTTCTGTTCCTTGGAAAAATCGATCAACAACATCTTAGTTACAAATCAATAGATTTGTCGCCTCATCATCGGTGACCATCATTTTGTCAGAAACTCAACAACATCGATGGTCGCCATCCAATGAAATCTTGTTTTTGGGAAATTTTAAAAATTTGTTATAAATGTTATTGTTGTTATTAGTGCTGGACATAATTTGGTTCAATTTGAAAAAATCGATCGAACTGATTTGTTTTAAATTTTGATTTTGATTTTTTGATTTGATCTGTTGAGTTCGATTTTTAATTTTAGAAATTCGCTAATTCGATTCGATTTTCGATTTTGAATTATTTTTTGTTAATCGGAAAATCGAATTTTATGTGATACATTTATGATTGTACAAGTCCAATTCAAATTTTAGCCCAATCCAAATGTCAGTCCATTAAAAAGTAAAAGAAAAGGCCCACCCAATTTTTCAATAGATAAATGCCTAAATTCACGAACTCTCAACCCATTGCACAAGCTTCCTGCATCATGACATTTTAGTTCGGTCTATTTTCTACATTGCCGACGATTGATGTTCCGACTCCACAGCCCTCAACAAAATCACATTGAAAATCTTTTTTTTTTTAAATGGATATAATTTTAAAATTGTCATTTATGATCAAAGAAAGTCTCGTAAGGATGATATTCAATCTGAACCGAAATTATAAAAATCGAACTGAACCGAATATATTTCAGTATGATTTCGTTTAGCATTTTCATCAAATCAAAATCGAAAAATCCAACCGAACCGAACAACCGAATATCTAACCCTGGTTTATGTCGTAATCTTGTTATCTTTAAAAAAACATTTTTTGAAATATTCCAAATATAAAAAAACTTGAGAAATACGTAGAAAAGAGCTGTCACTAAATTTTTCTTGAACAAATTATGAAAACTTGATTAAATAAGTTCTAACAAATAAGTCTTAAAAAATGCATATTAAAAGGTTGTGAAGTTCTCATTTACACTTCAAGAAGATTTTTAAAGTATTTGGAGTGTCAACTATCACACGATTATCCTACTACTTGAATAAAAATATTTTTTGACTAACTCTTGAAAAAGTATTTAACGTAAAAATAATCTACAATATTCTATTAGCTTTGACAAAATAACTAAATAAAGAATATTTTTTTAATTTTCCAAGAAAAGGGACCTAAAATGAAATATTTGAATTAAATTACAAGTGATTAGATGATTAATAATGCTAGATTAATCATCATTTTTTTGAATCATTTTAATAATAATTTGAACCAAGTTGATCAATTAAAGTATGAATACTATTTTAATTAATTGAAGAATAAATAAAAAGTTTTGACTAAAGTTACTCAATAAAAGTATAATAGTTGATAAAAGATGCATTTTATTTAAATGAACTAACATAAATAATATAATTCATCTTTTGGAGAATTTAATCAAATCAAATCAAATGTTAAAGTTAGACATACGAAAAACAATAACAAAGAACAATCAAGAAAATTGAATAAACTTGGACTCTTTCCAAATTCTAAAGAGTTGGGCTGACAGGCCCAATGTTGTTCTCCCTATTTAAATTTTAATTAGAATAAATTACCTATATATACGTCTTTATTTTTCATAATTTCTATTATTCTCTATCATTTAAAAATATTTCTAAAATTCCTCTTTTTCCTTTCAAACCTATTGTTCCAGATACATAAAATTATACATGTTTTTCTTTCTATTTTTACTCCTTATTTCACTCCCTCAACCTCTTCCTATTTTTACTCACTCTATCTCTTCCTATTTTCACTCTCTCAATCTTTACTTCCATCATTTTTTAATTTTCAGATTTAATTCTCTCTATTTTCAATAATATCTCTCCACAATTTTTTCAAAACAACTCAAGTTTTTGCTTTACAATTTTTTCCAAAGAATTACCGAATTCTCCTCCATTTTTCACCTTCACAATATGCATAAGGGAAAGGTAAAAGATATGATGTATTCATATTGTTTCCTGCAAAAAAAATCAGTTTTAGGAGATCATCTTTTGCTGGTGAAACTACATTATGAAATGAAAAGAAGTAGTCTCTACCAAATATATCATTTTATCATGTATCAAGTGTTGCTATGTATCTTCTACGGTCATTCAAATTTAGAAGAATATATTTTCGTACACAATATCAAATTATATTCGTGATACATTTGTGAGCGAAGAAATCGAGGAAGGACACATGCTCGAGCTTTAAATCTATTGTTTTACAAATTTTCAAAATCCCTCATTTTTGCGCATTAAATTAATGTATTAACGCATCAGATTAATGTATCTCACGCATCAGATTAATGTATCATGTATAAAATGTAATGTGTCTTACTTAACGATTACTGTATCAACACTTATTTTAGTTATGATACGTAAATTTAAATTTATACTAAATGTATCTGATGCATAACAATTACCAAACAATAATGTATCGATCTCAAACAATTACTATAATGTATTTTAAAAAAAATTTAAAGCGTTGTATTTTTCAAATAAAATAATAGACTTAAATAATAATGTATCAAACACTATTTTTTTGGTTATGATATGTAAATTCAAACTTATACTAGATGTATCTTATACATAAAAATTACCAAACAATACTCTATCGATCTCAAACTTAAAATCTTATGGGCAACACTTACTTATTTAATGTATCTAGTAAAAATATAATAACTATCAATTCAATCGAAAGGATCTTCATGATTTCAAACAAAAGAACATACATAAATAATAATATATCATGCACTAATTTTTTAGTTATGATACGTAAATTTGAATTTATACTAAATGTATTTGTAACATAACAATTGCCAACTAATAATGTATTGATGTCAAACCAAAAATTTTTATGGACAACAGTTTCTTATTTAGTGTACCAAGTAGAAATACAACACTTATCAATTTAAATTGAAAGGATCTTCATGATGTATCTTCTCGAAAACTTTGATAATTTTTAATCAAAATTGAAAGAATCTTCAATGAACTAGGAGAATAATTTTGAAATTCAAAATTTTCGTCAATTTTGAATCAAAATGGAAAAGATCTTCAATCATTGGAGAAGAATTTAGAATCTCAATATTTTCGATAATCTTGAATCAAAATCGAAAAGATATTCGATGAACTTGAAGATTTACAAAGAAATCGTTTGTCTAACAACAATTCCATACAATCCTTCATAACTAATCCCGCTTTTCAAAATTTCGACAATTTTTTTTATGAAACAGAGAGAACGATGAACAAGAAGAAGAAATTTAATTTTTTGATTTTTTTGGATTGTTACAGTATAGGGTTTTGAATTCTTGATAATAATTTTGAATGGAATAACGTAATTTGTGGAACCTTAATTTAATTTTCAGTTTTTCACCTTAATTAGTGGAACAAATGGATACTGTGATATTTTAAATTGATTTTACATTTTTTTCCCTTAATAAGTGCAACAGATTGATACATAATGTATCAACAATAATGTATCCGGATTCTTAATTATATATCTGAAATGTCTAAAAAATATGGAATTTATGTAATTATAAAAATAATAGGGATACAAGGTAATTTAGATTTTACACTATAATATTTATGTAAGTTATACTAATTAATTATGGGGGTATGTAATCGGGTTAGTTCGAATTTTTTAAATATATTTTTTTAAAATCAAAATTTGGACTCAAAGTACATATTATTGATAATCAAAAAGGGTCATGTTCCTTATTTCAATATAAATGGAGCTACCCATTTCCTTAAAAAATCATTTCCACTTTTTCCTCTTTTGTTCTTCCTCTTCTCTAGTTGCTGCCTTGATTTTTCGGTTGGTTCAAGTGGAGAATAAAAGCCTTGCTTCTAAGCTCTGTAAATTCCGTATGTGTTGAACTTGTTCCTCATTTTTGTGCTTTAATATTTTTCCTCTGATTCCTTTGTCCTGCAGTTGTAGCCGAACCGGAGAAGATGCGTTGGAGCTTTAATCACCAGTTCTCTTTGCTGGATGGACGCCACCACTACACATTTGGCCTTTTACTCTCGTCTTTTGTGGTCCATGTATCGCTTTCTGTTGGTTAAGCATGATGTCCATGACTGTACAAGTTAATTTTCCTTGTTCTGATGCGAAGTGATGGCACCTGATATTTATCAATGTTCTAAAGCTTTCTTCCCTTACTTGGCAATTCTTGAAAATTAAGTAATATTTTCTTATCTTCTGTATTGACTGCTGAATTAGCTTTACAATCTGCTAGTTGGTTTGATTCTCTGAAAATATGTCGAACATTCACTGTAATTTTTCCAAGCATGTTATGAATGTCTTCCATTATTTCTACTAGATCCCATGGTATTCTGCAATTTCTGTTGATCGTGTTTTTAAGCACTAGGGAATCAGTCTCCAGTTGAACCGGATTTAGTTTTTTCCTAATGCAATACTTAAGGGCTTCCAAAACTGCTTTTGCCTCTGCGTCCATGTTTGTAGCAATCCCCAAACTCTGAGCTTCTGCATATATAAGATTTCCACTACTGTCCCTTGAGCAAAATCCATACGCACTTTGAACTGGATTGCATTTGCTTGCCCCATCAGTATTGCAAGTAATCCACCCCTCTTGTGGCAACAACCATTTAACAATCCTAAAGTACAAAAAGTAGGTTTGTAACTCTTCAATGTGTCCACCATTTCTGACCAGTAACAGGATAATCCTTTAATCCATGGGAAATTAACTCTTATTAACTGATGTATTGTCAATTGGCATTGATGATACATATAATTGAAAGATATATCCTTCCTGTGCCTTTTAGCATTTCTTCTCTTCCACAACTCCCACATGATGATAGCTGGAACAGCCTTTAGTATTTGGTCCAGCTTAGTTGACATTTTGTGCTCCCACCACCTATAAATGAGTTGATTTAGATCCAATCCATTTATGTTGATATCTACACATGAAGCAAACTGCTTCCACAACTTTTGGGCTATGGGAGCTGTTAGTAATAAGTGAGACATTGTCTCAATTTCTCTTTTTTCAAAACAGTAGCATTTAGACACCATTTGCACCCTCATTCTCTTCAAATTATCATCCGTGGCTATTTGTTTATCCCAAACTCTCCATAAAAAGAATCCGATCTTGTAAGGCAAACCCTTTACCACATGTAACTACTCCAATCTTTTTCTGCTTTCTTTCTTCTGAAGATGTGAAATGCTGATTTTACTGTAAAATCTCCCTTTGAACTTTGTACCTACCAGGCCTTATCTAGAATAGCTTTAGTACTGGGAGGTCTAATGTTCATAATTATGTGTTGTACCATCTCATATGATACCACTGCTTTCAACTTTTGTTCATTCCAGCCTCCATTTATTACCAAATCATTCACATCCACTTCTTCTTCTTGTGCCTATTCTCCTTCCGTGAAGTAAAAAGCAACTTGTTTGGTCCAATTATCAAACCAAAAACTCGAGTTTCCATCTTTAATTTGCCACCAAATGTCATGTTCCACTTCCTCTCTGATGTTAACCATTTTCTTCCATATGTTTGAACCCCCTCTACTATGCACCATAACAGGATGCAATTTCTTGCAATACTTATTCCACATATATCTGACCCACAATGAGTTGGTGGAAACTCTAAGGGGTCATTTGCTAGAGTGTATAAGAATAATGCAAAATAGGGTGCATTAGTAGTACTTGCATTATTAATACTTGCATTAGTTATGCAAGCATTATTTCTTATACATTGTTTAGTTTGATGTATTAGAAATAACAGATCTTTCATAATTTCTATTTGAAAATATATGTTTACAAAAATACCCTTCACACTCTTTTTTTTTTACACCTTCTGGCAAGTTGCAACAGTCATTTGTTAAAGCATCGTCAACTCCTCTTCTTCTTCTTCTTTCTTTTTTTTTTTCAAAAATAATATTAAGTAGTTGTACTATTTGGGTCAAAATACTTTTGTGAAAAGTTGAAAAAGAATTTTTTTAAACAAATTTATCTCCACAATAGTAATTTTTCTTATTAAATTATGTTGAAATTAGATTATTATTTTTTACAAAAATTATATTTAAGAGGATATAAAGTCTATTAAAACACCAACAAATTAAAAGACAGAAAAAAATAAATGAAAATAAAAACACATGACAACAAAGAAAATTAAAAGAAAAGAAAATGTTAGGAAATGTTTCAAAAAGGCATTGAGGGTAGTTTTGTAATTATTTAATATAATGCAAGTTTTAAATATAATACATTGCATAATATTTTTAGAAAAAAATTATTTTTAAAAAATACCCTCCACAAATATGGTGGAAAGGATATTAAAAAAGTTTTTAAGGGCAACTGTGTTTTTTATAATGTTAATGCATGTATTAGAACCCATTGCATTACTAATGCATAGAAATAGATGGTATTAGTAATACACTCTTTAATACACAACAGAGTGTATTACTAATACAAGTATTAGTTATGCATAGATTAAAAAAGTGTACCAAACAAGGTAATACTAATACATTAATCTAATACATGCATTATTTTCTCTAATACACTCTACCAAACGACTCCTAAATGACCACCTTAGCTTAGCAAATAATCCTTTATTGACATCACGAAGAGATCTAAAACCAATTCCACCTTCCTCTTTTGAAAAACATAATTCATTCCAAGTCAACCAGTGTTTCCCTTTTACACCTCCTGTTTTCCCCCAAACGAATTTTGCAAATATTTGATGTATTTGCTCAATCACTTTCTTGGGAGGATTCATAGCAGACAAAATGTACACAGGCACCGACTGGAGTACATTATTCACTAGAGTTTGCTTTCTACCAAAAGTTAAGAATCTGTTATGCCAAAAAAAATCCTCTTGGCGGTTTTCCTAATACGCTCCTCAAAATGACTTGCGATATTCCTCCAATAAAATACTGGACAGCCTCAGTCTCCTCATTCTAATAGCAACAATCAAAGGAGTTTTACTGTGTAAATAGAAAAAACTCTTTGCTTTGTTAACCGTTTGACCCGATACATCCTCATAATCTCTCAAAATCTTCATCATTTTTATCACTGATCCTCTATCTCCTGAACAAAATAAAATAGTGTCATCAACATAGGACAAATGATTGATTTTCGTACTCCACTTAGGTAGGCCATATCCTTTAAACTCTGTATCTGTATTTAGGCTATTCAATCCCCTAGCAAGGACCTCTGCCACTATGATAAACAAAGTTGGGGATAAAGGATCCCCCTGCTTAAGGCCTTTGGAAGACTGAAAAAACCCATATGCCCTCCCATTTATAAGAACTGAGTACCAATTATTTGAAATTATCCTCCAAATCATATCAATCATCACTTCCAAAAAATCAAACTTCCTTAACACCTTCGTAAGAAAAACCCATGATACCCTGTCATACGCCTTGGCCATATCCAATTTTACCACCACATTAACATTCTTGTTCCTTTTATTAATGTCCCTGATTATCTCTTGTGCTAACGAAACGTTCAAAGTTATACTTCTACCCTTGACAAAACCTGATTGAGTTGGTGAAATAATATTTGCCAATACCATGATCATTCTTTCATGAATCACCCGAGATATGATTTGTTCGTGAAATTACTAAGACTAATGGGACGTAAATCAGCAAAATTCTTCACTGTCTCCTTCTTAGGCAACAACACTAGATTAGTATGAGTGATGAACTTGGTCAGATCTTGTCCGCAAAAAATGCACACACCATTTTAGTAATATCAACCCCTATTATCTCCCAACATTCTTGATAAAATTGCCCTGTGAATCCATCAGGACCACATGCACTACTCCCAGTTAATTCAAACACCACCTTTCTGACCTCCACCTTGGTAGACAGTCTACACATTTCCACATCTGATACACATCTTGGAATATAGTCTAACATTGCATAATTTTCTACAAAATTATTCTCTTTAAATTGCTCTTGAAAAAACTCCACCGCTGCTTTACCAATGTGAGCATTTGTTTTTATAGCGACTCCATGTTCTGTTGTAATCTCCGCAATATGTAGCTTTCTTCTTCTCCCCATTTCATATGAAAAAACTTCGTTTTCTTATCACCCTCTAAAAACTATTTCATCCCCGCCTTTTGCCTCCAAAACTCTTCTTCAAGTCTCAAGTAATTTTTTAATTCCGTCTCCACTTTATGCAGCTCCGCTTTATTGCTTTCTGAAGGTTGAATCTCCAGTTGATCTTCCTTTTACCTTAATGACATCTTCAATAGTGTAATTTTTTGAAAAACATTGCCAAAACTTCTTTACTCCAACCAGCCAGGGCCTTTTTAGCTTTTTTCATCTTTGCTTGAAATTCTATAAATGGATTCCCCACAAAATCTACCTTCCTGTTTTCTTCCACAATCTTCTTGAAATTTTTGTGGTGTCTCCAAAAATTAAGAAAATGAAAAGGCTTGACTATGATCTCCTCCTCCGAACTACATATCATAAGCAAAGGTGCATGATCACTCCTTTTCAATCCGCCCATTCCACCAGGTAATTTTGCTTCCAATCGTATGAACTTCTGATAAAGCACACATATAAATGAATGATGCAAAATCTATGGCCTCATGCTGAGTAAAAGGAAGCCCTCCAAGTTTCTCCTCTTCATTTTAAATAACATTAAAATTGCCCCCAATAATCCATGGGCATCGATCTCTGTCATTAATACTTTCTAGCTCTTCCCAAAGTTCAAGTATTTCCAAAGCATTGCATCTAGCATATACAACAGAAATAAGAAGAAACTTGCTGTCAATTTTGAATTTGATGGTGACTTGCTGCACAGTGTCTAAAATGTTAATACCTTTCCACTCCGATATCGAAAAAAACCAATCTTCCCCGAACAATTTACACCTGCATTATCGAAGCCCAGTTTCCTCCTAAAATTATCTAACTCTGATGGATCTTGAAAAGGTTCCATCAAAGCTACAAATGCATAATGATATCTTTTATTTAGGTCAATTAACCTCTCAAAAGATTTTTGAGTGTTGACCGACCTAATATTCCAAAAGATAATTTTCCCTATCATTGATCACTGTTGGATGCCTTATCCTTACTGCTCCTTGTTTTCACCTGAAAAGGTAACGCTTGTTTGCCTTTTCTCACCCCATGTTTGAGACTGTTGGTAAGTCGTGGTGATAAATTGCCCGCTTTGCTAATTTGTTGTATGTTATACTCCATATCCTCATCCTCCTCCTTCTCTCTTCTATGTTGTATATCATCTTCACCATCTTTTATTAGGTCTGGTCCCTTTTTTTATCTCTTGTGTTGTCTCCCCTTTGTTGTTCTCACCCATAGAGTAATTAATTGTCCCACACAATTGTTTAATCTCATTATTTTAGTTTCCTTTGTCAAGTCTTTCCTCTTCATAATTGTTAACCAGTGACTGATCCTCTTTGTTTGACCTCTCCGGCGTTTTATCCTCATTATGAATAGAAACCTTGCCTAATTTAGTGTTTCTGTCTTCACATTTTGATGTGCTGTCCACCTCAACCAGGTTCGTATCATCCGACATCATTTTTGACTCGTGTCTCTTCTCCATGTTATCACTCATACATGCCCCAGGGGAATCAACTTTTATCTCCTCCTTATGGACTAACTCCTTCTCTTGCATCTCCTTTCCATTTTGTGTATCTTGTCTTAACATATTAAATTTGTTGTCAGTTTTGATGCCTACTTTACTCCAGACCTGTTCCTGTTGTTTGTTTCTTCATCCTCCCCATTTTTTGTACTTTTGCTCCACGAACCCTTCCTCTTTCCTGTCTTTTTGTGCAACAGGTTTGTTATCTACAGCTTCGCTCCCCCCTGCTTCAAAGTTTTGCCTCCTATGATCCTGTGTTTGTCCTTCTTTGTGCCCTGTCTTTTCTTTTGGATATAATTCCAGATGTATCACATAACACTCTTCTTCATTATGCCCCTGAATCATGCATGTCTTGCAGTATTTTGGGACATAGTCATACCTTATTTTTATCCATTTCTCCATCACCTCCCCACTCTGGTTTCTCATCCCAATCTTAATGCGTTCCGGAAATTCTTTCATTATGTCTACCTCCACTTTTACTCTCGCACAACTAGGTCTGGTTTGAATTCTTGTAGCCATATATACCTATAATGGTTTACCTCCTGCTGCAGCTAGGGCAAAAATAGTTTCCTTTCCAAAAAATTTGGGGGAAGCGAGGGAAAAGAGATCCATGCAATTGCATCCGATGTTTCCTCCTTCGGATCGAACATAGGATCCCACTTGAGAGTCCGCATTGGATATGAACCATTTTGTTGATTGATGTAGAAGGCCGGTTTCGATAACAGGTGTACGTAACCCTCCAATAGAGTAGCCTTGATTAACATATGTCTATTGCTTAACAGACCAATATTGCAGTCCCCTTTAAGTTCACACTGCTTAGGGATCAATCTACGTATGTCTTGTATATCAGGCCTCCATATGAAAACTTACCAATGACTGCATACTCAAGATTTTCATTTATGATCATATGATTCACTTCGTCTTGTTCCCGTATTACTTGTGGTTCACCATGCGAAAAAGTGATTAGTTAAAGGGGTAAGCTTTAAATTGTCTCAAAGAGTCAGCATAGGTAGGTTTTTTGGCTGCCAGTATGCCATCCTCAGGAGGATAATGCCCCCCCCCCCCCAGCCACGACGGTCATTGGAACAGACCAATATGTTTAACGGCGACAAGGTTTAGGGTAATCTCAAGTCTTTTATTTAGTTTAACTTTCTCATGTTAATTTTTTAAGAAAAAGGCATTCAACAATCCAAAATTATCAAATATCAAACCAAATTATTCGTGTAAAATTTTTAAATTTATAAATCAAATCAAACTAATAAAATTCAGATTTTTTTGGATTTTCATCCTTGGGTTGGTCCGAGTTTTTCAAATATCAAATCAAACCATTGTGTGGAATTTAAATTTATAAATCAAACAAAATTAATAAACTTTGGCATGTTCCAAATTTTCGGATTTTTTCGGTAAAGTTTGTATACAAATATATAATTAACTTGTGCTCCAAATATTTCTTTAATCCAACCAAAATACAATTATCTAACGTGTTTCTTTAAAGAAATAACACAAAATATGTGAAAAGTATTGATGACACAAAAATATTTAATAAAATATAATAATAAAATCATCATATAAAATAAATATTGTAAAGTCATAATGAAAATAATCATAATTTAACAGTACTACATCATTCTAAAATAAGTTTAATAAATATTAGTTACATTACCAAACATTTAAGTAAAATTAAAATTAAATTACTTATTTTAATTAAATAAACCAATGTCAAACTAAAAAATAAATATTTAATATTATTGTCATTCTTGGTGTTGAATTAATTTTTTTGCATTAGTAATAATTTAATTTTGATTTAAATTTATTATAATTATCAACATCTATGTACTATAATCTTTGTTGGATCATTCCGAATTTTAAATTTTAAATTTGAAATAATATATTAAAATATAAAAACTATGAAATAGTATATGAAATATTTTAAAATGATATCAAAGTAAATATTTTTATGTATAAAATAAAATTTTAAAATTACATATATAATATCAGGTTGATTTGGTCTCGTGTTGGATTTTTTTAGATAAAACCAAACATACCCAAACATAGTCGGAGTTTTTTTTCCAATACCAAACCAAGTCAAACCAAATCACTAGTCGAATTTTTTTTCGATTTGTGGTTTGGTTTGATTTTTTTAAAAAGGAAAAATCACCCCATATACATATTTAAGAGACAATATTATGAGTTTTAAATCTACTTTAAAAAAATTCTTGCTTATAACAATTTAATTAGGGGTTATAACATATTATTGTTTATTTATGAATTAATTAAATTTTAGGGATATTGCATAAATACCCCCTTAACCTATGCCCGAAATCTTAGAGACATACTTACACTACATTAAGGTCCTATTACCCCTGAACTTATTTTATTAATAATTTCTACCCTTTTCGACCTACATGACACTGTCTTGTGGGCCCAATGCTGGTTGACTTTTTTTTTCAAGCTAGTGTAACGTAGGCCAAAAAGAGGTAGAAAATTACGTATAAAATAATTTCAGGGGGTAATAGGACCTTAGTATAGTATAAGGATACTTGTGCATTTTTCCTAAATTTTACTTTATTATATAATTAATCTTTTTATAATTTAATATTGTTATTAAATTATATAAATAAAGAATACACCATAATTATCTCTTACACAATTATAGGGATTTACATTGATTTATTGTTCAAAATAAGTAATCATTTTTATAATTTTGTATCATTATTAAATTATTTAAATAAAGAATACACCATAATTATCTCTTACACAATTATAGAGATTTACATTGATTATTGTTCATTTTTTCTACAGTTACAAACCAATCCTATCCCAACACCCTTACACTATGTTTAGATCATTGTTATCCATTGTATTGTATTGTATCGTTATTATACCCACAATGTTTTGATTGTTACTTAAAGTGTATTGTACTGCATGCTTAAATTTCGTTGTTTCCTAACAATGGAAATCCCTATTTTATGGAACAACCAATTTGTTGTATTCGCATTGTTACTTAATTTCTTTTTTCAATTATATTTTTACATAATATTTCAAAATACTATTTTATACTTTACCTTAATTCTTTAAACCTAGTCAAACCTTCTACCCTAGAATAATTAAGAATATTTAAGTAAATTTATAAATTACAATACAATACAATCAAACCAAAAAATTAGAATGTTACTAAACAACAACAAACAATACAATTTAGCCAAACATTGTGTCTACCATACAATATAGTACAATAGAGTACAATACAATACAATACATTATGAAACAATTGGTAACAAAGATCCAAACAAAGTGTTAAGCATCACATCTCTGCTATACAACACATTACCACTCCACCACCTCATGTTACGAATTCATCTTTCCTCTCTTTCAATCATATTGCATTGAAATGGTTCTCAACATCTAGATACTGATTAGGAGAAAATTTTCATCATACAATCCAAAGAAAGAGTTGATTCACAACTCTAAGAATCAAAGATTTAAGATTTTCAACAAAACATATAGAAGAAATCTTCGCATACTCCTCGAAAGAGCCCTCGATTAGTAGAATCAACTTCTACTGTTGAAATACATGCTTCAATTGAAGTCAAGCATATGACGAATGTGCCTATGTCCATATGTTTATTTGTTGAATATATCTACAATGGAGTTTTTAATAACAGTCCCATTGATATCAAATTAGTAATTTTTTTGGTTAAATATTATATTATGCATATGTTGGTATGAAACTTGTATTGATGTGAAACTTGTATGAAATGTGAATAATATCAGTCTAAAACTGACTCAGATTTTGTAAGTGAGAAAAAAAATCAACAAATATGGATGTGGGTCAATCATCAAAATCCTCCAAAAGAAGAGCAACAATGGACAATCATTCAAAAATTTCAAAGTAAAAAATGGACAAAAAATTGTGTGGGTAAATTTTTTATTTAAATTATTTTATCGAATAATTGATTTTTTGTCATTTACTTATTTTTTTCGAATGAAGTGCAACAATGTATATAAAATTTGTATTATATAGTTTATCTTATGTTATAAATTGGTGTCCAATCATCTGAATGAGTATATGTTTGACATGAAATTGACATAAATTTCTTTCATCAATATCTATATTCATTGACATAAAGTTGATAATAAATTTGGTGTGTATTTTCTACCATTCGTGTAAATTTTAATGTCTTAATGAAGTTGATGAAATGCTACTCTGGTTAGTAAGATTTTTTTTCAAATTGTTTCTTTATGCATATTTTATTGGCATAAAATTTGTTTAACTTTGACATGAAATAACTATAATTTATGCATTTATATGTATATGTATTGTCATGAATTAATATAATATTGTAGTAATATGGAAGAATCAAGAACGATGATGATACAATTAGTGAGAGTGAAACAACTAGAACTATTTCTAGCAAACTTGGTGGACCTCGCATAACAAAAGAACATGCTCTTGATACCAACAATTATCCTACACTAAGAGTACGGAAATAAAATTTGAGATAGTTGACTGCACCTTAGACTTTTTAGAATTACAAGTTTTTTTAAAATCTTTTGGATGATATTTTTGTGTTTGATATAGTTTTACGTATTTGGTGATATATATTATCTACCATTTTCTTTCAGTCAGATACAACTAGTTATATACATATTGCATACCAATTGGATACACCATTATAAAGATAAATTACACACCGAGTATGATAATTTTTGGGATAACAGTTATATACAAACTGCACACCAATTGGATTCAACATTTAGAGTTCATGATCTTACAACGTCTGAAACAAAACGAATATCAATGTAGAGTTCATGAACTAACTCTGTCTAATAATTGGTATCCATACTGTACACTTTTGGCATCCAAATTTATACATAATTGATTTTTTTACTTCGTATTTTGACACTAAAAAAAAAAGAAGATAAAAAATGAATGAAGTTGGTATCCAACTTGTATAAATATCTTGAAGAAATAATTATATCAATGTAAAATAGTGATCAATGTATTTTGCCTCAATTACATCTTGTTTTATGTTTATTCAAGTTTGACACCTTATGGATACCAAATTAATACTAATTGTAAATTATATCATCTTAACAAACGTGAATTGAGTATTTTAAAGATGTATGAAGTTGGTATACAATCTATTAAAATACTATAAGAAACGAATATGATAATTTAAAACAACAATCATTAAGTTTTGCACCAACATCAATTACATCTTGTTTTATTTTGGTTTAGAGTAGGACACCAGTTGATACCAAATTGTACATTCATGCTAACTTAAATTAAACAATATCAATCACTGTTAGGTTGTATATCAAATGGATACTAATGCATATTATAATTACCTCATAAACAATATGTTAATTATTAAACTGACATGAAATTTATTTTCAGCAGTATACAATTGATATGATTACTGAATGAATCTTCTATAAAACATGAACAATATACTAAACACTTAGCTGGAATGCATTTGATATCAATCATGAATATATTTGATATGTATTTCCAATAAATATTATTGAAAAACAATGAATACATTGTACCAATCAAAACAAAACAAGAGTCCAAAAGACAAAATATAATAAAAATTTTACATCGTTTAAACAAATAAACTATTATTTTTTTTGGAGCTTAAGATCATACTTTTTTGTTAGTTTTGATCTAGTTTTTGAAGCATCCTCATTGTGCTTATGATTCTATGTTTGAACTGCTATCCTCATAAATTCAAGAAGTGAAATCACTGACAACCTCCTTGCTAACCTATTTAAATTATACAAAGGAATAATTAATATATTGTATCTATGTTCACTTTTTATACCAAGATAATGCAAATTTCATTCACAACTTCATTCTTCTAACACAAATTTATATACACTCGCCATTACTTATTTATACGGGAAAATACCCAAGTACCCCCTCAACCTATTCGAGAAATCCCAGAGACACACTTATACTATACTAAAGTCCTATTACCCCCCTGAACTTATTTTATATGTAATTTTCTACCCCTTTTTAGCCTACGTGGCACTAGTTTGAAAAAAAAGTCAACCATCGTTGGGCCCACAAGATAGTGCCACGTAAGCTAAAAAGGGGTAAAAAATTATTAATAAATAAGTTCAGGGGGGTAATAGGACCTTAGTATAGTATAAGTGTGTCTCTGAGATTTCGGGCATAGGTTGATGGGGTAGTTGGCCGTTATTCCTATTTATACCAATATCATTCCAAACAGTCTACCAACATTCATACCATAAAACACATTTCATAAAAAAAAGTTTGTCATACATAATACAAATGAATAATAAATAAGTTGTTTTTATATTCAAATTTCATACCAAACGTAATATAAATTTCATCCACAACTTCATTTTTATCACTCAAATTTATAAACACTCATCATTACTTATTCGTACTAATATCATTCTAAACACTCTACCAGAATTCATACCATAAAACACATTTTGTACATTTATTATTTTTACAACATTTCATAAATTTATAATGATAGCATCATCACTATTTTATATACTATCACGAAAAATACAATCAAATCATCCAAATATAAATACAAAATTGCCGTATTCATTGTGTTTACAATATATAGATCACAAAAATCAATTTACAAAAATCTCATAACATCAAATTATACAATTTTCACAGAAATAATTTTGTAATATGAAAAACGAAGGTTCATACAAAAAAAATCACAATTTAAATCTATTATACATAATCAACATTAAAAAAAAATTATTTTCTGTTTCATTGTTCTTAATTTTTTTAAATTAAAGTTGGAATAAAAATACAATAATAAATCGTAATGAATACTAACCAGAAGGATCTCATCTACCATCATGTTTTATTAATATCGATAAGAATCCATCTATTACCACAAAATAAAGACTTTTGAGCCAAAAATATTTTGAAATTAGTCGTGAATGACGATAATCACAGAAAAAATCGAGGAAGTAACAAACATTGAATAAACAAAGAGAATTGTTATAAAATAATATAATGTGGATGTCAACTACACCAAGAAGTAACTACGTAACCTCCAACATAATATCCATAACCTACTACTTTATAATCATTACTCTTGTAACCTTTCACTTTCATAACCTCGAAATTATGTTCATGTTAATGTCATGTTTATGACTAACCTTTTGTATGCCTCTGTGTTACACTATAAATAGAGGCATAAGGCTTCATATTGAATACACTTGAAGATTTGTTGACCACTTGAAAGAAAGAAAGTTAGTTTATATTCTTCTTCTCTTCATCTTGAAATTGTTCTTGTTCTTTAGTTTTACAACACGTTATCAGCTCGAATTGTTCATCCTTCATCAAAAACCAATGGTAGGAATTTATTTTTTATTTTTATGAATTATCCTAGTAATTCTTCGTGCAAGGTGTACTTCATAATTTTTTGGTTGCATGGTATATTTCATATCCTATATATTTTTTGTAATACCAAAGCCTGTTTTGTAGTTATTCTAAAATGGCTAGTAAATTATAACTATCTTCATAACAATGTTGAGAGAGATTATTAAAATGTTCGATTTTATTTTAACTTGGGACTTTTTTTATGATTCTAACATGTTGTTCTAATTAATTATTTTTTTCATTTATCTTATATATTAAGTAAGTTCAAATTATATTTATGATTTTCGATAATTATTTTTTTGGTAATGCATTTGATTTATTAAGGCATTAGTTGAGGGTAAGATGGTAATTTCAAGTTTCACTGCACTAAGTGGGTACGACATCGAGTTAGAGTCTTGGTACACCATCATAATAAGAAGTTGGGTTCAAGTCCCATTGAATTATGACAAAAGGTATCTTTATATGAGTAAGATATTGGGTTTAAGTCCAAATGCACTATAGTGATGATGTGATTATGACTAACATAAAAAATTTTACTTTTGACTGAAAGTCATGGAATTTACCCAAATAATATGCTCCATTCTCTTATGTAATGTGATAGTAGTGTATTAATATGTCTGAAAAATGACAAGTGATTGAATGTATGAATATGGGTATGGCAAAATGTTAATGGTCATCATTGTGATAATTAAAAGGAAGAACATTATGGGTTCTTGAGATGTTCCTTCAAATGTGAAGGTAATTTTGTCCATTAAAATTGTATGAAAGGTTATTGGACACATTGTTTCTTAAGATGGTCCTTCAAATGTGAAGGTAATTGTTAAAAGTAATTTTTGTCTATCAAAGTGGTATGAGAAGTTGTGCACATTGTTGTTGGTGCAACCCACTTTAAAAAGTTTTGTAAATCCTCCATCAAAATAAATGAATACAAAGTGGTAGTACATTTGGTACACTTGACCTCTTAAAGTGATGTTGAGGTGAGTTACATAATGCCGAAACATGACAATGAGTTTCTAATAAACGATTATGGAACATTTACAAATGGTTGCGATCCATTTCTTGAAGAAAATGTTACTTATGTTCGTATGGATAAAAACATGTTCATGCATTGTTGGATGAATGTCACATCTCACCACTACGGGAGATTTAAGTGATTGAAAGAAAATCTTTGACATAAATAGTCATTTTGGTCATACGTATACTTTGAGTACTACACAAATATTGTGGTATATTTTAAAATGAACTATTAAAGGACAAAAGAGAGAAAAAAAATCTTTTTTGTAAAAGTTGTTACCATGATCAAAATAAATGTTGTGTGGCAACACAAATTTGTCTTTGGTTATCAAAAAATAAGTCTTGGATGTAATAATTTTAATCATGACAATAATAAAAAAATTTCCTTGAAGGAGATGGTCACCATAAGAATGACATTAAGAAAATTGTGGTAGTACAAAATTAATTGAAAGTTCTGAAAGGGGTAGTTGTTATTATTTGAAGGAATGAAATTATTCATAATATTAGAGTTGCAGTAAGTCTCAAAAGTCTCAAAAGAAACTTTTTAAGTTTCGAAAGAATTAAAAATAAATATTATATTGAGACTATAAATTATGAAAAGATTTCATATTTCAAATTACTACAATCAAAGTGGTTAATAAATATTTACGTATAAGATTACCATTTTTCCCTATTGTTTGTTGTATACAAATACGGGCATGGTGATAGAATCACATGCAAAAGTAAACTAGAAGTTTACTTGAAAAAATATCAGTTAGTATAATCGGTTGGCCATTCCGATTCAAATATGATGCAAAAGAAATTGAGAATTCACATGGTTACATGTTGAATAAATAAAATTTACTTCATAAGAAAATTTTTAGCTTGTTCTCGTGATAAAATGATCATTGTACCAGCCAAGGTTGGGATTGTATCACCTAAAATTATTTGGAACATATAAAAAAGTAAATACGAGCATGTTCACCTGCCATATGGACCGTTTACTATTATGATTTAATAGATGCATCTATGTTATGGTCACATGTGAATTTGTATCAACTTACAAATTTATTTTTTGTAAGGTTGCTTGCTCGAATTACTAAATTAAAAGAACAATTCCAAACTATAAAGTCATGTTGATAATGCTGGTTGATTTAACATAAATTATATGCCCCCAATTATAGCTAAACCATTGATTATGAGAACAAATATCTCAAATAAAAGTTGGTATGAGATGAGTTTATTTAACATGTATGCATCAAGCCAACAAGGTTCTCCTAACACAATTGGTTTAGGGCCACGAACCAGATAATTTCCATCTAAAAATTTGTTGTGCGCACAAATGATTTTATTGCTTAACGCACCAAGATGGATCTCCAAATGAAGTTGAGGGTGAATGTTAGATTCTCTAACATTAAGAGGAGATATATGTAGAAGCTGAAAATTATGTGTGAAGTGAAATATCTATATCCTTCTTAAAAAATTGTGAACTTGAAGTTCAAAATATAAATTCATTAAAAAAATGTTGCAAGTAATTTGCCAAATGTATTTGCTGACCCAATATTTTGATTAAGCTGCAAATGCTCCAATAACTAGTCCTTGAAGGACATATTCTATGGTACGCCTGAAGCGTGATAGACCAATCGTTTCCAAATATAAAACTCCTTGATAAAAGAGAGAAGCAAATTATCAAAATAGTCATTGCTAATGAGACAAGTGCTTTGAAAGAGCACTATTACATAACATTTCATAAAACCTTGGCAAAGGTTTAGGTACCTGAAAATAATGAAAAATGAAAAGATATCAATAAGTTATGTCGTGTTGGAATCGATATCAAAATGGTCGTTGATGGTATATTTGATATGATATAGCACTCAATGTTATAAATGTTTACGAGGAACTTAAATTCAAATCTGTCATAATGTGCGAACAGATAAATGATTGACACTATTCAGTATATTTACTTCACTTAGAAAAGTAATCTTTTGAACACATAGTTTATAGAACAAAATATATGTCAGTGGGGGTACAAATGAATAATTGTGTGAAAATATAACCGTAAGATATAAAGTGCGGTTCGTGCCTCGGGGCAAAGAATTTTCGCAGAAGTCCTAGCATTATTGAATGGAGATATGGTCTCAAATGTTGAATGCAATGAGACTTGTTTCAGTCTGTCAATAGATGAAATACTTGAATATATATAATGAATGATTATTACGTCTAACAAGACGATGAAGGTTATATGAAAATCCCTGAAGGATTTAAAAGGTCTTAAAGTAATTCTATTGAATACTCAATGATTTTGAGATTGCTTAACACAAAGAAAGGATCTTTTCAACCTCATGAAAATAATTTGAAATGTCATGTATTGGTGTAATTGGTGCACTTACAGATTGTTGGTCATGCAAATGCTAGAAGATGTTTGATTTTCTTTGAGAAGAAAAGACGAGCTTCAATAAAATTGATCAATCTCTCATGAGTCAGAAAAGATTTGATTATGTAGATGAAAAATATTTATTTGATCTACAAAAAGCTCGATCGCAAATGAGGTATTTGTTGACATCCAATTTTGACCCTCCTCGATAATAATTAGCTAACGAGCTTCCCGAGTTTAAACAATTTAAAATATTTAATTTTATAAACTTAAAAAAAATCTAGCTTGCAAGTTGTTTTAAATAAAGTTTGACACTTTTTATAATTTTTTAGATAATGTATATGTTTTACATAATTATTCATATAATCATCGTATTTTTATCAATATTCAATAATAATAAAATAATAATAATAATAATAATAATATATTTTATTTTATATAAATATTGGGTTAATTATTTTAGCTTATATTTTGAAACTTTAATTTATATGCGAATTAATTATTTTATTTTGTTAACATTAAGAAGCTCATTAATTGATTTATAAAGATTCGTGTTATATAGTTTTAAGTTTAATCACCTAATTAAATCGATTTAGCCGAACCCTCAAATCTAGCTAACCATTTATTAAATTTGACCAATTCCTTTTGCTAATGGACCAATTTGTGCCCTTTTCCCAATATTTCCAGCAAACCCATTTCTCCCAACAATAAACACCCAGCCCAAATTTTGATGCCCAAACCCTCCCAGCCCTTTTTCCAATCTTTTTTCTTTCAAATTACCCGACCCGTTTTTCCTTTATTTTTACGCGAGTTGATCTAGAGAACACGTAGCAGTATGATCGTTCTCTTCTTCCTCCTCAAGCGCAAACCCAGAAAACTCGACACCAATGCATGAAGGAACGGGCACAACGTTTTCACGCCTGATGGCGACTTCACGCCTTTTACGAAAGGCAACATTATTTTGTGGATTTTCTTGTCTTCTTCCGCCTGCGTCTCCATCAAGTCTTATGAGTCCAACAATAAAGAGTCACGCGAAATCGTCCTCACGCCTTAGCATGGAGGCATGTAGTGCTGCAAGGACAATTGGAGCCATACCCATCCGTCAATTCGCCCTTTCCTCTTTCGGAATGGGTCAGAAACTCAGAAAAAGTGTGTTTCACCTTTTATGGTGAAAATTTTGTATTGAGTTTTGAAGGAAAAACTCGAATTTGCCCTTCGTCTTCTCCCTCCCCAATGGTGTAGCCCTAATTTCCTCATATAAATACTCTCTTCCCGTTCTGAAGGAGGTTTTTTTTGGAGAGATTGGAAAATTAGAGAGTTTTTTTGACCTAAATATTTGAAGGAAAGTGTCGAAAAAGGGGAGAATTTCTTGCGTTTTTTTCTTTTGCTGGAATAGAAATCACCGGAAGAAAAAGAGTAGCAGAGGAAGTTGGAAAATTTGATTAGAAAAGTTAAAAAGGAAATAGAACAAGATTAAGAATCAGTCGAGCATTTGAAAGAAAGAAGGGAGTTGTAACAAAATCAGTTAGAAAAACACACACTGCAAATACTTCTATGAAAAAAAATAATAGGATTAGTTATTCGAGGCCGATGTTCTGCTCGGACTCCTCGGTCGTGGTTCACGTCATATTTTATCTGGTGGGTTCTTCCTCTTCCGCTCGCCTCGTCTCAGTTCATTGCTCCAAAAGAGATACACCTTCTCTTCTTCTCTTGCCTCTGCCTCATCCCTATGTGATCTTTCAAGGATAAGAAATATTCTATTTATATGCCCATTAGTTATTGGTCACTGTTGGTATACTAGTATTTGACAAAATGTTTGTGTTTTCAACTTATTTCGTCAGAGTCAGTTGTATTATCGAGTTGAAAGTTGTGGGTCTTTGCTATAAGTCGTGGTCGTTATGTGCCTTAAATGTTAATTTGTTGCCGCATTTTTTTTATTTGTCATCACTTTTACAAAAGTGACCAGAAACTAGAAATTCAATAATGTGCCTTATTTTGATTTATTGAATGTTGTTCTCTGTTTGCTGGAATCTTTTTTTTCGTCCAATTTCTGTTTGCAGAAAAACTTTCTTACTTTAGGCTTTACATCTTGAAGTTCGAAAGTGATTATTTCGTTGTTTGCTTGTATAGTTTCGAGTATAGATTGGAGATTTTAGTGCATATTGGTATAGCTAGTGGGTTTGTTCTCTCATAAATGTGGAGAGTTTCTTGTTTGGATCAATGTAGTTTCAATGTTGATTTTGATCTTGTTGTCTTAGTATAAGCTTACTTTCGAATTACAGCTAAAATGGAGTTCATTTAGCATGTTAAGAGAGTATTAGGTTAGCATGAGTTCTAAGTCCATGTTTCTTGAAATGACACGAAAGAAATAGCTGGGTATAGTGTTAGTCATTGTAAATTGCTCATTCCGTGTAATAGAAAACTGGTAGTACTAAACCATGTTTTGATTTGGACTTGTATGAAATTATATGATTTCTACATCTTACCTCTCAACCTTTAGTATTGTGAACATCATATGCTTAAACTTTTACATTTTTAGTATTACATGAATTGTTTACCCTTTTTTTTTGCCGTAAGGAAGCGTGGAGCATCTCTTTCTATTTTATTTGGAGTTACTGTTTGCTTAAGAGGAGGAGAATTTTAATTTATTTATATTTATCGTCGTGTCAATTTAAGGATTGTTTGCTCTTCCTTATATTTTATTATAATATTTGTCCCTGTCTGTTACTCGTTATCAGCTTAATACTAACTTTTGGTTATCGATAGGTGTGATTGGTTTGTTCGGAGTCATGTAGTCATTTAAGTGGTCATAATTTAATTCCATCTCTTGAATTGTATATCCCTTGCGTAGAACGAATGTTGATTTGTTAAAGTTCCAAAAAAGTGGTTGTGGTGTTTGTTTAACAAAAGAGTAATTTTGCAATCTTGAAATAGTAGCATATTATTCCTTTCAGCATGACCTGACAAATAATTTCCTTAAGTATGATTATTTTTATTATTATTTACTTTGTTTGCTGGTCATCTGTGGGTCCCTAAAGGGTTATGGGACTTGTTTTCACTTGTGTGTAGCATCTACCAAATTGATCATATTTGCATATCTCCATTTTTCGGTAAAATAAATTAATTATTGCTTAGTAGAGTTAAATGGTTTTCCATTGTAAACGATGCCCAATTTATTCTTTTTTTTAATTAAGGTTATTCTGTTAATTCTCTTCTTATCTCTTTGCTGCATGTGACGCCAATCCGAGTTCACTATGAACTCCTATCATCTTCTTCTGGCATTGCGGAGGGACATAAAGGCTCAAATTTCCTTTCGTCGAGTCTCCCAGCCCTAATATTGACGAACATGTCCCAAAGTGAAAGATGTGGCAAAGTCGAAGAAGTCGAGGCTAAAAAGCCTATATTTTTTATTTATTTTGTAAAAAATTATATTTTTTTTAATTTTTGGGTCTGAGCCCTTTGTATTGTAATTATTTTGCTGGTTTAGGACAGGTATGATCTAAATGAGGCCTAAGGCCTAAAAAGCAATGAAATGGGTCCAAACACCAGTTCAGGCGGACAAAAACCAAATTTTTGTCCAACCCAAATCTCTCTCTCTCTCTCTCTCTTACTTCATCAGTATTGCCTGTTACTATTTATCGTTAGTTTTAGGGTCAAAAACTCCAAATCTCCGCACGACGCCGTTATATTTCAACTATTTAAATTAAATCGATCGCTTATAAAAAGAGAGACATAAAAATGACTTAAATAGTTCTGCTAGTTAAATTAATTCACTTAGATAATAGGTTAGTATTTCGTTTCTAAATAAATTTTCAAATCAAATTTAAGTCAAATATATTTTGGCCAAATAAATCAGGTATCGTTTAACCGCAAGTAAGCGGACGTCTTAGGTGCTTTCAAACCTTCCTAAGACGTTAATAAGAATCTCCGAACCTTGAGAAAATGTTTTAATTGATTTCCTATTTAGTCAAATTGGAAGAAAATTTTTTCTTAATTTTTTCAAAATTAAGTGGCGACTCTCAAAAGTCGAAAACTTACAAATTATTATTTTTCAGAAAAACATTGTAAAACAGAAATGACGACTCTGCTAGAGATTTGGAGGATTCTAATCTTAAAACTCTATTTTTTGGCTGTGTGAAATAATTGTCTATGTGTTTTTTTATCGTATTATATCAACTGTTGTATTCATGACATAACATCTTCCGTCAAATGATGATTATTTCTATTTACCACTTAAAGGAGTCATTCGTTAACCAAATCTTTCTTGGGGCACCCTGACGAATGTAGTTGGCTACTTGATAGTCAATGGTCATTAACAATCCCAATCTAAGTAGTCCGCTTGGGTTATCCTAGTCAAACTAAGATAGAGCGAAACCAAATCTAAAAAAATAGCGCATTGGCCTAAGATGACCCAACACCCAAGGAGTGTTGGGCCCATTAGAGGACCAACCTGACTCCAAAGAACGCACACTCGATAGGTTGATCTAGTTATATGAAGGATGTTTGCGTGTTTTACTGGTTATTGTGTCCTAGGGTAGAAACTAACTAGTTTTATGTTTTTGTAGATGTCGAGTAAGTTCATCAGTTTCAATACGGTCACCAAGACACCAAACATTCTCCGTGTATGAAGGGCGATCTCAAAGTCTGTCAAAAGAGAGAAATCTCGATTCACCTAGGCCACTTACCTTTGATAATGGACTTCAAGGTTTGGCTCACATTTATCGAGGTAATTACGTGGTTCTGAGATGACAAAGGATGATGTTTCGGTTTGGAGACGTCAAAATAACACTGACACTAGAAGAAATAAAGGATTGTCTAGAGTCTATCAAAACATGTGGTAAGAGGAAAAAATGTCTCGATCATCACATCCTTCTACCGGATAGGTCGACTAGTAGAGGATTGAAAGACATGTTATTGCTGGTGAACGCGAACTAGTTAGATGCCTAAAATATACCACTAATGAGATTTTGTGAAAGATTGGGGCACGATAGCTATTTTGCGCTATTTCCAAATGAATTCCATGACCATAGTACTTGGATACAAACTCAGGCTATTGCATTCTCCGCCTGCCTTTTAGAAACGATGGTGTTCCCTCAGAATGAAGGAAAGGAGATCGACACCCGAACCGTGATGGTAGTAAACGCCATCTTCAGTGGAATTGATAAGAAACAAGAAGAAAAAAAGCACTGTAGTTTATCCCCGGTCATTCTAGCTGACATCTATCGATCTTTGAGCTTATGCAAGAACGGGCTCCCATTTTTTCAAGGTTGCAACATTCTACTTCAGTGGTAGATGACTGAACATCTGTGCAAAAGAAACAGCGCCCAACAACAAGAGTTGGCCAAACCGAGCCAGACGAGTCTCACTGGTAATTACGAATTCAATCTAAGCATTCAAGTTTCCCAATTCATATCACCAGGGATGCGTGGGCGAGGGTATTTTATGATCTACAAGAAAGAGACATACATTGGATGTTGCCGAACTTCATGTCAGGGAATATAGCAGCGCAGGGGGCCAAACTTCCTTTTTTGGTCCTTCCCGGCATCAGAAGATTGTGACCCTACAACCCACTAGGGTGATGCAGCAATTCCGTAGAACACCAACCACACCCGTCCAAGGAGATGCTAGCTCCTTCATCGTTGATTACAATGGGTGCAACAAAATACACCTTTTTCCGAGATCATCCTCCAAGAATGGGATGGACGTTTCAACATGAAATAGGGTATGGCTAAAAACATATATGAAGCTGGGTATGTCGATGAATACAAGACGTCGTTGCAGAATGATTTGCATGGTGTAGTAAACCCAACACCACACGTAGATCGAGAAATCAAAGACGTATAGATAAGGCTCTAGATCCACGCATATCATTTTCAACGAGAATGGGATCGAAGGGAGCAGGAATTTCAATGCAGGGAGCAAGAGTACCAGTCTAGAGAGTTAGAAAGTCAGAGGGCTTTAGCTTTGATTTCACAAGAGCTAATAGATGCAAGGACATGTTTGATGCGTCTAGATGCAACCCTAGATGAGTAGATCAACACTTTACAGGTCGTCCTGTCATCTTTCAAAGCTGTGTTCGTTGAGCCATACGTGGTAATGAGAAAGTGCATCATCCGCGAAGAGGTTGAGAAAGCCAGAGGAGGAGTAAGACCGTAACCTTCTAATTCCCATACGTGGAATTATTTTCTATTTTGTATTTGCAATTCCCCTCCCTTGAAAATGTACCCCCGTTTTGATTAAAACTATGTAATGAATGATATAATTAGTTGTGAAGCCTATTTTGGGGGATGTGACAAACTGTTTGACTGACGCAATACATCCTTTAGATCGCTAGGCCTACCTTTGGCACAAAATGTTCACATGCATGATTAGGATGCGATATATGTGTTTTAACTGTTTACGTGATATGTTGCTTTGAATGAGGATATCGTTAACCCACTCCTTTCTAGAAATTTCTAGAAAATGTACACACAAGTCACTATTACGAAATATCAGACCAAAATTTTTCGAGTCTTATGTGTCTCACTCAAAAGACATCTCTCATACCCTATAGCCTAAAACACTACTCTATCGTCTCAGGAAAGGCAGAATCATAGCTATGGTAAAGGTTGAAATTATCAAGAGGTAACTTACAGAAGAGGAGTTACAAAGAAAGATAGAGAAAATCACGTGGGAAATTCAATAGGATAGAGAAGAAGGACACAAGGTCGAAGTTTCCACATTGGTCTACAAAGCCGCGACTGTGGCACTTGATAAGGATTCGGTGTCAAAACAAGAAGAAGAAAAAAAACATTGAGGCAGAGATAGAGGACTTAAGGAAGAAGTTGGATATGCGTCGGCTAAGGATTCAGGAAAGGGAGGCAAGAGAAGTAGAGATAGATTAACAAACCACAAATATGCTGTCTAGAAGTGCGGCAATCGATGAGGAACGGACGGTTAAAATGAGATAGTTCATCACCATGAGGGAATGAATGGACGAATTGAGGGAGAAGAACAAGGTGTTTCACCATAACATGATCACCAAACAAGAGGCTAGTGGTGGTCTAGACGACACTCACCCTGGAGCAATTGAGGAAGACATTGACGAGGAAATCGTCTATAAGCCTCCATTTCTTGGAAGTTTGAGAGGAGGAGACAAGTGGATAACACTTCCAGCCTACGAGCCGACGCATCGTGTAGGAGAGAAAGTCATGTCTTACACTGTTTTGTGCTAACATCTTGGTGGGAACCTCATTAGATAATGGCTTCAGTCTTTGGGAAAGAAAACTCTTCAAAGGTATGTGCCTTCCACCTGAACCAGCGAGGACATACTATAGAAGAATGCGTACAACTTAACGCGAGAATTTGCTGCCATATTGACATTGGGAACATCCCGCACATATGGGGTGATAATATCGTTCTCACATATGACCAGTCGGAGATAATTGAGCACACTCAGTTTGTTTGACATTATTTCACACCATTCAAAGGATCAATGTTGCATATCTACATGGATTTGGTTCAAAATGGGGTCTTAGCCCCTATCCACGATGATGATGAAGATCTCAATCCCGTTAGAGGAGAAATTTGGAAACCCTATGCTTACCACGATGCTACAGATCATAGCCTCTCAAGGTGTCTCAGTTTTTGCTACGACATCGAATCTCTCATCAACATGTGAAAGATTCGAGTCGAGTTCGTTCCCCGTGGCTGATCCTCCAACAAGAAGACATTTGTCTGAGATGGGGCCACCGTTTTATCTTTTAAAAGATGTTTTGTTATATTTCAACTTCCTTGTAATAGTCAAAATGAATGGATGAATGAAAAATATTTTATCTATACTCAAACTACATTAGGTCTGAATTCTCCTTGTGAGATATGTAGGCAGCCTGTCAAGGCCCGACCCCTATCTTTAAAAAAATTCATTCTCCCCCTTCATGTTACAAGAAGATACGAAGACAAGATCACGAATGTCAATGAGCAGCTGCAAGAAGACCTTAGCTCAACATGATTTAGCCTTTCTAAGATGGTGTCGAGTTAAGAAGCAAGCAAACTTATGCTTGTTAAAAAATCTATTTCCATCCTTACTCATGGGTTAAAGATATACTCAAACAAAGCAACTTGTGTATTTATATGCTCTATATGCATTATTATGCATTTGATATTCTGCACTTAAACTGACAAATGTGCGTTTCAATTGTTTTCCTCCTCAGTACTTTGAAACTGATCTGTGTCGATTAAGCTGGCAGACATCCCTATTTTACCAGAAAACTTCCTTCCAGAACCCCCAATATTGCCTCAGCTTCTTAGCAAACGCTTCCTCCTCAAAACAACCATGCCCAAATACCACCCATCCTCTAAATACTCAACATCAAGCCGCTTTGCCACCGCAAAATCAAAGCCAAAATCCAAACCAAAATACTTCCAATTCCCAAACACCCCACCACCATTTAAATCAAAATACCAATCCTTAGACTAATCCGCAAAACTATGAAAACACCCAAAATGCCCAAAGTCCTTCCGTACCTCCACCCCTACCTAAAAGAACAACATTCCAGATTCTCGTCTCGACTGATCACGATGTTCATGGTTCTGAGCTGGAGCATTACGAGGAACAAGAAAGATAATGGAGGGCAAAAAAAGAGGCAAAAGTGGATATAAAAGAAGAGATTAGGAAAGCCATGAAGGAGTTCCAATGTATCCCCGACGTGGCTGGTCTTAACTATGAGGATTTGTGCATTCATCCGGATCTGGACCTCCCAGAAGGGTTCAAGGTTCCTAAATTTGACACTTTCAGAGGAGTAGGGAATCCTATGGCCCATATGAGAGCCTACTACGACCAACTTATCGAAGTCGGCAGGGATGAAGCTTTGCTGATGCGGCTCTTTAGCCGAAGCCTATGTGGGGAGGCTCTACAATGGTTCACTCCCATGAAACCCGACAATGGCCCAGTTGGAATTCCCTGGCCAAGGATTTTATTGATCGGTTTTCTTACAACGTGGAGATCATTCCCGTTTGATACTCCCTGGAAAAGATGAAGCAAAAATCCACTGAAAGTTATAGAAAGTTCGCATACAGGTGGAGAAAAGAAGCAGCCAGAGTAAGGCCGCCTATGTCCGAGAAAGAAATAGTGGAAGTTTTTGTATGGGTACAAGGGCCCGAAGATTATGATGGAATCATGTTGCTCGTTGAAGCAAAATTTGCTGAGATAGTTAAGATTGGTGAGACTATGAAGATGGTTTGAAAATAAGGAAAATAGCTCGTGTTGGTGCGTCGCCCAGATCATCGGGATTTTTGAAGAAGAAGAGAAGGGATATTGTTGTTGACTCTTACGAGGGGAAGAAGACCCCCACAAGATTATCGTCCTCCCAAGGTCAGCCTCGACCTTCTCAGAACTCCTATTAATCTTGCCACACGTAAACTAGTCATCCAAACAATCCTCCTCCAGTCCACCAAAATGCTACCTTCACCTACCAAAATACCCCTCCAAGTTACCAAAATCCAGCTTCTGTTTACCAAAGTACTCCTCCACTTTACCAAATTCCATCACCAGTCTACCAAAATGTTGCTCCCAACTGTGCCAATGTGCGGTCGAGCTATAGAGCACCCCCTCCAGTCTATCAAGTCCAAGCTCCACTCTACCAAAATACTTCTCTGAATTACCAAGCTCCATCGACAAATTACCAAACAAATCCTTATCCCAAAAGCCAAGCTCCCCGTCCAAATACCATAAGTTATCAAAAGGTGTATTCCTCCCAACAAGGCAGTTATAATCCACCTCGACCCAAATTCGAGAAGAAGCCTCCTAGGAACTTTACCGCGCTCGCCGAAATTCGAATAAAGCTATACAAGTGACTGACTGAGGCTGGAAACATTCACCTAGTGAGGCCTAAGCCAGTGGATACTAGTTCAAAATTCTATAGGCCTGATCAGGTGTGTGTATCACTCCAACAATGTTGGATATGATACCGTGGACTGCATCAACCTCAAGCACAAGATTCAAGATCTGATCGACCAGGAGGTGGTTTCTGTCCAACCAGCCGCTCCTAATGTCAACACCAACCCTTTGCCGAATCATGGATGTTTCAATATCAACATGATGGAGACGGATGATAATTGGTGAGTTACCAAGATGATAACTCCAATTATTCATGACGAGTTAGAAAGAGTTGTGGCCTCATTGAGCGTCAAAGAGAAAAAAGATTTCGTGATCCTAATACCCGCAAAGGTTGTTGCCTTGGTGCTATCAGAAACTCTTGTCAGGCTAAAATTTATGATTAAAACTTGTGCCGCTCAGGGTATGACTGATATACCATGGTTTCACGGTGTAATTAATACTTTTTCCTTAAGTTTAGTGTGTCTGAAAGCCTTTTTGTGCTAATTTTGATATAGGTTTCTCTTTGTTTTGCAGGAAATCTGTCCAAAGTTGAAAGCGGAGATTTTGAGCGAAAAAATGCAGAAGAGACCACCTACGGAGCTTATGACGGTCCATCGTGCCTGTGATGGTCCGTAGGTGGCAGCGTAGTGCAGCTGCTGAAGGAAGATGGGGAAGTCTGACCAAGTGTGGTATTACGAAGCTTGTGACGGTCCGTCATGGCTATGACGGTCCGTCCTGCAGGTTCGTCATGAAGATCAGAGAAGTGATCCCAGTACCCAGATTCCAAGAGTTGAAGTATTTTGAAACGAAGACCCTCGACGGACCCTTGTGCCTATTACGAAGTCCACGACGGTCAGTTGTGACCACGACGGTCCGTCTCGTGGTCCGTTGACCCAGCCGCGTTTTGGCAGATTTCCAGTAATTTGAATCCTTGTTTAATTAGGTTTTTATTTTCTTATAAGTAGTTCGAAAAACCTCGTTTTTGAGGTTAGACTCTGGGAGATTAGACATCATATTATTAGACTTTGTGTATTAGTGTTTGATTTTTGGAGATTCTTACAAGTGATTTTTGGTGATTAATCAAGCAAATTTTCGGACTTTATTCTTTCTCATTGAAGTAAGTACATGAATTCTTATTTAACATATTTGAATATTGTGTTTACGGCCATGAGTAACTAAACTCTATAACTAGGGTTGTTGGAACCATAGGCAAATAATGAGATAAACCCTAGCTAAAATAACAATTCTAGAATAGTGTCTTGCATGTATTAATAATTCTTTTGCTTAGAAGTCTTTTTAACGGATGATCAAAGTTAGAACTCGCCTTAATGCTACTTGCCGGACCAAGGAGGTAGATAATAGGAAAAGAATTATTAACATAGATTTAGTGTATACTATCTAATAGGCTAGTATTGATTGGTACGAGGTAATAACTTAGTCAAATATCGAATATGATGCTTAATATGAGGCAAAGATAAAGGTTAGGAAAGCAACACACGTAGCCGGACCAAGGTGCGGAGTGAGATTTTCTAGATGCCGGACCAAGGATTTAGAAATACATAACTTATCACTTTGCATGCAAGATACTAGGAAAGAATTGTTATAGTTAGAATTATCAAGTTATGAACCTGTAGGGAACACGTAAACCCTAGTTACTTTAATTAATTGATTGAAACCCAAAATTAAAAGCTGTTAAGTGTCTCTTTCAAGTTCGTTGTTTATTTTCACTTATTTAGAGATAGAACCCCCCTTTTTATGTTTTTACTTTCTAAGGAAGTCATCAACCGAACAATAGTAATAACAAGTTGAAGTTAAGTCTATACTATTTTTCTCGTGGGAACGATCACAACCTCACTATTTGGGTTTTTACTTGACGCGACCGCTTTACTTCTCATTTGAGAAGTAAGTTTGAGCGTATCAAATTTTGGCGCCATTGCCGGGGAATTTAGCTTTTAGATTAACTTGAACTTATTACTAAAGTTTAGTTGATATTTTCTTGATTTTAGTTTGTTTTATTGTTTTTGATTTCCTTTCAGAACTATCCTCCTTGTATGCCAAATACACGGAGAGGAAGAGAACTCTTGTTTCCCTATGATCACGAGCTAGAGCGTACACTGTGCAATATTAATCGAAACTTTGGAATAAATGATGAGGATCCAAACCAGAACATCCTAGATCTAGTGGATGTTCATGGTCAGTTGTTACCCGACGCTCCGGGTGAACATTAACAGAGGGGACAAAATCCCGTTCCACGGCCCCAAGCATACTACAGAGGGTATGATAACATAGCAGACTCGGATGGGCCACTTGTCTTTCCCCCTCTACCCACAGGTCACACTTTTGTGGTGACTAGTAGCCTGATGCAAATGCTCACTGCCAGAGGTTTTTTTTCAGGGCTACCTTCTGAGGATCCACATGCCCATATAGCTAAGGTAAGGCAGTGTGTAAAAGTTATGTGGGGAGGCCTGATTTGGATCTAGATATAATAGGTCTCAGAGTGTTTCCTCTCTCACTGACGGGAGAGGCTGCTATGTGGTTTACTGAGCTCCCATACAACTCCATCTTCACTTGGGACCAACTACGGGATGTCTTCTTAGCACGCTACTATACGGTCTCCAAGAAATTAAACCATAAAGACAGGGTGAATAACTTTGTGGCACTACCAGGAGAGTCAGTTAGTAGTTCTTGGGATAGATTCACCTCATTCTTGAAAAGTGTTCCAAATCACCGTATTGATGATGAGTCACTGAAAGAATACTTCTATCGGGGACAGGATGATAACAATAAAGTGGTGTTGGACACTATAGCAGGTGGATCTTATGGAGAATGCCCTTATGCTGAGAAATTAGAGAAAATCTCCCGTAACAACAAAGCTTGGAGTACTAGGAAGTCTGATACAGGGAGAAACACCTTCGCAGTGCAGTCCACTCACAACCCAGCCACAGATGATATTCGTGAAGAAATGGCTCAGATGAGAACTGAGCTTGGGTTGGTACTAAAACATGTCATTGGGGGTGCAGAAAAGATTAATGCAGTCAACTACTTGGCTAAACCACCACCTCCAATCGATGAGTGTTATTATGAGGAGGATTCCTATGCAGTAAATGAACAGATGGGGGGGTTTCTGACCAAGTTCCCAAGGCTCTAATCAGGAGAATAGGCGCCAAGGTCAAGGGAACCAAGGTCGGAACTATGGTAACTACAATCGTGAGGGTCATTATGTCCGAGATGGAAACTACAATCGCGACAACAACTTCAATAGGGGTAACTACGGTAATAGAAACGACAGGAATGGACCCTATGTTCCTCCTCAAAATCGTGAAGTTAGTCCTAGGGATGGTGGAGGTAGTATGTCGCGAGTTGAGGATATGTTGCATAAAATGATGAGAAGGTTCGATGCTAGTGATGAGCACAATAAGGAGTTGAGGAATGATTTAGCGATTATTGGCAAAAAGTTGATACACATGCAATATCGATTAAGCAACTTGATTTACAATTGGCCCAATTATCTGCAACTGTGAACACATGAAAACCGGGCACTCTTCCTAGCAACACTGTCCAAAATCCGAAAAATGATGGACATTGTATGGCAATTACTACTTGCGGTGGAAAGCAAATTATTGACCCACCTATGCCATCTAATGAGAATAAGGTGACAAAAGATACTGATAAAGTGATAAATGTTGATGCTGATTTAGAGGATAACATTGCAAAAGATGCTGAAGTGCCTAAAAAGGTAACTCCTATGCCTAGTCCACCACCCCCATTTCCTCAAAGATTAGTGAAAAATACAGAGGATGGCAAATATCGGCGTTTTATAACAATGTTGAAGCAACTTTCTATCAATTCCACTTTGGTAGAAGCTTTAGAACAAATGCCCGGTTACGCCAAGTTTATGAATGATTTGGTCACAAAGAAAAGATCGGTTACTTTTGAGGATGATGATAGAATGCAGCATTGTAGTGCTATTGCTACAAGATCTCTGGTCCAAAAGAAAGAAGATCCGGGTGCGTTCATTATTCCTTGTACAATCGGGCTATTACATTTTGTGAAAGCATTATGTGATCTGGGGGCAAGCATAAATATCATGCCCCTCTCGATTTACAAGAAGTTGGGTTTGGGTGACCCAAAGCCCACTGCGATGCGGCTAATGATGGCTGATCGAACAGTAAAACGGCCCATAGGGATACTTCATGATGTGCTAGTAAAAGTGGAGTCATTCATCTTTCCGGCCGATTTTGTTATTCTTGATTGTGAGGTTGATTTTGAAGTGCCTATTATCCTTGGGAGGCCATTCCTAGCTACGGGAAGAGCCTTAGTAGACATGGAAAAGGGGCGGATGAAATTTTAGTTGAACAATGAGGAAGTGACCTTTAATATTTGTAGGTCCATGAGGCAGAGTGGTGAGCTCCAATCGGCATCTGCTATATCCTCCAACATGGGTGAGACATTTGAGACACAAATAGAAGAACGTCTAGGTGTCGAAGCATTAGCGGCAGTGATAATGAACTTTGATAGCGATTGCATTGAAGAGTATGAGTCATTACTCGCGGCTCTTGACCGAGGTGATGTTCGGTTTAAACCGAAGAAATTTGAGCTTGATATGAAGTATCGTGAGTCCACACCCGCTAAACCATCTATAGAGGAAGCTCCAAAATTAGAACTAAAAGTTCTCCCATCTCATCTCAGGTATGAATTCTTAGGAAAGGGTGACACTTTGCCGGTAATCATTGCATCAGACCTGGATGAACAACAGGTTTAGAGTTTGGTGAAGGTACTAAAAAGGTTCAAAAGAGCTATTGGGCGGACCATTGCGGACATTATTGGGATCCCTCCTGGTATATTCTCTCATAAACTCCAACTCATGCCTGATCATAAGCCGAGTATTGAGCACCAGAGACGCTTGAATCCTCCTATGCAAGAGGTTGTGAAGAAGGAAATCATCAAGTGGTTGGATGCCGGAGTAATCTATCCAATCGCCGATAGTAATTGGGTATGCCCGGTTCAGTGTGTACCTAAAAAGGGAAATGGCTGTAGTCCCCAACGAAAAGAATGAGCTTGTTCCAATGAGACCGGTTACTGGATGGAGGGTGTGTATGGATTACCGTAAACTGAACTCATGGACTGAAAAAGACCATTTTCCTATGCCCTTCATGGATCAGATGTTGGATAGACTTACCGAAAAAGGGTGGTATTGTTTTCTTGATGGGTATTCGGGGTATAATCAGATTTCTATTGCACCAGAAGATCAAGAGAAAACCACTTTCACTTGTCCATATGGGACTTTTGCATTCAGAAGAATGTCGTTTGGGTTGTGCAATGCACCCGCACCTTTCAGAGATGTATGATGTCAATATTTTCTGACATGGTGGAGGATACTATAGAAGTTTTTATGGATGATTTTTCTGTGGTTGGTGATTCATTCGTGTGGTGTTTGACCAATTTATCTGAGGTTCTTAAGAGATGTGAAGACTGCAATTTGGTACTAAATTGGGAAAAGTGTCATTTCATGGTGAAAGAGGGTATTGTGTTGGGTCATCGCAATTCAGAAAAGGGCATAGAGGTTGATCGAGCTAAAGTTGAGGTAATAGAGAGACTTCCCCCGCCGATCTCTGTGAAAGGTGTGAGAAGCTTTCTTGGGCATGCAGGTTTTTACCAGAGATTCATCAAAGACTTTTCAAAGATTGCACACCCATTGTGCAAACTGCTGGAGAAAGAATGTAAATTTTTTTTTGATAAATCCTGTCTTAAAGCATTCAGTGAGCTAAAAGAAAAGTTAGTGTCTGCGCCTATCATTATTTCTCCGGATTGAAATAGTCCATTTGAGGTAATGTGCGATTCTAGTGGGGTGGCTCTTGGTGTAGTATTGGGGCAGAGAAGAAACAAATTCCTTCACCCAATTTACTATGCTAGTAAAGCCCTAAATGAAGCCCAGAAGAACTACACAGTGACTGAGCAAGAACTCCTTGCAGTAGTCTTTGCTTTTGAGTTCGCTCCTATTTTCTAGGTACTAAAGTTATAGTACATACTGACCATTCAGCATTGAGATATTTGATGGCGAAGAAGGATGCGAAACCAAGGCTGATTCGTTGGGTATTACTGCTGCAAGAATTTGACTTTGAAGTGCTGGATAGAAAAGGGACTGAAAATCAAGTTGCTGATCATTTGTCTCGTCTAGAGGATGAAGCTATGAGAGAGTTAGGGGATAAGACTGACATTGATGATACTTTCCCCGATGAACATTTATTGGCTGCTTCACAAGACTTGATTCCATGGTTCGCAGATTTTGTGAACTATCTGGCTAGTGATATTGTTCCATCAGACTTGTCCTTTCATCAAAGGAAAAAGTTCATGTACGATGTGAAGAAGTTCTTTTGGGATGAACCATACTTGTATAGGAGTTGTGCCGATGGGCTTATTCGGCGTTGTGTGCCAAAATGTGAAATGTTGAGTGTGTGGGAGGCATGCCATTCTTCACCTGTTGGCGGACATCACAGTGGTATCCGAACCGCTCACAAGATATTGCAATGTGGTTACTATTGGACAACTCTTTATCAAAATGCTCATGGGTTTGCTAAAGCATGTGACAAATGTCAACGAGATGGTGGTATTTCAAGAAAGCAAGAGCTCCCTCTAAACCCCATTCTTGTGATTGAGTTATTTGATGTTTGGGGTATTGACTTTATGGGCCTTTTCGTGAGTTCTGATGGGATGAAGTACATTCTAGTAGCAGTTGATTATGTATCTAAATGGGTTGAAGCCATAGCCCTCGCAAAAAATGAAGGGAAGAGTGTCACTGCATTCTTGAAAAAGAATATATTCTCCCGTTTTGGCACCCCAAGGGCCATTATTAGTGATGGGGGCTCCCACTTCTGCAACAGATTGTTCAAGGGGTTATTGGAGAAATACGGGGTTCGCCATAATGTGGTCACTCCTTACCACCCTCAAACTAGTGGGCAAGTTGAAGTATCGAATCGGGAGATCAAACAGATATTGTCCAAAACAGTGAATGCTAGTAGAACGGATTAGTCAAGGAGGTTTGATGATTCTCTTTGGGCCTACCGAACAGCATATAAGACTCCCATAGGTATGCCTCCATACCAACTTGTATATGGGAAAGCTTGTCATCTTCCGGTTGAGTTAGAGCATAAAGCCATGTGGTCTATGAAGAAGTTAAAAATGGATTGGAGCGAAGCTGCAGAGCAACGGTTAAATGGGTTGAATGAACTTGATGAATTTCGCTTGAAAGCCTATGAAAGCTCAGCCCTATACAAAGAAAAGATGAAGAAGTATCATGACAACAAAATTGTAAAACGAGAGTTTATGGTCGGGGATTTGGTGCTTTTATTCAATTCCAGATTGCACTTGTTTCCAGGAAAACTCAAGTCCAAATGGACTGGTCCTTACACGGTTACCCAACTATTCCCTCATGGAGCAGTTGAGTTGGAAACTAAGGAGGGTGTGCGGTTCAAGGTGAATGGACAGCGCATAAAAATCTATCTCGGGCATGCTGAATCAGCGAATGAAGTGATCGAGGCATACCATCTTGATGAAGTCTGAGTAATCAAGTGGCCCCAATCGTGCCGCGACATTAAATCAGGCGCTTGTTGAGAGGCAACCCAATACTTATCGTCTTTTTAATAATGGTAGCATTTTTCTATTAATGGGTTTTAAATTTGCAGGCACATCACCAGGAAATTCTGCAGAAAACTACTCCGCAACAACCACTGATGGATACATCGACGGACCATTGCGCATGCAACGGACTGTCGTATGCATCCGTCACACCAGGTACATTGTACTGTCATTTTGAAATTAGGGCACACATGACGGAACCTACGATGGGTCGTCACAACTGCGATGGACCATCGTCGGGGAACCGTCGCGTGATTAATGAATTCTACCCGACCCAACCCGGATGGACCCTTTTCAAAATTTGACCGTTTATACTCCCTACCCCTCCATATTTCACCCCATTACTTCCTTATTCCTCTCATCTCCCCTCTCTTTTCAACTTCCACATTTCCCCCCACTGATAATTGCCCCCAAAATCCTCTTAAGCCTTATAATTATCATCTACTAGTCGGTGCTGCTGCTGTAGGTGTCTACCTTGCCAACTGAATCATTCTCCATTTGTTTTTTTCTCCATTTCCAAGGTATGTGTCTCTATATTTATACTCATTTATCTTGCATTTTGGTTTAGTAGTTAGTATTAGCTTAGTTCTTAGTCGTATATTGTTTCCTTTATATGATTATGTCTAAACCTAGGCTCAAAATGTTCAAATTTTCCATGTTGATAACCCTAGGCATAGGTGATTTTGCATTAGTAGCTTCCTAGGTAGTTGGGATAGACACATATAGGTCCACAACACTACAAGACCATGTGGGTTCATCGGGGATGCATAGGGTACCCCCAGTTCTATCACTGCTACTCAAAATGAGACCCCGATGACGAACCGCCGCACACACGACGGACCGTCGTAGGGTCCATTCCAAAAGCCCTAGAACCCTGTCCCAACGACGACTGTGACGGACCGTTGTCGTCACGACGGTCCGTCCTACCCAACCGTTCTGGTTGTCAGAGACCCTATTTCTAAGGGTCTCTCAAAATTTTCTAAGTGTCCTACGACGGACTGTCATACCCACGACGGTCCATCCTGCACGACCGTCATGATGGTTAGAGACCCCTCTGCTAAGGGTCTCCCAACATTTTCTAAGTGTCCTACGACGGACACTTACGACGGGCCGTCGTACCCACGATGGTCCGTCTTGCACGACCGTCATGATGGTAAGAGACCCCTCTGATAAGGGTCTCCCAACATTTTCTAAGTGTCCTACGACGGACCATCGTACCAACGACTGTCCGTCCTGCTCGACCTTCATGATGGTCAGAGACCCCTCCTTCAGGGTTCTTTATATATACATAGACTAAGTACAACACGACGGACCTCATGACGGTCCGTCATAGCTACGACGAGCCGTCATCTGGCCCATCGTGTGATACAGTTTCAATATCACTAACACACTATTTTCAATGTTTTATGCCATATGGGCTTGCCTGTCTTGTTTGCCACTACTCATACTAATATTGATCCTTTACAGGTACTATCTACTATGGCACCCAAGCAAGACCGAACCTACGCACACGGGCGATCAAAGTCTGTTGCCCCGTCTGCACGCTTGATCATCGGCTCTGATGATGAGCGGGACCCTGAATATGTGCCCCTAGGCACTTCCGCACCTTCCCGTGCTGCACATGCCCCAGAGCCACACCCAAGACGGTGGCGTCCGGCGTAGTCACTGCCTCCCAGTCTGATGAGGAGCGCACACTTACCGGCACACCCTCTGGGTCAGCCACAAATGAGGAAGGAGCGTCTGGCTCCTTAGGAGTATCATGGTCCTAGGAAGCTTCAGGATTTGCTGAGGTTCCCGCACCCGCCACAACTGCAGCGACGGCCTCGTTTGATGAGGCTGACAGTTCAGACTCTACATCTGGTGCACCAGCCCAGGTCCCCACTCCAGCCTCTGACCATCCAAACCGGTGGTGTGTCGAAGGCCAGTTTCAAGTTTACTCCGACGCCAAGTTCCTGACTGATAAAGGAGTAATGACTCAAACACTCACCTTGGAGCGGCGGGTACTTACAGGGAGTCTCCTATCGATGCCGGAGATCCACAACCTCTTCACCAGGCATCGCTTAGAGTGGACAGCCTGTCCGTTGGGACGATACAGCGAGGAAATGGTCCGAGAGTTCTACGCATTCTATGTAGCGACTCTTCAATCACAGATCGATAGGCGGGCTGCTCCCGCTAAACAGGACCAACTGGAGCAGGTTCGAGTCCGAGGCGTGCAGGTTGACATTTTACTGCCAGCTATCCGCCGGTTCCTATACGGCGAGAGTGCAGATACTACGCGGACCCCCATCACTGCAGAGTTTGACTACCGCTGGCAGATAGTAAAGGATGAACAGTTCTTGCGCGAGCCAGCACTGAGAGAGACCACCAAGAGTTGGATGGCCCAGCACCTGTCAGTAGATGGAGAGGGTGACGATTGGGTCACTGAGCCGAAGGGGGACATCAAGAAGGCCAACCTCACGTTCGTCGCAAAGTTCTTGTGGCTGCTCGTCTGTCACTACCTTTCCCCCACAACTGCTAATAACATCGTCACCTGGGATCGAGCGGTGTTGATGGCGGCGATGATAGCCAGATTCGAGGTCAACTTCGCATGGCTTCTCCAGGAAGTCATGCACGCAAGGGCACTCAAGGTCACTACTACCTACCCCTTCCCGTGTATGATCTTTGCCCTTTGCAGGTCCGCAGGTGTGCCCATATGGCACATAGATCAGTTGAAGACCCCGCAGGGCACCGTTGACGTCGGCCTCATCAGAGACGAGGCCAATGAGTTGGCCCCGCGTAGAGGGCCCCGTCCAGAGCTGCCACCACTTGCTGATGATCTTGCAAATACGGTAGCCCAGGCCCGCGCAGCTACACAGGCGTCCACTGACACTACCCCGGTCGAGTCTATCCCGGGTAGTAGCTTAGCCCCGAGCTCCTATCGCACAGCCCCTCTACAATTACTGGTCCCGCTTGCTAGGGTCCAAAAACTGGAGGCACAAATGGCCACTCTTCTACATCATATCCAGCCGTGGATGCAGAAGTTGATTACTGAGTCTGAAGCGCGTCTAGAGAGGAAGATGCAGCAGTTTACCGAGCGAAAGATTGCTGAGGTTAACCAGCGCCTAGATGCCTTTGAGTTGAGAGTGTTAGCTCGACCAGACCCTCCGGTAGATGTGTCAACTCTTCAGGCTGCAGTCGACAGTCTTCGTGCAGACATCGACACGATACTAGAGGCGAGGGTGTCGGATTCTGAGGCCCCTTCTGTCGAGTCTGCTGAGGACACAGTATTGGCGGCCCTGTGTACTATTGAAATTCCACCACCTCCCACTCGAGAGAGTGCCAAGAGGTGTAGGGGTCGAGCAGAGGATGAGGCGCGAGAAAGGAAGAAGGAGCGCCGAGAGATGGAGGCTGTGAGGAGAGCCTCACTTGCTGAGGCGGAGGCACACCAAATCAGAGCATCGCAGATAGCGGCTGGGGCGTCTAGCTCCCGCACTGTAGAGACAGCAGGAGGCACTACTGATGGTGCGGGTGTTGCTGAGGACACCACTGAGGGTGTCCAGATTGCAGAGGATGTGGGTTCCGGGAAACCGAACCCACCAGCTTGTTGAATCGATGACACTTTGCGCCACAGGTTTGCTTCACCTACCACTCTAATATTTAGGATTTTTATGCATTGGGGACAATTGCATGCTTTTTTGTTGGGGGTGGGGTAAATGGAAAGTGAGTGTTAGGATGAAGTCTGAGTAGCCCAACTCACTATCCTCTTTTGGGGTTTTCTTGCCTGTGTTCTTTTTCCCCAAAAGACTGATTACTTTTTCTGTTGAACCGGCACATTATATCTTTTGTACATAGTTTAACTATGAAGCATGATGGCTAAAATGATATCCTAATAAAACTGGAAAATATTGCATGACTAGGCGTAGTAACTGATAATTCTGTGGCTCTAAATATGAAATAGAGTTACACCATTGCATTACCCTAAATCGTCAAGTCGAACTAGGTATTTGATAATCTGGTATAGTGATGAGATGTCAAGTGAGTGTGAGGAAATTTGAATAGTCCACTACTGGTACTGAGCTAGAACTTGCCTGGTTAGTCCTGCTAAAAGTAAGCTGTAACAGACAATTAGGAAAGGATCATAGGCCCTTATTCAAGATAGCCCATTTCTAGCCTAAATAAATGAAATCAAATGAATGTTATCCTTCTTTTATCCAAATAATTTGAGCTTAAAATTAGCCCAACTCACTATCCTCTTTAGGGGTTTTCTTGCCTGTGTTGTTTTTCCCCAAAAGACTGATTACTTTTTCTGTTGAACCGGCACGTTATATCTTTTGTACATAGTTTAACTCTGAAGTATGATGGCTAAAATAATACCCTGATAAAACTGGAAAATGTTGCATGACTAGGCGTATTAACTGATAATTGTGTGGCTCTAAATATGAAATAGAGTTACACCATTGCATTACCCTAAATCTTCAAGTCGAACTAGGTGTCTGATAATCTGGTATAGTGATGAGATGTCAAGTGAGTGTGAGGAAATTTGAATAGTCCACTACTGGTACTGAGTTAGAACTTGCCTGGTTAGTCCTGCTAAAAGTAAGCTGTAACAGACAATTAGGAAATGATCATAGGACCTTATTCAAGATAGCTCATTTCTAGCCTAAATAAAAGAAACCAAATGAAAGTTATCCTTCTTTGATCCAAATAATTTGAGCTTAAAATTAGACCTTTCTTTTTCACCCCAACTGATCTTTTCTGGGAACAATATGTTGGCCCTGGTCCCTCCTTGGACATGTGCACCTCAGCTTATGCCAAAAGCATAAGTTGAGGGTGGCTAATGCATCAACAAACTTCTTTATGGCCCTGACCCGACTTTGGGTATTGTGTACCTTGACTCATGGCAAAGCCATGAGTCGAGGGTGGCTGTTTTGAGGAATGCTCTGGAAAGCGGGGTTGAAAGAACAAAGAGAGAGAAAGAATAAAAGAAAAGTGACTCAAGAACTCGTTGAAAAAAATAAATAAATAAATAAGGGAAAAGAGTCACTTACACAAATGAAGAAAGAAGGGAAAATAGCAAAGTGAAAGAATGGGAGAAACTGGGCGAGATAAAGTGATATAAAGTGGAAGGTTTAGCCGATATGTCAAGGAGGGCAAAAAGTCACTAAAGTATACCTAAATATACCCTACCTGACTCTGAGCCTATGTTACAAGCTAAAAAATGTCCTATCGTGATCCTAAGGGTTGTATAGGGAACTTAAGGCAGTGAAAATAAGGGCAAGCTTATGGCAATAGGTATGAATGAGTGTGACTTTGTTCTGAGAGCGAGTGTTGAAATGTAATCCTTATACTCAAACTGAAATCATTGTGTGAAAAATGAGAATTTTGTTCTAAAGTGAGGACACTAGTTGCAATACCGGAATTGTTAGCACCTCGGTGAGAAATTGAAGAGGATAGGTGTTAGTGCATGGTGAGTCTGTGTCATGTTCGAATCCCACAAAATTCAAGCCTAATAGTGATAGCATGCATAGATTTGATGAGATTAATCGGGATTGATAGCCAAATGATTGCAAAGGATAAAACATGAATACTATTGTACAAAGATTGTGTAGTGAGTCATAGTGCGTCGCTTGAGGACAAACAACGAATTTAAGTTGAGGGTGTTGATATACCGTGGTTTCAAGGTATAATTAATACTTTTTCCTTAAGTTTAGTGTGTCTGAAAGCCTTTTTGTGCTAATTTTGATATAAGTTTCTCTTTGTTTAGCAGGAAATCTGTCCAAAGTTGAAAGCGGAGATTTTGAGCGAAAAAATGCAGAAGAGACCACCTACGGAGCTTATGACGGTCCGTTGTGCCTGTGACGGTCTGTAGGTGGCAGCGTAGTGCAGCTGCTGATGGAAGATGGGGAAGTCTGACCAAGTGTGGGATTACGAAGCTTGTGACGATCCGTCATGGCTATGACGGTCCGTCTTGCAGGTTCGTCGTGAAGATCAGAGAAGTGATCCCAGTACCCAGATTCCAAGAGTTGAAGTATTTTGAAATGAAGACCCTCGACGGACCGTTGTGCCTATGACGGTTCGTCACACTTGCCGTCGAGGGGAATGAAGAAAGCAGCATAAGAAATTGCACCAAGTATGGGACGAGGGAGTCCACGACGGTCCGTCGCGTGGTCCGTTGACCCAGCCGCGTTTTGACAAATTTCCAGTAATTTGAATCCTTGTTTAATTAGGTTTTTATTTTTTTTATAAATAGTTCGAAAAACCTTGTTTTTGAGGTTAGACTCTGGGAGATTAGACATCATATTATTAGACTTTGTGTATTAGTGTTTGATTTTTGGAGATTCTTACAAGTGATTTTTAGTGATTAATCAAGCAAATTTTCGGACTTTATTCTTTCTCATTGAAGTAAGTACATGAATTCTTATTTAACATATTTGAATATTGTGTTTATGTCCATGAGTAACTAAACTCCATAACTAGGGTTGTGGGAACCATCGGCAAATAATGAGATAAACCCTAGCTAAAATAACAATTCTAGAACAGTGTCTTGCATGTATTAATAATTCTTTCGCTTAGAAGTCTTTTTAACGGATGATCAACGTTAGAACTCGCCTTAATTCTACTTACCGGACCAAGGAGGTAGATAATAGGAAAAGAATTATTAACATAGATTTAGTGTATACTATCTAATAGGCTAGCATTGATTGGTACGAGGTAATAACTTAGTCAAATATCGAATACGATGCTTAATATGAGGTAAAGATAAGGGTTAGGAAAGCAACACACGTAGCCGGACCAAGGTGCGGAGTGAGATTTTCTAGATGCCGGACCAAGGATTTAGAAATACATAACTTATAACTTTGCATGCAAGATACTAGGAAAGAATTGTTATAGATAGAATTATCAAGTTATGAACTTGTGGAGAACACGTAAACCCTAGTTACTTTGATTAATTGATTGAAACCCAAAATTAAAAGCTGTTAAGTGTCTCTTTCAAGTTCGTTGTTTATTTTCACTTATTTAGAGATAGAACCCCCTTTTTATGTTTTTACTTTCTAAGGAAGTCATCAACCGAACAATAGTAATAACAAGTTGAAGTTATGTCTAGACTATTTTCCTCATGGGAACGATCCCAACCTGACTAGTTAGGTTATTTACTTGACGCGACCGCTTTACTTCTCATTTGAGAAGTAAGTTTCAGCGTATCAATGACCCGATCTGTGAGATGTTATACTTTCGAAGAGTTGTCTCTTGGAGGATAGAAGAAGGATTAGGGTAAAAGGCCGGTAAGCGAAGGTGAAGCGGAGGAATTCTAGAGAAAGATGCAGCCAAATGATTATTCAATTGTTAAGCATTTGGAGAAAACTCTATTCTAGATTTCTGTGTGGGACCTGCTAATGAGCTTCCAATTGCATAGACAGGATTTGATGAAGAATCTTGATGATATGTATGTGCCTGTGGGCACAAGCAGCGATAATGCGGCCCCTATGATCAACCAAGATATTCGAGGGCATCGGATTAGCTTTTGCGGTAACGAATCGCCTTTTGAAGGGAAGTCACACAACAAAGCATTGGACATCACTGTCGTAAGCCATGAGAAGGTATAAATCGCATCTTGGTGGATGATGCATACGGTTTGAAAATTTGCTTGTTGTTGGACATTGAGGAAGTTACAGTTTGACTTGGGGAAGATGGAACAAAACCAAGTCAATGTAAGAGACTTTGATGGGGTTCAGAGAGACACGTAGAGAGCGGTGAATCTGTTCATCCAAATGGGTCCGGCAGAATATAGCGCACAATTTCAAGTTTTAGACATTGCACCAGCTATAACCTTCTTCTAGGAAGGCCTTTCATCCATATGGTTGGAGTTGTGTCTTCTACTCTTCATCAGATGATGAAACTCGTTTGGAAGGACGAAAAGCTTGTTATTCATGGCGAAGGGAGTCACTTCGGCAGACATGCGCTAATTATTGATGAGGTATCACGAGGTACGGATTTCTACACAGTGGAGATGGTAAATGCTACCGGTGAGGATTTGTCTCCACAACCTCCTATGTTTACCGTGTACAAGATGATCGCCACTGTCATGCTGCAGAATGATTTTGAACAAGATTTTGGATTGGGATGGAATTCCCAAAGGATTATTCATCCTATTAAAGTTCCTGTCAAAAGAGCGAGATATGGTTTTGGGTATATCCCCACAGATGATGAGAAGAAAATGAAGAAGAATAATGATCAAGCATTGGCTAAGTCAATCCCCCATTTGTATCAATCATTTTCAGTCCGGGAGTACGCCGATCATGATGACCTTGGGGAAGGGATCTGCAGCCTCTTCGAAGAGATTGATGTTGTCATCGAGGATGAGGTCGAGCTGATGGGAATCCGCGATGCTGAGCCTGGCGAGATGCTGCAGAATTGGACCTCCATGCCTATTATGATTCCCCGAACTCCTTGGTAAGAAGGGCATCATTTATGCATATTTAAATCGGTGGTAGTCCATAGGAGGCCCGATACCCATCATTTCACTTAATTGAACTTTTAAATTTTTTTGTGATGTTTAAAAAAGGCAACATGTCCCTTGCCATGGCCAAAGTTTGCATTGTTTTCCAATTTAATTGAAAGCCTTCTTCATTGAAAATTTCCTTAATTATTTATTTGCTGTTAATTTCCCTAACTTTGTTTGTTTATGGTTGCAGTAATTTTAATTCAAAACCTGCCATTGTCATGTCATATCACGAGTTGAATGAACAAAATGAGGCAGGCGTTGATGGGGGTGAAGAGTATGAAGAAGAGGACAAGACACCGGAATATGTTGCTGAGGAATTTCAACAGTTTGAAAATCAGTATAAGCCAAATTTTAGAGGAAACTGAAACTATAAATCTAGGAGACCAAAAGTGTGTCAAAGAGGTCAAAATCAGGTTACTTGAATGAAGATCAAATAAAAGGCATGATTCATTTACTCACCGAGTACATTGATGTGTTCGTCTTTGGAGTCAGCGACATGCTAGGGCTGAGTACCAATGTTATGTCTCACAAATGTCGATTAATCGAAGGTTCAATCTAGTGAAGCAGAAGGCTTAGAAGTTTAAGACCTAATTGAGTTTAAATATCAAAGAAGAGATCAACAAGCATATCGAGTCTCGACTGGTGGAAGTGACGCAATACCCGATTTGGTTGGCCAATATTGTTTTGATCGCCAATAAACATGGGAAGATCAGAATTTGTGTCGACTAGAAGAATCTTAACAAAGATAGCCTAAAGGATAATTTTACATTGCCAAACATTCATATTCTTATAGATAAATGTGCTAAGCATGAAATGCAGTCACTCGTGGACTGTTACGCAGGTTATCATCAGTTTTTGATGGACAAGGAAGATGCAAAATGGAGTTCATTTTGCATGTTAAGAGATTATTAGGTTAGCATGAGTTCTAAGTCCATGTTTCTTGAAATGACACGAAAGAAATAGCTGGTTATAGTGTTAGTCATTGTAAATTGCTCATTCGGTGTAATAGAAAACTGTTAGTACTCACCCACGTTTTTATTTGGACTTGTACAAAATTATATGATTTCTATGTCTTACCTCTCAAACTTTAGTATTGTGAATATCATATGTTTAAACTTTTACCTTTTTAGTATTACATGAATTGTTTACCCTTTTTTTTTTTGTCTTAAGGATGCATGGAGCATCACTTTCTATTTTATTTGGAGTTAATGTTAGCTTAAGAGGATGACAATGTTAGTTTATTTATATTTATCGTCGTGTCAATTTAAGGATTATTTGCTCTTCCTTATATTTTTTATAATATTTGTCCCTATCTGTTACTCACTAATAGCTTAATAATAATTTTTGGCTATCGATAGGTATGATTGGTTTGTTCGAGTCATGTAGTCATTTAAGTGGTCATTATTTAATGACATCTGTCGAATTTTATATACATTGCATAGAACGAATGCAGATTTGTTAAAGTTCCAAAAGAGTGGTTGTAGTGTTTGTTTAACAAAAGAGTAATTTTTCAATCTTGAAATAGTATCATATTAATCCTTTTAGCATCGCCTCTGACAAATAATTTCCTTAAGTTTGATTATTTTTATTATTATTTAGTTTGTTTGTTGGTCATCTGTGGGTCCCTTAAAGGGTTATGGGACTTGTTTTCACTTGTATGTAGCATCTACCAAATTGATCATATTTGAAGATTTCCATCTTTCGGTAAAATAAATTAATTATTGCTTAGTAGAGTTAAATGGTTTCCCATTGTAAACGATTCACAATTTATTCTCTCTTTTAATTGAGGTTATTCTGTTAATTCTTTTCTTATCTCTATACTGCATGTAAAGCCAATCCAAGTTTAATATGATCTCCTCCAATCTTCTCCTGGCATTGCGGAGGGCCATAAAAGCTCAAATTTCCTTTAGTCGAGTCTCCCAGCCCTAAGATTGACTAACAGGTCCCAAAGTGAAAGAAATGGCAAAGTCGAAGAAGTCTAGGCTAAAAAGCTTATATTTTTTATTTATTTTTTTAAATATTGTATTTTGTTCTTTTTGGGCCTGAGCTTTTTATATTGTTATTATTTTTCTAATTTAGGACAGGCATGATCTAAATGAGGCCTAAGGACAAAGTCTTTCAGGTTGCCAGTTCGAGCCCCAACAGGGCCATTGGAGGCATTAAAAATCGGTTGCGTCTACAGGACCCCGTGGAACTAAATGTGGTACACCTGCCTTAAAACAGTGAGATCCGATGGGTACAGCTAGTCGGGTTCGCAAAGCGATATCCAAAAACTACGGCAAAAAAGGCCTAAAAAGAAAAGAAACGGGTCCAAACGTCGGTCCAGTAAGACAGAAACCGGGTTTGGGCTCAACCCAATTCTCTCTCCCTCTCCCCCTCCCTCTCCCTCTCTCTCGCTCTTTTACTTCATCGATATTTGTCTGTTATTATTTATCATTTTTTTAGGGTCGAAAACTCCAAATCCCCGCAAGATGCCGTTATATTTCAATTATTTGAACTAAATCGATTGCTTATAAAAAGAGAGACATAAAAAATGACTTATATAATTTTGCGAGTTAAATTAATTCACTTAGATAATAGGTTAATATTTCACTTCTATATAAATTTTCACATCAAATTTAAGTCAGATATATTTCGGCCAAATAAATTAGTTATTGGATAACCGCAAGTATGAGGACGTCTTAGGTGCTTTCAAACCTTCCTAAGACGTTAATAAGAATCCCCGAACCCTAGAAAAATCTTTCAACTTGATTTTCTGTTCTAGTCAAATTGGAAGAACAAGTTTTCTTAATTTTCTCAAAATTATGTGGCGACTCTCAAAAGTCGAAAACTTACAAAATTATTATTTTTCTGAAAAACATAATAAAACATTATTTGCTTACATATGGAGGCAAAACAATATCTTAACATTCAACAGACATTGGTAACCACTTCTTTAAATCATATTGATCTATGAAGTAAGTTAGAGGTGTGTTTGATTGGAATCATGATATATCATATTAAGAAAATATGTGATTTTGCTTTGACAAAGGATATTTCAGCCGCCATATACGAAAATAATATATAGCTCAATTGAATGGAGGATACAATCAAAGGAGATCAGACACAACATATCACCAAAATTCTTTTTCACACATGATTTTCAACAAAATGATGAAATAGATGTTCAAAGATCCATTTAAGTGATAATGTTGTAAACTTATTCACTAGAGATTGTCAACATCAATATTTGAGAAGTTGTGATACAAGATTGTAATGCATAGTTTCCAAGATATCAAGTAAAATTTTTATTGGGGGGGAGGGGGAGAAAAATACACATTGTACTTTTCCTTAACCATGGTTTTATCCCAATTGGATTTTTCTGGTAAGGTTTTTAACGATGTAACATTCAAAGTGTATTGAAAGATATTTGTGCTCTTTTTTCTTCACTAGAATTCTTTTTCCCACGGGGTTTTTTCCTAGTAAAGTTTTGACGAGTCATATTATCTATGCACATACAAGGCGGAGTGTTATGAAATAATATAATGTGGATGCCCACTACATCAAGAAGTAACTACATAACATCCTCCATTATAAAGATAAATATAAATGTATAACCTACAACTTTATCACATTACTCTTGCAACCTTTCACTTTCATAACCTCCCATTGTATTCATATTAATGTCATGTTTATGACTAACCTTTTGTATGTCTCTATGTTACACTATAAGTAGAGTCATAAGGCTTCATATGAATACACTAGAAGATTTGTTAAACACTTGAAAGTAAGAAAGTTAGCTTATATTGTTCTTCTATTGTCTTATATTCTTCTTCTCTTCATCTTGCAATTGTTCTTTTGTTCTTTAGTTTTACAACAAGAATTTATTTTGAAATTAATTTTAGCTGATTGAGTATAACAAGGAAAACAAATCGACAGAAAAAAATTAGAGGGAGAGAGAAACGTTTGAAAATAAAATAGAATCTAATTTTGTATTTAACAAAAAAAGGAATCCAAATATTCTTATTTTTGTTTTGAATATTTTAAATTTATGGTTTATTAATTATCCTTAGTGTTATCCTATTTTTAATCTTATTTATATGATACTTAAAAAAACATTTTTAGTATTATTTTAAGTTTTTTTTAATAAAATGTTATAACCTGAATTTTTTTATTGTTACAACTTACAAGTTTAATTCTACTACAGTAACTTGAAAATATTAGTCTAAAAATGTCATTTATAAAAAATTTCACATTCTAAAATGAAAGGCTATCATTTGGGCCCCTTTTTTTTGTCCCATTTTATTATGAAATTTGTCCATTTTAATCCTCCTTTGGACAGCTGTTGCATTTGAGCTTTTTAAACTCATTTTCTCCCTTGATCACAAGTATACAATATGTATAACAGTGTATATTTTCATGTACATCAGTCCCTTTCCGGTAATCTTTTGCTTCTGTTTGCCTATAATTTAGGCTCCTTTCATTTGAACAAGATGAGGCTGATTCAAATGAATTCAACTCGAAAAAATGCAACGGTGAAGTCAAAAATATACCCGGTCAATGTCACATACAAATACAGAGTAATGAAGGAATGAGTACTAATATTCATGGAGATCATAATGCATCAATCATATCAATTATGAGAGTGAAACATGATAAGTGATTTTAATTAGACATGTGAAAGCAACTATCGATAAAAATTCAAAGGAAGAGAATAGAGGATTAGATGAAATATTCTGCCATCATGCTTAAGGTACAATATGTGTTATTTGATTAATTAATAAATTAAGATTACATTCGTTCTTACCCATAACATGAATAACTAAACAATTAGTTTATAGTGATGTAATGACATGGTATTGAAGTAAAAGAAAAAACCCAATTCTCCTAATAAGACCACCGATAATTTACAAAAAGGGCAAATAGTGAACTTAACGGTCTTATGTGAGAACTTTCGATTGGTATATTTGATCTAAATAACAAAGTTGATGGATATGTCTAACTCTTTCCCTTTAATAATACATTTTGGAAGATCTCTTATGATTGCCATTTTGTTTCTTTTAATACTTAACCAAGGAAAGAAATGAATGATTTGATGAAGAAGGTAGACACCAAGTGCAAGCTCTAAAAAGATCTTACAAGTTCTCTAATTAAATGAGAACATAAATTGTAAGTTCTTATCATCACACCACATTTTTGAAAACTTTCTAGGAATAGTTAGGAAAAATAGCCACCTTAAAGACTTAATGTGACGTTAAGTCACAAGTCATGAAAAATTAGTGGTATACCCACTATTAATGACGTAATCAATGTGCCCTACTTTACCCATAAAAAAGAAACCAACAACTTTCCAGATCTTCAGTTTAGTTACCCTCCCCCCATTCCAACATATTTCAAATAATATATTTATTTCAAATTGTTAAAATTTATATTAGAGAAAAAAAGTCTCTGAACGGAAAAAATTGTTGCTCGTTTTTGTTGCTGGCGATTTTTTGATTACGGCGAGTTTTTCGACGATGATATCCATTTCCAAGGTAAAATCATTCATCATCTCCTACTCCATATTCATGTTTATTCTATTTTCTTTTCAAAATCAAGCTTCTAAATTAGTTTCCTGCCATTTTATAAATTTGATAAATCTTCCATGATAAACACTTTATAACTCATTATAAATACATTTTAATAGTTTAAAAGCATTAAAAATATGTTTTGTTATTGCAGGAGCTGAATTTTGAATCCATATTCATCCAATCGCGTTTTCATACGAATTTCATACCTCATAGTCTGATAATGCAATATATTATAGATATTTGTAGTCTATAATGGCAGTAGCTGAATTTGTTGTTGTTGCGGAAGATTATATGGGAGTATGGGAGGAGACTCCCAGAAGTTGGAATCGGAAATCTTTTAGTAAGACGACAATTTCCATTGCATTGCGTCGCAATGGTTCAAATGAATATATGAATGCAAGCGTAATTGAGGTCGGTGAGCTCACTTGTGATCCAAATGACTTGGTGATTAGCTATCAAATGAATAGGAGGAGAAAAGTACATCTCACATTCATAAAAAATGATCAGCACGTTAGCTTGTACATGTTAGATATTGGTATTGATGACTCTAGGCCTACATTGAGGATACACGTCAATGTGAGGACTCCAATTGAAACAACAAATTCATTTGAAGACGACAATCATTCTATTGGAAATGAAAATTTGGGTTATCATTCAAATGAGTTGCAATTGTATTAACCGAAATGGAGGCAAAAAAGTCTTTTCATTTTACTAATTTGAGGAGTTGTACTAAATATTTAAAGGTAAAATGTGTATCTCAGAATTGTGCATGGATGTTGCGGGCGAGAAAGTATGAGTTTTTGGATAAATTTTGTATCTATAAGTACATTGAAGAGCATAGTTGTGGGGTTGAACATGTCAACAGTAGCCATAGAAAACTCTCAATCAAAGTCGTTGCTTCACTTTATGTAAATATGTATCGTGATGGAAAGGGTCCAAATGTCAAAGAGAATCAAAAGGCTATGTTTAATTATTTTCATTGTAGTCCAAGTAATTGGAAATGTTGAAAGAAAGGTGTGGTTGCCAAGGAGATGGTCTGAGGGATAGCGGAGAATGAATATTCATGCTTACCGACTTTTTTCCTACATGTTTAAGACACTTAATGTTTGTTCTAGCTATTCTATCATGGTAAAAAAGGATAAATATAGGTTCATGTATTATTTCTTAGCCTTCGGTGCTTGCATTAAGGGATCTGCCCACATGAGAAAGGTAATTTCGATTGATAACACTCATTTACATGGTAAATACGAGGGCATGGTGTTGAGAGTTGTTGCACAAAATATGGAGAATCATGTATATCCAATTGTCTTTTGTGTGGTTCCCAAAGAGAATGATGCATCTTGGACATTCTTCTTTAAGAAGTTAAAGGAGATTGTGGTCGATGATCCAGGCTTGTGTTTCATCTCAGATAGACACAAGAGCATCGCCAACGACATTGTGAACGTTTACAATCATGCTCAACACGGATATTGTATGAGTCACCTCAATGAAAATCTCTGCGTAAATCATCATTGTGGAGATTACCTTTATACTTACTACAATATGGCAAAGGCTTATTTATTGAAAGAGTTTGACAATCACTTTGTCGAATTCAAGAAAAAATTTCCCGCGGCAGCCGTCGTCCTTGAGTATGATATAGATTTTGAGAAGTGAAGCAGGGCATAATTTCCTAACAATAAATTTGATGTGATGACCAAAAATATCGTAGTGTCACTCAATGCTATGTGGATAGACGAAAGAGAGTATCTCATGTCACCAATATTTAGTTCAATTGCTAAGAGGTTTGAAGAATTTCTTAGGGAGAGACATGCATACATACTTAAATCAATGGGTAATCAAATGGTGCCTTCTGTTGAAAAAATTGCAAGAAAGAAATGATCGAGGGAGAATCCTGATATGTGGAGAACGTAATCAGTGACATCAATCAATTTATCGTGTTCGGTGCAGGTGTTACCGCCTATGTGGACCTACTGGAAAATTCATTCTCTTGTAGGGCATATGACTTGATCAAGATACCTTGTGCTCACGCGATGACGGCTTTGCAATCTAAGCATGGTAACGAGTATTGTATGAGCATTTAAGAGTACTCTTCGCATTTGTATAAAGTTGAATTTTACCTCCTTGAATAGTTAGATTCTATTAATGTTGTTCATCTCGAGTCGGAATGGTGTATTTCAGAAGAGTTGCTTAATGTGAAATTTTTCCTCCTCTTGACGATATCAAGTGTGGAAGAGAAGGAAGAAAATGTGTTGAAGGTGTCTGTAAGAATTTCAAGAGCAAGAGAACGAACAAATGTTCAATTTGTAAGAGAACTGGACACAAGAGAACTACATGTGTGAACAACAACAAATCTTAAAGAAGCTTGATTGAATTTATAAGCTACTAGAAAACTACAACTTTTTTTGTTGACAAAATTTTAAACAATTTAGTGTCATTTATGATCATAATTAGTCGTGATCTAATATAGATCAATGAAAAGACGACATAGATTTTGAACGTTGTATTTCGTGTTTATTATAGAGTCCATCAATTTTTTATCAAACTATGTATATTAATTTGAAGTTGTGTATTTTAATGCATGTTATTGTTGTTATTGTCGTTGTCATTGTTGTCGATATCAAGCGTGGAAGAAAAGTAAGAAAATATATTGAAGGTGTCAGTGAGAATTTCAGAGCAAGAGAATGAACAAATGTTCAATTTGTAAGAGAACAGGACACAAGAGAACTACATGTATGAACAACAACAAATCTTAAAGAAGCTTGATTGAATTTATAACTACTAGAAAACTACTATTTTTTTGCTGACAATATTTTAATCAATTTAGTGTTATTAATTATCGTAATTAGTCGTGATCTAATATAGACCAATCAAAAGAAGACATAGATTTTGTACGTTGTCTTTCGTGTTTATGATCAAGTCCATCCAATTTCATTAAACTATGTATTATTAATTTGAAGTTATGTATTTTAATGCATGGTGTTGTTGTAGTTGTTGTTGTTGTTGTTGTTGTTGCCGTTGTTGTTGTTGTTGATATTGTTGTTGTTGTTGCTGTTGGTGGTAGTGGTGGTTGTGGTGGTGATGGTGGTGGTAGTGGTGGTGTTGTGTTGTGTTGTTGGTGGTGGCGGTGGCGGTGGTTATTGTTTTTTCTTTTTTGTTATTATTATTATGCATATTATTTTTAATGCACCTAATCAAACTATCCATAAGGAATAATCTAAGTATAAGTAATTCAAAAATGGCTAATACAAACATTATCTGAATATACCCTCTACCTAACAACCCGTAATGTATGAATAAAATATCATATGTTAGCATTGTAAAATTTGTATAAGTAAACATTACTGTTATCAAAATATATAGACCCCTTAATCAATCGATGCATGTCTATGTGTATGGTATGTGTGGTGTATGTATGATCGGTCTCGTATGATCAATGAGATTTACACTCTGACATTAGTAAGGTATATCAAGTTTACGGATACTTATGTATAGATCAAAACTACCGAAACTAAAAAAAGATAAAATTAACTAATAAAAATTATATTTTTTATATTTATTCATTTAAATGAGTTTATGATCATGTAAGAGTCCACAGAAATTGATTGTGGTGATTAGAGATGTATGGGAAAGAGTATGGTTGTACAATCAAGATCTTTAGAACTATGTTTGAGAAAACATATGTTGTGAGGATATGACTTGTTTAACCACACATTGTTGATTCCACACCAATTTATATATATTCATCTATAATCACATGCTTATGTTGTAAAGATGTTAATTGTATATACACACATAACAAGTTACATCCTTGCATTATATTTATACTTCACAAACATTGTTACAAGAATGTTGATTGTATAACTATAACTCTTCCTCGTGTATATCTAATCACCACACTCAGTTTATGTGGACTCTTACATGATCATATTATTTTCTTAAACTCATTTAATTAGATAAATATAAAAATATAATTTTTTATTAATTAATTTGTCTTTTTTAAATTTCACTAGTTTTGGTCTATATATAAGTTTCCATTTCTAGTAGTTAAAGTATAGACAATAATTTGATATAGTCAAATCCGAATATACCTTACTAATGTTAGAGTGTAAATCTCTTTGGTCGAACATACACCACACACATAGGGATGTATCAATTGTATACACGGTCTATATATTTTGATAATCAGTATTTATTTACATGTACAAATTTTACAACGGTAATAAAAGTACAAATTCACTTTTTTAACGGTAATTAACATCTGTTTCTTTTATAGTATAAAAGAAAGACAATGCCTCATAAAAAACTCAAAAATCTCCATTTTTACAATGTCTCGAACATCTTAAACATCCAAAGCAAAAAAGTCTTACAATTGTTATAATGGTAATCCAGCTATGTTGAGGACATAACACAATGATACAAATCCAGATTGACAATTCTTTAATTGTGCAATTGGCATATGTTCATTTTTTAGGTGGCTTGAAAATGAATCATCAATGAGTAACCCATCAAATTTTCAAGGCATTATCAAATTTGAATTATTAAAAAAGCTACGAAAATTCGAAGAAAATAGAAATCTGCTAATGACTTTCTTAAAAGAGGCCGAAGAGCAGCGGAATCACTTGAAAGTGTTGCTACAAGATACTGAAAGAGATAGAGACCAACTAAAACAAAGGTTGATTTTGGCAAAAGAAAAAGCAAAACCCTTAAAACTGTATTGTGTGATTTATTTTTGGTGTTTGGCTTTTGGAAATGTGTAAACAAGAATGTAGATGAATAAATGAAAGTATTTCTCTCTATTTATTGCACTCTTATATCTTTCATTTTTGATCGATAATGTTATAAATCAATAGTGATAACAATCTATAATATTAAATATACAAACCAATAAAAGCATGTTACACAAAGCAAAAATCGCATACTATAAAAATATAAATACATAAAATCCCTTCATACTATATAATGTTAAATTGTTTCTCAAAATCACCATTAACCATATAAAAAAAACATCTAGAATCTTTCAGATGATATAATTTTCTCCACAAAAAAGCAAAACAATAAATACTTCAAAATCACAAACCACTGCAATTTTATCCAGAAAATAATAAAAATCATTGTTTTGAGATGCCAAATACTTCAAAACCACTTCAATTATTTTTTGGGTCACCATTGAGTTCCATAATGATACTCATGACATCCACTTCAACACTGTCATCTTCTTTTTCTTCTTCTTTCTTCTTTTCTACCACTTCATCAACAACATCAGCTGCCACTTCAGCACTTGCCACTTCATCAATACCATCAACCGCCACTTCACCAACTGCAGCATGATCAATTGTTACTTCATCAACAACATCAACTTCCACTTAGTCAACTGCATTTGTCACATCATCAACAACTGCTAATGGATCAACTGCACCTGTCACTTCATCAACTACTGTCACTGGATCAATTTCACCTGCCACTTCATCAACAACTGTAACTGGATCAACTTCACCTACCACTTCATCAACAACATCAACAAATGTCATTGGATCAACTGCACCTGCCACTTCACCACTTGTCACTTCATTAACAACATCAGCACTTGCCACTTTATCAACACCTGCCACTTCATCAACTTCACATACCACTTCATCAATAACATCATAAACTACCACATCATCACTTGTCACTTTATTAACTGTTACACCATCAACTATCACTTCATCAACTCCATTCGTAAAGTATTCATCAATTGCAGCAAAATCTTCATCAAATTATGCAAGGTCTTCATTATATGTTGTAACGTTCACATATACTATTTTACTTTGACAAAAAAATATAGGAATAAATTACTTGATAGTAACAATAAATATATACACTTATTTACTTTTTTTTTATTTTTTTATTTATTCTATTCTATTCTCCTCAACTTTTCTTCCCATACATGTGCAACAACTTCAACCATTGAATGCTCAAAGGATAAGACACGATCACTTAAAATTTCCAAATTTCCATCATTAGAAGTACTCAGTATATTTTTCTGTCTACTAAAATCAGAATTCACACAATGTACATCATGATCACTCAAATGCTCATCACCTTCAGTGAGGATGATTATGCCTTTTAATTGGACCTTCAATAAATCGATGATCGTGTCCTTCACTTTATTCGTATATGATTTAAATATTTTTATGTAATGTTGTTTCATCTTACGGACAATAGGGATAAGGTATGGGTGCACAATCTAAAAAATCGTATAAATATTACACAATATTCACTAATTTAAAATTATTGTTAGATAATGGCAAATAAAGGTATACCTTCGTACTTCTCCCCTTATACTTAAATGGATCACCTTTAACTATATCATCGCTTTTTGATGTGTATCATCTAAATATACGGGGAATGGGCAATGGAGTATCCAAGGATTTCCCGGCATACTTTCCAAGATATGAAAAAGCTTCATATATCCAAACCAGAAATCCATATAAAGAACAAACAAATAAATAAAGGCTATGAAGTACTACACAAATAAATAAGAGTATATCATAAATCGACAAGATAGTTGATAATGCTTATCTGAAATGCCCAGGAAAATCCATACAAAGCATAACATGCATTTCTTCTTTTATACATTTCCCTTCGCTTCCTCAAATAATTCGATTCTTCAAATAGGTTAATTTAAATCAAAGGACTCCTTTCCCCATGGGTAACTTTCAAATAAATTCAAATTATCTACCATCTTAATATAGTTTACATTCACAATCTTAGACCGGTCATGAGAAAATAATATTGAGTGGACGAACCAAACTAAAGAACATTTCAATTTCTGATCCTTATTTAATTTGCTACAACTTATTAACCTCAGTAACTTTGCACCACTGATGTTCTTGTTCCTTGTCACCTTGAAATGAAAATTCTCACATCTTTTAAGAACTCTGTTTAGTTTTGATTCACGGGGGTATGCTGACAATTCAGCCTCGTAATCAATGCAAATTCTTGTAAGCCAAAACATGCAGGCTTATCGTTCACACAAAATCATATTTCATGCAACTTTTTGTCATTTGTGACACTTCGTAGCAACATGTAGTGGAAAATTTAACCATTGAACTTATAATAATCCGAAATGTTCCTCAAATTTCCAAAGCAGGTACCTTTAAATTCATTACAAAGTTTTTTTTGAATCAGAATTCCGAAACTCGCGATAAATCGTCATCCTTGATTTTACAGAGATCTTTGTTGGAAATGATCTTAATTCATCTAACCACGTCCCTAGGTCATATAACTCACCTCAGATATCTCTTGCACAAATTGACAAGGATAAAGGATCATCCTCATCTCGACTAGTGTCTCTACTACTCTCTCTGCTATCACTTTCTCCTTCGCTACTCTCAACATTATCATTAGCAGCATCAGCACTACTCTTGGTAGTTATCAATCTAAGCCATTGTTTCAGAAATTGCATCAGGCTCCATTTCTTCGACTACAATGTTTACGTTTCTTACTTCTTAGAGCAACAAAAGCAGATGGTTTACTACTTCCACCTCTAGTTTTAGCCATTTTTTATAATCTACAAATAAAATATATTTATCGATCACTAGTTTTTAACATAATCTGAGTAAATTTTCAACAAAAAATGCAATAAACAACAGATCCAACAGAAATCAACAATGTCATTGACAAATCAATAGGTGAGATAAACATAATTTATTTAAAGCAACCAAATAGAGATCCCAACCAAATAGGGTCAAATATACATATCCAAATGAAAACCTCATGAAATACGGCGAAAAATGAAGAAAAACAGTCTAGAACAAAGAGTCATTAAATCACTACACTACTATAACCAAATAAATAATCAAAGAGGACTAAAAATTAACGAAAAAGACCATTAAACAAGAATTAACTTACCAAAGATTAAAGCTTTAAACTTGGAGTGAGAAAAATCGATGACGGTTGAGGAAGATGATAAGCGAGAGACGTGATTTGAGGAAAATGATAAGTGAGAAGCATTTGTTTAAGTTGATGGGGGGAAGAGAAGTATATGGGGAAGAGTAGTGTATGATTACACTGGAAGAGAGGTATATGGGAAAGATCAAATGAAAAATGGGAGGGGACGTTGCACTTGAAGAAGAAGAAACGTTGCCTCGATTTTAGTAAAGTAATAATATTTTTATCAGAATATAATATTTTAAAAAATATATTGGAATTATAAATAGATTTTGTAATGTTATATTATTTCCCCAAATTTTAAAAACAACAAATAAGTCCTTAACTGCACAATCACAAATATACTCCAAATTTTGAAAAAGCCAAACAGATGTATGACCCCACACTTTTTCTTTTTTAAAAGTTAAACCTCAATAATACAAAAAGAAAATGAGTGGGTAATAGAGTGTAAGTTTTAAATGTGTCTCCAATTTCAATTCTTCTCAGCTTTCTATGCTTATGTTCAAGAACCAGATGGTTTGAAAAGGGCACAAGATACAAAGTGCAAGCAGTATGCCAAGGTCTTTGTTCATTGTATTTGTGTACTCTATTTAATTCAATTTATATCACATAATTCATTTTTCGAGAGTACAACAATTTAAATTTAATCGAAAATTTACTCATTGAATTTTTCATTTTAAAAATATAAAATTTATGTATTTGTAAAGTGCATAATTATCAATGATTGATAATTAAAAAATATACTAAAAAATTACGATCAAAAATAAATTTATTTGAATCTCGAAAATCAAAATGTGTCACATAAATTGAAACAGATGGAGTATTATTTTAGGACATTTATTTGGTTTAAGTAAGGATACTTGAATTAAAATAGTTGTATAACTTAACTTTATAAACTAAATCTCTTGTGTGCATCTATTGAATTGATTAAGTATGATATTACGGATTGAGGTTGCATTATTAGTCGTGTAAATTAAGAGTGAGTCAATGTGTTGAACAGTTCAAAACTAAAGGATTGATATGTTCGAAAGTGAATGCCTGTAGTTACTAACTAAAATCATTATGGACAACTTGCTTTGTGATACTTGGACTTAGGTATATAGTGGAGCATCTTATATTAATTGCTTGAGGACAAACAAAGACTCTAACTTGAGAGTTTTTGATATGCAGTGAAATAGCGACATATTTGATGCCTTCTACTTAAGTTTTTTTGATGTCGTTTTGCATGGTTGTTTTGTGTTTTTAATGTTGGACTATTATACATTGTATGTGGTTTGATGTCATAGTGGCCAGAAGAAAAAAAAATACCCATCGTAGTTGCTTGTGTGGAAAAACTTTGTAAAAAAAACCCACACCGGTAGAGTTCGATGGAAGATATGCACTGTATGTTACGGTCCCGGTCCAAAAGATGTGAGGATGCCAACCACTGAAAGCAAAGCATGGAAGGTTTGACTGACCATAGATCACTTCACGGTCCATGGATAATTTCACGATAAGAAGTTTCACCGATCATTTGTTTGTTTCAGGATCCTTCAATTGTGCCAGCATAATTTCACATAGTTAAGATTCCATCATAAAACTAGCGAAAGATAAGAGTGAGGCGCTATACACTTCAGATTTTGTATTGGTGTAATAATATGCCCTTTAACTTGACCTCATTTTATATTTATGCCCTCCAACTTTAATGTACACAAGTAGACACTTACAGTTATATAAAGTTGAACGATAGACACACAAGTCCCACGTGTCACTATACACATAGGACACAAATTTTCATGTAGGGCCTATTTTATACAAGATTAAGTGCCTACTTGTGCATTTCCAACTTCTTTATCTTGTAAGAGAATGGTAATGGTCGATCCATCTGCATAGGGTTTGACGCCATTAACAAGTTCAGCCGTTGGACATGGAAGATAAAAGTTAAATCTTGCATGCATTAATAGCCTGTCTCCATATTGTCTGAGAAATCGACCATCTGTTAATTCCAATACCTTGTTATAGACTTGAAGAGTTCCTCTGCTATCAGTTTTAATCTGCTGCTATATTCTTCTAAAATTACCCTTTGCAAGAAGAAGAGACAAGTGCTCAGTATTAAGCATTAAATTTTAAACATATTGTATACTTTAAACGATGTATTAAGTTGTTTCCAAAAGCTAAAAACAGAAACACTCAAAATACCTAAATGACATTGGAGTTTCAGGTCCATAGTTGAGTGTTCACTCGTCATCTTTTGGATGAACCAGAACATATAAATCCAATCAACAGTTTGATTTTTAGAAAGAGCCATATTATGATTTGTAAATCCTTCAAGTTCAATATCATATGATGCTCTACCATATTTTTAGTTTTCTTCCATTTGAAAGGTCAAAAAATTGTCTTGAAATTTGTGCACTTTATCTATGAGGATTCTTCTAATCCATGGTTTGTTACACATACAATGGGAAGGGTGTTGGAGAAGTTATTTTTGGGAGTTTTTGACCAAAATGAGCTATTTTAAAAATCAATTTACCTAATTAATATATTTTTAATTTTTTTTACAAAAATAGTATAAACGTACTTTATGGTAACGTTTTAGGATATTTTCATTATAAAAATTCAACGGACAAAAAGTTAACGGGTTGACGACGTTAAACGCATAAACGTAACTGTGAGTAACGTTTTAGGTGTAAAACGTTACTCAAGAGTACGTTTTTGGAGAATCCAATCACGGGCCACTGACTCCAATCCTGCAAAGGCGGAGTCAAATCATTCAACTGTAAAACGTTACTATGAGTAACGTTTTACACCTAAAATGTTACTTTGACTTCCGTTTCTTAAGAATCTAATCACGGGCCTTCGACTTCTGCAAATTTAGAATATATTTAGCTATAAAACGTTACTCACAGTGACATTTTACCTTAAAAACGTTGCTTTCAATTACAACACTCCGTTAAAGTCATATTCCTCAATTTTTCAAACTGACCAAAGTGATTATAAATAAATGTTGTTGTAATATTTTGCATGTTCAAATATAATTCAGCAAAAATTTTCGTTGTGTGGTCCATTTTAAAAATAATATTCACAAAATTTCATCAGGTATGATACATTTAAATGTATGTCAATTGATGTTAATCCAATTAATATTTTTATATAACATTATAAATCATATAAATAAAATCAAAGATTTTCATAATACCAATTGCATGTAAATTGAACTGTTGAAAGTATATATATAGGTACGCGTTTCATAATACCAATTGCATGTAAATCAAAGGTTGTGAATATTATTTTTAAAATGGACCACACAAGCAAAATTTTTGTTGAATTATATTTGAACATGCAAAATATTACAACAACATTTATTTATAATCACTTTGGTCAGTTTGAAAAATTGAGGAATATGACTTTAACAGAGTGTTATAATTGAAAGCAACGTTTTTAAGGTAAAACGTCACTGTGAGTAACGTTTTATAGCTAAATATATTCTAAATTTGCAGAAGTCGAAGGCCCTTGATTAGATTCTTAAAAAAACGGGAGTCAAAGTAACATTTTAGGTGTAAAACGTTACTCATAGTAACGTTTTACAGTTGAATGATTTGACTCCGCCTTTGCAGGATTGGAGTTAGTGGCCCATAATTGGATTCTCCAAAAACGTACTCTTGAGTAACGTTTTACACCTAAAACGTTACTCACAGTTACGTTTATGTGTTTAACGTCATCAACCCGTTAACTTTTTGTCCGTTGAATTTTTATAATGAATATCCTAAAACGTTACCATAAAGTACGTTTATACTAGTTTTGTAAAAAAAATTAAAAACATATTATTTTGGTGAATTGATTTTTAAAATAGCTCATTTTGGTCAAAAACTCTATTTTTGGAGACAACTATCATATTAATATTAAGGGTAATATGGATCAAATATTCGACTACACTCATGTTTTAAAAAGGTAAAAACAAGTTATCAGCGGATAATATGGACACCCATATTAGACTTTCCTGCCATTCGAATTGACAAATAGTAATGAAAAAGAAAGACTAAATAACATGTGTTAATGTACATTTACTTTATTTCACACCCGCTAATTCTGTAGTATCACCCAGTATTTCAAATACATCAAACATCTAGAGATATGCAAACATCCAAAATTGAATGATTCATTTGTGAAAATTGAAAATAAACATTTCTTTTTCTTTGTACATTTCTATTTCATCAAAGGCTAAGACATTGAATTCCTCAAGAAACTCCTCAAGCAACATCATCAAACAATTTTTGCAGTTGTGGATTGTCCTTTGACGTTTGAAGTGGAATGACCTGATCGAAAAAGAAAATAAGGAAGATATTAACAAACTGGCACACAACTCCAGCACAATTGCTTCTTAGACATGGTGTTCAAACGAACAGTTCAATAAAAATATTCATTGTTTTGTAAAGGCATAATACATAAATATATTCTTTAACTTAACCTCATTTTATATTTATTCCCTTCACTTTTGAATGTGCACAAATAAACATTTAAACTTATACAAATTAAAAAAATTGACACATGCATCCTACGTGACATCCTACATGGAAATTTTCATCCTACATGGTGTCCTATGTCTGTTATGTTATGTAGGACTCATGTATCTACTTATTCAACTTTATATAAATTCAAGTGTCTATAAGTGTAGATCCAAAGTTGAAGGACACATATATAAAAGAAAGGGGAATAGCAGTAGCAGATCGTCAACACGTCTGCTTGTGCTACCTGCTTATTCCCCTTGTGCTCTTTATTAAAATAAAACTGCAACGAACCACTTTTTTATCCAGTTAAAAAATTGGGGAAAATCCTATTATATGATGCCTCCTCTTCGTTCCATTAAAAAAAAATATGAAATCCATTTAATATGTGTAATATGTAATTATTTAACCGATATACATATACAATTCGATTCTTTCTCATTTTTGTCCTCTCTCGCTCGCCTTTTTCCTCTCCTCCCTCTCCCAATCTCGCTCGCCTCTCTCTTCCCTCTCCAATATCGCTATGTGCAAATGCATAATATACAATTATTTAACCTATATACATATACAATTCACTCTCTCCAACTCTCTGCCCATTTCCGCTTGCCTCTCTCCTCCCTCTCCCAGTATGCTCGCCTCTCCTCCCTCTCCCAGTCTCGGATGCCTCTCTCCTCCCCCTCCCAATCTCTGTCGCCTCTCTCCTCCCTCTCCCAATCTAGCTTGCCATATATACCTCCTGTCTCTCCCAATATCGATCGCCTCTCTCCTCCCTCTCCCAATCTCGCTCGCCTCTCTCTTCTCTCTCCCAATCTCGCTTTCCATATGTATAAATGCATAATGTATAATTATTTAACCTATATATATATATATATATATATATATAATTCACTCTCCCATTCTCTGTCCAATTCCGCTCGCCTCTCTCCTCCCTCTCCCAATATCGGTCCCTCTCTCCTTCCCCTCCCAATCTCTGTCGCCTCTCTCCTCCCTCTCTCAATCTAGCTTGCCATATATACAAAAAAATATGTATATATATAATATACAATTATCTAACCGATATAGATATACAATTCATCTCTCACCCACTCTTTGCTCTCTCCTCTCTCTCTTCCTTATAACATGTAACCACAAATTTTAGTTATCAAACTATAGCTATGTTGAATAATTAGGCTACTTTTAAGTGACTATATGTAAAAGTTCCACAATAAACATTACGAATTTTAAATAATAATGATTGGGCCCGTGCGAAGCACAGGCTTCCTCATATATATATATATATATATATATATAGACAACCTTGTGGGGAATAACTTGACATAGTAAAAAAGCTTAGAGAGAAGAAACAGGAAGATTGACACAGTCGCTATATATATATATATATATATATATATATATAGACAACCTTATGGGGAATAACTTGACATAGTAAAAAAGCTTAGAGAGAAGAAACAGGAAGCTTGACACAGTAACCGACTAAATGACAGCCAAGTATCCTAACTAACTAACTGATTTAACAAACTAATAAACCAGCTAATACACTGATCTAATCACTAATACACAGTTAAGTGAATTACATAATACAAATACAATATATCTGATTCTAATATCCGTCAAGTTGGAAGGGAGTACTTCACAACCAACTAACAACTACAGAATTCAACTCATTCTCACTATGTCTCGTGAATATATGATGCAGACGTGATGAATAAATTTTAGAGGTATCCGTTTGTGTAAAATGCCTATATTAAATAGTATATCCCTTCTTTATGAATCTCATTCTTACCCAAAAAGGAAGAAGAAGAAAACATGTGCAAGAAATATCAAACAAGAATCTCAAATTCAGCAGTATACTTAGAAATAAAAATAAATTAAAATCCACCAAAAGAAAGAGCAGAAAGTGGAATCTGAGAAAGTTCTTTTACTATCACCATATTATATATTACTGAAAGTAAAAAGCTTTAATATTCAAAGTTAAATTATTATTTTACACTTTCATAATATTAAAATATTATAAATTATTTAATTAATTAAATAGTAAAAATTAAATTATCATTCACCCAAGTTTTAGTTACATGTTTCAGGTTAAAAAAAAAATTATGCGTATTTAGATAAATAAAACATCAAAATATTTCAAATTCTTGGCTACATCAAATTAGAAACAATTAATATTTAAAGGAGCTACTTTTTTAAATGTTATCATATATGTAAATAAAAGCTAAAATAATGATAAGAAATAATAATTTCTCATTTTACAAGCTTGCCAAAATTAGTTTACACATTTTCGGAATAATAATTAAAAATATATAATAGGTATATAATTTAAAAAAATAATTGCTATAAAAACTTGCCGTAGCTTATGATTTTCTATAACACTAATATTATAAGTTCAACAATACTTGGCAAAAGGGTGACTCGCAATCCTGCTGTTCCATAAAATATGGATCTCTTCTCCTTTTGTTTTTGGGTGCAGGTCCTATCCGAATAGTAACTATTTCTTTCTATGTTCCTTTTTTCTTTTCCTATTCTTTTTTCTGTCCCTCTAGTTGTTTGTTTTCAATTACCATTTCTGCGTTGCAGATTTTAACCCTTGTACTTATTTGTATTTGTAATGTAAAACTTTCTACTTATTCGTTTGTCATCTGAATCTCTGAATTAATCAAAACATGAACAAAAACAGTGAGCTTCCAAGCTCTTTACTCCATTGAAGAACCTTGAGAAAGCTATAAGATGAAGAAAAGAAAAGAAGGAACCATCGTATTGATTTTATGAAGCATTATGCTTACATGTGAAGCTTTGCATTGCTTATATAGCAATCAGAAGTTGTGAAAAGGAAAAAAAATATCTACAAACTAACTGATTCAGCACACTAAACGAGGTAACGAACTACTAATTTGAAATTACAAAAATAGGCCTACTAACTAACTACTAACTAACTTTTGAATAGTAAGTTATTGTAACTAACTGATCTTCATCAACTTCTTTTAACACACACCCTCAAGATGATGAGTGCATAACATTGATCACTCCAAGCTTGCCTAAAAGATGCACATGTTGAGCTTGACTTAGTCCTTTTGTCAATATGTCTGCAAGTTGTTGTTGTGTGTGTACATAAGCAGTGTTAACTTCACCTGCTTTGATCTTATCCCGGATAAAATGGCAATCTATCTCAATGTGTTTTGTTCTTTCATGTAACACTGGATTAGCTACTAGTTGTATAACTGATTTGCTGTCACTGAATATGGTAATATGCAACTGAACATCCACTCCTACTTTGAACAAGCCTAGAAGCCATGTGATTTCTGAGACTGTTGATGTCATACTTCTTTACTCAGCTTCAGTTGATCTTCTTGAAACAGTTTGTTGTTTCTTTGACTTCCAAGAAACTAAGGACTCTCCAAACTTAATGACATATCCTGTGATGGATCTTCTTGTGTTTGGACAAGCTGCCCAATCACAATCACACCAACAAGTAATTATGTTAGTAGGTTCAGAATGTAACCAAACACCTTGAGCAATTGAACCTTTCAAATATCTATTCACTCTAGTAGTTGCTTCCATATGTGATCTCTTGGGAGATTGCATGAACTGGCTGAGAGTTTGCACTGCATAACTTATATCTGGTCTGGTGATAGTAGCATACAACAATTTACCAACCAACCTTTGATATGAAGTAATGTCATGCAGCACAGCATCTGCACAATAGCCATTTGCTTGATCATGCTCTACTGAAGTCAATCTCAAATTGGACTCCATTAGTGTGGATGCAGGTTTAGCACCAGTTAGTCCAACATTAGCAATAAGTTCCAATATATATTTCCTTTGATTCAAAATAATTCCTCCAGAGGACCTCAATACTTTAATGCCTAAGAAAAACTTAAGTTCACCTAGATCCTTCAGTTTGAACTGTCTGTGTAGACATGCCTTAACTTCAGTAATCAGTTGTGTGTTACTTCCTGTGATCAATAGATCATCTACATAAACTAGAACAATGACAAGATCTTCACCCTTTTTTAGCGTGAATAATGAGTAGTCATGAGCACTCTGATTAAAACCTGTGGCTTGTAATACCTTTGTAAGTTTCAGGTTCCACTGTCTTGAGGCTTGTTTAAGTCCATACAAAGACTTAAGTAACTTGCACACTTTGGTTTCACCTGGTTTTGCAAAACCTTCAGGCATTTTCATATAGACCTCTTCATCTAAATCACCCTGTAAGAAAGCATTATAGACATCCATCTGGTACAATGTCCAGCCTTTTGATACTGCTAATGCAATGACACATCTGATTGTTACCATCTTGGCAACTAGAGAAAAAGTGTCATGATAATCAAGTCCTTCTTGTTGATTGTATCCCTTTGCTACAAGTCTTGCTTTAAACCTCTCTATCTCACAATTTGCCTTATATTTTACTTTATATATCCACTTAGAACCAACTGCATGCATGCCTTCTAGTAACTCAACCACTTGCCATGTATTATTTTCTTCAAGAGCTTTGATTTCCTGCTGCATAGCTTGTATCCACCTTTCATCTTTTGAAGCTTGACTAAAATTCTTAGGTTCCACACACTTTTAAAGTTTACTCAAAAAACTTCTGTACTCAGGTTTAACTTTTCATAATTCAGATAACTAGCCATAGGATGTTTGGTGCTACTATGTCTTTTAGTAATGGCATAATCTTTCATCCACATTGGATCTTTGATACTTCTTGAAGATATGAGGGCCAACATGTGATGGTATTGCGTGAATATTTTCATAAACTTCCTCTATTGGACTAGGTTTAGACATCTGATCTACTGAAGAATTCTCAATCTCAACATTCTGATTATCTTCATCAACTGTGCTAGTGTCTGCAGGCTCCCTATTATCTTCATTATCAATCTCATCTTCAACAGCTTGACTTTCTGCTTTCTCTAAAGGTGAACCATTCACAACAACTAAGGGATCAAGTTGAGGTATCACCTTAGCAAATGGAAAAACTTCTTCATGAAATATCACATCTCTATTCACATACACCTTAGTAGACTGGATATCCAATAATATATAGCCTTTCTGTAATTCTGAATACCCTAAGAGAATAGCAGCACTAGCTCTTGCTGAAAACTTATCCCCTTTAGGCACTGTTATAGCATAGCAATGACAACCTTTAACTCTTAGATGAGATAGACTAGGTTGTTTACAATGAAGTAACTCATAGGCACTCTTGTTGGAATTGACTGATGAAGGTAATCTATTCATCAAGTACACTGCAGCCTTAATGCAATAACCCCAAAATCTGATAGGTAGATGAGCTTGAAATCTGATTGCTCTTGCAATATTAAGGATGTGTCTGTGCTTTCTTTCAACCACACCATTTTGTTGTGGTATGTGAGGACAACTACTTTGATGCAATATTCCTAGATGATTGAATAAATCTCTACATTGTGAATTAAGAAACTCTGTGCCATTGTCAGATCTCACAATTTTGACATGAGAATTAAACTGAGTGTTGATCATTGAGAAGAAATTTTTGATAGCCACAATGGTTTCAGATTTTAACTGCAACAAATAAACCCATACAAATCTACTATAGTCATCTACTACTGTGAAGAAGTAATGCTTTCTATCTGAGTAGGGGTCTTATAAGGTCCCCATAGATCCATATGAACAACATCAAACATCATGGATGCTCTAGTAGTACTAATAGGAAAAGTATGTCTAGTTTGTTTGGCTAAAGGACAAACAGGACAATGGGTTGATACTTCATCACTTTTTCTTCCTTGTGTTTAGATGTAAAGTTAGCCTTAAAACTGTATAATCCTCCTTCTTCTCTACCAATCCCCTTCACCCTGCCACTGCAGAGGTCCTGAAACACACAAAAGTCAGGATAAAATGATACAAAATAATTTAGTTCTCTTGTAATATTTGACACTGATAATAAACTGAACTTGAAATCTGGTACATGCAAGACACTTCTAGCCACTTCACTATCAAATATAGGTGTTTCACCAATATGACTGACTGTAACCTTGTCACCTGTTGGAAGATGAACTTGATTCTTTTGTGACTTGGTTAGTTCATGTCTCCTAGTCAAAAATTGTTTGTTTGCAATGATATGATGAGTTGCACCTGAATCAACAATCCAATCTTGAATAATAAGATTTGTCATTAAGCAAGTTATAATACTTGTCATATTGACTTGTTTTGTCTCTTGCACATCTCTGGTTAGCATCTCCATTATTTCTTTGTACTCCTTCTCAGTAAATGTTTGTCCCTTTTGCACCTTTAGCAGGTTGTTGTTTTCCACCTGACTAGTTGATACAATATTAGGATGATCACAGTGATCATTAGAGATGTTATTTGCAGTCTGATATCCTCATCCATATCCACCAGTATTTCCTAAACTTTGTCCTCCATATCCATTGAATTGATTTGTGTTTGTACCATTTCTCATGTTTCCATTCCCATTTCCATAACCTGGTTTCTACCTTTGTTTCCAGTCACTTGGATAGCCAATCAACTTGTAGCAATTATCCTTTGTGTGGCCAAGGAAATGACAATAATCATACTTCTTCCCTTTGTAGTGTTCCTTTCCAGTTCCTTGATTCCTGTTTACACTCATTACCATTGAACTTGGCTTTTCAACTGCATTAGCCATATAACTTGGGTGTTGAATCTCATCCTCTATAATCATAGCGTAAGCTTGATTCATAGATGGTGTAATTCCTTTAAGTAGTATCTGTCTTCGAGCCTGATCATATGATTCATTTAGTCCACTCAGTAATTGAATCAATCTCATCTGCTCCAAATGATCATTATACTCCTTTGATTGAGGACAAGTACTACATGGATTTGGAACTATAGCATCATATTCATTCCATAGTGTTTTTAATTTTGAGAAGTAATGAGATACAGTATCTGTACCTTGTGAGAGAGTGGTGATATCTCTATGCAATTGATAGATCCTTACTCTATTCACCTTGTCAAATATTTCCTTTAGATCATTCCACACTGAGAAAGAATTTGTGGCATATACGATACCACTAAGTAGCTCTTCTCTCACTGTGTTCATCAGCCAAGATAACACAATTGCGTTGCAAGTTTCCCATTGCTCATGCAATTCTTCTTTGTACAAAGCTCTGGTACAAGCACCAGTTATAAAACCATACTTCCTCTTCCCTAGTAGTGCAATCCTCATTGCCCTACTCTAAACTCCATAATTTTCAGATCCAATTAGCTTAATTGGAATCAACACGGCACTTGAATTATCTGAATTTCCAATTAATAAGGGATCATTCTGATCTATCTTCATTCCCACCATTTCTGCAGATCTTTAAGCTACAGATTCTCACCAATTAATAGAGATTTAAACACTACTAATTCTACAGATTACTCTACTCTGACACCATGAACAAAAACAGTGAGCTTCCAAGCTCTTTACTCCATTGAAGAACCTTGAGGAAGCTATAAGATAAAGAAGAGAAAAGAAGGAACCATCGTATTGATTTTATGAAGCATTATGTTTACATGTGAAGCTTTCCATTGCTTATATAACAATCAGAAGTTGTGAAAAGGAAAAAAAATATCTGCAAACTAACTGTTTCAGCACACTAAACGAGGTAACAAACTACTAATTTGAAATTACAAAAATAGGCCTACTAACTAACTACTAACTAACTTTTGAATAGTTAGTTATTGTAACTAACTGATCTTCATCAACTTCTTTTAACAAAACATAATATCATAAACGTTATTTTTGACTTGACATTCTATGTAACATTTATTGGGTTTTAGCAAGTGTGAATGGGAAAAGAAAAGAGAGAATATCAAAAGTGAGGGAACTACTTTGGAGGAAAAATGAAAAGTCATTTGCAAAGTACAAATGAAAAGTCATTTCTTTGGATTTGAATTTGGATTTGGCAAATGATGTGATTAATTGATAATTTTTTAGACAAAATTTAATTAATCAATTTTTGTTAAATCAAATAAATCCTGTTAATATTATCTATTACAAATTTGCGGGTAACAGTAACATTCCAAAAAGTCGTTACTTTTCCGAAAAGTCGTTACTTTCCAAAAAATAGTTATTTTTCTAACAGACACAATTTTTCAAAAAGTTGTTATTTTTCCAAAAGACACAACTTTCTGGATAAAATGGGTCTGAACGGATTTCACTAAACAGACATATTCCTTGCTGAAAATGGCTATAAAAGGAAGTCAATTTTTGATTTTTTAATTACTGAAAATTTTTCTTTCTCTGCATTTATTTTTCTCTCAAATAAAATCAAAGTGTCGATCGACTGAGTCTGTGTGACGCTGTTCTTAAGTTCGTTGAAGTTAAAGAAGTTTGAGGTACCGCTATTTCTTTAACAAGTTTAATCCGTTTTATCTTGGGAGAAATTAATCCATAACCTTGGGTACAATGAGGGGATTAAATTTCTTAAGGACACACAGTAGTTTCTGTGGACTCGGATCAATTCTTGTATTCTATATTATTTTCTGCTTCATCTTATTTCTGTTTCTGTTTCTGTTTATTAACTTTATAAATACAAGTTATTGTAAGAATAACAATCTTAAGAAATTTAACAGTTTCTGTATTTGAGGTTTCTGGAGATTAAAACCTTTATGGTTTTCTACTCTGCTTGAATTTTTAAAATTCATTCGATTAACGATTAAAAGAACATAAAAACTTTATCGTTAAATCAAAAACAGTTTGTGTAAAGATTTATTCTTTACTGTTAGTATTTTAAATACTTAATTTATCTGCCATTTGTGATAGAAAAAAAATGACTAATTCAAGTCAAACAAACGCTGGAACAGTAAGTGCTGCAACAACAACGGTTGCGCATAATCGTTAGCACCGGCTGAGAAACCTGCAAAGTTTTCTGGAGTCGACGTTAAGAGATGGCAGCAAAAGATGTTCTTCTATCTCACTACGTTGAGTCTGCAGAAGTTCATCAATGAGAATGTTCCTGTTATGTCAGATGAAACTCCGGCTGATGAACGATTCTTGGTAACAGAAGCATGGACACACTCAGATTTTTTGTGTAAAAATTATATTTTGAGTGGTCTGCAATATGATCTATACAATGTGTACAGCAATGCAAAAACCTCAAAACAACTCTGGGATGCTTTAGAAAAGAAGTACAAAACAGAAGATGCCGGAATGAAGAAATTCATTGTGGCAAAATTTCTGGACTTTAAGATGATAAACAGTAAGACTGTCGTCATCCAAGTTCAAGAATTGCAGGTCATAATCCATGATCTCCTTGCTAAAGGTATAAATTTATTTAATGCCTATGTTAAAAATATTAAGTTTTCCCTTAATACTCACATAACCTTTAATGTAGGATTGATTGTGAATGATGTTTTTCAAGTGGCTGCAATTATTGAAAAGTTACCTCCATTGTGGAAGGGCTTTAAAAACTACTTGAAACACAAACGCAAGGAGATGACTGTTGAAGATCTCATAGTAAGGTTGAGAATCGAAGAGGATAATAAGGCTGCAGAAAAGAGGTCACATGGTAATTCAGCAATATCTGGAGTAAATTTTGTTGAAGAAGATTCCACGAAATTAAAGAAAAGAAAGAAAGCATCTGGTCCAAAAAGCAATCCTCCTAAGAAGAAATTCAATGGAAACTCTTTAATTGTGATAAACATGGTCATAGGGCTAATGAATGTCGGGGTCCTAAGAAGGACAAGAAAAAGAAGGATCAAGCAAACTTGGCTGAATTCAAAGGAGAAATGGACAATCTCTGTGTAATGCTTTCAGAATGTAACTTGGTTGGAAATCCAAGAGAATGGTGGATAGAATCTGGTGCCTCATGCCATGTTTGTGCCAACAAAGAATTATTTTCATCATATACTCCAGCACTTACAGATGAAAAATTGTTTATGGCAAACTCCGTTGTTGCAAAGGTGGAAGGAACTAGCAAAGTCCTATTAAAGATGACATCAGGCAAGGTGGTGACTTTGAATAGGGTCTCATATGTTCCAGAATTGAGAAAGAATTTAGTTTCAATTCCAGTTCTGACCAAGAATGGATTTAAATGTGTATTTATTTCTGATAAAGTAGTAGTAAGCAAAAATGATATGTATGTAGGAAAAGGCTAACTTGGTGATGACCTTTTCAAACTCAATGTAATTGCAGTTGATATGAATAAAGATTTTGCTTCTTCTTACTTGCTTGAGTCTAAATGTTTATGGCATGAACGTTTGGGACACGTTAATAATAAAACCTTGCGAAAACTGATTAACTTAAATTTTTTGCCAAAATTTGAGTGCAATAAATCAAAATGTCAAATTTGTGTTGAATCTAAGTATGCTAAGCATTCTTATAAATCTGTTGAAAGGAATTCAAATCCTTTAGAATTGATTCACACTGATATTTGTGACATGAAGTCAACACCATCACGTGGTGGGAAAAAGTATTTCATAACTTTTATTGATGATTGCACTAGATATTGTTATGTCTATTTGCTAAATAGTAAGGATGAAGCAATAGATGCATTTAGGCAATATAAAACTAAAGTTTAAAATCAGTTAGATAAAAAGATCAAAATGATCAGAAGTGATAGAGGTGGAGAATATGAATCTCCATTTGCAGAAATATGTTTAGAAAATGAAATAATCCATCAAACTACTGCTCCCTACACTCCTCAGTCTAATGGAATTGCAGAAAGAAAAAACCAAACTTTAAAAGAAATGATGAATGCATTACTTATAAGTTCAGGTTTACCACAGAACGTGTGGGGGGAAGCTATCCTTACAGCAAATCAGATACTTAACAGAGTGTCTCACTCAAAGACAAATGTAATTCCATATGAGAAATGGAAAGGTAGAAAACCCAATTTGAAATATTTCAAAGTGTGGGGGTGTCTAGCCAAAGTCCAAGTTCCTATACCTAAGAGGGTAAAAATAGGACCTAAGACTGTGGATTGTGTATTCATTGGATATGCGACAAATAGTAAGGCATGTCGATTTTTGGTTCATAAGTCCGAACATCCGGATATTCATGATAATACGGTAATGGAATCAGATAGTGCTGAATTTTTTGAACATATCTATCCGTATAAAACTAGACTTGAGTCATCTAGTGAGGGATCTAAACAACCCAGAGAAGAACCAAAAGAGAATGAACAAAATGAAGAAAGTCCAAGACGCAGTAAACTTCAAACGACATCTACTTCATTTGGATCAGATTTTGTAACATTTCTTCTTGAAAGTGAGCCTCAAACATTCAGGGAAGCAATGTTGTCTAGTGACTCAACCTCTTGGAAAGAGACTGTTAATAGAGAAATTGAATCAATCTTAAGCAATCATACTTGGGAGTTGGTTGATCTTCCTCCAGGGAACAAACCCTTGGGTTCAAAATGGATCTTTAAAAGGAAGATGAAAGACGATGGAACTATTGACAAATATAAAGCAAAACTTGTTGTCAAAGGTTTTAGACAAAAAGAAGGTCTTGATTATTTTGACACATACTCACCAGTGACTAGGATTACATCAATTCGGATGTTAATTGCACTAGCTGCAGTATACGGTCTTGAAATTCATCAAATGGATGTAAAAATAGCCTTCTTAAATAGAGAGCTTGAAGAGGAAATTTACATAGAACAGCCTGAGGGTTTTGTAGTTCCTGGTAAAGAAAAGAAAGTGTGCAAACTTATTAAGTCACTTTATGGGCTAAAACAAGCACCAAAACAATGGCATGCAAAGTTTGATCAAACCATGTTGTCATGAATGTGATAAATGTGTTTACATTAAAGATACTCCAAATTAGGAAGTTATTTTATGCCTATATGTAGATGTTATGCTTATAATGAGCAAAGACATTGCTAATATAAAAGCTACAAAGCGTATGCTTGCTAGTAAGTTTGATATGAAAGATTTAGGAGTTGCTGATGTGATATTAGGAATTAAAATTCTTAAAACTCCTAACGGTCTAGCATTGTCTCAAACTCATTATCTTCAAAAGATACTTGAAAAATTCAAATTTTTGAATTTTAAAAGGGCAAAGACTCCAATTGATGTAAATCTTCATCTTGCAAAGAATAAAGGCGAAAGTCAGTTTCAATTGGACTATGCTAGCGTATTGGGAAGCTTAATGTATGTCATGAATTGTACACGACCAGACATAGCTTGCGCTATCAGTAAACTGAGTCGATACACAAGTAATCCTAATCATAATCATTGGTTGGCAATGAAGAGAGTTTTGGGATACTTAGATGACACTCAAAACTATGCTTTACATTACAACAGATATCCAGCCGTTCTTGAAGGATATAGTGATGCAAATTGGATTACTGGGTCAACTGAAACAAAATCCACAAGTGGATACGTTTTTACTATTGGTGGAGGAGCAATATCTTGGAAATCATCCAAACAAACATGTATAGCTCGCTCTACAATGGAGTCTGAATTCATTGCTTTAGACAAGGCAGGTGAAGAAGCTGAATGGCTCCGAAATTTCTTAGAAGATATTCCATTTTGGCCCAAACCAATGGCCCCTATATGCATACATTGTGATAGTCAAGCTGCAATAGGAAGGGCTGGAAGCATTATGTATAACGGCAAGTCTCGTCACATAAGACGAAGACATAACTCTGTGAGACAACTACTCTCTAGTGGAATTATCACAATTGACTATGTGAAGTCAAAAGATAATGTGTCGGATCCACTTACTAAAGGCCTAAATAGAGAGGGAGTTGAGAAATCATCGACGGGAATGAGACTATGGCCAAGAACAAGTCATCGTGGTGGTAACTCTACCTAGAAGACTGGAGATCCCAAGATCTAGGTTCAAGGAGATAAAACAAAGTCATTGATGACGGTTCAACATTGTCAAAGAAAAAAATATTATTATTATTTTATGGTCCATTCTCATGATGAGACAATGTTTAGTAACCAGGATAAAGACATAAGGACTTTTTAATGGTTTCTAAGTTTGATACAGGGAATATCAAATGGTGTATCTATGGGATAACACATTTAGAAATCACCTATGTAAGTGTGAAGTGTAAGCCGCTTCAAGGAGAATCCGGTAAGGCCAGTTCTTTAAGCACTTACTATCCAAGATGTGTTCATGGCTGAAACGAACAAAACAATGAGAACTAAGAACAGTTCAAGGGTTGATTGTGTGACATATATTGTCTAGGTATACATCAAAGCTCGACGGTTCAAAGATATCAAATCTACCGATTGACCGAGTATATTCGATATATGTTCACTATGGAAAGTTTAAAGGGAAACCTACTTATCCAGATGCAATTAACCTTTACCTACAAGACACACAAGTTTTTTCATGCATATGTTTTAACAATAGCCTTCCCCATTCATGTGGGGGATTGTTGGGTTTTAGCAAGTGTGAATGGGAAAAGAAAAGAGAGAATATCAAAAGTGAGGGAACTACTTTGAAGGAAAAATGAAAAGTCATTTGCAAAGTGCAAATGAAAAGTCATTTCTTTGAATTTAGATTTGGATTTAGCAAATGATGTGATTAATTGATAAATTTTTGGACAAAATTTATTTAATCAATTTTTGTTAAATCAAATAAATCCTGTTAATATTATCTCTTACAAATTTGCGGGCAACAGTAACATTTCAAAAAGTCGTTACTTTTCCGAAAAGTCGTTACTTTCCAAAAAATAGTTATTTTCCTAACAGACACAATTTTTCAAAAAGTTGTTATTTTTTCCAAAAGACACAACTTTCTGGATAAAATGGGTCTGAACAGATTTCACTGAACAGACATGTTCTTTGCTAAAAATGGCTATAAAAGGAAGTCAATTTTTGATTTTTTAATTACTGAAAATTTTTCTTTCTCTGCATTTATTTTTCTCTCAAATAAAATCAAAGTGTCGATCGACTGAGTCTATGTGACTTGTTGTTGTTCTTAAGTTCGTTGAAGTTAAAGAAGTTTGAGATACCGCTATTTCTTTAACAAGTTTAATCTGTTTTATCTTGGGAGAAATTAATTCATAACCTTGGATATAATGAGGGGATTAAATTTCTTAAGGACACACAGTAATTTCTGTGGACTCGGATCAATTCTTGTATTCTATATTATTTTCTGCTTCATCTTATTCCTATTTCTGTTTATTAACTTTATAAATACAAGTTATCGTAAGAATAACAACATTTAATATCAAAGAGTTTGTGACACACCTACTAGGAGCGTGAGACACTTAGAAAAAAGATCCAACAGTAACATTAGAGTTTTTTCATCTTCCTACATCTAGCACCATTGTTGAACAAAGTTTGGGGTTCTTTTGGCCTCTTTTTCGATCAATTACAGATTAAACAGCAAATGGATTTGAAGATAAATTAAAAAAAAACTACCCAAATAAATTGAAAATCAAACAAAAACAACATAAATTCAAATAATTTTCAACATTGATCCCTCAGTCATCTACCACCCAAATGACCCTCTGTTTCAATTTCAAACCATACCCAAACTTACTTCCTTCTTCTCGTCCTCCTCACCTTCTCCGACCATACCGCTTTCGTTCTCACCATTTCCGACCAAACCGCCTTCGTTCTCACCAAGCTTCACTCGGCAGCTATAAGCGAGAACAACCAACAACAACAACAAAAACCCCAAACCAACTCCCCCGATAAGCCTAAACCTTCACAACACCGCCAGCCCTGAGCTCCGGCGAGATTGTGAACAACTAGAGACCACCCAACAAACCCCACTCTTCCTTAGCACCACCGGGTCACCACCAAAACTCAGACTCAACAGAACCCAAAATCAACTCAAACACCGATGATATTGTGAACAATCAAAAATCATGCCAACTTTTTTTACATTAATTGAAAGAGTAGAAGTTGAAAAAAGGAATAGGGTAAGGAAGATGATAAAAAGGGCTGAAGACTGTTATGGAAAAGAGAAATAAGGCTATGGAAAGAGACTCATAGCTACAATAATTAAATATAATAAAAGGAAAAATAATATGGAGTGATTATATATACACGTGTTATTTTATAATCATACTTGTAATTTTATAATTATTTTTAAATTATGTATCAGACATTTATAATATACACAGTTAAGTAGTAAAATATGTGTTTAAAATGATGTGTTTTAATGAGTTCAGAAGTTTCATTGACAAAAAAATAAGTAGAAGGATCTACCATACAAACTCACACAAATATAAGTGTCACCAAACCTTTTTGCCAAAATAGTTTAAAGAGATCAAAATAATTTTAGAGAGAGTCTTTTTCACTATCTCATTAACTACACGTACATACGATGTATGTTATTTATTTGTGCCATTTATTAAATTAATAAATTTATATTATCTTGAACTCGTAGTTATAATTATTTGCAGAAATTGAAGAGTTGTCTTTTCATGATTCAATACAGATTATTATATTAGTCAATTTCCTACATATATCACCTCATATATACTTTTGCATTACTCTTTTTTTACTTAACATTATTCATGGTTAGGTAAATATATTCTACTGATTTTATCTTCTCTCCCTCTTATTACAATTTTACATTTTTCATTTCAATTTATTGATACTATTTTTCCAAATTTTGTCTCTTTTTTTCAAAATAGAAGTTGTTGTGTGCAATCCATAGTATAATGCAAAAAGGAAATTGACTTTATAGTATTTTTAAAAATATAGATACAATTGTTGTTATGCATTTCAAGTTTTTTTACATATACACGGTTGAATGTTGATGTATAGATTGAAAGTTTCTCAATGAATTGCAGGGATTGTTGTGAGGTATGATTGATTTAACTCATTAAAAATACATATTCTTATTATGTTTATAGTTTGAAATTTGAGGATATTTATTTTTATTTTTTATTTTATACATGTTTTTCAATTTATGTTGCAATCAAATATATTTTTTCTATTTATACATTAATTTATAACTATAGATATATATTATGCAACCATATAATATGATATATATTTGCAACACACATATCCAGATATAACTATAAATATATATTATGAAACCATATAATATGATATATATTTACAGCACACGTATCCAGATATACTAATAGAAAACATAAAAGTGAACTAGAAACTGAACCAGCTTGGCCCATTTGCTAGGAACAATAAGCAAACAAACAAAAATGAGAATATACAATAGAAGGCCAAACATTGCTACTATATGTAATTAGTTGTTTCTCCTAAAATGTTAGTACAAGTTTCTTGAGCAGAAATGTGAATCACAGGCCAAAGCCAATGAATTAACTATTTTTCGGAAAAAAAATACATATCATCAAAAGCAGAAATGTGAATCACAGGCCAAAGCCAATGAATTAACTATTCTTCGAAAAAAAAATACATATCATTGATGATAATATATACACATAGTTAACAACATCAAAGTTAAAAATAAAGATTCAGAATCAAACAACTTTGAATTTGAAAATTCAAATATGTATCTCTCTTTCAACTTCAACAGTCTAACATTTTCTCGTAGAGAGATTTTAATTGAATATTTTAAAAAAGTCTGAACAAGATTTAAATAAGACGCGATCATATTACTGTCAATAGTTTAGGAAAGACAATAGTCAATTTGGGAAGACAATAGTCAATTATGGAGAGAGTTACACAATCAAAACAACATATGGCCTCAAAGCTTGAGTTGATTATAAATAAACCAAAGCAACAATATATTTATTGCACATACAACAACAATCAATATGGAATGTATTTTCATTACAATATCATGTTAGATTTCTTTGCAATTGAAATAGTGAAATGGGAATACGAAACATCGAATTAAAAAAAGTAATGTTAAACTGTCCTATAATTTTTTCTTACCTATAGTATGATCAACTATTTAATAGGGCAATTTTCATAATGTTTTTTCTCAATAACTTGATCAACAATTAACGTTTATCAACAGATTCTAATATTTGTTTCATCATTCAATACATTTAAGTGGGTTAATCAAGTTCCAAACTTATTTCATCGATCAAAGTTCTTTCTGTGAGTTAATAGAGGGAATATTGATCCTTCAAAATAACTTTCCGATAGTGATCATTACTAAAAAATTTGCATTGTCAAAGTATGACTTGATTGAATTAAATTTTAACTTGTTGATGTTAACAAGTTAGAATAATTTGTAAACTATCTGAAATAAAATAAATTAAAAATCCAAATACAAGTCTAGCACTTTCATGGCGGACGATAAATATATGTCAAGTCAGCAAAGACGTTTTAATAAAATTATTGATTTAAAGTTAAATTATAATAAGAAACTTTAAATATATGCATACATGAACATTATTATTGTTTTATGTTTATATTTTTTTTTATTCTTACATACTACATTTACTTCACGTAGTACTCACGTAGTAATACTATTATTTATAAAAATAGGAAGTTGTTCAAGTTAATAAGATCTTAAATATTTGTTTGCTATACATCACATTGGATATTGATATAAAAAAACTTTATTTGTTAATATGTTTGAGTTGTTTAATTCAAAATTTTAAGATATTTCTGACAAATAACAGATTATTCTTTTTTTAAAAAATTAAATTTTATATTTTCTTTAGTGTCAAAATCATTTACACTATGAATTTTACTTTAAAAATTAAACTTCCCCAAACATCGAGAAATAATCATTCCCCTTTTTCCTAATTAATTTTTTTGTGATATATCATGTTGGATATTGATTTAGCAACTTTATTTATTAATATGAAGAATTGAGTTGTTTACTTTAAATTCTAAAATATTTCTGACAAAAAGTAGATAGTTTTTTTAAAAATAAATAAATAAATTTTGTGTTTTCTTTCGCTTGAAAATCATTTAGACTTTACTTCATAAATCAAACTCCTTTCAATTTTAAGAAATAATCATTCTCCCCCCTTTTTCCTAATTGATTTTATTAAATGTCTATTCTACTTGTTTCAAAAAGCACACTGCACATGGTAGTAGCCCTTTTAAAGAGTCGGATGTTGTGCGCACATAGACTTAAGATTAAGAGTGTGTTTGGTATGAAAGAAAACTGTCACGATCCAAATCGTGTCGTGAGTGGCACCCACATTTACCTTCATATGTGAGCGAACCGACCAATTCAAACCCCAACATTTTCAACCATAATAAACAGAAAATAACGCGGAAGACTTAAAACTCATTAAATCAATTAATAACTTCTAAACTCAAAAGTTATCATTCCCCAAAATCTGGAAGTCATCATCACAAGAACATCTATCCTCAACTTACTAAATCTAAGAGTATGTAAGAAGCTAAAATAATTAAAAAGTTAGTCCATGCCGGAACTTCAAGGCATCAAGATGTGAAGAAGAAGATCCAGTCCAAGCTAGAAACAATAGCTCACCCTGAAATCTGACGTGATGAAGACTGGCTAGAGTTGCGGTTGAGTTCAAGACGACGGTACGTTTGCTGCAATCCACAATGAACAAAAAGAAAACATACAAGTAGGGGTCAGTACAAAACACGAGTACTAAGTAGATATCATCGGCCAACTCAAAATAGAAAGCAATATATATATCAGATAATATCATAAAATTAACTACAATACTCAACAGGTAGCAACAACAAATACAAGAATCATTGATAATAACGCCAAGTACACCCATGAGGACACAAGCCTCCATACCATATTCATTTGGGAAATAGGTTCGTTAAATCTGAGTATATTAACAAAATTCAAGATTCATTCTCTTTACTATCCTGGTGTCGGAACGTGACATTCTGATTCCCTAATACTATGTGTCGGTTCAGGACACCCGATCCCCTAATACTACGTGTCGGTTCGTGACACCCGATCCCCTAATACTACGTGTCGGTTCGTGACACCCGATCCCCTAATACTACGTGTCGGTTCGTGACACCCCATCCCCTAATACTACGTGTCGGTTCGTTCTCCCTCTCATTGTTCTTTCTATTTTTCTTATTCAAACACTTTTTCTTTTACCCTAATTAGCATATAATTAAGTATAAAAGATGACAAAAGTAACCCACTAATTAATACTCTACTGCTCAAAACGACTAAACAGATCGTTACAAAAACATTTTCTGGAAAATGTTTTCCAATTTTTCAATGTTTCGCTGGGATAAAAGTTTTGGAAAATGTTTTCCAAATCAACTCATTTTCCTCAAAATTAAGGAAAATGACTTTCCTTCAAAAATTAAGGAAAACAATTTCCAAAACTCTCATCCAATTCCAAATTACATTTTTTTTTGGGGGGGGGGGGGGGACGTCAATTTTACAAATATATTTTCAATTTCATAATTTATTTATTGACCCGATCCTAAACCCTCCACCCACCCACCCCCCACCCCCACCCCCGCCCCACCCCAAAAAAAAATTAATTTTGTTAATATTTTCAACTTCAAATTTTTATTTTTAAACTCCTACCCCTCTCCCCCCCCCCCCCTCCAACCCCCCAAAAAATTAATTTTGTCATTTAAAAATACTATCAACTTCAAATTTTTATTTTTTCAGTCCTAACCCCTCCTTTTTGCCCCCATCCACTACCCCCGCCCCACCCCACCCCAGCCCCACCACCACCCCATAAAATCGTAATTTTGTTTCTAAAAAATATTTTCAATTTCATAAATTGTTCTTTACTCAAGTAAATAAAAGATGTCTCTCAAAAATATTTTTCATTCATAAATCAATCACAAAATCATTTTCGGAAAATATTTTCTACTCACCAACCAAACATGAGAAAATAAGTCCAAAATCTACTTATTTTCCATGGAAAACATTTTCCTCCATACCAAACACACCCTAAATGATATTTATTTTTCCAATAATTCAAATTGCATCAAGTGTCTTTAGAAAAGTTGATGAATGATTCTAAATATCGATTATTCAAAATAAATGAATCTAACTAAAACGATTCAATTCATGTTCTCTTTACATTTCTTCACAAGATCCATGTTCGGAATCTTCCGCATTTACTGGCTGATTTTCTACATTTATTGGATGATCATGTATATTCATCGAATGACCACCCAAGCTCTCATTTGAATAATCGCCTAAGTTCTCCTTTGAATGATCAATCAAACTTTCATTTACAATCGAATCATCGTCGTTGTTAAATAAATTTGTTGGTTCAATTGGAGCCTTTCATTGACATTCATCCTCTACGTAGGCCTAGAGCCATCAATTTCGATATCTAACATGTACAAGTTCACATGCCTATTTTTTTGGGATGTATTTTTCCCCTTCCATTTATTTGATGGCTAATCATCAAGTCACGTGGCTCGCAAGTTAACTCACACTGACCTCTATTACACTTGCAATTATATTGTCATATGAATCACTGCGATGTAACACAATGGCTACTATCGTCTTACTAAAAGATTTCCAATTCCAACTTCTAGGAGTCTCCTCCCATACTCCTATATAATCACCACCAACAACAACAAATTCATCTATTGTCAGATTACAATATCAATCTTTAACGATCGATGATCGATACGAAATTCGTTCAAAAAATGACTAAATGAGATCGGGTTCAAAATTGATCTCATGCAATGGAGAAGCGTATTGTAATGCTTTTAAACAAGTGAAATGTATTAACTAATGAGTTATCACGTGATTATGAAAAATTTCTCAAGCTTCTAAATGCCGGGAAAAAATAATTTTGAGCTTGATTTTTTGAAAGAAGATGGAGTAAAAATGATAGCAATGAGTTGGATGATGGTGATTATAGTTGTGAAATCGCTAGAAAATTCGTCGAAATTGGCAAAATCAGCAGCGAAAATGAGCTACTAAGAATTTCTTGTTGGAGAGTTATTCTTTTTCAAATATATAGTTTTAATAAATGAAATAATTCATATATGTTAGGAAAAAATGAGGGATCAAAATGTATATATTAAAACTCAGGAGTTGCTTTGTATGTTGAAAGTAGGTCACATGGGTGATAAGTATAAACCTAAAAGATGAGGGACCAAAATGTATATGTTAAAACTTAAGAGTTGCTTTGTATGTTGAAAGTAGATCACATGAGTGATGTCATAAATAGTGGGTATAAACTTAATTTTTCAAGACTCGTGATTTCATGTCCAATTAAGTCTTGAAAGTGGTTACTTTGTCAATTATCCCCAATTATTATGCTTATAATTTTTATAATAACATAATACGTAAACATTACTTAATTTGACATTAAGTGACTTTTACTGACTATTATGATCTATGTTTAAGTAGACATCTAAATTTATATAAAATTAAACACATAAACACATTTTTTCTACGTTACATTTTACATGACAATTTTATTTCTCATGTGACGTTCTATATTTATTATGTCATATATAGACCACGTGTATTTACTTGTGCACACTCAAAATTGAATTACATAATTATCCACCGAAGCTAAGTTAAAAATAATATAGGGAAATTAAATAAAACATAGATATGAGATAACTGTGTTAAAAAAATACAAGCAATAGAAATGATCAGCAAGAACAGCCAATATTTAACCTAGCCCAAAATTACAACTTGAGCATAGAATGAGTATTTCTAAGCCTGAAAATATAGAAAAGGGGTATAATGTGATTAAATGTGATAAAAGAAATATAGAAATTTCTGAAAAGAGTTGGCTCCACAGAACATTCAAATTACTTTATAAAAGATCTAAAGAAAAAAGTGAAAAGAAAAAAAAAAGAAACAGAAAATTAAGGCAAAAACATAAGAGAGAGCATACATGAATTTGTAACTTGCCAAGATGAAAGAAGCTATGGATATTTTTTGGAAATTAGGCAGAAAATAGAAAGAGACGATTAGGGTATGTTCAAGTATGAAAGGGGTGGACATACTATGGTATATCAATACGATATTTGAAAGGCATGTTTCATTTGTTAATTAAAAAAACTAAAATATCCTCACATAAATCAAAAGAGATATTTAGCAGACATGTTGACACGTCTTCTTTACGCCCAGTCTCACACTTCTGCTAGTAGGGAAAAAAAAAAGAATAGAAGATAGAAAGCCAAAAATATTTTACTTACTTTTGGTAAATTGGGAAGAATGAAATATAATTTTCAATATTATTTTTATTTACTTTTAATTGTTATAATTTTTTATTTTAGATTCAAAATAATAATAATTTTAATTAATATATTAAATTATTATATACATTTTATATATTTATATGAAAAAAATTAATTAATTTAATTTTTTATTTAAAATATTAAATTAATATAATTTAATTTAATTTAAAAAAATAATTAAATCAACTTTCGAAATTTAGTGGACGTGGGGTTATTTGATATGGGGTTATTAATAAACTTAGGACCCGTTTGGATGGGCTTAATAAAAGCAGCTTTAAAAAAGTACTTTTAAAAGTGCTGAAACTTACTTTTAAAATAAGCAGTTATGCATTTGGATAAAAGTGCTGAAGTTGTTATGTCAAACGTGAAAAGGATAAATGGAAGAAAGAAATGTTAGGGTTATATGGGTAATTTGGAGATTGTATAAAAATATTAAGCACAAAAAGATAAAAATGTGGTCAACTTAAAACAACTTATAAGCTAAAAATAAAAAAATACCCCTACCCCAGCTTTTAACTTTTGGCTTAAAATAAGTTTTTTTTAACTTAAAATAAGCTATTTTGAATATTGTCAAACAGCTAAATAAATCAAAAACCAACTTTTAAATCAGTTTGACCAGCTTTTAAGCTAAGCCAAACATGCTCTTGCTTCCAAAGTTTTTATTAATTTTGTAATTAAAAAGTCAAAGTGTGCGCCAAAAGTGAAGAGGAAAGTCTTGAGTGACGACTTAGGCATCCTTGTAGTGTTGGCACGTTTATGTGAGGAGCATGCTACGTGTTCAACTTTCCGATATGCCTCATTTGTACGAACACGATACTTATATTTTATAACTTTCATCTAATAACAATTTTTTCCAACAAGCTTTTCAGCTTTGATTATTATTTTATACACCAAATTAGTTATTGATATTAATTTCAGAGTCTGAAATTAAGAACAAGCCTCAAAAATACGCTACTCCATACCCCGCCCAAGGTATTAGTTCAACATTTTCTTTTTATTTTGTCTGTGTCAGTACTTTTTTATTTCAATTCGTTCCACGAAAAATATCACTTTACTATTATTAAAAATAATTTTATCATTAAAATTTATCTTTTATTTTTTTTTGTGTTATCATTTATTTTTCTCTATTTGAAATTTGTTGTCTACCGTAATATGATTGGTGGCATGCGCGCAGGTTATTATCCTCCTCCAGTGATGCCTCCCCCAACATATGCTGCTCCTCCACCTCGCAAAAATACAGGTTCTTTTTAAGGGATGATATGTAACCTTTCAGTAATTAGATGAGAAGAGTATGATCATTCATATCAAAAACTGGTTGTGTCTAAAGTATTAAAAATACTCCATTACCATGCTTCAATTGTCCATGGATGAACTTGGAGAGAAGTTACAGAAGTTGTATGTTTTAGAGAGGAAACAGAGAAGATGGAAGTTTGGGAAAAGAGTAAATGTTTATTATGTGGAAGTCACTCTTTTATACAATGCAGAATCCAAAAACGTGTAACAAGAAAAGTAACAGAATTAGGAATAAACAAACTAATTCTAACTAACTAACTGCAGTAACTAATTAAATGATTATGTCAACTATAATTATCAATACCCCTCAAGTTGGAGGTGTGGAAAACACAGATAACTTGCTTAATGCTGAGGAATGTTTGATTCCTGTCAATGTTTTAGTCAATATGTCTGCTAACTGATCATCCGAACTTATGTGATGCAGCGAAATGAGCCCTGTCTTAAGTAAATTCCTCACAAAGTGGCAGTCAACTTCGATATGTTTGGTGCGTTCATGAAATACTGGATTTCGAGCTATATGTAGAGCCGACTGACTGTCACAATATACTTCAATAGGTGCAGGTAATGTCAATGTTAGTTCCTCCAATAGTCTTTTCAGCCATACCAGTTCTCCTGCAACTTTCCTTAGAGCCCTATACTCTGCTTCTGCTGAAGATAGAGATATAGTCTTTTGCTTCTTGGATTTCCAGCTAAGTGGGCTGTTCCCTATCAACACAATATAACCACTTACTGATTTCCTAGTGTCAGGGCATGCAGCCCAGTCAGAGTCACAATAAGCTTTGACACAATATGATTGTTCTTTAGACATAAAAATCCCTAGAGTAGGGTCTGTCTTAAGATACCTCAATATATGAAAGGCTGCTTGTAAATGTGGCTCCCTAGGATCTTGCATAAACTGACTGAGATGCTGCACACTGTATGATATATCCATCCTAGTATTAGTTAGAAAGTTCAGCTTTCCAATAAGTTGTCTATAAAAGAGTGGTTCTGTTAGAGGTGTTCCTTCTTTGGCATGGAGCTTTACTGCAGCATCAAGTGGAGAACTGCAACTATTCATATTTGCAACCTTGTAATGCTTCAACATATCAAGAACAAACTTTCTTTGAGATATTATCAGTCCATCATCTTTATAGAGAACTTCCATTCCTAGGTAGTAATGTAACTTTCCCAAATCTTTGATCTTGAATTGGTCATGTAAAAAAGTCTTAAGTTCTTCAATCTCAGAAACATTAGTCCCTGTTAGAATCACATCATCTACGTATACAGCAACAAATATACTAGAAGTTTCAGACTTTTTGTGGAAAAGAGAATAGTCATTCAATGAGTGAGTGTACCCTTTTGAATATAAGGCTTCAGCTAACTTGGCATACCATTGCCTGCTGGCCTGTTTCAGACCATATAAAGACTTGTTTAGTCTGCATACTAGTCCTGGTTTGTGTATTGCTAAACCTGGAGGAACTTCCATATAAACTTCTTCATGTAAGTCTCCATGGAGAAAGGCATTATTAACATCAAGTTGGAATATATTCCAACCTTTTTTGACAGTTGTGGCTAATAAAGCCCTCACTGTTGTCATTTTAATCACTGGTGAAAAAGTTTCTGTATAGTCAATTCCAGCCTCTTGTGTAACCTTTCACTACAAGTCGTGCTTTGAACCTCTCAACAGTTCCATCAGCTTTGTGTTTTACTTTATAAACCCATTTGCATCCTATGGCCTTCTTGCCACTAGGTAGAGAAACAAGATCCCAAGTATGATTTGTGTGCAAGGCTTCAAACTCCTGTGTCATTGCTTGTTGCCATGCAGGATTCATAACAGCTTCCCCATATGAAGAAGGCTCTTCATCATTACTGATATTCCTCACAAGAGTTTGACTCTCAAATGCCAGGACCTCAGGTGATATATGTTGGTGTTTGGAAAAAACTGTGTTTAGAGAAATATTTTGGTTCTGTGAATGTTTAGTCAAATTTTTGGGTAGAATATAATCATGAAGATGTGTTGGTAGCTTATGTTGTCTAGATGGTCTGTTGACAGCTTTGGATATAGGTGAAGTTGCAGGATTGTGTTGAATGGTGGGTATTTCAGTTACATGATTAGGTGAAATGTGAGGTAGAATGTCATTTGCATCAATTACATTATTGTCAACTTGTTGTCCAGTTTGTGTTTCAACATTAGTATGCAGAGTTTCAATGAAGGGAACAGAATCAAAAACAGAAGGAAAAGAAGAAACATCAGACAGAATAGTAAAAGGAAAAATATTTTCTTTAAAAACTACATCCCTTGAGATATGTATTTTTTTAGTGGCTAGACTTAGGACTTTGTAACCTTTTGATCCAAAGGGATAACCTATGAAAATATGGGGTGTTGTCCTGGCTTGGAATTTATCCCTATGAGGCTTTGGAATTGTGGGATAACATAGGCAACCAAAAGCTTTCATATGAGAATAGATTGGTTTGTCTTTGTATAACAACTCATAAGGAGTTTTTCCTTTCACATGAGAATTAGGAAGTCTATTAATGATATATGTGGCACATAACACACATTCACCCCAGTACTTAAGAGGTAACTTTGATTGGAAAAGAAGAGCTCTAGCAGTCTCTAACAAGTATTTGTGTTTCCTTTCCACCACACCATTCTGTTGTGGTGTATAAGGACAGGTTTTTTCATGGATAATTCCCTTTGTTTTGAAGAAGGTGGAAGTTTCTGAATTGACAAACTCAAGTCCATTATCAGTTCTTATGGTCTGAACACATGTGCTAAATTGAGTTTCAATCATTGACACAAAAGTTTTTATAACTCCCAAGGTGTTACTTTTGCATGCTAACAATTGAGTCCATGTACACCTACTGTAATCATCAACAAGAGTGATGAAATACCTACAATTATCATGAGTAACATTATGGTATGGACCCCAAAGATCTACGTGCACAAGTTGAAATATTTTGGTAGAAGTATGAGTGCTATGAGGAAAAGGTATTCTTTCTTGTCTTGCCATGGGACAAATATTGCAAATGAAAGGTTGTTTAGCAGAAAAATTCTCAGGTATTGACTTAATCTCCTTCATTTTCATAAAAGGAACATGTCCAAGTCTATTATGCCACAACACATTTACATCATCACTGGTAAAAGAGGCAGAAACACAAGGACTTTTATTGAATGGAACAGAATGTTGATTACATTTATTATGTGTGCATGAAGAAATAGGACAAGAAACAGATTTGAAACTGGAAACATCTCGACTTGAAATTGAGACTGAAGAGCTACATGCATCACCAGAGTGATTGGATTTCATCAAGCATTTAGAACACAAAAAATACAGCCCATCTTTTGCCTCACCAATCACCAGAGGCCTCTTCATTGAAGGGGCCTACAAAGTACATGAGAATTCAGATAAAAACACAATGCTCTTAGGCATAGATTTTGAGAGACAATTAATGGAAATAAGATTTTATTTAAAGGAAGGCACATACAGGACTTCATGTAGAATAATGTTTTATGCAAGTACCACACTACCTATTTTTACTACTTTCACTTTGTAACCATTTGGTAGGGTAATCAATAAAGGACAAGGAAGGTATGCAATATTTGTTAAGAGGGTTATGTTGGAAGTCATATGGTTAGAGGCCCCTGAGTCAAGTATCCAAGAGTCAATTTTATTGTGAGGACATCTGCATGATAATTTGCCAAAATCAAGTGAAGAAGTACATGCTATCATACCTGCAAAGGCAGAATTCACAGCACCACCTGAAAAATCATTGTGTTGTTGAGTATTGTCTTTCCCAGCTTGAAAATGTTGTAACATCTCCATGAACTGAACATACTGTTCTTTTGTCAGCTGATGACTTGCATCATTATGATTTCCTTTGTGATTTTCCTCTCCTGAGCAATTTTCACCCTGAGCATCAACCATAAGAACTCTGCCTTTGTTAAATCTAGGAGGATTCTGATTACTCATCTGTGGATAACCATGCAATTTATAACATCTATTTCTAGTGTGCCCTGGTCTTTTGCAATAATCACATACCATTCGAGGCCTGTTGCTACCATTATAAGAACTTGTCTGGGAGTAATTTGTTATGAAATTGGAGTTATCTGTGGAGGGGTAATTGGCTTCATGGACCTAGAAGTACTTGCTCCTGCTGAGCTATTTCCACTAAAGTTAACAGATTCAGTGATTTTCTTCCCTGCACCTTTAGCATATAGAGAAGTAGACTCCATGAACATTTGAGTGTTAGGCTTGATTTCTCTTTGCTTTTCATCCTGTATCAACAAGGAAAAAGTTTGTGCTAGAGAAGGTAATGGATTCAACATGAGAATGTTCCCTCGAATTACAGTATAAACTTCATTCAACCCCATAAGAAACTGTATCAATTTTCTATCCTGATCTACCTTGAACATATTATCCTTAGCTCCACAAGTACAATTGCAGTTACACTGAGTTTTCGCATGTAATGTGTTCAATTCTTCCCACAGTCTTTTCATCTTGGTGTAGTAAGTAGTGATGTCTAAAGTTCCCTGTGATAATTCGTTAATTTCACGTTGAACATGATATAGCTTTGCACCATTAGTTTGGTCATATCGATCCTCTAATTCTTTCCACAGTTCGAATGAATCAGAAACATACTCCACACTTTCTGCAATTTCCTTTGAGAGAGAATTAAGAATCCAGGAAGTAACCATGTCATCGCATCTTCCCCATTGACGAAATCATGGTGTTCCTGGATTAGGCCTTCTACAATCGCCATTAATAAATCCTAGCTTATTCTTCACCGATAACACTCTGAGAACACTTCGTTTCCATGATCTATATCCTACTCCATCAAAAGGAACTTGAACCAGTGAAGCACCTGGATTATCCGAGGGATGCATATACAGAGGTGAATTGAGTTCCTCATTGATAGCACTACTGCCATTTACAGTAGTATCATTTGAAGTTGAACCAGTTTCAGTTCCCATATTGATTCAATTCAAGGATCTAAGTGAATGAATGCAGCGGAAGAAGAGAAAAACAAATTGATCTGAATTCGATCTAACAATCGATCAGAATCACAACACAAAGAACAAAAAAAACAAGTAATTCGATCAACACAACGACAGAAAACAGAGCAAATACCTCCTGCTCTGATACCATATTAAAAATACTCCATTACCATGCTTCAATTGTCCATGGATGAACTTGGAGAGAAGTTACAGAAGCTGTATGTTTTAGAGAGGAAACAGAGAAGATGGAAGTTTGGGAAAAGAGTAAATGTTTATTATGAGGAAGTCACTCTTTTATACAATGCAGAATCCAAAAACGTGTAACAAGAAAAGTAACAGAATTAGGAATAAACAAACTAATTCTAACTAATTAACTGCAGTAACTAATTAAATGATTATGTCAACTATAATTATCAATATAAAGGTTAAGATTATATTACATTCATAAAATTAATTTTTTTAAAAATTACTTGCATCAAAATAACACGATCAATAAGGGTATTATTTTTGACACTAAATCCAATGGAGGGTAAACTTGTTCAGATTTATACGATTCATGTTTGGTTATGATTGTTATAATTATATTTACTTGTAATTATATTGATTTGCTTTTTCTTTTTTAGCTACTTTTTCCAAGCTTCATACATTTAAATTCCCCCTTTATCTTTGCAGCCTGGCAGCATTGTGTTGTTGTTACCTCCTAGATGAGTGTTGCTGTGACCCCTCAGATGTGTTTTTTCTCTGCTAAAGTTCAATCACATGGAGACAAGTTTTTTGTTTTTTTAATTTATTATGATGAGATGAATTTTATGCAAAATAAATTCTCTTAGGATAAACCTTGTTGTATAAATTTTGAGAAATTACACAAACTTTCAAAATATTAGTATAAAACAGGTACAAAGAACTTCTATTGAGACAACTTCCACCGTAATGAATGAAAGGTAGAACTCGTCAGATGATTTTCGTCTTTCACTTGAGACACATTCTTGCAACAATACTATGCCAAGTTGCATACCAAGACTAATATTAATACAAAAGATATACATTGATTATCAGTGGATCTGAAATCACAACATAAACATCATGCAATTAATCAAACAACGTATTAAATTTGAAGGTAACAACTTGTTGGGTTCATTATATAATGTGCTAGTGTGATACATAGAATGTACAAGTGCTTCAAATATTAATGAACTTATTCCATTCATGAATATTGTTCGCACTCAATTTTGGACTCGCTATATATAACTAATATATTTTATGATTATTTACCTATCATTTCAAAAAAAATTAATTTTAGTAAAATATTTAAATAACTAATGTGGTTTAAATAATAATTTCTATTTTTAGGTTGATTAATTTATGATTGACGTACTTATTTTATTTTCTTAAGATTAAGAAGTTAATTAATTAATTTATATCAATTCTTATTATTTTGTTATTAGTGAAATGCTTTAAAGGGAAAATTACATGGGATGACAAACATTCCTAAGTAATTATATAATAAGGGTATAATTTAATTTATTTACTTTTTATAATTTTTTTTGCTATAATTAATGGGGTCCACCACCTATTCCTAAACCAATCGTATAAAAATCTTTCTTTTTTAAATTTTGTATATAATTTTACACAAAATAATATTATCTCTCCTATTCATATTCCAGCTTTTTCTCCTACAATTAATACTTCTATATTTTGAATTTCAAATTGTCAAAAATTCAATTCCTCCATTCCGAAATTAAATTCAAATTTTGCAGATACTCCTAAATTTTAGTCGTTTTCCTTTTATTTTTGTTTATTCAACAATTGTATATGTAATGTGTTTCTTCTGTTTTTTCATATTTTTTGATGAAATAATCGATTGTTTGTTCTTATTAGATCACAAATTCTTCACAGAATGAATGAATCATCTTCATGTATGAGGATTACCAGAGGTATTCCATTGCATGTCAATTTTGTTGATAATTTACCCTCGTTTTCAATGGGTTTTAACTCAAGATTTTGGGGTTGATTTAGGGTCTATGGTAAAATCCAAACAATTTCAACATAAACCAACAATGGAAGAATTGAGATCAAAGAAAAAATATAACCCTACGGCAGTTCAAGAAATTCTTAACAATGCCAAAGCTAGAGGCATTAAAATTGTACAAGGAGGAAGAAAGAGGAAAGCAGTAAACATTGATTCAGAGGAGAATGCATTTGAAATTGACGGATCTGAAGAACATCATAATCATGAGGTAGTGGCTTAAAACACAACTTTAGATATAATTTTTTTGTTACTTAGGTGTCAATATACAAAAATTATTTGTTTTAGTAGATTGTGTGTTCACGTAATTGTATATAGTATATTGAATGTTTAGTACACACATTTTTTTGTTATTTATATATATCTTCCATTATATATTTGTATATTCCTTTAGTTATTGTATGTGTCTGTGGATTTGATTATTTTATACATACTTTATGTTATGTATAATGAATAATATACTAAGTTCTAATAGTGGCAGTAGTGGATTGTATATTAAAGGCTCCATATTATTTTTGTTTTTGTATACATATAAAAGATGTAATTGTATTTAGTTATAGAGATGGGAAAATATCATATATGATTATAATTCGTATATTTTAGTGGTTGTATATACTAAAAATTATTTGTTTAAGCAAATTTTGTATTCACGTAATTATATATAGTATATTGCATGTTTAGTACACACATGCTTCAGTTATATATCTTCCATTATTTATTTGTATATTCATTTAGTTATTGTATGAGTCTGTGGATTTGATTAGTTTATACATACTTTAAGTTATGTATAATGAATAATATACTAAGTTTTAATAGTGATAGTAGTTGATTGTATATTAAAGGCTCCATATGATTTTTGTTTTTGCATACATATACAACAAGTAAATGGATTTAGTTATAGAGATGGGAAAATTTCATATATGATTATAATTTGTATATTTTAGTAGTTATATACAAATTATTGAAGTTAGTATATATTAAGTTTATATATTATTTTGTATATACAAAGTCATTTAGACAGTTGTATATATTGTCATGTTTAACTACCATATTCATGTACACATATTAAAAAAAAAAGGTAAGTTTGTATATGTATAACAAAGAAACGCAGTTACACTGATCTTCTTTCTAATATACAGATACTACATCAAAAAAAAGTATATAATTGTACCATATGAATTTTCTTCTTTAAATTTTTTTATATTTTTGAAATTAGTTTTCAAAAGCAAAACACTTACGTTATGGCTATATACAATAATCACCAACGATTACATGTATTCGATTATAATGATCTTCTTTATAATATACAAATACTACATCAATAAAAAGTATATAATTGTATCCTACAAAATTTCTTCTTAAAAAAATTATATATTTTGATATCAGTTTCAAAAGAAAAACACTTACGATATGGCTATATACAATTATCACCACAATAATGAACACACATACATCAAAATTTGTAAATCCAATAGAATATTGTATATTGCAATAATAAACATGAATTTTCATCCAATGAACGATTACCTATATTCAATTATAAAGAAAAACAAAAAAATGGATGAACTGCTGTTTCATAAACTGCAGAAATAAGTTTATGTTGTGTTTCAATTGTTGTATACTTCTTATTTTTTTTAAAAAAATGAATTTGAACGTTTACCTTAAATGATGGACGTTTACCTTAAATTATAACATAATCTAAATTTATTGTTAGCATATTTAACGCTTCAGTTACAAACCACTCTTTATAAAATAAAATTGTATAAATAAAAAACAAAAGAAACCTTATATACAAAATTAAAGATACCTAAAATAACTAAACTATACCCATAAAATGTAATTAGGTAAACTATACTCATATAATGTTATTTAATCAATTAAATTTGCCATATATGAAATTTTCCCTTCAAATTTTGCAGGTACTCCTAAATTAGGAAAATCAACTTTGGGCCTTTTTCTTCACAAATTCCTGCAGCTCATTCCAATACAATAATTCCCAGGCCCAACAAACAATACATAAGCAGTCCAACTTATCAAAGATTCCCAGCCCAATATCTAATACATCAACAACTATACGCACACCAAATGTGACCTTATCCATACAGACGCGATCAAAATCGCGTGACCCTCGTCCTCTTCCTCATTTTTTCGTACGAGATTTCTGCCAAAGCAGGTTGACCTCGTCCTCGACTCAGCCAGGTGGAAGCATCTCATGGCTCCTCCATCCTTCGTTCATGAATTAGACATCTTTCTTTTGAGTTCCTTCGAAAATTCGTACTCATTTCACCCGCACACCTTATTTCTTAAGAGACTTTTGAATTTTGAATTCAAATTCATCACAAAATTCATTCCGCTTTTCTCTCGCTTTTGCACCTTAGTCTCCTCTATAAAAGCACAGTGTTAACGGTTAGAAAAAATATGTAGAAAAAATTGTTATTGGAGGAAATCGTTGGAGAATAGTTAGAGTTGGAAAAATAGAGTTAGAAAAGTGGGAGAAAAAATATTGGGAAGAATTAGTTCGAGTTGGGAACCAAAATAAGCAACAAAAATATAAAAGTAACTAAAATAAGCCACTATTTTAGTAAGTAACTAAAATAAACTTAGTGGAAAAAAAAGTTCCACTATATTCAATTTTCTAAACGTTTTCTGTTACTGCCATAACGTTTACTTTTTAATATATAACGGAACTTTTTCTTCCACTTTATAAAGTGAAACTTTTTATTCCACTTTATAAAGTGGAAGAAAATCTTCCATTTTATAAAAATTTTCTTTCACTTTATAAAAAGTTATCTTTTCATCTCCACCTTCTCTCTCTTTTCTTTTCATGACTTTCAAAAAAAATTCACTTTGAAGATGGTCCCAATTCGACAATTTGAAGTGGCCCCACACTAAACAAATTGAAATTTAGAGTAGCATAACCTGACAACATACAACTCATATTCGTTGCTTTAGATGCAAAAATAAGTAAGATTGCAGCCTTGTACTTGTAGGAAAATTTTATCTTTTTTAGAATGTGCTTTTGGTTTGATTTACTTTCAACCTTAGACTTAATTTAGTTTTGGTTAGGAAGACATCTAAATTCATTGATAGAAAACTTTAGGTTTACACGTCCTATAAAAGTTTCAATAGTTACACTACGTCAAAATCATATGAAAATAAAATAAAATAAAATAAAATGAAATAAAATAAGAGGTAGAATATCGTAAAATATAAGACAAAATAAATGAATCTATGTCATAAAGTACAAAAAAATTCATCTTTCTGTCTAGCTTTAAGTTGAAATATTTTCTGATTATTTTTTTTTTTGAAAAAATATCAATAAATCTTCCATAATTTTCCCACATGGTGGATGTTATTGTTTGACTATTTTTGCACCAATTAGGAAGGTGAGCCGTAATTAGGAAGGTCATGATCATCGATATTCACGGAATCAATGGGCGCATCTTATGTAGTATTTTCCATATATATGTAAAAATATATAAATATTTGGCTCATGCAATTAACTTACTCAAATAAAAAAACAAGTGTTAGACATATCGATAATCATCTGCATAAAAAGTAGGCGAGATATGAAAATTTGAGGATGTTCCAACATTTTTCGTCATTTCAGAGTGTGAGGATTGACCAAAATAATAATTTAGCCCATAACTTGGAGCAATATCCCTATCTTGCTGAGGTAAACCGCTACAAAATATATAATAATAATAATAATAAATAATATAATTAATAAATAATTGACAAAATCAACAAACAATAATTGAAATATAATAATTGAGCATTACTGATCACTATCATTGATAGTTTTGTTTAAATCAAAATCATATCGGTCGGTAAGAGTATTTTGATAATGAGTCATTTTAGGAAAATCAATAGATTGAGTTATCAAAAATCCATCAATGTTATTGTCGTTATCTAATTAGAGATGAACATCGACTGATAAAGGAGAACGTTGTTGACTAATCTTAGGCTCCTTCCTAACATAGATTTCAAGTATTGTTAACTTGATTTGATCTATATAGTCATTTGGAACCCTTAAAAAGTCGGTCAACGATTCGTCATTATAGATAATTCACTCTCCAAAATTTACTTGTTCTTGTGATAAAAATGAAGTAGGGTATTTTTCGGCTATAGTCAAATTATAATCGTACTGTTTATACCCATTCTTTATAAATTGATGAAATAAATTTATGATATCGAACTTTTATTGGATATTTAGCATTGTGTTAGGGAGGACAATTATAATAGATGGTATTTCCGTCATGTATAATTTCGCCATCTCAATAAATTGAAACTTTAACTGTATGTGTAGAAGATATTTTTTTTTAGATTGAAATGAACAAATATAGAAGACTTTATGTTGTAGGTGCTATCAACTATGTATAAACATCCTTAAATAAATTTTTCAGAATAAAATAATAAAAATACATAATGAAATATTTTTTTCCGTTTTAATGACATATCAAATCAATATAATTTATATGACAACACTGAAAAAGTTTCTTCAAGACGTGAAAAATATTCTTCTTATAAAGTGTAATAAAAAGTTCTACTTTATAAAATGAAATAAAAAGTTTCACTTTATAAAGTGGAAGAAAAAACTCCACTTTATATAGTGTAAGAAAAAGTTCCGTTATATATTAAAAATAAACGTTATGAAACTAACGGAAAACGTTCAAATTATTGGATATAGTGGAACTTTTTTTTCCACCAAGCTTATTTTAGTTACTTACTAAAATAGTGGTTTATTTTGGTTACTTTTATATTTTTGTGGCTTATTTTGGTTCCCAACTCAATTAGTTCGAATTTGAGAAAAGCAAAGTGAAACATTAATTATACCTATTCATATATAAACATTTAGGAAATAGGCATAGAAAGTCCGAACAAATTTCGGGTCATGTCTGATTTTTGCTCTGTTCATCAACGCTCCTGGGTTCGCATTTCAGTGGTGATGAAGTCATTCATCCTTTACTCGTTCGGTCCCAGTCGATGCGCATAAAAAGGTAGACAACTATCAACTCATTTATTCATGTAGTTTACAGTAGATGTTTGGGCTCTAGTCGTATTCTATGTGGTTTTGCTAGTTGCTCTTTTGTGAAGCGTTCGGAGTTTGTCTTCAATATTTTTATCGTCTTCTTTAAAATTGGTAGTGTAGTTTTCATTTTCAAGATGATCTGATGTTTATTTTAAAGTCGTTTCCCTGTCTGCAATCCTCTGAATTCGTGGCCATTGTGCTTGCTTCAAATTTTTTTAGTTCGTTTCACTGATCAAACATGTTATCGCTCTTCTCTAATTTTTGCTGAAATAATGTACGTATTTCTGTTATTTGCTTGGAGGGTGTTGAATGCCTTGCGTATGGGTACATTCGTTTGCTTTGAATGTAAATTGTATTTTAGAAATTGTGTTTTTTAAAAAAGCATCTCTTAGTTTCTTATTTAAATCTCTTATCTAATTAGGCTTACCTGTTAGTGTTAGTTGGACCCCTTAAGTACATTTAAAATGTGATTGGATGTCGTCTTTGATTAGGTTTACTACAGTAAAAGTTTCTTGATTGTTTGTCCTGCCACTTTAACTTTGATCAAGTTTCATAAACAAAAATCTTAACCAAGTAATCATGTGTCCATTTTCAAATTACTATAATTGTTTCCAACTAGAATATCAACATTAAAGCTTTTGGTTTGAAGCACTGTTATATTGTGAATTTTAATTCATACGAAATGTTATTTTCAGTGTTGAGTTTGTTAGTCCGTCCATGATATTAATTTCTTCTCTCTTCTTTCGGTACATATAATCAATGCGAGTCTATTTTGGACTCCACCCTTGCATATTTTTGAGTTGTTTCACGCAGTCTCTTTTCTATTTGGACCGTTTGGAAGTTGAAACACAGAAATAGGAAACTAAAACAAGGCAGGTGGAAGTAAAAAACGCAGAAAAATGGTTGATATACAGTGATAAACATTTTTTTTTGTATACAATGGTATACAGTGATATACATAGTCAAAATGCAATAGTCACAGGTCGAGGAATAAAGATGGGATCGAAAACTGAAATAACGGGTCAAGAAGCTAAAGATAAGGTTGTATATATTCAATTTACGGCATGTATATGTCACGCCCCAAGCTACCTCGAAAAGCAGACACAGGACCTAGGACCACAAGTGATCCTTGTTGGCATGATCATGAGCATACTAAAGATGATAAACTGATGAGAAGTTATATCATAATTAAAATGAAAAGATGGGGAATACTCATATACTTTAACTAAGATATATGAAAACTGATGAGTTTAATACAAATAAGATATTAACTCAATACTAAGCTGAAACTAACTATGTTTGAAAATAGCCTCTAACTGACTAGAAATGTTGGGACAGACCCCAACTAAGGCTAGCAAAAATTGAAGCTAAAGGACTAAAAATACTGAAATAAACTCATGACTATTGTCCTTGGAGAAGGAGGAATCACCACTGATTTTACTGAACTGGAGACTGAGAATAGATCTAAGTGTGATCTGGATGCTGAGAACTGATCCTACATCATGAAAAGATGTAGCACATATGCGTCAGTACTTGAAAGATACTGAGCATGAAGGATAGAGTAAAGTTGTAATAAAACATAACTGAACATGATATATTTAATCTGAGATAACTGAGTGCGGTGATCAATTTATAAAATGCTGGAATTAAATTTAGATATATTGATAAATGATCAATGCAATGAAATCTGATTGAACTGTGAAAGCGTTTAAGAACCGACAACAAAATCACATGAGCTAAATGTGGAGTCTGATATATATCGAGAGAATCCAATATACCCTGCCAGAGGTATAAAGGCATGCTGGCATGATTATTGAACTAATCCCTACAGGGGAGACTTACAACCTACTTGGTTAGTAGTTCTGGAACTATTTGGGTACGCTAAAATCTAGTTCAACTTGGTCTCCAGTGAATTAGTTGTTAATTGATTATGATTAAGTTTTTGTAAATATTGGATAGTTCAAATTGAACATGCAAACTAAGAATGCAATAATTAATCTGATAATTATGTATTAATAACTAAGACATGTATGTCTGGAGTAACTAAAATATTTGACCTAGCATGTATAATTTAAGAACAAAAGAAATATGTATTTGGGGTTTTGAAATTCATGTAATTAAGTTGAGAAATAACATGGTAATTGATTTGGAACATATAACTAGATAATTCATGATAATCTAATGAAGTTCTAGAAACTCTAGGTCTAATAACGATAAGGGAATCAAGAATCTTGCTGATATCTAAGGATCTAATAGGTGAAAGGAATCCATTAGTGAAATCCCACGTATCTTGTGATGAATCCATGAAGAAATTTTTATATTTCGGGGCTGGAACTAATGGAACCTTGTTGGGTTTTTGAACTAGGGTTCTTAACTTTTTTTTCTCCTCTCTTGCTTCTAATTTTTTATGTTTTGATTAATAATTTGACTTAGGTAAGTTTCAGTTATATTTCTAGGCTTAAACTGACTAAAATCTCATAATTTAGGATTTAAAATACGTATCTTAGGGGTTAAACGAACTAGAAAAAGACCAAAAGACCCCTGAAATAATTGTTGTCGGAGAAATCAACGATCTGGACTGACAATCTATCATTTGAGTTTACTCGATAGGCCTTCACTAAAATGGGCATAACTTTTTACTCGAAGGTCCGATTTTAGCAAACTTGGTGGCCTTGGAAAGAGGATAAAATAATCCTTCATACATAGGTCATAAGTCACCTAATTCATTTTGTGCTAAGAGTTATAACCATTTGATGTTGATTCAATCAATAATTTCCTCCTAATTGGTTGTTAACCATCACTTGAGGTCCGTAGGTCCATCTATGGACCGTACTGGTCAATGGTGGTTCCTGTCAGAGGTTGGGTAATGGGGTCTTCATCCACAGACTGTGGTCTGACTTTCGGATCATAGGTTTGTCCATGGGCCGAGACTTAGTCGATTTTATGACCTGAGTTTTTGGGAGAGGCGAAAGTGGTGAACCACATACCCATACTACGGTCCATAGATCAGAGTACGGTCCATAGATGGTGACCGTAGATTGCACATGTAATTTCTGAAAAATTGAAGTCTAGTCTATTTTTGGATACATGGTGTTACATTATCTCCCCCTTGGGAACATTCAACCTCGAATGATGACCAAACTAGCTGAAATAAAGGGAGAGAAATACAATACCTACCACTAAACACTGAGAACTGAGTTTCATACTGAATAGAGTTCCAAGAACATTCAATTACGCTGTAAATACAAGTACAAATTGAGGAACATAATTCTAAGGATAAATTCACGTAGGAATAACTGAAAAACTGAAGAGGAACCATTACCTCAAGATGGAGTGGAATCGGAAGGAAACAGGTGAGGATACTTGGCTTTCATGGCTGCTTCTGCTTCCTAAGTAACTTCCTCTACAGACTGACTTCTCCACAGAACCTTGACTGAAGTGACTTCTTTGTTTCTCAACCTTCAAACTTGACGGTTAAGAATCTCAACTAGTACATCCTCATAAGAAAGATTATCTTTCACTGCCACACTCTCTTATGACACTATAGCGGTTGGATCACCCATACACTTCTTCAAGGGCGAGATGTGGAAGACTGGATGCACTACTACTAGTTCTGCTGGAAACTCTATCTTATATGAGACCTTGCTAACAGTTTTCAAGATCTTGTAAGGGCCTACATATCTAGGATCGAGCTTTCTTTCTTGTCAAATCCCATCACCCCTTCATAGGTGATACTTTCAAGAAAATTCAATCATTAATTTGGAACTATAGTTCCCTTATCCTTACATCTGCATAAGATTTTTGAAGATTTTGGGCTGTATTAAGTCTATCTCTAATGAGTTGCACTTTCTCTGTAGCATAAAGGACTGAATCTGGACTTATCAAAGTTGATTCACCTACTTTTAACCAACCAACCGAAGATCTACATCTACGCCTATTTAGTGCCTCATAAGGAGCCATGTGAATGCTGTAATGGTAGATATTGTTGTAGGCGAACTCAATAACAGGAAGATGATCATCCCAACTATTGTTGAAATCGATCACACAAGCTCTCAACATATTCTTTAGGGTCTGAATGATACGCGCTTGTTCATCTGTCTGCGGATGAAATGTTTTTCTAAGGTTAACCTGAGTATCAAGACCCTTATGAAATGACTTTCAGAAATGAGAGGTAAAATGATTTCCTCTATCTGAGATGATAGATAAAGAAACCCCATGCAATCTCACGAATTTCATTAATGTAAAGCTTGGCATAATCCTTCACCAAATCTGTAGTCTTGATCGCCAAAAAGTGAGAACACTTAGTCATCTTGTCAACTATCACCCAAATGGAGTCATGCTTTCTACGAGTTTGAGGTAACCATGTGATGCAATATATATTGATAATTTTCCACGTCCAAGTAGGAATGCCAATCTCTTGAGTCATACCCCTTGTTTTTTGATGTTTTACCTTGATGTGCTGGCAATTGAAGCACTTAGTTACAAGATTTGTTATATCCCTCTTCATGTCATTCCACCAGTAGACTTCCCGCAGACCGCGATGCATCTTAGTGGAATCTAGATGAATAAAATATCTAGAGTTATGGGCTTCTGCAAGAATATGTTGTCTCAACTATCCGACATCTGGGACACACAATCTATTCTAGTAGCGAAGTACACCATCTCCCCCTTGGGATAAAACCTCCACTCTCTGATTATGGACTGCACCCTTAAGTTCAAGCAAGATTGGATCACTGACTTACTTTTCCTTAACTTCCACTATTAAAGAAAATTCTGCCCCATCTGATTTTACACCGCTGTCTGATATGCTCATAAGAAGAACTTCCAAGTGAGCAAACATGTGAACATCCTTTACTAGTTCCTTCTGTTCTTCCTCAACATGAGCCACACTACCCATAGATAATCTGCTAAGTGCATCTGCTACTACATTTATCTTACCAGGATGGTAATGCACACTCATAGCATAATCTTTAAGGAACTCAAGTCATCTCTTCTAGCGAAGATTCAACTCTTTTTGGGTGAACCCATACTGAAATCTCTTATGGTCAGTGATCACATCTACATTAACCCTATACAAGTGATGTCTCGAGATCTTGAGTGCAAAAACTACTACTGCAAGCTTGAGGTCATGAGTTAAATAGTTCTTGTCATTCACCTTTAGTTGTGTAGAAGCATAAGCTATAATCATATCTCGCTGCATCAACACACAACCTAGGCCAACTATGGATGCATCACAATAGACCACATAACCACCTGGTAGAATCAAAATAAGAGTTGTAGTCAATTTTGTTTTCAATTCTTCGAAGTTTTTCTCATAATCATCTGACCATTGGAACTTGACCGTCTTCTGAGTCAGCCTAGTCAATGGTGAGGCTATGGATGAAAATCCTTCCACAAACCTTCTGTAATAACCTGCTAGACCTATAAAACTTCTGATATCTATAGCAAAGGTAGGTCTGGGCCATTGTTTCACTACTTTTATCTTCTGCGAATCCACTCGGATCCCCTCTCTAGATACAATGTAACCAAGGAAAGCAACAGATTGCAACTAGAACTCACATTTGCTAAACTTTGCGAATAACTTGCGATCTTTGAGTGTCTACTGAACAACTCTCAAATGACTCACATATTATTCATCATTCCTACAATAAATGAGGATATCATCAATAAAGACGATAACGAACAAGTCCAAGTATTGTTTGAATACTCTGTTCATCAAATCCATGAAAGGTGCAAGGAATTGTTTAGTCCAAATTACATAACTACCAATTCATAATGACCATACCGAGTCCTGAAAGCTGTCTTCGGAATGTCACTATCTCTAACTCTAAGCTGATGATAACCTTATATGAGGTATATCTTTGAAAAATGGCTAGGACATGAAGTTGGTCAAACAAGTCATCAATCCTGGGGATGAGATAGTTATTCTTGATTATGACCTTGTCCAGCTGTCTATAATTAACACACATTTTGAGGAGGTTTTAACCAAACTAAGCCATAATATAAAGCCATTCACCAAAATAATATGTTTTTCTAAAATTTTACAAAACTAGTATAAACATATTCCACAGTAACGTTTTAGGATATATTTCATTTTTTAAAAGTTGATGGCGTCAGATTGATATACGTTACTCACAGTAATGTTTTACTCTTAAAATGTTACCCACAGTAACGTTTTACTCCTAAAACGTTACTGAAAATAACGTTTTAAAAGTAAAATGTTACTTACAGTAACGTATATCAACCTAATACTGTTAGTTTTAAAAAAATAAAATATATCCTAAAACGTTACCGTGAAATACATTTATAGTAGTTTTGTAAAACTTTAGAAAAATGTATTACTTTAGTAAATTATTTTATATAATGACTTAGTTTGGTTAAAAATTCCATTTTGACAGAATCATCTTTCTTCTTTACGAACAACATTGGTACACCCCATGAAAAAATACTAGGTTTGATGAAGCCATTAGCAAGAGGGTCTTTCAACTGATCTTTCAATTCTTTGAGCTCATGTGGATCCATTCTGTAAGGAGGAATAGAAATAGGTTGGGTATTTGGAAGGATATCGATTCCAAAGTCGTTTTCTTTTTCAGGAGGGACTTTAGGAAAATCTTCTGGAAACAATTCTGGAAACTCACTAACTACTGGAACTGACTCAAGAGTTGGGGTTTCAGAGCTAGAATGCTTAACCCGAACTAGATAATAGAGATAATCCTTAGAGACCATCTTTCTGGCCTTAAGATAAGAAATGAATCGATCCATAGGCGCTAAGATACTACTCTTCCACTTTAAGATTGGTTCATTTAGAAACAGAAAATGAACAATCCTAGCTCTACAAAATCAATCCATGCCTAGAATGACATCAAAGTCTACCATTTCTAACTCTAGGTGACTTTCTGAGAGATTGTGACAGCACAATTTTTGTATACCCGTCTAGGTATAAGTGGGTCGCCAACTAGAGTAGAGACAGATAAAGGTTCTGAGAGAGCTCTGGATTAACAATAAATTAAACTGCTATGCAAAAAGATATAAAGGAGAGACGAGCCCTTGGATCTAACAATGCATAAAAATCAAGGTCAAAGACTTGTAATATACCAGTGAGTACATAAGGAAAACCTTCGTAATCCTAGCGATCCTGAAGAGCATACAACATGTTCTGGATGACCGTTACCTATACGAGATGAGTTATCCTGATGAGTAGGGCGACTTGCTACTACTGAAGTTGTAGACTGAACTCTACCATTACTACTTCCTTGACCCTATCTAGAAGGCCAATCTCTCAACCCAAACTGACCGCATACAAAACATCGTTCCTTTCCTGCGAGGCACTCACCAGGATGGTTTTTACTACACTTAGGACAAGTGGGTTAAGTCTTGGTGCCTGAAACACTTCCCTGAGACTTAGAGCCTGGTTCCGTAACCTTGTGATCATACTTGTTCTTGGAGGATGGAACAATAGCTAATGAAAGGGCTGGGTTTGAAAATTTCTAACGACTCTGCAAGCAATTTTCTATTGACTCTGAGCCATTTCCACCACCTTATTTCTATTGAGAATAGTCATAGTTCTTGGTCCTAGACTTCTTATTATCCTTGGCCTATTCCCTAAGCTTATCACCCTCAACTTGTTGAGCATGAGTCATAAGCCTAGAGATGTTCATATCTCTTAGTAACAAATCATTTCGACACTCTGTTTTCACCAAATTTGAAACTACATACAAGAACTTATTTATCTGATCCCTGGAGTCAGCAACCATGTGATAAGCATACCTAGAATGTTGGTTAATCTTGAGCCCATACTTTTGAACCATCATGTTTCCCTGGCTTAAGTTCATGAATTACTGGTCCTTTTCTTCTCTCAATTCTATCGGGAAAATCCTGTCAAAAAAGGTCTCACTAAAGCAATCCCAAGTAATAGGAATTACATCTATATCCCTAATTTCCTTCCACTGAGCGTGCCAGATATGAACAACATCTTTCAACATGTATGATGCAAACTCAATCCGATTCATTCCTAGTGACCTGCATCACCTCAAAGATCTTCTTGATCTCATCTAAGAAATTTTGGGGATCCTCATTAGTTTGCAAACTTAAGAACTCAGGTAGATTCATCCTAACAAAGTTAGGGACCCTTGCTGCTGCTAATACACCATTAACTTCCAGATGAGCTTGAACCTGATTATTCTTGTTGGCTATACTTTGAGCAAACATTTTAATGGCGTTCCTGAATTCAGCATTGGAGACTTCCTAATTTGGGACTGAGGAGTTGCGTTTGCATTTCTGGCATTCGCACTCCGAGCGTTAGCTCTACGAGGAGGCATGATCTAAAATGTAGAACGTCGAGTTAGAATGGGATTAGATCATACCTTACATACGATATGAGTAACAAGAAAGTGAAGTTTTTCTTATAACACTTCTTAGCCTCCATTTCATTAGAGTGTGGTGCACTTTACACCAATGAAAAGGACTCTACTTGGTGCGGCTTTTCATACATCATAGGATACTTAAATCTAATGCTCTGATACCAAGTTTTTCATGCCCCGAGCTACCTTCGAGTTGCAGACACGGGACCTAGGACCACAAGTGATTCGAATCTAAATGTGCTGGCATGATCATGAGCATACTAAAGATAATAAACTGATACGGAAGCTAAATCATAATTAAAATGAAAAGATGGGAAATACCCATACGCTATAACTCAGATATATGAAAACAAATGAGTTTAATACAAAAAAGATATTAACTCAATACTTAGATGAAACTAACTATGTCTGAAAATAGCCTTTAGATGACTAGAAATGCTGGGATAGGCCCCAACTAAGTCTAGCAAAAACTGAAGCTAAAGGATTGAAAATATTGAAATAAAATCATGACTATTGTCCTTGGAGAATGAGGACTCACCAATGATTCTGCTGAACTGGAGATCGAGAATCAATCTAAGCGTGATCTAGATGATTAGAACTTGAACTTATGTCACGAGAAAATGTTGCGCACGTATGCTTCATTACTTGGAAGGTATTCAACATGTAGGATATCGTAAAGCTGAAATAAAATATAACTAAACAAGAAATAAAGCAACGATATAATCTTAAATGATATACTAAATGCTGAGATAATTGAATATAGTAACCAATTTATGACGCGCTGGAACTGTATACTAGATATAGTGATAAATGATCAATGCAATGGAATCTCACTGAACTGTGAGAACTACTAATAACCGATAATAAAATCACATGAGCTAAATGTGGAGTTTGATGTATGCATCCCATCGAGAGGACCCAATATACTCTTTCAAAGGTATAAAGGCATGTTGGCGTGATCACTAAACTGATGTCCATAGAGGGGACTTAGCTCCTATTTGACTAGTAGTTCTCGGACTATTTGGGTACGCTAAACCCAACTCCAACTCAGTATTAGTCTACTCCCAATGAATTTAGTGGTTCACTATTATGACTATGTTTCTATAAATAGTGCATAGCTCAAACTGAATATGCAAACATAGAATGCAACAATTAATCTGATAATAATGGATAAATAACTGAGGCAAGTATATCTAAAGTAACTAAAATATCTGACCTAGCATGTGTAATTCAAGAACAAAAAGAAATACATAGCTAGGGTTCTGAAATTCATGTACGGACCGTACTAGTCAATCGTGGTTCATGTCAGGGGCTGGGGAATAGGGTGTTAATCCACGGATCGTGGTCTGACTTACGGACCGTATATATGTCCGTGGGTCGAGACTAGATCAATTTTTTGAGCTGAGCTTTTAGGAAGGGCTACAATGGTGGACCACAGACCCACAATACGGGCCGTAGATCAGACTACCCGTAAGATGGTGATAGTAGATTACACCTACAATTTCCAAAAAACTGAAGTTCGGTCTATTTTTGAATACGGGGTGTTATAGTATACAACTATGTATACGTAGCTTATTTTGGCACAAAATTTGGGCCACGACCTAATTCTACTTATTTGTTTTAATTCCAAGAGCAGGCCCAATCTGATTTTAAATGGGGTTTGAAACCCATGAATTTATTTTAGGACGGGTTGAAAGAAGTTGGGTCTGCCAGCCCATCAATTTGAAATTTGAGGGAAGACCCAAGTTTATAATATCCTCTTATCTTTTATTGTATTTGATTATTTCTTTGTCTAACTAAGATTTCTTTGAAGTGATTTTTATTTGATTGAATTCCCCAAAAGAAAGTCATTTCTCAATTTTATGTTCAAAATTAAAATATTTATATTTTTTATTTTGTTACTTAGTTTTATTTTATTTTATTGTTTGTCTTGCAACTTGAATCATTGTCCTTAGAAGATTTCCCTTCAGTTGTTTCCCTTAAAAATAAAAAATAAAAAATTAGTTTGTTTTACTTGGTTAAATGTTTTAAATTAGTCAAAGTTTTAATCAAATCGCCGGTCAATCGCAAGTTCGCAGACATTTTGAGAGTCTTAACACCTTCTCGAAATATACATTGAACTTCGAATCCACTTTTTAAATTGATATTTTATCTGTATAAATCTTTTTGAAAATCATAGGTTTTTCTTGTATTTTTATTTAAAAAATTAAGTGACGACTCTATTTATTTGAAAATTTAATTTCTCTTAAATCATAAGTTTAGTCAATTTTTCAAAAACTTAGTCTTTTCTTTTTATTATTTTCGAGTAAAACAGAAATAGTGACACTACTGAGGAATTATTAAGTTCTAACCATGATATTTGATTGTTTGATTAAGTGTTATTTGCTAAAATAGTTATTTGTGTTTAATATGTTTATATTGATAAATATTGCATTCATGGCATGACATATTTCGTCAAACAATAATTATTTTGCTTATCACTTAAAGGACAATTATGCGGTTTTTTAGTCGTTCATTAACAAAATTGTTCTCGGGGCACCCTGACGGGTGTAGTTGACTACTTAATAGTCAATGGCCGTTAGCTCTCTCAGCCTAAGTAGTCCGCTTGGGTCACCTATCCACTATAAACAAAACCCACACTTAGTCAAACTAGGAAAGAGCAAAGCCAAATCCCCAAAAGTTAGCGCATTAGCCTAAAATGACCCAACACTCAAAGGGCGCTGGGTCCAATAGAGCGATCACCTTGAGTCTAGAACGGCCCACGACCTAAACGAATGTTCATATTTATGTGTTTAAATTTGAAAGATGTATACATTGTTTGAAAATCATTGTCTCGTGGAATAATGATTAGAATATAGTTTATTTAGGTTGAAGAAAGAACTTAACAAGCTACTAGGCCATCCAAAGACCTATGCACCCGGAGCGAACGAAAAAAAAAAAGAAAAAAAAGAAGGATCTTTCGTGGAGGCATAGTTTACGGTCGTACTCTTGCATGAGACTGATTATTTTTTATCCCGTTTTCCTATTATGTGTTTCTATTTAATTTTATTCATAAAATTTGTATAAATTTGAGTCTTGGGGCAATGAAATATTTCAAATGACTTATATATCCTTCAAATCGTTAGACCTACCCTTGCACAAAAGGGTCATATATCTATTAAAACGGGCAATATTTATTTGTGTTAAAACTGCTTATGTGAATATGTTGCTTTATTTGGAGACATTCCAGCTCACTCTTATTTGAGATTTTTTTTAGAACCCCTATGCACAAATGTCAAGTCACAATCAAAAGTGCGTCCAAATATTATTCGAGTCTTTAGTTTTCCAACAAAGTTCAAACATCGCTTTCAATCCTTACTCTCCCATCTCAGAGAAAAGGTTAACCCTTTATCTCAAATCGAAAGAGATTCGAATGGGTCGAACTATGTGAAATACATAGACAACCTTTCAAGGTTCAATCCCCATTTTTGAGAAATTTTATCTTTTTCAACTCTTACAAAAAAAATAGAGTTACATCTTGTCAAAAAAAGAAAGTACGACAATGAAATATTCAATCGACTTTGTCTCGACTCAAGTCGACATTTCTAATTCACAAAGTTAAAAATCAAATGGACAAATTTCCATCTATTTAGTCATTTCTCTATATATGTGGGCAAGTTTATGTTCAAATGAAGCAACCCTATGTGTTTACAGTACTGTGGGTGATATTTTGTATTAATTATCATCGACGCAGACTAACACATTTGACTTTGAGTTATTTTTCTTTGTCACGTACTCAAAATTGATATTTGTTGAGAAAATGACTGAACATCCATACATCACGAGGTCCAAAGATGCAAAGATCCCTTCTCCGATCAATGTTTGTCAAAAGACAAAGAAAAAGTGGTTGAAAATGTTGTGAATACTGATCTGAATGAAATTACTGTGAATGACCCTATCATTGACGAACAAAAACAAGTTGATAGCACAATTAATCTGACAGATTGCTGAAATGAGGGATGAACTGAATAAGAATCGAGATTTGACAATTCTAGGTATCATTGCTAACACTCTTATTCCAGACAACGGAAGACCACCACTCCATTTTCCTACTTTGGATCCAATATAACATTTTTCAAATAATTCAACAACAACTATAATTCCTAACCTTACACCATTGACTTGACCAATCCTAACTCGCATCATGCTAGCTCCTCACACCAAACGTCACCGACTTCTCAAAATCCAAGCGTCAACATTTTCCAGAATTTTCCTCCGGTCCATCAAACCTGTCACATCCGGGGAGCACCCCCTAGAAGTAATCGGTGTCGTCATCCTCGAAGAGGAATAAAACTAACATCTTAGCATTTGTCATTACATTTCATAGGTTAAATTGCGGATAATTTAAAACTTTTTAATTACTTCTACACTGAGGTTTACATAGACATCTTGTTTTACGAAAAATATATATAAGTAAAGTAAAATGACAAAGTTTCAAAAAAAATTAATTTATGATTAAGAAAAATCGACTTTCCAAAATAATAGAGTCGCCACTTGACTTTTAATATAAATCAAGAAAAACTTAAAATTATTTTTTAAAAGATTTAAAACAGAGAAAAATCAATTGAAAAGGGTTCGAAGTTCAAATGTACATTCCGAGAAGATGTTAGGCCCTCGGATTGCCCGCTAACTTGCGGTTGACCGGCGATTTGACTAAAAATGACTTTCAAACAACTTTTCAAGTTTTTAACTAAAGTAAAAAGAATTTTTTTTCGTTTACTCAATTTAATTATTATATTATCAAGGGGAAAATAAAATAGAGAAATTACTTAAAAGTGAAAATAATTCATATGTTTTAACAAAATCAATATTAAAATAAAATCTAAGTAATAAACATTTATAAAATAATTATTTGTATTTTTGTTTAATATTAAAGAGAAATGGCTATCTTAGGGATATAATTGAATTAAAACCAAAACTCAAATAATATGTTGGTCCAAAATCATAATAAATAAATAAGAAAGGGAGGAAATATCAAATTTGGGCCCTAGGCCCAAATTCTAGTGCTGCAATTTTCAGGGCCTTTGGGCCTATTTCCTTCAAAGAAATCTCCATATACACAATACGTATACGCTGGTATACAAGACATTTCGAACCCATTTTTGAACCTTTTCAGCCTACATTTTTTTGAACCTTATGTCATGTAATTTTGTATGATGCATTTTCACGCCCTTTTGAGCCTGTATATTGCTATTTCACAACGTATATCACTGTATATGTCTGTATACAAGCCATATTTTCAGCTTGTTTTCACATTTCCAGCACAGGAGACTTATTTTTTGTACGGATTTATCAATTTTCCACCTGTACACCTAATCTCCAATTTACCCCGATAGCTGACTCGATGGTGGTTCAATTCAACTATATGCAAGGAGGGGAGTTCAAGGGGATTCTGATGGAGTTTCACATCCATAACATAAAGTAAAAAGATGACATCTATGGAAGGAAATAAAGTGATGAAAAATACTTAACATCTACCAGACATTATTAATAAAAGGGAAAATGCACAAGTACCCCCTCAACCTATATGCGAAATTTCAAAGACACACTTATACTATTCGAAGGTCCTATTACCCCTCTAGACTTATTTTATAAGTAATTTTCTACCCCTTTTCGGCCTACGTGACACTAGCTTGAAAAAAGAAGTCAACTAACGCTAGACCCACAAGATAGTGCCACGTCGGCCAAAAAGGGATAAAAAGTTATTAATAAAATAATTTAAGGGGTGTAATAAAGCATTAGTATAGTATAAATGTGTTTCTGAAATTTCAGACATAAGTTGAAGGGATACTTGTGCATTATCCCTTAATAAAATAACACTTGAACAATAATTTAAAGGGGAGTTTATGATAAGCAGTGAAGGGAATAGAAGAAGAGGAAATCAAACTCCCAAGTATAACATACATACAGATGCTTTGAACACCATCCAAAGAATCACAATGCGGACTAAAAATTATATTTATTTATTCTTGCAGACAAATTCAAATTCTTTTTTTTAACCTTTCTATGAGTAAATAGTAAAGGAGCTAAAGAGAATGAAATCAAAACATTAAGCTACTAAAGTAACCAAAACACAAAAATTTCCAGCACGCATGAACCACTTTGAGAGAACGCTAAGGCAAGACTTAATGCATTTAAACACACAATGACCAAGACTATTTGCACATAACTTAAGTGAATAGCAATCAAACGTCAAATTTGAGAGTCATAGGCATGTGAAATGCAAATTAACAAGCCTTTAATAAATTTATCACAAGATTAAGTGTGGAACTAAGCAGGCACCACAAGAGTGGCTAAGATAACGAGGTTGACTCGAACAAATCAACACTAACCTACACCGACCTATAAGAAAGAGAACTGACTAACTTAAACTCGAAAAATAAGTGCCAAACCGAATCAATGGAGTGATTCTTTTTACACGTACAACAAACATGAATATCATTTCCACGAATAGAGACAGAAAAGCGTTCCGATAATTCACAAGTGAAACAAACTAACTATTGAGGCAAGCACTGCAGTCACGCGCTTGAGGAAATTAAGAACGGATAAAACAAATTCGAACAGACATTCAATTACTTCAAAACGAAATATATAATATCAGTTTTCGAGAGAAATAAGGTGAGGGCTAAAGATATCACTTAGACTACAACATGTCAAGTAAAAGTATTTCGAAACCCATAAAAACACAACTCAAATCCAAACGACTACTGGAAACTGAATGAATAAAATAACTGAGAGTTACCTCTTGATGAGCAGTGTCTGAGACAATAACAAACCAAACAGAGACTTCCACACTTCCGATGAGAGCTTTCGACAAAAGAATACGGGAAATTTTAAAAGGGAAGTTTGATATCGAAAATCTATAACCCCGCAAACAAAATAGAAATCAACAACTTTTTGATAAATTTATATAACTGTGTTTGCTTCTATTCTTCTCCTTTCTAACCCCCATTTTCCAATTTTTTTCGCCAACTCTCTCCAACCATCTCCCCCCTTTTGAATGAAAAGGGTGAAGGCCTTAAATAAAGGAATATATGGGTTGATTAAAGGGGGAAAACGAATTGAATTTCAAAATTTTTCAAATTTTGAATTTTTCTTGAAGGGATAAGGTTGGAGAGTTGGGCAGTACTGATTCCCAACGGAATTCCAAGGAGCACCGTTCGATCTGAGGAGCAAGGACGGACGAAACACAAGATTGAGACACCTGGAAGATTCGGTAAGGAGGATAAGGGACAAAGAGGAGGAGACGCGCGCTGCTGCTGTATACAATTTCTCGCGATTGAATCGCGGTTTCCGGGTTCGATCGAGGAAGAAGATGAATCGGGGCGGGTTGAATCGCGATTGTATTGTTAAAATTGTAATGTTGTATTTAGTAGGTGGGTTGGGTTTTGTAATAAATGGAGGGGTGGGCTGCTGATGATGAGCCTGATTTAAATTGGCCCAAAATGTGTCTGAAAAGGGGTTTAAGGTTGAGGGTAGGGAAAGGTTGCCTCTTGGAGTTTTAAGAAATGACCAAATCGAGTTAGACTAATAAATACAGCTAAAATCTAAATAAAATAGATTAGTATTAATCAATTAACAAGCTTCTTAATCTCAACAAAATAAAATAAGAAAAAATTAGCAATTAAGATAACTTTAAGAACATAATTAATTAAAATAACATTAATTTAAAATTTTTAGTGAAAATGACAAAATAGCAATATGTTATATTAATTATACGTATTTTTTATAAAAGATGTGTATTTCAGATTTTAATGTATTTTAGTATTATTAAATTAATATATAAATGGAAACACATTGATTGGACCAAAACATGGTCCAATAACATTTAGTGAAAAAAAAAGAAATTAATGAAATAACTTTTTTGTGTAATGTCCAAGAAAGGCAAAAATAAAAATCAATTCAAAATTATCAGCCAAAATTTCAAGTTCTTTGTTCAAATTTTTCATGATCAAAGCCATTGTTATCAAGGATTTAAGTAGATTTTCGAGTTAGGTTTATTATTAAAGCAGATTTCGTGGAGGAAAGGGTAGTTTAAATTTTGATTTCGATTGTTTGAGCGTTTTTTGTTCAAGTTTTGACATTGTTCAAATTTTCCAGAATCAAAGCCATTGTTATCAAGGATTCAAGCAGATTTTAGAGCTAGGTTCATTATTAAAGCAGATTTCGTGGTGGAAAGGTTAGTTTTAAATTTCGGTTTTGATTTTTTGAGCGTTTTTTGTTCAAGTTCTGATTTTGTAAGTCAAGAATTTATGGACAATATATGAAAAGCCATTGATTATCAAAGATTTAAGAAGATTTTTGAGCTACATTCATTATTAAAAGCAGATTTCGTGGTGGCAAGGTTAGTTCAAATTTTGGTCTTGATTTTTTAGCGTTTTTTGTTAAAGTTCTGATTTTGTATATCAACACTTTATGGACAACTTATGTGATTTTTGTTTTAATATACATTTATGATTTTGTATTTTTTTGTGATTTTCTTTCAATTTATAAGATTAGGTAGATTATGAAAATATATATATATATAGAATCATTGTTGTTTGATGTTCAATACGCAGTTGTTAAAAGATTTTTTTCTTCTTCAGATTTTTGAATTGTTGGGAAAAAAAACAGTGTATTTTATGCAATGGCTGATTCAGTCAGAATTACGAGAGGTATAAACAACGACATTCAAAATTTTCCGGAATTACCGTCATTTGATTTGTGCATTACTCAAGGATTGATCGAAAATGTAGGATCTGCGGCGAGAATGGCACAAGAGTATGAAATGGCAATTGATAGTCTTCAAAAAAAAGGAAAGTGTCGTGCTATAAAACAAATGTTGATCAACAAAAATATCCAAGTGATGAAGTATTACGTCATGAAGATGAAGAGGTAGTAAATTATTAACGAAACTAATTTTTATGCTATGCATATAGTCGGTTTTTGTGTTTGAAATTTCATGACTTTCAGATTGGAAACTTATAGATTGTTGATATGCATAAAATGAATATGAAGATGATTGAGAATTAGTGATAACAGTACAGTAATTAATCATGTTAATACTATATTATTGTTACACCAGAAATTGATTAATTAATTAATTTAATACTATATTATTTGTTGGATACATATATATAGATTGTTGAACAATGTAGTTATGTTCTCTTCAGCATATTTATGTATTTAAATGTTGATAGACTTATTGTATCAGCTTAGTTGTTGTTTGTTGTTTATTTTATTTTATTTTTTATGTCATCAATATTCATGATTATGAATTAACATTCACTATTTTGTATACAATGTTGTTTATCATATTCTATTTTTTTAACTAGTACTAGATTTATATATCAGAAATTTCTTAAGTATGTATTCATTTTATTGTTGAACATGTGCAGGCAAATGAATTTTATGTCAAAAATAAACCAAAAAAAGCTCCCCACATTCATTGTTTCTTTAATCATGACATAAAAGCTGACTTGATGAAGTATTTACATGGACATGTATACAATGTATTCTGTGAAAGCACCTGCTTCGGTAAATATATGCAAATGCATCAATGTCGTGCTCGCGGAAAAATACATAGGTGTTGCATGGCTTTAGAACTCAACTGTAGTTCTCGCCAAGCATTTGTAATGCGTGTAAATGGATCTACGTTGCGTTTCACATTGAGAGAATTTGCTTTGATCAGTGGTTTAAATTGTGTCAACGAAGAAACTGATTTCATCTTTGATCAGTCAGAACCAAATAGTTTCATGGAAAAATATTTTGAGGGTGTTAAGTTGATCAGAAAAATTGATATAATGAGGAGTTTTCATCGAAATGTGAGGGGGGGGGGGGGGGGAGAGAACGATCACGATGGCCTGAAGTTTGCAATTTTATACTTCATTCAGACAGTGATTTTTTCCGGTGAAAGATCAACAAAAAAAGTTCCTAGATTATATTTTGATCTAGTTGAAAGTGGAAGGTACACCCAGTTTCCATGGGGGAAAAAAGCTTTCTATTTGCTGATAAAGAGCCTGAGCAAGAAGTTAAATGGTAAAAAGCAATTTTACAGAATTGGGGGAATGCCTATTGTATTCCAAGTATGGTTGTTTGAGTGCAGCTCGAGTAATGATTTCCAGGTCGCTCAAAAGGTTGATGACCATATTCCAAGGTTGCTCAACTGGCAGACGACCAATGAGAGTCGTAGATACAAGAAACTCATGAACACCATATTCAGTGATGTTAATAACAAGGTACTTAACTTTGACATATATTTAATAATCACCAAGTTGTATGTTCTCTTATTGGTTTTATTTGTAATAGTAACAATACGTTTGGAATTCAGATTAAATTCAGGAACATTACACCAAATCAAAGAGAACTTGCAGTATTGCAATTGCCACCGGAGGGTATCGAAAATCAAGCTCCACCTCAGTATTCAGATTCATCAGATGATGAGATAGATGATGAAATAATTGATACAGATGATGATCAACGAGAGGGAAGCTGTGACGACAAAGATTCTGAAGATGATTTTCAAGCACCCCCCCCCCCACAAGCAGTAAAGGTTAAAAGGAAAGAAAATGTTGGTTCCTCAACGTCGCCTCTTAGAAAAAGGACAAAGAAGCTGGTGACTGGTGGATCAAAACAGGATGCAAAAAAATTGGAACCTCGAATTGCTCTTAAACAGCTGAGGAAAAAGAATGCTGAGCCAAAAAAGGTAATAAACAAACTTAAGGTTATTTTTAAAACAAACTGAATGTCTACATGCATATCTAACAAATATACAACTTTCGAGTGATTATGATTTTTTTCAGAGAACAAGCGGACTTGAAGTGGAAGGCTGGGTGAAAGAGCTGTCAGATTTCAGAAAAGAAGTATTTACCATATAGTACATCCTTCTTAATTATACACTTATTATAATTATAAATTTTTAATAACGTACATCATTATGTCATATTTCTAGGTTAAACAAGAGTTTGTTGAAATTCGCAATTTGATCAACGACAACTTCAAAACTGTTCTGGCAGACATCAATTCAAAACAGAATGAGCAGGAGGTTTCTTATAAAAAATAAAATGAAGTAACATATTTCAAATTTACATTTTTGTTAATGATTTACGTTGTAATATATCACAGGCAGAGCATTCTGATGATCATGTTGTCCCTCCAAAATCAAATGATGAAGATGGGTATACACAACCATTCACTTTCAATAAAGAATCTCCAACAAATCAAGTTCTTGTATCTCAGTGTGACAAATTGAAATCTGAAAATTCAGAGGTACTCGTAGTTTTTTATTATTAATTTAGATTGCAAATACGATCCCTATTTTGGTGTTTTTACGAAAATTTTGAATTTGTTCACTGTTTATGAAGTCGTAACTTTTAATATTTGTTTACATGTGTATTGGATTTTTTTATTTTTACAAGACACTCAAGGATTCAAACGACAGTAAATCAACAAATGTTGTGTCCCCTGTAAGTCAAGAATTTGTGTATCATTTTTTAAACTCAATACTTGTCTAATAAATATCTTTAATAAGCCTCCCATATTTTATATAATTATACATTTATATGATTATGATCAAATTGTATCTGGCAATCTTAACTCGTTTTATGATTACATGTATTATAACTGTTATCGTTTACAACTTTAAATGACTTTTCATTATTTGTATCCATTAATATAAATTCATGTTTCTTGTTATTTTTTTTTAAAGACAATCAACAATACAGATGGAATATATCCCACCTCCGATGATCATGAGGTAAGTCAGTTTTTAGACAAGTTTATTTTTTTTCGTACATCCTAACGTGTGATCACAAAATACAAATTTGCCTTAAATTCCAGTCTCAATAAATGTTCATTTTCATATCGAAAATTTCATTTTATAAGGTTTTTTGTATCAACACCCCTGTTCGAAATCTGATTGATGTGGATTATGAGTTAAGTGCACCAAGACCTACAATTCCTAGAGTATGTTATTTAATTTTATAAGTACATTTGTTATACCATTATTTGGGTAATTACTTTTAAAGGTGTTGTTATTTTTACGAAATTAATAGGTAAATCAACCAAGTTTTGTATTTGATATACCCCCACAAAAAGTGCTTGGAGTATCTGAAAAATCTCATGAGGATGATGTTGAACAAATGCCATGTCCAGTCCCTATCCAGATTTTGGATCACATGAAAGTGACAACCGATTCACAGTTTGAATTGGACGATCAATTCATGCCTAGTCTCAACTCTATAAAGAGTAGCATCGCACCACATTCAACTGTGATAAAAGGGCACACCGAACAGCTGCCAACAACAATTGCAGGATGCATTACAACAAAGGCAGATCAGTCCACTATCGATGTCCAATTGGGTATGAACGGTTAAAATTTGATGATAGATCAGCCTATCAGCAATAACGAACAGACGCCATTACCTACGCGTAGGAATAGACGTCCAGGTCCTTATAATACATCTCCCTTCTGACCAATTTTGGATCATCTGCTGGTACAGTATTCCATTATTTTTAATACTTTTGTTAATGTAATCATTTTTATTGTTGCTTCTGTTAGTGTGTACTTAATTTATAGTTTTTTGAATCATTTCAGGTAGTTCATCAAGTCAGGCTCACATTTTTGAATTGAAACACCCTTTTATATTTGATTTGATATCCGGCGATTATGATATAACGTTGTGGGATGCGTTTCGTTCATGGATCCGAGATGACTTACTTACAAAGCATGACAGAAAGTAAGTCATTGGTGAATAATTACAAGATATTTTAAAAACATAACTGTTTAATTTTTTTGTATCCGGTTAAATATTTGTTTGTGTTTAAACAACAGTTATTGTTAGGTGCTGCATATATATAGGTTTTGTTGATTTTTTTTGTATTTAAATGTTGATAGTAATTACTTTACCTTTTTAATGAATGGTATACTGTTTATATTTTTATTCTGTTTATAGGAAGCATGATCAAGACCATTACAAGAAGAATCTAGCTGAAATTTCTGTGCCCATTAACCTTGGCGTTCTCACAGTGGACAATAAGAATTGGTTCTATAATCTGTTTTTCAAAGGACAGTTATTGAACAATTCGGTAAGAGTTGTTTAGCATTTATATTTACAAACAATGATTCATTATTAGTTATAGTATTTATACATTTGTGTTAAAATTTGTCAGCATGTTGATGTGATTTTATATTATCTACGGAAAAAAGCCAAGTATGATGTTGGAGGCAGCTATAAATACACAACTGTGGATTGTATTTTTAGTTCAAAGATATCTGCTATTTGGGAAAAATATTTGGATTTAGATAGCGATGTTGGTTGTGCCGATGAAGAGCATGTCATTGGCATAAGATTGATTATGTTTTTGTTCCTGTCCACGTCAAGGAGAAATTTTCATTGGGTGTTGGCTGTGATATCATTGAATGAAAAGTGTATCAACGTGTATGATTCATATAGGGCAGCAGGTCACGATGCAGCTATCAGGGCAGAGATAGTTAAATTGTCTCAGTTTATCCCTTTGAAGTTATCAGTCAATGATTATTACAACAATAAAGGAATTGATGTATCGCAAGCTCAACAAGAGAACGAGTTCTTTAATGTAGTATTCATTGATAATGTTCCTCAACAGGCACATGGGTCTCTGTAAGTTTGTGTTTCTTTTTATTTTAATATCACCAAATTATAAATATTATATTGTGTACTAACTTTTAATTTATAGGGATTGTGGTATTTATGTGCTAGCGTTTGTCGAATACCTGTCATACGGCCAAGGTATTCCAGCGAATATTTTGGATGCATCGTGTTTACGGTCAAGATATGTTACACTTCTTTGGAATTATGGCCAACAAAAGAATGATGCCGGAGCAATAAGTGACAATGAAGCACCTCTACGATATAGCAGATTGAATGTAGCAATGGAGGAGATTGATACAATTCAAATAGATTAGTTATTGTCCATTTTTTTGTTTGTACTTGGACATTAGTTTTTGTATTATATGAAACGATTTTAAAGGGTTCCAGTTCTTTTGTGTTTATTAATGTATAAAATCTTGAAGTTATGGTTTCAAAGGTTTTGGGTCAATATTAAAGTGTTCAAGCCTAAGTATTTGCATGTGGGGTACACAAAACTCATTTTTTATGTTAAAATGCAATACAAATGAATCTATCAACATGCATACGATTCTACCAACATACAATATATATAGAACAAATATAATGTAGATTAAAAGCATGGATACACATACATTTCGGTTTAAAAGGTATACCAAAACAATTACAAATAATCTAACAAAATGTATGCATTCATGTGTTTCAAATGGATGTAAGACTTGATATTAAATTGTAAATACAATTAATAATAACAACAACATAAAAAAGATAGAATACGTATAGAGAATATGAATACTTTTAGAGATAACACGTATACCAAAAAAAATAAAATTGTATGCTTTAAACTATTACAAAAAACAATTTATAATATACTATAAATACAATTTAACTTGAATACAAGTAACTGCACCGATTTTGTTTCTTAAACATACAATTTAACGCATACATTATAGATAGAGCAAATACATTATAGTACCTAGGATACAAATACATTTCAATAGAAAACGCAGAAACAAATATGTATTCATTAAAATGTTGATATTAGTACCCAGGATACAAATATCTTTCAATAGAAAATGCAGGAAAAAAAATTGTATTAATTAACACATTACAAAATATAATTTGTATTATATTACACATACAATTCTACTGGATTACAAGTAACTACAAAGATTTTGTATTTGACACATACAAGTTCACACATAAAATTTAGATAGGACAAATATAATATATATTGAAAACACGGATATGAATGAACACTTCTCGATATAAAACGTATCCACAAAAAAATATTTGCCGAATTCAAAATAGGAGAATTCAACAATTGTATTCATTCATATCCAATCAGATTTCGAATACAAGTTAGATTATTCGCGAGAAGACGTAGAGCGCATACATTTAAATATACAACCATGAACAAATAATTCCATGTTATTTTATTACCCAGAAGGCATTAGAAGTCTGGAAGAAACAAAACTCTAAAAATAGCCAAAATTTGAAACATCATTAACTATACAATACGCGGTCCATTCCTACATGAACGCCTATTGTGCCCTTTAAACCCACACGTACTGCAAGAATTCTTTCTCTTCTTACCATATAGCTCGCTATACGTCTTGTCACGATACTTTTTGGATGGCCTTCCAGGGAGCTTTTTGTGATTTGGAGGCTGCACTATCTGGTCCTTAATATATCCAGGTACATTCCACTCGTTTTGATCAGGTAACGGACGAATTGAAATGCTGTATGTATTCAACAAGTTACTTGGCTTGTACACGTCGGAACAATAAGGCCCAACATCAAAATGTTTCTTCTTTAAAACAGCCCAAGCATGCGAACATGGTATTTCATCTATTTGAAACCTCTTGCAAGTACACGTTTTATTTTCCAAACAAACAATGTTGGTTCTACCTTCGTGATGAACACTAAACACATAGTTATTTGACGGCACAACCTACAAAAATAAAACACTTATGTCATATAATTTTGATGAACATATAAATCGTAACAACATACCTTCATACGTAATGATGCTTCTTCATTAGCAACAAGCATCTCTTGTGGTCTACCACAAAGTGTGGTGAATGTATGCGAAGCAGACGTATGATTTTTCACATTCCATCTTGCAAACATCTGTCTTACTTCCTCAAGAAAATCATATACCGGTAATTCCCTTGCTTCAAATAGACAAGCATTTATGCACTCAGCTATGTTTGATGTCATAACCATTCCTCGATCAACTATTGCATATACCCAAGCCCATTTTTCATAACCTGCTGATTCCAAGTAATTTTTTACACGAACATCAACTTGTTCAACCTTGTCCATCAGTTCATCAAATTCAGATTGTTTGTATGCCTTTGCCATCCCATAAAAAACTTCCGACAGACGGTTGTGCGACCTTTTAAATAGTGTTTTGACATTTTTCCACAAATGCCAAATACAGGCATAATGAGGAACTCCATCAAATACCCTCGAAACTGCCTTTATAATACTTTCGTTTCGATCAGACACAACGCACATGTTATATTTAACGCCATGCGCTTCTCTAAACTGTTCAAAAAACCAAGTCCAGGATGCATCATTTTCAGGATCAATAATTCCATATGCTAGCGGCAATATATTTCCTACACACAAAACATTTAACAAATTTTTTATTTCATGTAGAATAAATATAATAATCAACAAAACAAAGTGTATATATTATCAATCCAATACCTGCTCCATCAACAGTACTTGCAGAAACAAATACTCCATTGTAAGTACCCCTGAGGTGGCTGCCATCAACTACGACAATTGGTTTACAAAACTCAAAACCTTTTATGAACGGGAAGAGCGAAATAAAAAGATAAAGAAATTGATTTTCATCGGTTTTCTTCATCCTTATATGAGATCCAGGGTAGGTAGCGTCCAATACGTATAAGTAGCTCGCAAGTTTACCATAAGAACCAGACGGGGTACCCCTTAAAGAAACTAAAGCCTTTTCTTTAGCATTCCACGCCACTGAGTATGATACATTTACTCCAAGAGCTAAGCTGACATCTTGTTGTATATCCTTCGGCGTCAACTTCCTTTTATGATCAACTAACTTGGGTTGTATCATACCTCCAATAAGACTGCTTGTTGTTTGACGTTATTCATAAACCTTATCTTTCAATGGACACGTGTGATCATCTACGAATTTTCTAATTCTGAACATTCCAGATTTATTGATACTTGACGACTTCAACACCCATCCACAATTATCAGAGACACAAACAAGTGTATAACTGTTTGAATAACACAATTAGAATTAGGTAAAATACAAATAAACATACCATGTTTGACTCGATCTGTCCGTTTTCCATTGGAATCTATTATCAATAGCGTATTGCGTCATCACAGCCTTTAAAGTTCCCTTGTCCTTATAAACTTGATCTTCCAACACTACCTTATGTTTGACGTTTGTAATAATGTCGCAATTCACATTATCGCTATTGTTCGGCACACTAAGCACTAATGATTCTGTATCAACTATATCTATTCCACCAGGCCCACACATTTCGAATCCATCTTCAAACATATTTCTATCAGCTAATTGACAGTCATTCACAAATACGGATACACATATAGGATACTTTGACAATTCTTTGTTATCTTTTTTCAACGACACATACACTCTCACGCCCATGTCGTTGTGTATTTCCAGAGGTGCAGTACTACCCTCTATCTTATATTTAAGTTTCACAATGTTGAAGCTCAAGTCAACACAAATTTGCTTTGATACAAGATCCATTAGTTCTCTAAATGTCGCATACTCTTTTAACACAATTGCTTCGGTACTGTAATCAACATAGCAATTTTCATTGTTCCACCTCCCAGAATGCATGACCAATAAACTAATGCTTCCCATGGCTACAATGACAAATTCTATATAATCAACATAGCAATTCGCTAACGAATTCGTACTGTATTCAACGTAGCAATTTGCTAACATCTCACTTGGATACATATAATACTAGTAGCAAATTGTTAACAAATCAGCGATTTTCAGAAGAACAAAAATACCATAAATTTTAAAATAAAATCACTGACAAAGCAACAAATTTGCAGGAAAAAAAATGAAAATCAGATTTTTTACATTGATATAAACAGAACATACCATGAGCTTAAAAAAATTTCAAATCATACAAACATTTCACGTATTCATATTAGAAAATTTAAGAAAGATACCTGATCTCCAAAGTATGAATAAAACCGTAAGGAATAAATTGTTGTTGTGGGATTCGAAAATTTCTGCTTTAAAATAATTTCCGTATTCGATTATATTGGCAGAATTCGATTTGTATAATAAAGCATCTTTACCAATTCAATAAGAGAGGAGATAAATTTGTTTGAAATCTTTTTTAAATATGAAGAACAGAGAAGAAGAAGAAAAAATGTTCAAATTAATATATGACAAAAATACAGCTTTTTAAAAAGTAACTGAAGGATTATTAATGCTACTTACCTTTTTTATGTTTTAATTTTCATATTTTCTATAAATTTTTTTTATAAATATACATACCATATTACAAGAAAAAATACAGTATTCCTATATAATGTAATTAAAACATGCTAGTATTAATAAATATTGAAATATTGTTACTGTGTCACAAAAAAACTAACATATTGTTGTTTTGATAAAATTCCCATAAAATAATTATGTCAATTATAAACTAGTTAACCTGAAAGTATAAATTATTGTTCAAACAACACTAGTTATCTAAATATTTTATTAAAACTAAAAATAAATTTTGAGGTCATTTTTGAATAATGATAAAATATACTAATTAAATACATAATTATGTAAAATATATATATTATCTAAAAGTTATAAGAAGTGGCAAAACTATTCAAAATAACGCAAGCTTTATATTTTTTCTTAAAATTTAAAAGTAAATTATTTTAAAATGTTTGAGAAATTTAAGAAGCTCATGAATTAATTCCTACCGGAGAGGGTCAAAATTGGGTGTCAACACCTCTTGCATACACATAATGTATACTCAAGGAGTTTACATAGACTCCTCACATAACAAGCACTACATAGGCTTCTACTTTTATTTCACATACATAATATAACAATATAGATTCATAAGAAGTTTAGGATAGGTCTCATATTAAACCATCTAAACGAGTTCAACATTGGGCATAACCCATAATTCATACGATAAAGGCCACATATAGGCATATACAACATTTGTCTTCAAATGAAAGAGAATGCACAAGAGCGTCCTTAAGATAAAAACATCCAATAGCAAGATAGTGGCATCGTCCTCGGAAAGTGAGTGAGGACTACCGAACTTGAAGGATGAGAATCCAAGTATCTTCAAATGACCCTTCTAGAAGCTCAACGGCCGGAACCTACATAATTGTAGAAACATAGAAATATGGGTTGGTATACACTTTACCAAGTATGTGAATATGCACATAATACACTTGAAATCATTCTAAAAGGGATATTTGTTCAAAACCATGTTAAGATAGCTTGAAAATCCTTATGCACAATCAAGAACACATATAAGCCAATAATCACATATTTCTTAAGACAAAATCATATACAACACATGATCCACATCATCAAGTATACGCAAGTCGACATGTGTAATATCATAATTGAATGCATAGCCAACCCATATCTAACATCATGTTATAACTACAAAGCATGTATATAAGTGTTTATAACATTATCACATATACAAGACCATTACTCATAATTCATCATCAAGTCTACAAATGTGATGACCAAGTAAAGCCCCATAACCTTACTCAACCAAGTAAACCCAACAAAGACCATAAGAAATGTATAACATTATATAACATAGCATTACGAGTATTTCTCATCATATATATTAATATCCAGTTCATAAATGCAACTAACATAGTCCAAGGCCATTAACATGTAAAGTCAACATATGCATATAATTTACTTTATGAAACATAAGTCATAGGAGACTAACCCCTTCTATACTCATATTCATTATCTCAATAGGAATTGCATGAGAATATCCTTTCAATACAATCCTCATATGTGAGATCAACACATTATCATCATTATGTTTTAATAAGACACATAGACAATTTATAACCAACCTTATATCATTTCATCTTAAACATATCTCACACCTTCACATAATCAAGACATTTCAATAACATCATCATACCCACACCTAATCAATATAATCACAAGGCATACTTCAATTTAACTTCATCACCAAGTAAAAGCCAGCACAAGTGAAGTAAAGGATCAAGATCACAAAGTCTTACTAATTCTCCTTCAACAAGCCATTATCATTGGTCTTACCCTCAACCAATCCAATTTAATCCATAAATAAATGTAATAACATTATTCAATAGTAATTAAAACAATAACTAACTCAATTACATCAATACTAGTCAATTCAACATGAGTTCATAACCTAGGGTTAGGGAATTTGGGTCAATTCATGATCTATTCCACAATCTAGATTAATTCATCAAGAACCAATGTAAATGAATCATAATACAACATAATCTAATCATAATATTAAAAATAACCCATAAAAAATACAATCTAGAAGATCAAATTAGTATTAGGAAGAAACCCATATAAAATTATATATTTGAAAATCAATTTTGGGAAAACCTTTTCGGAAAGGAATCCGAAAGGTGAAAGGATCTCATACCTTGTTAATCTTTGAAGATTGATGGTGAAAATTTGACTTATTTATGCGCTATAGCCCTTGGACCTTGGTCTTCTATGGAGTTTCCTTGAGAGAGAGAGATAAAGTAAAGAGAAGGTAGAGCAATTTGAGTTTGGGAAATGTGAGGTGTTAAGTGAGGTTTTAGGCTTAGGGTAGGTTATATAGTTAATTAAATAACCTAATTAATCACCCCATAAAAACTAATTAAACCCCTTACTAACCAACTTAATTAAATGAACTAACTTAAACAAAACAGGAAAATTTGCAGGCTAACCTACGAGACCCTGACCTACGGGCTGTAGGTCGGTCGACAGCCATGACCCCTACTGTCCTGCACAATTGTGGTTTTGGTCAGAGAGTTGTCATTTTGCCATTTTGGAAAATTGTTTAAGTGACCATCGATGGAGTCAATCGATGACTCGTCGATTGGACCACGCCTCGTTGTCTGCCATTGTTGGTAGACATTGTCTATGACAACTTTTTGGTTAAAATGGAAGGGTCATCCTCAAGGACCCTCAGGGTGGTCCTTGGGGAGTCATACCCGAACATTTTGTCCCTAAACCTATTCTTATATGTGTTAGAAACCTTTTCATTAGATACCTTCAAACCAAATTTCATCAATTTCCGACTTTTAAAACCTTGTGAAATAGGCTAAGGCACACTAGCACCTCTTACACTAGTCTCCGGACGTCATGGACGTTCCTTGACGTTTTAACTCTAAAACTTCCTAAATGACTTGAATATATTATTATTGACCTTAGAAAATTGTTAAAACCCTTAGACACTCATGTGAGGCTCTATTTTAGGTCTTGGACTTTCGGAGTGTTACATTATCCCCCCTTGGGAAACATTTGTCCTTGAATGACACTAAAATCTTTTGAAGGAAAATGATAGACTCAATACTAGCATCCCAAACAACAACATATATAATCAACATGATTTACAACTTAAATCAACATAATGACATGGCATTTACACATAATAACTCAAAATATCAATTTCTTATCTAAGGGCTTCATACCATAACATGAGGAATTCCCTTCTCAAAAACAACATGAGCTCAACAACACATAATGAGCCACTTATACCAAAAACTCATTTCAGAACACATTAACATGCTCAATTTCACTATATAAAGTCAACAACATACCAAATACACAAGCAAGTGCCATTAAATCAAAAGGACATCTTTTCATGAACATCTTATTTTTGTCAAACTTTTACCTTTAATTATTCACGTCTTAACAAAACAAGTCAATTTCAATTTTACTCATTATTTTAGTAACTAGTAGGAACAACTAACCATAATTAGCAAAGAGATGAGGATATAGAGACTTCATGTCGGCCTCGGCCTCCCATGTTTCTCCCTCAATTAGTTGGCTCTTCCATAAATCTTTTACGGATGCTACCTTCTTGTTCCTCAACTTCTTCACTTGTCGATCAAGTATTTCCACCAGAACATCTTCATAGGAGAGACTCTCATCCACATCTAGACCTTCAATAGGAAGAATGGACTCGGGGTCACCAATGCACTTCTTAAGCATGTAAACATGGAATACCAGATGAACCAAAGATAGCTCACCAGGTAATCTCAACTCGTACGCAACCTTGCCAACCCTTTTCAAAATTTCATAGGGACCCACATAATGAGGAATCAACTTTCGTTTCTTGCAGAATCTCATCACCCCTTTCATGGGTGAAATTTTCAAATACCACCTTCTTCAAACTCTAACTATCTCCTCCAATTGTCGGCATAGGAATTTTGCCGACTACAGGCTGTTTGCAACTGATCACTTATGAAATGAACTTTCTCCAAGATATTTTAGATCAATTCGGGACCAAGAACCAAGGACTCAACCACTTTAAACCATCCAATCAGAGATCTACATTTCCTACCATACAAAGCTTCAATTGGAGTCATGGCTATAGACGAGTGGTAACTATTGCTATAAAGAACTTCACCAAATGCAAGTGTTCATCCCAACTTCCTTTAAAATATATCATACAATCTCTAAGCATATACTCAAGAGTTTGAATAGTACGCTTTGCTTGACCATCTGTTTGAAGATGAAAAGTGGTGCTTAACTTTACTCTTGTACCCAACTCTTTTTGAAACGACCTCCAAAATTTAGATGTGAATTGTGCTCCCCTATTCGATATTATGGATAACGGAATACATGAAGACTCACAATCTCATCTATATAGATCTTGGCATAACCCTACGCCAAGTAAGTGAACTTAACGGGAATAAAGTTAGCAGACTTCGTCATCCTCTCCACCATCACCCATATAGAGTCATTTTGCCTTCGAGTCCGAGGCAATCTCACTAAAAAGTCCACATTAATGCTTCCCACTTTCAAGTGGGAACTTGGATGTATCGAAGTAACACTACAAGAAATCTAATTATTAACGACCAATTTCGAACGACCAGTTATGATTTCGGTCGTTATAAGTTCTATATAACAACCTATAATATTTCTAGATTGAAATGTTTTGTTTTTATTTAACAACCCACAATATGCGGTTTTAAAAATTAGCCATACAAAAAACAAAGCCCAACCTAAGTTTTTTCAGCCATCCCAACTATTTTTCCCTCCCAAACCCTCACTAAGGTGCGATTCAAACCCTATACATCCCCTCCCTTATCTCTGAATCTTTTTCTCTGTGTGTGAGTAAGAGAGAGAAACCTATACACCTGGACCTTTTCCTCTTGAATCATTCGTTATGGAGGTTAGAATCGAGACAATTTACTTGCTTGCGCTGATAGAGATGTTTAGGGAAATCAGAAGACAAAATTACACTTCAGTGATACTATCCGACACCATAAAATTTATGTTGTAGAGGAATATTAAGCTATAATTCATCAAATATTTTGAGCATTAGGGTTGGGAGAGTAGTTGGAGCCTGCAGAAACGAGGAGGTTGATTCCCTTCACGTTGAAAAAGTTAATCTTGGTGAGACCGAACCAAGAATCAGGTATTGTGGGCTTGTAAAGTATGTACCTCTTTACCATCTTCAGGTACTACTACTTTTTAATATAATTAATTTCTAATTTGGATTCACACTCTTGTTTTCTTTACTGGTCCTTATGATGCATATATGCTAATTATATTGAATTATGTGAGAATTCATGTATTATATTTGACATCAAATGTAGGAAAAGAATTTTTTTAAGACAAGAGACTATTTTGTTGATATTTCATTACTCATCCTGTATATTTTTAGATCTATGTTAATATAGATTACCAACTTATCATACAATAAGTGAAAGCCTTTCTAGTAATGTGGTAAATGCTAATTTCATTTGATCTTCATGGACGTCCAGAAAATTATTTTTTAATCCATACTTCAATAACTTTTCTTGTTGAGCCGAAGTCTATTGGAAATAACCTCCCTACTCATAGTTCATGAAAGAATGGGCAAATCTTGTATACATTCTACCCTCTCCTAACCCCGTTGCACTAGGTGTGTTGTTTTGTAGAAAACAAAAAGGTCGGTTCAAATTTAGACTGGTTAATGTTCGACTTAATGCAAGTCAAAACTCAACCCTCCTGGTGTTTGAGGCATTGTCATTATCTTTAATATAAACAAAAAATTGGAAAAATAAGGAGACTGTTGTTGCACCTTCTTAACCATCGGTGAATATATTGTAATCCCTTCTTCCTTATATGTCTTCTTCTAATGATTTTTGTAGTTTTTGTGCATATTCAGTTTTTCTAATTTTGAAACATACAGTGAAATCTAATCCTGATCAGTCTTTATTATTTTAATTTCCCTTTAGTACTCAATAGGTTGTTCTCTTGTTACCTAAATGTTTGATATGTAAGACATGCTGGTAGAATGGTTTTACTACTAATGATTAAAAATATTTCCAATCTTCGTCAGATTAGTTGGTATCAAAATCTTATGTACTTTTTCAAATACATAACAGATCCTTATAGAGATGAGATTTTCCTTTCTTATTCATGTGATTGGCATTTAGCTGAGATAACCTTGAAATTGGAATCTGATGATGTGCCACTTTTAATATTTCAAAGTGATTCTAGTGATATAGAATGTCTCTTTCTCTGTCTAGTGATTGCGTACTATGAAACATGAAAAATCTTAGTTGTGACTAATAAGCATTTAGTTGAGATAACCTTGAAATTGGAATCTGATGATGTGCCACTTTTAATATTTCAAAGTGATTCCAGTGATATAGAATGTCTCTTTCTCTGTCTAGTGATTGCGTACTATGAAACATGAAAATTCTTAGTTGTGACTGATAATTATTTTTCACCTAATGACCGGCTAGTGGGCCAATTGAATACATTAAATTTCTTCAATCGAATACATCAAATTTGTAATATATTTTACAGTGGTTTCCACCCTTCAGACATATTCCTGGCGTATTTGAAAATACAATATCCTCCTAGTCATCAAAAAGCTCTATTTATAATTATACTAATCTTAGCATTTGTTGGTATTAGAAAATTTCTGCTTCTATGGTACGAAGTCGTGTTTCATAAGTTCTGCATCAGCATAGGAAGCAATTATACTTTTGTGATACGGTATGTTAGAGATAAAACTATGGGAAAAAAACATGTACTGGTTGTTATATCTTAGAAAAAGAACACGTCAAGATTCTAGGTGGGGAAATTTCATTTCTTTAATGGAAAAATAGAACTTTTAATTCCAGTTATTATAAATTGAGTATTTCAAATAAATAGTTCTATCATTAAGATGAGTTCTTATTTGGATTTGATGCACCCTCGTATTTTGGAAACAACTTCTCTATCTTCATGTGTTAGTGGTAAGGTATGCATAGACTCTACCCTCCCTAGAACCCACCTAGTGGGATTTCACTGGGTGTTCTTCTAATCTAAAGGCAATGGCATTCAAATGGACAATGATTTCTTTCCCTTCAATGAGGCAGGTGGCAGAATGGTAATAGTTGGTGTTTGTGAATTCCTGCGTCGATATTTTTGTCTTATATTATCAAATAACCAATCACAAAATAAGTGTTGATACTCTGTTATTACTACATATATTGTACTTCAAGGATAAAATGGGCCCACTACTCTTAAATTCACGGAGTTTAAAGAGCCTCTACTTTTACATATTTGCATTATCTGTTGAAGAATAAAATTGTTAATGCCACAGATTCTTATTTACATTCTGCTATAATGGAAAAAGTGTTGGGTTATGGGCTTTTTTCCCTTCCTATGTGGATAAATAAAAGCCCAATTTGGACCAACCCATATTTGCCCATAGGCCCATTCTTATGAGGCAAATATAAGACTATTTAGGTCTTATTTTCATATACATAGAGAGTTTTTTCAGCAACCAAAAAGAGAGAAAGATAGCAGTTTTCGCAGTCAAAATTCAGCCATAACAGTCAACTTCAAATTGCGATTCCCGCTTTGTTTCTTGTCCGATTGAGCTGATTTTTGGACAACATATTATATTCATCTCAATATTTGATTAGGAAATGACAGAGTTAGATTTGGTGGCCTGCAACTTCAGTTTTGCTGTCGTGAATAGTAGCTACGAAATTGGTGATGTTGCTCTTTTAATTCTCTAGATTTGGTGCATTCTTATTTTGTTGTTGCTCGTTGTTTAACACTTGTTTTGTGGCCAATTTTGGAGAACAATATTGTAACTCTTGGTGATTATAGTGGAGCTTTTGGTCCCGTGGTTTTTTACTCTTCGCATCGAAGGGTTTTCCACGTAAATCTTGATGTCTTGTGTGATTGGTTTATTATTGCCTTGTTATATTTGTTTGGTTGAATTACTTGCTGCCTTACTATCATATTGCTTGTGGTTGTTTGTCTTCTCTTGGTTCAAATCGAGAAGGGAAAGTATAGACTTGGGTATTCTTCCGCTGTTATCCTGTCAGACATTCTTTGTTAGTGCCTTGTCTTTCCCAACAAAGTGATATCAGAGCATTGGTTATTGTTGATTGTCGTTTTGAATGATGGAGGCAAATATGAGCAAAATGGTGTGTTTAAATGGTGGTAACTATCATATTTGGAAAGGCAAGATGAAAGATCTTCTATTTGTCAAGAAGATGCATTTACCTGTGTTTGCTTCTAATATGCCTCAGTCTTTAAATGATGAAGAATGGGAATTTGAGCATCTGCAGGTTTTTGGCTATATTAGACAATGGGTTGAAGATAATGTTAGAAATCATATTGTGAATGAGACACGTGCCAAAAGTTTGTGGGACAAGCTCGAGACACTTTATGCTTCGAAGACTGGCAACAACACGTTGTTCCTATTGAAACAATTAATAAATATTAGGTATAAAGAGGGCACTCCTATTTCTGATCATATTAATGATTTTCAGGGTGTTCTTGACCAGCTGCCTGAAATGGGTGTAAAGTTTGATGATGAGATACATGGACTTTGGCTTCTTAATACTCTGCCAGACTCTTGGGAAACTCTTCGAGTTTCTTTGACTAATTCTGCTCCCAGTGGACAACACCCATGGAATATACTAAGAGTGGTGTCTTGAATGAAGAAATGAGAAGAAGATCTCAAGCCTCATCTTCTTTAGCTTCACATTCCGATGTTTTGGTTATTGAAGATAGGGGGAGAAACAAGTCCAGAGGTCAGAATGATAGAGGTAAAAGTAGAAGCAAGTCAAAGTCTAAATACAAGAATATTACATGTGACTATTGCCACAAGAATGGCCATATCATGAAATATTGTTACAAGCACAAGAGAGATATGAGAAAACAAAAGAGTGAAGACGATAATGAAAATTGTGTTGCTGTTGTTGCTAATGATGATCTTCTTGTTTCTTGTGATGCAAATGCCATTAATCTTGTTCGTGATGAGTCTAGCTGGTTTGTGGATTCTGGTGCTACTTCTCATGTCACGCCAAAGAAAGAATTATTTTCTTCTTATACTCTAGGTAATTTTGGAACGTTGAAAATGAGCAATAATCATGAAGTTGAAGTTATTGACATTGGGAGTTTGTTTGGAAAGTAACAATGGTTCCAAACTAGTTCCCAATAATGTCAAGCACGCTCCAGATGTTCGCTTGAATTTGATTTATGTGGGATATCTTGATGATGAGGGTTATGTTAATACACTTGGTGTTGGCCAGTGGAAGCTTACTAGAGGTTTGATGGTTGTGGCCCGTGGTGACAAGCTGTCTAACTTGTATGTATTTCAGGGCTCCATGTCCAAAGACTCAGTAAATTTGGTGGAGAATGATACTTCATCAGAGTTATGGCATAGAAGGGTGAGTCATATGAGCGAGAAGGGGATTGATAGTTTGGCTAAGAAAAATTTGCTTTCTGGAGTGAAACAAGCAAAGTTGACGAAATGTGTTCATTGCTTAGCCGGTAAACAGAAAAGAATTTCTTTTCAGAGTCATCCGCCTTCAAGAAAGCTTGATTTGCTGGAGTTGGTACATTCTGATTTGTGTGGTCATTTTAAGGTAAGATCTCATGGTGGTGCACTTTACTTTGTGACTTTTATTGATGATCATTCTCGCAAACTCTGGGTATTTCCTTTGAAGTCCAAGGATCAAGTACTTGATGTGTTTAAGAGTTTTCAGGTCTTGGTTGAAAGACAAACAGGGAAGACATTGAAATGCATCCGCTCAGATAATGGTGGTGAGTATATTGGTCCTTTTGATAGATATTGCAGAGATCAGGGCATTAGGCATCAGAAAACTCCTCCAAAGACTCCTCAGTTAAACGGTTTAGCAGAGAGGATGAACAGAACTCTAGTTGAGAGGGTTAGATGTATGCTTTCAGATGCTAAGCTGTCAGATTCCTTTTGGGCAGAAGCACTTAATACTGCTGCTTATGTTATCAATTTATCTCCTACTGTTGCTTTAGATGGTGATGTCCCTGACAGAGTTTGGACTGGTAAGAATGTTTCTTATGATCATCTTAGAGTCTTTGGGTGTAAAGCCTTTGTACATGTTCCTAAGGATGAAAGGTCAAAGTTGGATGTTAAAACTAGGCAGTGTATCTTCATTGGTTATGGTCAAGATGAATTTGGCTATCGTTTCTATGATCCTGTTGAGAAGAAACTTATTAGAAGCCGTGATGTTGTGTTCTTTGAAGACCAAACAATTGAATATTTTGACAAAGCTGACAAGGCTGATTTTCAGAGTAGTGAGAGCTTAGTTGATGTTGATCCAGTTCCTTTGACTATTGCACCGGAAGAAAATCTTCATAATGATGAAAATCAAGTTGATAATGAAGATGGTGATCATGTTCAGAATGACTAGCATGATGTTGTTGATGCTCCAGTGCAAGATGATGTAGTTGTCCAACAACCAATTATAGATGCTCCAGAGAGTTCTCTCAGAAGATCTAGTAGAGAGAGAATTCCTTCATCTCATTATCCTCCCAATGAGTATGTACTCTTGACTAACGGGGGAGAACCTGAGAGTCTTGATGAGGCCATGGAAAGTGAAGAAACAGAAAGGTGGTTTGATGCTATGGAAGATGAGATTAAATCCTTGCATGATAATGATATCTTTGATTTGGTTAAGTTACCTAAAGATATAAAAGCTTTGAAAAACAGGTGGGTTTTTCGGGTGAAACATGAAGATGGTAATCCAGTTCCACGGTACAAAGCTAGATTTGTTGTCAAGGGATTTAATCAGAAAAAGGGAGTTTATTTTGATGAGATATTCTCTCCAGTTGTGAAGATGTCATCCATTCGTGTGGTTCTAGGCTTGGCTGCAAGTCTAGATTTAGAGGTTGAGCAAATGGATGTTAAAATTGCTTTCCTCCATGGTGACTTAGATGAAGAAATTTATATGGAGCAACCGGAAGGTTTTGAAGTCAAGGGTAAAGAGAATTATGTTTGCAAATTGAAGAAGAGCTTGTATGGTTTGAAACAAGCTCCTAAGCAGTGGTACAGGAAGTTTGATTCTTTTATGAGTCAGCAGGGCTTCAAGAAGACTTCTTCAGACCATTGTGTTTTTGTGCAAAAGTTCTCTGATGGTGACTTTATTATTGTGTTGCTTTATGTTGATGACATGCTTGTTGTTGGTCATAATACTTGCAAGATTCAGAAGTTGAAGCAAGAGTTGAGTAAGTCTTTTGCTATGAAAGACTTAGGACCAGCAAGACAGATTCTTGGCATGCAGATTGTCCGTGATAGAAAGCGACAAGAAATTGGTATTATCACAAGAGAAGTACATTCAGAAAGTACTTCACAGATTCAACATGGACAAAGCTAAGGTTGTCAGTACACCTTTAGCTATGCGCTTCAAATTGAGCACGAAACAGTGTCCTTCTAGTGATAATGAGAAGGAAGATATGAAGAAAGTTCCTTATGCTTCAGCTGTTGGTAGTTTGATGAATGCGATGGTTTGTACAAGACCGGATATTGCTCACGCTGTTGGAGTTGTTAGCCGTTTTCTTTCTAATCCGGGAAGAGAACATTGGAATGCTGTGAAGTGGGTTATGAGATATCTCTGTGGCACTTCTAGTTTGAGTTTGTGTTTTGGTACAGGGAAGCCTATTCTTTGTGGTTATACTGATTCAGACATGGCTGGTGATGTTGATACTCGCAAGTCTACTTCAGGATACTTGGTTACTTTTGCAAGGAGAGCTGTGTCTTGGCAATCTAGGTTGCAAAAATGTGTTGCTCTATCTACTACAGAAGCTGAGCTTATTGCTGTCATTGAAGCTTGTAAAGAATTCCTTTGGATGAAGAGATTCTTGGGGGAACTTGGTTGTGCTCAAGATAGGTATGTGCTTTATTGTGACAGTCAAAGTGCTATACATCTTGGCAAGAATTCTATGTTCCATGGTTGGTCTAAACACATTGATGTGAGATACCATTGGATTTGAGATGTGTTAGATTCTAAGTTGCTTGAGCTTGAAAAGATTCATACAAATGACAATGGTTCCGATATGATGACTAAAGCTTTTCCAAGAGGGAAGTTTGAAGATTGTTGCATGGTCGCCGGGATGGCGGTCTCCTCCACATAGTCGTGAGGGGGAGAATTATTGGGTTATGGGCCTTTTTCCCTTCCTATGTGGATAAATAAAAGCTCAATTTGGACCAACCCATTTTTGCCCATAGGCCCATTATTATGAGGCAAATATAAGCCTATTTAGATCTTATTTTCATATACACAGAGAGTTTTTTCAGCAGCCAAAAAGAGAGAAAGAGAGCAGTTTTCGCAGTCAAAATTCAGCCCTAACAGTCAACTTCAAATTGCGATTCCCGCTCTGTTTCTTGTCCGATTGAGCTGATTTTTGGAAAACATATTATCTTCATCTCAATCTTTGATTAGGAACTGACAGAGTTGAATTTGGTGGCCTGCAGCTTCAGTTTTGCTGTCGTGAATAGTAGCTGCTAAATTGGTGATTTTGCTAATTTAATTCTCTAGATTTGGTGCAATCTTATTTTGTTGTTGCTCGTTATTTGACACTTATTTTGTGGCCAATTTTGGAGAACAATATTGTAACTCTTGGTGATTATAGTGGAGCTTTTGGTCCCGTGGTTTTTAACTCTTCGCATCGAAGGGTTTTCCACGTAAATCTTGGTGTCTTGTGTGATTGGTTTATTATTGCCTTGTTATATTTGTTTGGTTGAATTACTTGCTGCCTTACTATCATATTGCTTGTGGTTGTTTGTCTTCTCTTGGTTCAAATCGAGAAGGGAAAGTATAGACTTGGGTATTCTTCCGCTGTTATCCTGTCAGACATTCTTTGTTAGTGCCTTTTCTTTCCCAACAAAAAAGGACAAGTTAGGAATCTGCTTTCTTGTTCAGTCTTTTCTTTAAAAAGTAAAAAGGAACTTTCCCTTGTACTCTTGTTGATCTTAATCAGTGTCTCGACCATTTTTTTAAAAAAAAATTAATGTCCTATTTTCTCCCATCAGTGGTCTTGATCTTCATCGAATTGGAGGCTAAAACGGAGATATGATTACAATGGTAGTACTCATTCTCATTCAATCTCTATGAAAATCTTACTTTCCTATAGTGAATTGTTTATTTGAGTTTCTTTTAGTCAGATTTGGTTTAATAATACGTACAATGACCACAAAAAATGTGAAAATTGTACTATGGGGAAGTGAAGGCCACGGAGATTCCATACCACGTGCAAATGCTATTGCCGGAGTATAAATCTTGCATCTTTTGCTCTAACGTTATTTTTTTTATGTAATATGTATGTCCAATACATTAGTCTACTTTAGGGTGATGTAATAAGTATGCTAGGTATGTAAGCCTGAAAAAATGAAGTATTTTCATGTAAGAAACTTCTTACATGCTATTGAGGTACCATATAAAGTGCACTCAGTAATTTAACTCCTAAAAATATGCTTATTTTCAATTTGTTGCATTTCTTGAGCTGTAGGAAGATCTTTCCTCATGTAGCTATGGGAGTTACTTAAGGTGCACAACTTACCAGTGTGTTATTTATTCTTTTGCCACTACTTGAATTTTGAGTGTCTTGAGGCTTTATAGAATCTATTGTGCTGGTGGAAGTTTTGTCTCTTTTCCATGTCACTTCTTTTTTAGGAGGAGCGTCGTCCTCGTCTCTTCTCAACGGTCTGTCTATCTATAACATAGTTGAGGAAAATTACTGCCTATGTATGTTTCTTTGGTTGGTAAATTTATAAGGATATGATTGCTCGCTTACAAATATTTATCTTATCTGATGAGAATTTTTCATTTTTGATAGTTTATACACATTAATTTTCCTAGATTATCTCATTTAGGAGGTCAGTGACTCACCGGAACCCAAGTTTCTTGTCTTGCTTCTTATATTTTCTATATCTGGTAAGGATATTGAATTTCATTCAAGTTATGTTACCATGATGCTATATTTAACGTTTTACCAACACTTTTTTTTTTGTAACAGGTGTACCTTAACTTCATCTCTAGGTTTATTAACTAATAAAGGTCTTAATATGTGGATCTAGAAGTACTGTCTTGTCAACCGAGTCATTTTCTTCCACTAAGCTATAGTTCATCTATGATTACATTCTTTCAATTTTTGTCTCTATTTATTGCTATAACACAATTACAGTGGTATTTTGAGAGAGTTATATTGAATTTTACTTTGTTGAGTGAGAAAAAATAAGTAAGAGTACTCATACAAAAGTGACATGGATTTTATATTTGTATAGATCACGAGTTTGAAATTTGATGATCCTTGAAAGCGTAAAGCAAATTGTGAATGGAAGAGTTAAAAGAAGTTGAAGAACAAGACATATATTTTTCTTTCTTGTTTGAATTTGTTTAATGATGTACCATGTGCATGCTACATATTGTTTTGAACTTGTTGGGAGTTAACTGGTATAAGTTATTTAATTAAGATAAATATCTTTTTCTATTCTGATTCTTACTTCTTCGTAATTAACTATGGAAGTTCATATATATATATATATATATATTTATATAAATATATATGTATGTATCTCACTGCAAGAATGATTACTCTTTTAGTTCTTATAAACTTCTTAGAGTGACAAGCATTTAAATATTACATTTTTATCGTCAAAATTTAGTACACAATTAGGTTATATGCGTAAATAGGTTATAACAGAGGGATTTGCTATTGTAATTAATGGCTTTCAGTGATTGGAATGACTATTAACGAAAGGAGAATTTTGTCGTTAAAATGAGAAATAACGACCGTATCTTTTGTTGTCGCTAAGAGTTTTTAACGATCGGTGACGGCCGAATTTTTTCCTTTTTCTATTGACTAATAGAGATCGGAACTAGACTTTTAGCGACCAAATTTTCCATCGTTAAAGACATTTTTTTCTTGTAGTAACCCGACTTTTGGTGTTCGGCTTTCACTTGTTGGAAATTGGATACTTTGCAACAAATTCCGTTATGTCCCTTTTTAAGTCATCCCACCAAAATACTTCTCTAAGGCCATGATACATATTCGTAGAATCCGGTTGAATCGAATAACGGAAGCCATGATCTTCCGCTAGGATCTGATTTCTCAAATAATCCACATTGGGTACAGATAACCTCTCTTTGTACCTCAAAACACCATCCCCCTAAGGAGAATGATTCATTAAGCTTGCCAAGAACCAATTTTTTTTAACTCCATAAATGATGGATCAATGTGTTGCTTAGTTTTCACCTCCACCACCAAAGAGGACTCAGAGTTATGATGAACCTTCAAACCACCATTTGGAGAATCTTTCATTCTAGAACCCAAACGAGCCAACCTATGGATATCTTTCACTAGGTCTTTCTTACCCTCTTAAATATGAGACACACTACCTATGGTCATACAACTTAGAGCATCCATAATCACATTGTCTTTGCCGGGGTGGTAGAGAACACTAATGTTGTAATCTTTCAACAATTTCAATCATATCTTTGTCGGAGATTTAACTCCTTTTGAATAAACACATACTGAAAACTCTTGTGGTCGGTATACACATCAACATGAACACCATATAGGTAATGCCTCCATATTTTCAAGGCAAACACTACGGACGCTAACTCAAGATCATTAGTTAGGTAGTTCTTCTCATGAACCTTATGTTGTCTAGAAACATAGGCTATGACTTTCCTATTTTTCATAATAACACAACCCAATCCCACTCGGGATGCATCACAATACACCATGAAACCCTTACTACCCTCCGGAAAAGTCAACACCAGAGCAGTGGTAAGCCTATCTATCAAGATATGGAAGTTCCTTCGCAAGCCTCCGACCACTCAAATTTCACATTCTTTTGGATCAAAGTAGTCAAAGGATATGCAATGGACACAAAACCATCTACAAACCTCCTATACTAACTAGCTAGACCCAAAAAACTTTTTATGTTGATTGGAGACAAAGGTCTAGGCCAATTTTTAACTGCCTCAATTTTCTTTGGGTCAACCTCTACACCCTCACTAGAGATAATATGACCAAGAAACACCACCAACCTTAACCCAGACTCATACTTGTTGTACTTGAGAAATAGTTGGTGTTCCTTTAAGACTTGTAACGCCACTCTCAAACTCCGCATATGATCACCCTCATTTTTTGAATACACCAAGTTATCGCCATTGAAGACAATGTCAAAGGAATCTAGGTAGTTTTGAAACACCTTGTTCATTAGGTCCATGAATGCCGCCGGGGCATTAGTGGACCAAAAAAACATCACCCTAAACTCATATTGACCATATATTCTTCGAAAGGCTGTTTTGGGAATGTCTCCATCTCTCACCCTAAGTTGGTGATATCCCAACCTTAAGTCAATTTTGAAAAAGTAGCTTGCCCTTTGGAGTTGATCAAACAAGTTGTCAATCCGAGGGAGAGGATACTTATTCTTAATGTTCACTTTGTTAAGTTGTCGGTAATCGATACACATCCTAAGGGACCCATGACTCTTCGTTTGCCATCGGTTGTAGACACTGTCCATGACAACTTTCTAGTCAAAATGGAAAGGTCCTCCTCAAGGACCCTTCGCGTGGTCCTTGGGGAGTCGTACCTGGACGTTTTGAACCTAAACCTATTCTAATATGTGTTATACAACTTCTCACCAAATTATTTATATTTTTGACTCTTAAAACTTTGTGAAATAGGCTGAGGCACACTAGCACCTCTTACACTAGTCTCCGGACGTCATGGACGTTCCTTGACGTTTTAACTCTAAAACTTCCTAAATTACCTTTATACATTATTATTGACCTTAAAACAGTGTTACAACCCTTAGACACTCATGTGAGGCTCTAGTTTAGGTCTTGGAATTTTGGAGTGTTACATTATTCTCCCGAGAAACATTCGTGACGTATTAAATTATTAAATTTTTTAATAATTTAACTGTCACATTGAAGGAAGTGACTCTCCCTATAAAATAATGTGTCACATTGAAGGAAGTGACTGTCCAATAATAATTTAATGTGTCACATTGAAGGAAATGACGCTCTAATAATAATTTATGTGTCACATCGAAGGAAGTGACACTCCAATAATAATACCATGTGATAATGAACAAATCTTAAAATAGGGAGTATGGTTACAACATAGTAATTTGATTGGATTCTTGTAGTTTGTAAAACCAATAACATCTCTGGTTGTCATTAAAACTTTGTCGTCCCTGCGCTCATAAAATATTTGTTAGAAAGAACAAATAAGCTAAAAAATGTCAAGACTTTTGAATGAGTCATGATGATCTTCTAGCCATGAAGAATGGAGGATTCCAGAAGAATGCTTTGAGAAATTATAATATTGAAGAGAGACAGTAGTGACCGATTAGGTATTTCACATGAGATGTGTCCCTACTATAAAAATGGAATCATTTATAAAGAGAAGACTTGTTTGATAAAGGATATTTTTGAAACTTGAAGTTGAACGGACATTTTGAGAACTTTGAACGATTAGGTGCCCCTATTTCCAGTCCAAAGGTAGTTAACTAAAATAATTTGCAAGAACATGAAGAATGACTCATTCAAAAACATGCCCTAGTCTCCTCTGAAGTCTGTAGTTTAAAATAGTTAGAAGATTGAATCCTTATATAGGAGTGCCTATGTATCTTGCTGGAACAAGAAGTCAGGTCTGACGTAGTTCGAACCCAAAGCTTAACGGAATTTAAAGAGAATGAAAGATTTGTCAGAAGAAAAGGCGAGGGATTAGAAATAATGAAGGGCAACACTTGTTAACGTAAAATAGGGGATAAGATTAAACTTGTTGGATTGGTTCCCTGGTGTCGGGAATCCTTCATAATGACATCTTTGGATAAAGACTTATGCATGTCCTTTGTCTAGCGAACGTCTAGCTTGATTCTTCAAAAATTGAAAAGACCTTTTGAAATTCTGAATCCAAGTCTAATGACACCTACGGAGTTAAGATGTAATTAGTAACAAAATAAAATTAACAAAGCAAAAGATTAAGTTTTCAAATGAAGTTGTTTAGCTTATATTGGTCTAGATAACAACTTATGGTCTTCGCTTGTGTCTAGCATCCCATCTGTAGAATTTAGAATGTGTAAATCATGATAAATTGAAACAAAAATTTTAAAAGACGACTGAGAGTAGAAATTATCTGAGTTATAATGATGTCATTGTGAGTCCAATAATGCGTTGTAATTTCGTAGTTACTACATCCAAAGAAAAATTCTTAGTTTTGAAAGAGTGATATGTGTTAGATTTTCCTTGCCATCCAGATGCTTCTTTTCCTTCTTAATTACAAGATTGTCTGGTCTCGGAATGTAGCTTTATGGAATTTTTTAGGACCCTCCTCAGAAATTCTTCCCCGGCGTAAAATGTAACATATCTTTTCAATCTTCAATTGTTTTTAATTGACTTCTTGAGATTTTGTCAAAAAGTTTGTCCCAAATGCAACTCTGAAGTGATCCTTGCCTCTAGCTTGTTGGAAAAACTCCTCTTTTAACTAATTTTGAGATCCTCTAAAAAAATTTCCCCATTTTCAATATAAAGAAAAATGAAAAACTTACGGGGAATATGACCAAGTCGGTGTGGCGCCTACGTGTTCCGTTGATCGGGAATTAGGTCAAACGTAGTTTCAAATACAAGAAAAGATTAAAAGGGGATAAAAAGGGTGACCGAAGCCGACATAGGCCGCCTACAAATAAAAGATGCTTACAAATAAAAATCCAAACAAACTATTACAAAGGAAACAAAGTGATAAAAGGTGAATACTGGGAAATGAAACAAACAAAACACAAATGCAAGACTGAAAGATGCCAAAAGTACAATTTTCAAAACAACTTGCTTCTTCTTCGCAACTGGTTATGCCAATGACTACTCTTTGTGCTTGGGTAGCAGATTGGTGTTCACATTCGTAGGATCTTGAGCAAGTTTTACCACTTCTTTGTCAATCAGATCTTGAATCTTGTGTTTAAGAGTGATACACTTCTCAGTATCATGTCCAACAACTCCTGAATGATAAGCACAATGCTTATTTGGGTCATACCACTCGGCTGAAGTATTGACAGTCTTGGCTTCCACTAGATGAAGTATTCCTGCCTCTTTCAATCTCTTAAAAAGTTGAGTCCGTGTTTAACACAATTCATTGAAGACTCTGGGAGGCTTTTTCTCAAAATTAGGACGACGTGCATTGTTTCGAGGATTTTGCATTGGTCGTGGAGAACGAAATGTTATTTGATTGTTGCAAACATAATATTATGAATAGGATATCCTGGAGGTGGTTGACGATTATATGAGGTATCTCCTCGAGTCATTAACGTTATAAAATCTTTCCCTTTTTTCTTTCCAAAAGAACCAGTTTGATAGGAAACTGAGATGAGGTGTAACTTGTTATTCTGTCAGTCTTGAGACCGTCTTCAATCATTTCTCAAACCTTGAAAACCTCAGTGAATGTATTTCCACCCATTGTCACAATTCGCGCATAGTATTCTGAGTCTTGAGCTTGAATGAAATATGTGATTATTTCTGATTCCTCCATAGGTGGGTGCACCTTTACAGCTTCTTGACTCCAAGGAATGGCATATTCTCGAAAGCATTCAGTGGACTAGGGTTTTAGATTTGTAATATAGATTCTATCCGGAGTGATATCAACATGAAACTTGTAGTGATCCACAAAAGCGTTCGCTAGATTATCCCAAGTACGTCATTTGGTCACATCTTGCTTAGAGTACCACTCCGAGGCTTTTCCAGTCATACTTTGATTAAATAGCTTGATTCTTATTCCTTTCTTGTTTCCAACGTCAATCAACTTTTCACAATAAATTTTCAAGTGAAAAAAAGGATTTCATGATCAACTGAACTTTTCGAACTTTGGAATCTTTGAATCGGGTGGAAGCTCGACTTCGGGGAATGTGCACAACTCTTCATATCTTACACTTTGGCTACTATCAAACCCACGAATACCTCTCATTACATCCTCTAAGATTTTTATCTTTTTATTCATCATTTCAACGTCAATTAATTTCGCATCCTTTTCAATTTCAACATAGTGATTAAGATCTTGCGGTGAAAGTCCTAAGCCTTGGCAACAGGTGGAGCAGTCACATAACTGTATATTGGTGGAGCATGATGTGTTAACATTGGATATTTTTGAGGTGCAAATGTGTACACAAGAGGAGTATCCTTTGTTGAATGAGTGAGCGAGGCACTTTGTGTTTGTTGAAAGGTAGTGAATTGATCTCCTTGGTTAAGCTCACCCGAAGTTGTAAACGAAAGTGGCATGGGCACTTTTTGGCTAGTATCAGGTGGTAGGTTCTGAAAGGCAACTTAGTGTTGAGTTACCAGGAGATTCAATTAACCAATTTGTCGCTCTCGACGAGCAATGACTTCAACAGATGATTCTATTGCTACCGAGTAACTAGGATTGGTTGCGACAGATGAAGTAGGGATCATTTTAGATGAAGCAACTGTGTTGATAGTGGAATCAATTTTTGAATGAGTTCTTTTAGTAGTTTAAGTAAGAAGTGATGAGTCCGTAGAAATTTCCTTGACCTTAGACCCAGTGAAATATGAATGTTCTGCCAGTTTATACTTTGGTGAAGTGAGCAAGTGTGATTATCAACATAAATCAATATCTGCTTCTAAAGATAACTCAAAAAAATAAGAGAGTTAGTCCCATTAGTGATAATAATCAACAAAAGTAACATATAAAATGAATAACATTCGTTTTACTTAAAAAAATTAGTCCAAAATTCGAGAAGACGGAAACTCCAAAAAATGATCAAATGAAAAAAGAATAAATAAATAAACAAATTTGATCACTTCGTGAACTAAAACTTTAATGAAAGAGAGTAATTTGAACAAAGAGAACCAAATGATTTAAGTAAAAATTGAAATGTTGACCTTTTGTAAGGTTCAATTGAAAAATCCTTTTTGAAAATAAAGACGTCTTAAAATTCACTTGAAACTAACGGAATATTTAGTATCACCGATTAGGTAGATGTGGAAAATAATTTTCAAGAAACAACGAGGTCAACATGAATTTGCATGATGACCTAATAATTTTTGTAAAAATCTATTGAACCTAGAACTTCAGTGATTTTAAATGTATTTTGATAATGTTGTGAAAGAGTATTTTGGAAGGCTAAAAAATTGACCTTATATTCCAAGACTTTGGAATTAAATAATGGACCAATTATTCTTAAAGAAAAATATATGTATATAAGCACATAGGTCAAATAAGCACAAAATTTGTAAAATTAAACATATAAACAATATAACGCCTTCTAACATACATGTGACATTTAAGCCAAAGGTAAGCCTACGTTTGAAGGGTGTGTATATTGTTTATAAATCGTTCCATTGCCCAAAAATATTTATACAAAACCTTCTGAATAAAACAAGTGGGGATACAACATAAAGGAGAGAGAAATAATTATCATTCCCACGCAGGGGTACAATGGTAAACTAAATTAAACTTCCATGTAAAATCTTTATTTCTGAACTTCTTGATGCTTTTGAATTTCTTTGAACAAGGAAGATCTTACCTTGACTTAAACAAAGAAACTACCTATGAAAACAAAAGCCCCGACCCCGAGGGACAGTGTACGCACAAATCGACATACATATCCTTCAAATTTAACAAATAGTTGAATGATCGTCTTATTTTGACCCGAGTTCAATTAGACTGAAGGTTGTCTTCTAATGGATCCAATACACCTTGAGTATTGGGTCATCTTAGGTTAATGCACATAATAGAGGGTTTTGGTTTAGCTCTAACTTAAGTAGACTAGAGTGGCCTTGAAAAGAGACCAAATTACCCGAATCGGACAAACTATGGAGCGAAATATAATAAACGACATTGGATGACCATAAGTCAACTATTCGTTTATTACTTCAAAAAAATGCTAAAGGTATTTTTCTGAAGGACAGACATGGAAAACCACGTAATCACCTTTATCCTAATGAATTATATTCATCATTTGGCGAAAATTATGTCATGAAATGCAATATGATAGTAATATATTCAAAATTTAAACAAATAATTAAAATTAACAATTAATACAAATAAATAGTTACCCAAACAATTAAATCCTTTTGGTTAGAACCTAGACGAATCCCAGCAAAGTCGTCATTTTGTTACGATCCGATTTCGTCAAAGTCGATTTCCCAAATTTGGCAAGTTATAAATTTTTCCAAAAACGTAATAAATTTTCCAAAGTTGTAAAATCGACTTCGAAACCTTTAGTTTTCAAAATCAGGTTGTAACAATAGTTAGTGAATGACCACATGCATGACTACTAATATTTTTCTTGCTTTCTTTCTTTCTTAAAAACAATGAAATAAAATAAAATATATAAACAAAAAAAAATCAAATTTGTCCTATATATTTATTTTGAAAGAATCATTTATTTGACTAATTTACATATCATTTATAAGATTAATAGAGAACTTTTTGGTAGTACGTTAATTATAGATTTCTTTATTCTTAATAATGAAGTTAGTAAAAAATATAGACTTTCCTATCAAGCTCTCTTCTTAACTAAAATGATTGATTTTGTTTACAAAATCGTAATCTAACAATTTAGTTTTTATTTTCTATCTAAAGTAGTCAATTTTGACTTAAGAATACTCATCAGTAACATAATTGCTTTTCTATTTAAAGTAGTCAATTCGAGTTTAAAATTTTTTATTTGTTTTTCTATCTAAAGTTGTTGATTCGAGCCATAGATTTCTCATCAAACAACAATAAATTTTTTTGCATAAACAACAACATTCAATATGGAATATATTTTTATTACAATATCAACTAGGATTTCTTTGTAATTGAACTAGTGAAACATGAATACTAAACATAACAATAGTTGATGTACTGTTTTATAGGGAAACTCACATTACCTTAAAATCTCGATCGATAATTAACATTTATCAGTATGTTTTATTATTTGTTTCATCACTCAAAAGAATTTTTGTTAGTTAAAAATCCATAGACAGATGAACAAGTTCTAGAATTTGTTTCATCACCCAAATCATTTTCCTGGGCTACAAAATTTTATGTAATTTCACAATTCTAAAGAACTCTCAAATAGTAACCACTTTAATTTTTTGTATTATTGAAGATGGCTCAACTAAACTAAATTCAAAGTTGGCGATGTCAAATGCAATAATTATGTGATTTGGTAAGACAATGAACCTATATTGTTGAGCATTTAGTGGATCACAATCGGATGATTAACACCTATAGTTAGTGAATGATCATGCACATAACTATTATTATTTTTTCTCACTTTCTTATTTTTTTAAATAAAATAAAACATATATACAAATAAAATATGTCCTTTATATTTATCTAAAAAAAATTATTTAAAAAATAATTTTTTTTGACTGATTTGCATCATTATAAAAATTAATAGAAAACTTTTTGCAAGTTTGTTAATTATATAATTATTTATTCTTATCATTAAACTTAGTAAAAAATATTGACTTCCCTATCAACTTCTCTTTTTATCTAACTTGTTCCATTTGGGTCTAAATATTCTGATGAATAACTAGTTTCTTATCTATCTAAAGTAATCAATTTTGGCCTAGAAATACTCACCAAACACATTAGAGTAATTTTCGTAGATGTCACTCATGTTTGGAGAATTATTTAATAATATCACTCTTGTTTGTTTTAAAATTTTAATATCATCCAACTATACATATTTTTCTCCAAATATACTTTATACAAAAAGATATCTTTCTCTCTCCTATGTGACATTATTTCTTCTCTACTAATAATTAAAATAATAAACTTTTTAAATCAACATTTCTGATATACTCGGTAAAAATAATAATAACATAAGTCAAAGTGAACATTTTAAACAACTCATTTTTGTTTTTTTATTATTACGGTTAACACTAATTATTTATTCTAAATCATTTTTCAAATCATTCATCATTTAAGTTCATATAACATGTGCAAGGTTACATTAAAAACAAGAAAAAGTGAGGGGGGAAAAAGTAACGCTAGAGAACAATTTTCACGTGCTCATAAAAAATCAAGAATATTATATCAACTTACTCTTTCTACTGATTTTTTTGGCTTAAGTTGTTAAAATTACATAAATAAAGAGAATAATTTTAGGTTAATTTTCTGTGTATTACTCTTGTGAAAATACTATTACATTTATACAGGTAAGATGGAAAGAAATACGGAAGCAGATAAGGAAATGGCTGTACAGGATATATTACTAACATAATTAGTCTATTTTGTTCCTATAATTATTCTGCTAAATATGGATATTTTCTACACTCCCCCTCAAGTTGGGCACTCGAATTTCCAATGCTCAACTTGCGCAAGACATTGCTAAGAGCTTCAGTACTAACAGCCTTGGTTAGGATGTCTGCCAATTGATCTCTTGATCGAACAAATGGAAGTTAGATAACCTTGTCTTCTAACTTGTCTTTGATGAAGTGTCGATCAATCTCAACATGTTTTGTTCTGTCATGTTGGACAGGGTTTCCAGAAATACTTATTGTTGCTTTGTTGTCGCAGAATAACTTGCAGGCTATTTTCTGAGGAAAACTGAGTTCATTTAGCAGTTTTCTAATCCATAGGATTTCAGTTATTCCTTTCACAATTCCTCTGAACTCAGCTTCCGCACTTGACAGGGCTACTACCTTTTGCTTCTTGCTTCTCCAAGTTACAAGATTCCCTCCTACCAAAGTGAAGTATCCAGAAGTGGATTTCCTTCCATCTCGGTCTCCGGCCCAATCTGCATCGGTGTAGGCAATTATATCGAGGCTATCATTTCTTCCGAAGTAGATCCCGGTGCTGCTTGTACCCTTTAGATACCTCAGAATCCTCATTACTGCTGTCATGTGATGTATTTGAGGTAGATGCATGAATCTACTCACTACCCCCACTGCATATGCAATATCTGGTCTTGTGTGGGCTAGATAGATGAGTTTCCCTACAATCTTCTGATATTGTTCTCTGTCGGTCGCCTTTGCCCCTTCTATGATCTGAAGACCATGATTTGCTACAATTGGAGTGTCAGCCGGTTTACCACCTAACATTCCAGTTTCAGTTAAAAGATCGAGAATATACTTTCATTGATGAATAAAAATCCCTTGCGTGGATCTTAGGACTTCTATACCAAGAAAGTACTTTAAGTTTCCTAGATCTTTCATCTCAAATTCTTGAAACAAATTCCCCTTTAAGGTAACAATTTCTTCCTCATCATCTCCAGTGATGATCATATCATCTACATATATAATTAGACAGGTGATTTTCTGATTTGCCCTTTTTATGAATAAGGTATGATCAGAATTACTCTGTCTGTACCCAAATTTCTTCATAGCCTTAGTGAACCTTCCAAACCAAGCTCTTGGAGACTGCTTTAAACCATACAGGGCTTTCTTCAACTTACATCCTTCTCCATCTTTAAAGTCATGAGAATATCCTGGAGGGGGTTCCATATAGACTTCTTCTTCAATGCTTCCATGGAGGAAGGCATTTTTAACATCAAACTGATACAAGGGCCAATCTTTGTTTGCTGCTACAGAGAACAATACTCGTATTATGTCTATCTTGGCTACTGGGGAAAAAGTCTCTGAATAGTCGATCCCAAAAGTCTGAGTGTAACCCTTGGCCACCAATCTTGCTTTGTACCTTTCAATAGTTCCGTCTGCCCGGTGCTTAATGGAGAATACCCATCTACATCCCACCTTCTTCTTCCCTTTGGGTAGAATACACTTTTCCCATGTTTGATTCTTTTCCAAGGCAACATATTCATTTTCCATGGCTTGTCTCAACTTCTCATCTTCAAAAGCTTCTTCCACAGTTCTGGGAATGTTTGTTGAGTATAGGGAGGTAGTGAAGGCAACAGCTGTGTTGGACAAGTTTTCATTGCTGATTCTTTCTATGGGGTATCTGGACCGTTGGTCCATATTCCGGGTCATACCTTTTTGGAGGAACACCTCTCGTGCTTCTGGGAGGAAGCTCATATCTGTTTTGACAATTATCACTAGACACAGAGTCAGTAGGAACAGTACATGATTCAGAGTTTACCTCAACTGATGTTGACTCAGGGTGCTCAGTGGTTGTCATTGGAGTGGATTGAAGAGAAGGAGCTGATACAGATGTTTCAGAGTTGACGTCGGTGGTATTGCTTACTTATGTTGGAAGATCATGGTCCATCATTTCTGGATATATTAACCAGCTAAGGTCATCATTCGTAGTCTCCCCCTGAGGACCAGGCTGGGTATAGTAATAGGACTGTTCAAAAAACTCACAGTCAAGACTGGTGTAGATTTTTTTTTGAATGGGATCATAGCATCGGTACCCTTTTTGAGTAACCCCATACCCAATAAAAACACATTTAATGGCTCGTGGTTCAAGTTTATTTCTGATTCTTTTTGGGAGATGAACATAGACAACACATCCGAACACCCGTGGAGGTAAAGAATGATAGGAAGGGATGGAAACATGGGAGGAAAGAGTGTCAAGAGAAGTTTGGTATGCAAGAGGTTTGGTAGGTAGTCGGTTGGTTAGATATGTGGCTGTGGCAATGGCTTCTGGCCAAAAATGGACAGGGACATGGGATTCTAACATAATGGCTCTAGTAATCTCAAGAAGGGTTCGGTTTTTCCGTTCAGCTATCCCGTTTTGTTGGGGAGTATCCGGACAGGTAGTCTGGTGAATAAGGCCATGATCAGAAATAAACTATTACATATCTAAGTTTATGTATTCTCCTCCGTTATCAGATCGAAGAATTTGAGGTTGGGCAGCAAATTGGGTACAGATCATGTTGTAGAAATTTAGAAACACATCATATACTTCAGATTTATTTTTTAGAAAATAAACCCAACTCATACGGGTGAAATCATCCACAAACAAAACAAAATAGGAATATTTATAAAAGGTAAATTCAGGTGCAGGACCCAAGACATCAGAATGAATTAAGGTAAATGGCTTAGAAACATGAGTCGAACTGGGAGAATAAGAGTGTTTATGACTTTTTGCAAGTACACATGCTTCACAATCCAAAACAAAATCAATGTCCTTAAAAGAGGGAAATAATCGTTTAAGATAACTTAAAGACGGATGACCTAGCCGTCGGTGCCACATCCAGATCTGATATTCTGGCGACCCTTGAGCAAGCAAAGCGTTACCCTGTTGAGTCACCTCGTTCACATAGTATAGACCTCCTCGTTCAATACCACGACCAATGATCCGCCCCGTCTGAGCATCCTGTACAATACAATCAGAAGAAGTCATTAGAATTGTACAGTTTAGTTCCTTGGTTAATTGACTAACAGATAAAAGTTTGTGGGTAAGACTTGGAATTAAAAGACAATTTTTTAAATGGATTTCTCATGTAATATCTACATCTCCGGCCTGAGTAATTGGAATGAACTCCCCATTTGCAGTTTGAATCTTAGTACGGGTAGTTGATGTGGAGGAAAGAAAATCGGATGGGTCGTATGACATAGTGTCCATGGCCCCACAGTCAAAAATCCAATTGGACTTGTTGCACATGAGACCCATACTTTGATTTTCCGTGGGTTTATTGTATAATTGGGCTTCTGATTTATGGGGCTTTTGATTAACAAGGGCTAAAGGTTCTGATTTTTTAGGGCTTTTTGTTTTCCCTCACCCTCATTTCTAGAGGACGGCTCCTCTAGACCTTTTTCTCTTCCTCTTCCCGTCGATTCCTCTGTCTTCATCCATGGTTCACCAGAAAATTTGGTGAACCCATCCTTGCCACTCGTACCTGTTCGCCTGTCGGTGACACTGGTTGACGAAGCCTCGCTGGTACCTGTTTGCCAGTCGGTGACAATGGTTGACGAAGCCTCGCTGGTCGGTTCTCCTTCTCTGATGGCGGCGTTAGCCTTGCCGCCGATCTTTGTTACCTTGGTGGCGGCTTTACGCTGTCTCAGGTCCTCCCACCATTCTGGGTAGCCAATGAGCTTAAAACATCCTCCCTTGGTGTGTTTGGTTCCTCCGTAGTGGCTGCATTTAAGGTGAGTTTTGTCCTCTCGCCGGAATGAAGAATCTGACCGGCTAAATGAAGAATCTGACCGGCGTTGAGTGACAAGACCACTTCCGATCTCTGAGGGACCTCGTTCCAGTGATGAGTTGCCGGTCATTATACCACGACGAGCAATTTCTTGTCTGATGGTGGCATATGCGGCATCAATGGTTGGAAGGGGATCTAAATTCAGAATGTCTCATTTTTCTTTGTCAAGTGAATCATTCACACCAGCCAGAAACTGGTACAGCCTTTGTCGTTGTATAAACGAGTTGAACAGTGTGATGTCTTCTGCACATTTCATTGGGTTCGGCATTCGTCTATCGATTTCTTTCCAGATGGTATTTAATTTGCTAAAATACACCTCTATCGTGTCTATCCCTTGTTTCATAGAGGTTGCCTTTGTGTTCAGATCATAGATCTGCAATTCATCTCTACCGCTACTGAGTAGAGTTTCGATGCCTTTCCATAAATCTCGGGCAGTTTTGTAGTCCAAGAACTGATTCACGAGATCTCCGTCAATATTCTCGATGATCCACGAAAGGACCATCGAATCTTTTTGAGCCCATTGCTGGTATCCTGGATCGTCTGGTGAAATGGGGTTGACGATGATGTGATTGAGCCTTCCCCGGCCACCAATTGCTATCTGCATCAGTTTACACCATTTGGTGTAATTGGTAAAGTTCAATTTTTCCGCGACTCGCACTGTTTGTGAAGTCCCTGGTTCGATGTTGGTTGAATTTTTGTTGAGTGTTTGAAACATTTGAAACAGTTGTTGCATATGTTCCTTAGAAATAAGCTGGTTAGGATTTTCCGGTGGGTTTTCCGATGGGTCTTCCATTTCGGTAGATCCCGGTAGATGATGAGTACGAAAAACCGTCGAAGATCGACCTTATGGCTCTGATACCATGTTAAAATTACATAAATAAAGAGAATAATTTTAGGTTAATTTTCTGTGTATTACTCTTGTGAAAATACTATTACATTTATATAGGTAAGATGGAAAGAAATACGGAAGCAGATAAGGAAATGGCTGTACAGGATATATTACTAACATAATTAGTCTATTTTGTTCCTATAATTATTCTGCTAAATATGGATATTTTCTACATAAGTCATACACAGACACTTAAAGTTGTCCGCATATTTCACTTAGACACCTCAAGAAAGGTTTGTACCTATTAAACACTTATATTGTTCAAAATAAAAATCTATTAAACATTTTTGTTGACATGGCAAAGAAAGTGCACCACACATTTATTGAGCGCGTGAGAGGGGTATTTTAACGATTTTTTTTATCTCTCTTCTTCTTCTTCCTTCTTAAAGAGTAACTTTTCCAACCCTACCACCATTTTCAACATTTTAGAAGAGGGGAATCATGATCAACCAAAATAACTTAATGAGGAAAGAGAACAAGAAAACTGCAAAGAAATACAAAAGAGAAAGAAAACATACAAAAGAATCATGAGGTTAGCTAGTGAGATCAGTTGTTTTATCAATTAGATCTGTCATTTTCAATCGATCACCTCATCGGAACAATCCCATCTAAATTGCAATAAGTAATTTTTTACCAGCAATTACACAAGACCCACAAAAGGAAACAACTAAAAAGATCCAAAACAAGTTAAATCACACTTGATTTTAGGATTCAATGGGCATTACAGAAAATTGAATCTTGGTTAATAAATTCCATTAACTTAATTTTTCCGGCCATGGTGGGTAAAAATTCATAAATTTTCGACAAAACCCTAATTATCCTCCTTGTACCAACATTAAACAGAGAAGAATGTTATTGTTTAAGGGGTGTTAAAGTTGGAATGACGGTGGAGGAAAAGAAGGAATTGCCATGGGAGGGTGGGTTATTTTTTCTTTAGAATTCTTTTTAATTTTTTTAATTAGTTAAATAGATCAAAATAGTTGTCTTTTAAAGTTTCATTTTTTAAATAATTTTTTGGACTCAAATACCACGTGTCATCATTCAATTTGTCATTCTGTCATGTCATCGCCATGTCATAGCGAATGTATTACACACATTTCAGTTTTTTTGTTGATTAACAAAAATATGTCCAATAGGTATTAATTTTAAGGGGCATAGGTGTTCAATAGGTACAAAGTTTAGTTGAGGTGTTTAAATGAATTATGCGGACAACTTTAAGGGGTCGTCGATGACTTAAGCCGATTTTTTTCTAGCAACGACACCCTTTCTTCATGACGTTAAAAATAAGTATTCATTTGTTACTTGTTTACTTTAGAAAATCAGGTAATAAATTATTTCTTAATTCCTAATTCACTCTTATTATTAATTTTGCAAATGCAATTTTCAAAATATAAAATTTATTATTCTAATAGAATTGTTAAGTGATATATCAAATTAATATGAACAAGTAAAGATGTAAAGATGGACAGAAAAAATAGAAACTAAAAGTTTTCAGTTTAAATTTTTTAAAAAAATAATATGACATGAATCCGATTAAAAGTGTGCACTTTGCATATTGTTTAAGAAATTAAAGAAACTATGATTTGAAAAATAATTTAGAAAAATAATTAATGTTAAATGTAATAATAGAAAAAAATGTCTATCTCTTAATATATTAAAGTAAAAAAACAAAAAAATGACAAATAATTAAAAATTATTTAAATTTTACTGAATAACATAAAAAAATAAGAAAAAAAAAATGTGACATGACATCCAAGAGAGAATAATATTTCTTTGTGTCAAATACATTTTGAGAAAAATATGTAAAGTTAAGTGATATTGGTTTTAAAAAATTTATAGGTAATATTACTAGGTAACTTCTGAAACATGAATAACTTTCTAGAGAAATTACTCACAATATAATTATTTTTCTATCTAAACTAAGCAATCCGAACCTAAGATTTCACGATTATTTTTCTCTCCAAAATAGTTGATCCGAGCCTAAGATTTCTCATTAACAACATAAAGATTTGACCGTTAAAAATTAATTAGTTTTGACTTGAAATTTGCATATACTTATTGGGTAAACGTATTTAGAACGCTTTTGGCCAAAATTAAATATTTTATATATGTACTTATTTATTTTTTCAAAACTAAACTATTCTTTCTTTAATATATGCACATGTTTATCATATCTCTTGTAAATTGAAAATCATGCCTAATAATTTTTTGTTGAAGTTTCTTTCAAGAATTTTATTTTTTATTTTTACACACAAAAAAATCCTTTATTAGACCATATATATCACCCCTTATAGTGGCTCGATGCTTGATTATATGTTAATAATCATGTTAAAATATGTCATCTTTAACATCATCTTTTATTCAAACAATATTAGTTAAAATTTCTTATAGGCATTTTCAAAAATAGGTTTAGTTGAGATTATTATTTTTCTCTATAAATTTTATATTAAAAGTACACTAACTATGATTTCTTTTCACGATTTAACTTAGAACGCTTTAAGAAATTATTAGATAAATTATCTATATGCATACTTGTTTTTCCATTATTCCATTATTCTCTACCAGTTTTAAAATTTTTCAAAATCTCTTATTTTACTTTCAAACCCCCCAAAGCTGGATACGTAAATCCTAACTCTCCAACATCAATATTTATCCCTTTCTTATTTCATTTCACAAATCTCTCCTTATTTTTAGTCATACAATTATGATAGTTATTTTCTCATTCACATTTGAAATTCAAAAGCAGTCTCTGTTATGTATGTTAAGGATATTTTTAGATATAAATTTTAAAAATGATATTTATGAGGCTTTACTTCAAAACTTATAATAAAATAAAATGAGTGAACTTCAAATTTTCAACAATAAAACATAAATTAGAAAAAAAAGAACAAGTAACAGTAGTAATTATTATTTGGTAATAAATTATATAATATTTGTTAATTTTTCATAATTTGAGTTGGTTATAAACTCTAACAACTAATCATTTATTGAAATTGATTAGGATTCTTATATTATTATTTATTTTTTCCGTCGTCTCATAATAACATTAGTTTCAGTTTCATCAAAATTTCGTTAAGTCTAATATTTACCTCTTTTTCATGTGTTTTTCATAATCATATTTCTTTAATGAATTGTGTTTGTTCATATATTTAATAGATAGCTTAATTCTTATTTATTGTAATACATTTATAGATACACTTTATTTCTGCTAACATATATCCTTCTTTCGCAACCTTATTGTCTCGGATACATTATTATCAACTACAAAATGATACATTATGTAAGTTATACATATCTTTGAAGGCAAACTACACATACTTATCAATTTTGTCACGACTGGAATCCAGACCCCAGACGAGACCGGCGTCGTTGACCTCTCAGAGGTCGCAAACAAGCCTACTTACGTCATTCTTACTTTACATAGGTTAATTTTAGCGGAAAATTTGAAATTTTTTATTCATTAATCATACTTGTTAAACATTCTTTATATTTCATAATCGTTCATCATCAACCATCTAACAATTAAGAGATAAGCAACTGAAAGAAATAATTCATTAAGTATTAATTGTATATCGGTCAAAATAACCCCAATACAAAGTCTGAACCAAAACAGTAAAGAAACACTAGTGGAACATGCTCCACTAGCTCAACTCTAAACTACGCTAGAATGTAAAACAGTAGCATCCTCGAAGGCATGAGGACCTACAAAACTCCGGATGAATGCTGACGTCCGGATAGCTGCAACAACGAACCTGTAGCTCTACCGTCCACCTATGTCTGCACCTAAAAGTAGATGTTTGTATGGAATTAGTACACACTTGTACTAAGTATGGGTATATGCAAGCATACACCAGGGACATGCATGAGAAAGAATAGCTCTTTCCGAACAACATGATTTTTTTGAAAGTCAGGTCAGTGGACTTGCCAAATTGAGATTGGAAAAATTATGCCATGAGAGTGACATGCATCATTATCATTATCGTACTACACACAACACATAACATCTTCATATAACACATAACATATAAAACATAGTTTCTTTCATATTTTTCATTCATATACCATGAGACCTTATTATCATAGACTTAACCTTAAGACTTTCCAAAATGAGGGCTCAACATATGGGACCTCAACTAGGGAGCCTTCTTTAGCAAACACAGAGTCTGCTTCATTTCTTCATACGTATTTCATTTCAATTCATTCATAGGCCAGTGAGAACACCAGCTATACCTAGGATGTAGTTTAAGACTTTCATCGGGTTTGCTGTGCAATGATCAGGAATAACCTAATGTCATTACCTGAATCTAGCTCACCTTTTGATTATCCTATCCCAACACATTAGGTATCATTCATTTCTTTATATGATTCATTTGAGGCTGGCCTCATTCATTCATTGGGAACTTTCACTTTAACCGACATACATCATGTGAGCATCATGAAATCCAGTGTCTTCCCCACACCGAAAAGAGGTGGAATCACCGGCCAAAATGATTCAATAAGATGTTAGCGTATATGGAAATTTAACCCCGCCAGACCCCTATAGTGGCAATATAGGTTCAAAGATTAGGATATGTATGGAGACCCATACCCGGCAAGCCGGACAGTCTCATCTCATGAGAGTTACGTGAACCTCCACCCTTCTCGAAAGAAGGCATCACCACTCATAGCTAGCCTATCGGTGCTCAGTATAAAGTTCCATTACATTCAACTCATACATCATGGAAGCTGGCTTCTAGTATGAGGACATCATAGCTCAATAGATGATTTCTCATCTCATCATTAGTATTAAGTGTTTTAAACTCAATATTTTCATTAGAGTGTTCATAGAGACTGGTCTCTTCATTATCTTACACTCTCATTGGTGAGTACGTATTGGTAACATTTACTTAGGCTCATTTGATTGCTCTCATCATATACATTAGCCTCACATCATGATAGTCACCACATTCTTCATTATTAGCCCCTTTATTTTTCATAGTTACTCACCTCTTATTACGTGAACGTTCATTTCTTCATTTCATAATTCATCTCATCATATGCCAATGCACTTGGCCATTTAGTATATCTTAAACTCATACTTAATCCTCCTAAGGTTCATCATTTCCTTACGTTCATCTTAGGTTCACTTAATTTTTGAACGTATGTTAGACTTATGTGTCTATGCATACAAGCCATGGGGCTTCATTCGTAGTTCGTTAAGTGATTCTTATTTTCCTAAGATCATGTATTACAAGACTTATGTATCTTGTATATATACCAAGATCTTGATTTTTGATCTAAGTAGATGGCATTATTCTTGAATATTTTACTCACGTATGACTTTATGTATCAATACGAAGGTTTGGGTACGGGAACCCAAATCTTGAATCACTTGGATATCATTATATTTTTCATTGATTTTATTTCTAATGTTCATAATATTAGAACTCTAAATTAAATCTCAGCATTTTCATGAATTAATTAATTCTCTATTTTAATTAGAATTCTAAATTAAATCTCCATATTCACATAAAAGAATTAATTTTCTATTCTAGTTAGAATTCTAATTTAAATCTCAATATTTACATAAAAGAATTAATTTTCTATTTTAATTAGAATTCTAATTTAATTTTTTTTTCCCCATTAAATTCGCCTCATTGGGGAGGTTGTGGGTTCGAACCCCCACAACCCCCTTATTTTTCCTCTCTTTTTCGCTGAAGAGGAGGCTGTGAGGTGGTGGGTTCGAACCCCCACAGCCCCTCTATCTTTTTTTTTTCTCTTTTTTCGTACACTGCTACAGTCATTGAGGTCGTGGGTTCGATTCCCATGCCTCACGTTTTATTTCTTTCTATTTTGTTCTTTCCCTCGCGTGTACATGGAGGTCGTGGGTTCGAATCCCACGCCTCTCATTTAAATTTCCTGATTTATTCCCTTTCTCCTCTCCCCCAGGTCGCGTGTTCGAGCCCTGTCCCCAACAATTTTTTTTTCTTACGCGAATTACTACTACCTCGCGGGTGAGGTCCCAGGTTCGAATCCTGGCGGCCTCATTCCTTTAAAATTTAATAAATTTCCAGATTTCCTTCATTAAACTTTAGTCTAAATTAAAGTTGCATTATTGCTGGAATTTTTGGTCATTTTTCAATTCGTTTTCATCAATATTTTCACTTGAATTCCTAAGAAAATTCGTAGACTATTTTAACACATTTTAAGTGCATCTTTCATGGGTTTGTTTGGCTAAAAGATTGTTAGTCAATTACTATATACTTCATCATAATGAACATCATATTGTACACCCATTATACACATAAAATACACAATAAATGCAATCATATTACATTAAACTTTTGGAGCATTACATAGAGAACCTCATTCACCGTAACATACTTACACAAAATTTCAAGAAAAACATGGTTGTCATTCATACGATTCCAAGTACACAAACATAATCATATTCATCGCGAAAACATAATATACACCTAAATCTACCAGCAATCATACCCAACCTAAAATTCATTGGAAGCTAGTGACAAGGACATACAAAAGAGAACAATCCTAGTTTTCGGAATGAATATCTTGAACCTTAAGGGGTCTCTTGGGAAAGGGACCAAGAGAGAATAAACCCATACCTTAATCGATGTTCAAACTTTGATGTTTCTGCCCGAAAAACTCCTCCAAACCACTCCCAATTCACTTCAACGTACACCTCACTCGACGAACCTCTCTTAGCCTTGAGGTTTTGATTACTTTTTCTTTTACTTAATAAGTCATGTGAGTTCTTCAAGCGTGAAGAACTGTTGGTATTTGGCAGAATAACGTGAGAAAGATGGAGAACGTGAGAGAGAGAGTTAAGAAGCGTGAAAAAGAGAGAACTATTAGGATTAGGAGACTAATTAAAGAATTAGTCAAATAACATTTAAAATAAATAAATACAAATCTGTTTTTGATTTATTTATTTATTTATTCATTTAAAATGTGAAAGGACCATTATGCCCTTAAATACCTATTTATTCTTATTTATATAATTATTTTTTTTGAATCGTTACAAATTTAAAAGAGATACATACATATTAATGTATGATGCAATAATTTTTTTTTAGATATAAACGTAAATTCGAATTTATACTAAGTGTATCAATTACATAGCAACTGCCACACAGTAATGTATCGATCTCAAATCTTACATCGTATGAGCAACAATTACTAATTTAATGTATCTAGTATAAATATAATAATTATTAATTTAAATGAAATGTATAAATAGTAATGTATCATGCACTAATTTTTTTAGATATGTACGTAAATACGAATTTATACTAAATATATCAATGACATAAAAACTACCACACAATAATGTATCGATCTCAAAATTAACATCTTATTAATGTATCCAGTATAAATGCAATACTTATCAACTTAACCAAGATACATAAATAGTAAATGTTAAGTAGCAAGATTTATGATGTATATTCTCAATTTTTCGATAATTTTGAATCAAAATTGAAAGAATCTTCAATAAATTAGAAAAAGAAATTTGAATCTCTACATTTTCAACAATTTTGAATCAAAATTGAAAGGATCTTTGCTGAACTAGGAGAAGAAAGAATCTTGAATGTCAATTTTTTTGATAATCTTGAATCAAAATTGAAAGGATCTTGGATGAACCTGAAGATTCAAAAGGATATCGTTTGTCCAACAAAAATTCATCACTTTTATATCTTTCATAACTCACATCGCTTACCCAAAATTTCGACAAAAATATTTTGAGCCAAATCTGAAAGGTTTCTTCATTGAGAGATGAGAGGGGGGGAAGTGGCGGAACCAAAATTTAAATAAGGGGGTTCAAAATTCATAGTAATAGACACACGGAGTAGTCGAAGGGGGTTCAACATCTACTATATATACATAACATATTATTTTAACCATGTATAAATAGTATAATTTTCCGTCGAAGGGGGTTACCAAGGTGGCTCTGCCCTTGGGGGGGGGGGGGGAGAGGGGGGAGCAATTTGAAATTTTGAATTTCTTCATTCTATAAGGATTTGCCTCTGTATGATTGAGAGTAAGAAGAAACATAAGCGTAATTTATAGGATTTAATTAATTTTAGATTTTATTCCTTTTTTAGCGCAACAGGAAAAATTTTCTTGTATTAGAATAAATGTATCCAGAAGGTATAATTTTAAGGGATTATTGTAATTAGAAAAAAATAGATGTAATTTACTCTTTACATCGTAAGTTATACAAAAATATTTATTCCTCCAAACTGCATAAAGATCTAATTCATGCACCAACTTAATACGTAAGAAACGTGATGGTTTTAATTAAAAAAGGGATTTTCTCAAATATGCCATCGAATTTTTTTTAGAAAAAAAACTCAGTTATGTCATCCGTTAAAATTTTGGCTCATTTATGTCATTACTGTTAAAGAAAAGACTCGTTCATTGCCATTTTTTAACTCCGGTTTTGCAAAACCACTTTTTACGTCACAAACAAAGTTTAACACTTTTGAATTAAAGTATGGATCAAATGTACTCTTTTTGATTGTTCCTCCTAACACCAAGAACACATGGACAATATAAACAACTTCCAAATTTTCAACATATTCAATTCTTCATGAAATCATCTCAAATCACTGCTGCATCATTAATTTCATTTTTGTAAAAAGTAAAATTCTAAAATCATTTGTAGAGTTTAAAAGTTCACCATGTATTAAAAAAATATTCCAAAATAAACAAAAATCAGTCCCAAAGTTTAAAATTTTTGCTTTCGTTCATGTTTTTGAAGTTGTTTTAGACATTAAATATTTATTCCTTTGTTTTTTTTGAATTCATGTTCAATATTTCTAATGATTTGAAGTTTTGAAGAAAATTATACCATTAAAGAATGAGAAAAGACATAAAGGCACCATCAAAGTTGTCTCGTATTTGCATAAAGACACCTTAACTTTCAAAGTGTCCTATCGCCTCACTGAACTATTTAATATCTTTATAAATGGGTCATTTTGACCTGTTCCCTCATCTATGTAGTGGCGCGTGTTGCTCACTCTAATGATATAATTCAACCTGACCCGACCCTATTCTTTGAAAAAAAAGTTCTTCTCTTTTCCTTTTCTTCTCTGTTTTGCATGAACCTTCAAAAACTTTCCATTAATTTTTCTTCATTTGATTTTTTTTTTCAGTTATAGAGTTAGATGACAACAAGATTTTGAATGTCGAATTGCTTTTTGTTGCAACCCTTTTAGTAGCAAAGCTCATATCTACACTAGTTATGCCCAGATATAAGTAGTGTTTGCCTCCAGTAATTAAGGCATGGCCTATTGTTGATGGGTTTAAACAAAAGTATCCAAAGCTTGGGAGTGTTACTTTAAATTTATTGAACAAGAACATCACATTCTTCATTGGTCCAGAAGTTTCTGCACATACTTTCAAAGCTCCAAAAACAATATATCTTTCTTCTTCTTCATCTTTGATTGAGCATTGTAAGATTTCTAGTGATCTCATCGTTTGCAGATTTCCTTTTCATCCAAATTACCAAAATACATATATATATTCAAAAGATTTTTTTCCAGTTTTGATCACATAATTCTACGAATTTAAAGTTTAATTTTTTAAATTAAATTTTGATGATTTGCAAATCGAACAATGGATTTAATGAAAGTATTCGACCAAACGGTTCGCGAAATGTAATTCCTTTTACCCTCTTAACCCTTTTACCAACAATTATGTCTTTCTTTGGTCGACCAATCTCAAAATATTAGGCTACCAACCATTATTTTGGTTTAAATTTGAGGAAGATGACATAAATTGATTAAACAATTAATAATAAAGAAAAAATAATGACACATGGCGCTTTTAAATTGGTCCATGACAGTGAATATACTGCATGACACGTCTCATGTACGTGATAACAACCCATACTAGGGAATGGGTCAAAATGGCCCATTTACAAAGATATTAAATAGTTTTATGGGGTAATTGGACACTTTAAAAGTTAAGGTGTCTTTATTCAAATACGGAACAATACTGATGTGTCTTTATGTCTTTTCTCTTAAAGAATTTTGAAGTTTTAAAATTTTAAAGAAATTAAATTTCAAGTAGGTCTAAGTAGGTTAGTTTGCATTCGCGCTCAAAAGATATTAAGTTTTGGTATCTAGCTTGGAGGGGAACTACTATTGAATTTTGAGGTAATTTCATTAAGAATTAAAGAAGTTTGAAATTTGAGAATTGTTAATGTTCTTTATATGTTCTTGGTGTTCTTAAGAAAGAAATGAGAAAAAGAGTAGACTTGATCCAAAAACTTCAATTGAAAAGTGTTAAAAGTTATTTTGGGGGTAAAAAGTGGTTTCACAAAAACAGAGTTAAAACAATAACTTGAAAGAGTCATTTCTTTAACAACAATGACATACATGAGCCAAACTTTTAGCGGATGACATGGATAGATCTTATCTAAAATTTCGATGACATATTTGAGCCTTTTTTTAAAAAAAAATAATTCAATAAACTAATTACAGAGGAGGAAAGTGCTTCAAAATATTCAGAGATCTCCAAAATATCAATTTCAAACTCTATTTTTTCTCTATCCATTGGGCAATTTATAGTTTTTCAGAATTTGTCCCAAAAAACTCAATGCATGTCTCATTCAGCAACATTAGTCGGGCTCGCTGAGCTCTTTCGACGAATCACCAATGGATCTTCAACTCGCATTTTCTTGCTCTAGGCTTCAGGTGTTTGAACCTCAGTCGGCGAGCTCATTTGAGTCTGCCTCATATGGTTTGCCTTTTGAACCATCAGTTTTTTCTCGTTGCGCTGTCATCTTCAGCAATGATCAGCATGATAGTCTTTCTCATCCGGTGAATCACTTTTTCATTTGGATTTGTTGGGTTTTAGCAAGTGTGAATGGGAAAAGAAAAGAGAGAATATGAAAAGTGAGGGAACTACTTTGGAGGGAAAATGAAAAGTCATTTGCAAAATGTAAATGAAAAGTCATTTCTCCCATATCGGCAAAAGAAATAGAAATTGTTGTCCTTATAGAAGGAAACACTTCCATTACTTCTTAAAAGAGCTAAGAAGAAGATGTCCCCTCGCGCCATCGTCGTCGTCGCTCGCTCGGCTCGGCTTTGGCTTTGGATTATGATGTGATTGATTGATTGATAAATCTTTTGGACAAAATTTATTTAATCAGTTTTTGTTAAAAAAATAAATCCTGTTAATATTATCTCTTATAAATTTGCGGGTAACGGTAACATTCCGAAAAGTCGTTACTTATTAAAAAGTAGTTATTTTCCTAACAGACACAATTTTTTGAAAAGTTGTTATTTTTTTTCAAAAGACAAAACTTTCTGGATAAAATGGGTCTGAACAGATTTCACTGAACAGACATGTTCCTTGCTGAAAATGGCTATAAAAGGAAGTCAATTTTTGATTTTTTGAACACTGAAATTTTTTTCTTTCACTGCATTTATTTTTCTCTCAAATAAAATCAAAGTGTCGATCGACTGAGTTTGTGTGACTTGTTGTTGTTCTAAAGTTCGTTGAAGTTAAAGAAGTTTGAGGTACCTCTATTTCTTTAACAGGTTTAATCCATTTTATCTTGGGAGAAATTAATCCATAACCTTGGGTAAAGTGAGGGGATTAAATTTCTTAAGGACACATAGTAGTTTCTGTGGATTCTGATTAGTTCTTGTATTTTATATTTTTTCTGTTTCATCTTATTTCTGTTTCTGTTTATTAACCTTATAAATACAGGTTATTGTAAGAATAACAATCTTAAGAAATTTAAACAGTTTCTGTATTTGAGGTTTCTGGAGAATAAAACCTTTATGGTTTTCTACTCTGCTTGAATTTTTTTAAATTTATTCGATTAACGATTAAAAGAACATAAAAACTTTATCGTTAAATCAGAAACAGTTGATGTAAAGATTTATTCTTTACTGTTAGTATTTTAAATACTTAATTTATCTGCCTGGAACAGTAAGTGCTGCAACAACAACGGTTGCACATAATCGTTCAAATGCTGCCTTAGCACCGGCTGAGAAACCTGCAAAGTTTTCTGGAGTCGACTTTAAGAGATGGCGGCAAAAGATGTTCTTCTATCTCACTACGTTGAGTCTGCAGAAGTTCATCAATGAGAATGTTCCTGTTATGTCAGATGAAACTCCGGCTGATGAACGATTCTTGGTAACAGAAGCATGGACACACTCAGATTTTTCGTGTAAAAATTATATTTAGAGTGGTCTGCAAGATGATTTGTACAATGTGTACAGCAATGCAAAAACCTCAAAAGAACTCTGGAATGCTTTAGAAAAGAAGTACTAAACAGAAGATGCCGGAATGAAGAAATTCATTGTGGCAAAATTTCTGGACTTCAAGATGATAGACAGTAAGACTGTCGTCACCCAAGTTCAAGAATTGCAGGTCATAATCCATGATCTCCTTGCTGAAGGTATAAATTTATTTAATGCCTATGTTAGAAATATTAAGTTTTCCCTTAATACTCACATAACCTTTAATGTAGGATTGATTGTGAATGATGCTTTTCAAGTGGCTGCATCTATTGAAAAGTTACCTCCATTGTGGAAGGACTTTAAAAACTACTTGAAACACAAACGCAAGGAGATGACTATTGAAGATCTCATAGTAAGGTTGAGACTCTAAGAGGATAATAAGGCTGCAGAAAAGAGGTCATGTGGTAATTCAGCAATATGTGGAGTAAATTTTGTTGAAGAAGATTCCACAAAATTAAAGAAAAGTAAGAAAGCATCTGGTCCAAAAAGCAATCCTCCTAAGAAGAAATTAAATGGAAACTGCTTTAATTGTGGTAAACATGGTCATAAGGCTAATGAATGTCGGGGTCCTAAGAAGGACAAGAAAAAGAAGTATCAAACAAACTTGGATGAATTCAAAGGAGAAATGGACGATCTCTGTGCAATGCTTTCAGAATGTAACTTGGTTGGAAATCAAGAGAATGGTGGATAGATTCTGGTGCCTCATGTCATATTTGTGCCAACAAAGAATTATTTTCATCATATACTCCAGCACTTACAGTTGAAAAATTGTTTATGGCAAACTCCGCTATTGCAAAGGTGGAAGGAATTGGAAAAGTCCTATTAAAGATGACATCAGGCAAGGTGGTGACTTTGAATAGGGTCTCATATGTTCCAGAATTGAGAAAGAATTTAGTTTCAATTCCAGTTCTGACCAAGAATGGATTTAAATGTGTATTTGTTTCTGATAAAGTAGTAGTAAGCAAAAATGATATGTATGTAGGAAAAGGTTACCTTAGTGATGGCCTTTTCAAATTCAATGTAATTGCAGTTGATATGAATAAAGATTTTGCTTCTTCTTACTTGCATGAGTCTAAATGTTTATGGCATGAACGTTTGGGACACGTTAATAATAAAACCTTGCGGAAACTGATTAACTTAAATATTTTGCCAAAGTTTGAGTGCAATAAATCAAAATGTCAAATTTGTGTTGAATTTAAGTATGCTAAGCATTCTTATAAATCTGTTGAAAGGAATTCAAATCCTTTAGAATTGATTCACACTGATATTTATGACATGAAGTCAACACCATCACGTGATGGGAAAAAGTATTTCATAACTTTTATTGACGATTGCACTAGATATTGTTATGTCTATTTGCTAAATAGTAAGGATGAAGCAATAGATGCATTTAGGCAATATAAAACTGAAGTTGAAAATTAGTTAGATAAAAAGATCAAAATGATCAAAAGTGATAGAGGTGGAGAATATGAATCTCCATTTGCAGAAATATGTTTAGAAAATGGAATGATCCATCAAACTACTGCTCCCTACACTCCTCAGTCTAATGGAATTGCAGAAAGAAAAAAATCTAACTTTAAAAGAAATGATGAATGCATTACTTATAAGTTCAGGTTTACCACAGAGCTTGTGGGGGGAAGCTATCCTTACAACAAATCAGATACTTAACAGAGTGTCTCACTCAAAGACAAATGTAATTCCATATGAGAAATGGAAAGGTAGAAAACCCAATTTGAAATATTTCAAAGTGTGGGGGTGTCTAGCCAAAGTCCAAGTTCCTATACCTAAGAGGGTAAAAATATGACCTAAGATTGTGGATTGTGTATTCATTGGATATGCCACAAACAGTAAGGCATGTCGATTTTTGGTTCATAAGTCAAAACATCCGGATATTCATGATAATACGGTAATGGAATCAGATAGTGCTGAATTTTTTGAACATATCTATCCGTATAAAACAAGACTTGAGTCATCTAGTGGGGGATCTAAACAACCCAGAGAAGAACCAAAAGAGAATGAACAAAATGAAGAAAGTCCAAGACGCAGTAAACGTCAAAAGACATCAACTTCATTTGGATTAGATTTTGTAACATTTCTTCTTGAAAGTGAGCCTCAAACATTCAAGGAAGCAATATTGTCTAGTGACTCAACCTCTTGGAAGGAGGCTGTTAATAGTGAAATTGAATCAATCTTAAGCAATCATACTTGGGAGTTGGTTGATCTTCCTCCAGGGAACAAACCCTTGGGTTCAAAATGGATCTTTAAAAGGAAAATGAAAGACGATGGAACTATTGACAAATATAAAGCAAGACTTGTTGTCAAAGGTTTTAGACAAAAAGAAGGTCTTGATTATTTTGACACATACTCGCCAGTGACTAGGATTACATCAATTTGGATGTTAATTGCACTAGCTGCAGTATACGGTCTTGAAATTCATCAAATGGATGTGAAAACAGTCTTCTTAAATGGAGAGCTTGAAGAGGAAATTTACATAGAACAGCTTGAGGGTTTTGTAGTTCCTGGTAATGAACAGAAAGTGTGCAAACTTATTAAGTCACTTTATGGGCTAAAACAAGCACCAAAATAATGGCATGCAAAGTTTAATCAAACCATGTTGTCAAATGAATTTAAGATCAATGAATGTGATAAATGTATTTACATTAAAAATACTCCAAATTAGGAATTTATTTTATGCCTATATGTAGATGATATGCTTATAATGAGCAAAGACATTGCTAATATAAAAGCTACAAAGCGTATGCTTGCTAGTAAGTTTGATATGAAAGATTTAGGAGTTGCTGATGTGATATTAGGAATTAAAATTCTTAAAACTCCTAATGGTCTAGCATTGTCTCAAACTCATTATATTCAAAAAAAATACTTGAAAAATTCAAATTTTTGAATTTTAAAAGGGCAAAGACTCCAATTGATGTAAATCTTCATCTTGCAAAGAATAAAGGCGAAAGTCAGTCTCAATTGGACTATGCTAGCGTATTGGGAAGCTTAATGTATGTCATGAATTGTAAATGACCAGACATAGCTTGCGCTATCAGTAAACTGAGTCGATACACAAGTAATCCTAATCATAATCATTGGTTGGCAATGAAGAGAGTTTTGGGATACTTAGATGACACTCAAAACTATGCTTTACATTACAACAGATATCCAGCCGTTCTTGAAGGATATAGTGATGCAAATTGAATTACTGGGTCAACTGAATCAAAATCCACAAGTGGATACGTTTTTACTATTGGTGGAGGAGCAATATCTTGGAAATCATCCAAACAAACATGTATAGCTCGCTCTACAATGGAGTCTGAATTCATTGCTTTAGACAAGGCAGGTGAAGAAGCTGAATGGCTCAGGAATTTCTTAGAAGATATTCCATTTTGGCCCAAACCAATGGCCCCTATATGCATACATTGTGATAGTCAAGCTGCAATAGGAAGGGCTGGAAGCATTATGTATAACGGCAAGTCTCGTCACATAAGACGAAGACATAACTTTGTGAGACAACTACTCTCTAGTGGAATTATCACAATTGACTATGTGAAGTCAAAAGATAATGTGTCCGATCCACTTACAAAAGGCCTAAATAGAGAGGGAGTTGAGAAATCATCGACGGAAATGGGACTATGACCGAGAACAAGTCACCGTGGCGGTAACTCTACCTAGAAGACTGGAGATCCCAAGATCTAGGTTCAAGGAGATAAAACAAAGTCATTGATGACGGTTCAACATTGTCAAAAGATAAAAAATTATTATTATTATTTTATGGTCCATTCTCATGATGAGACAATGTTTAGTAACTAGTATAAAGACATAAGGACTTTTTAATGGTTTCTAAGTTTGATACAGGGAATATCAAATGGTGTATCTATGGGATAACACATTTAGAAATCACCTATGTAAGTGTGAAGTGTAAGCCGCTTCAAGGAGAATCCGGTAAGGCCAGTTCTTTAAGCACTTACTATCCAAGATGTGTTCATGGCTGAAACGAACAAAACAATGAGAACTAAGAACAGTTCAAGGTTTGATTGTGTGACATATGTTGTCTAGGTATACATCAAAGCTCGACGGTTCAAAGATATCAAATCTACCGATTGACCGAGTATATCCGATATATGTTCACTACGGAAAGTTTAAAGGGAAACCTACTTATCCAGATGCGATTAACCTTTGCCTACAAGACGCACAAGTTTTTTCATGCATATGCTTTAAAAATAGCCTTCCCCATTCATGTGGGGAATTGTTGGGTTTTAGCAAGTGTGAATGGGAAAAGAAAAGAGAGAATATGAAAAGTGAGGGAACTACTTTGGAGGGAAAATGAAAAGTCATTTGCAAAATGCAAATGAAAAGTCATTTCTCCCATATCGGCAAAAGAAATAGAAATTGTTGTCCTTATAGAAGGAAACACTTCCATTACTTCTTAAAAGAGCTAAGAAGAAGATGCCCCCTCGCGCCGTCGTCGTCGTCGCTCGCTCGGCTCGGCTTTGGCTTTGGCTTTGGCTTTAGATTTGGCAAATGATGTGATTGATTGATAAATCTTTTGGACAAAATTTATTTAATCAGCTTTTGTTAAATCAAATAAATCCTGTTAATATTATCTCTTATAAATTTGCGGGTAACGGTAACATTCTGAAAAGTCGTTACTTTTCAAAAAGTAGTTATTTTCCTAACAGACACAATTTTTTGAAAAGTTGTTATTTTTTTCAAAAGACACAACTTTCTAGATAAAATGGGTCTGAACAGATTTCACTGAACAGACATGTTCCTTGCTGAAAATGGCTATAAAAGGAAGTCAATTTTTGATTTTTTGAACACTAAATTTTTTTTCTTTCACTGCATTTATTTTTCTCTCAAATAAAATCAAAGTATCGATCGACTGAGTCTGTGTGACTTGTTGCTGTTCTAAAGTTCATTGAAGTTAAAGAAGTTTGAGGTACCGCTATTTCTTTAACAGGTTTAATCCGTTTTATCTTGGGAGAAATTAATCCATAACCTTAGGTACAGTGAGGGGATTAAATTTCTTAAGGACACACAGTAGTTTCTGTGGACTCGGATTAGTTCTTATATTTTATATTTTTTCTGTTTCATCTTATTTCTGTTTCTGTTTATTAACCTTATAAATACAGGTTATTGTAAGAATAACAGGATTTTTCCGACCTGTCCCAACTGTTGTGCACTGTCCATTTAGGTGATACCATGCTCACAAAGCTATCCGGTTTTCTTGTTTGGCGATCATCCTTGTATAGTTTGCACTTACTTTTTTAGCATTTTTGGTCATTCTTTCAATCATTCATCCTTGCCTTGTCCATTTGCCATCATAGCTACAAATCATCAAGATATAAGAAAAAATTAGGCATTGAGGACACTAATTGAGCTAAATAGACCTCAAATCTACCGCTCATCAACAAGGTATGTAGCTTGTTCTGCCTTTGTTTTGATGTTTTTGGATGTTGTCCATCCCATGCACGATTTGTTGTGTTGTTTAGAGTGTTAGTCTGAGGCATCCCTGGATTTTCTTAGCGATGATTCTTTTCTGGGGTTTCAATTTTTTCCTAAATCGAGCATGTTTTAGTTAAATAGAGTCATTGAATAATGACAATTTTTTTATGGATTATATACTATCGAGAAAATATATAAACAGGTCTTATTTAGTTCAAGTAAAATATCATAGATTTGACTTAAATAGTGGTAGTTCATTAGCTTATGCATGCCATGAAACGCGTTTTTGCTCTAAGAATGATCCTCTTCCAAAAATGAAAATTGCATAAAATCCAATTTTATATATTGACATACACTTTTCTTTTTATGACATTGAAATTTCTTGATACTTAGAGTACTTATTTGGGAGTTGGAATAAGAGCTAGATAAAAAGTCTAGTGGCATTATGTGTTAGTATATGTGTGCGATGGAAAACATGTTTGGTTAGTCATACAGCTAACTATCTGAGGATAGCTTAGTTGTAGAGATTAACTTAGACGGTCTTTATGATCATATTAAACCTAGTTAGCCTATTGATTTGAATATAGCTTAGTTGTAGAGATGAACTTAGGCCGTCTTTGTGGTATTAAACCTAGTAAGCATGTATGAGTCATGCGAAACTGAAATAAAATAAATATCCATAGCCTATATGAGTTTTTTTGGAAGTGAAATAAATATACGGAACGATTTTGAAATATTTTGTTTTTTTAATTTTGAGAAAGTCATTATGTTTTCTTAGTGCATTATGAGTAGTTAAATGAGAAAATTAAATATAAGGTATCTCTCAAGTCCTTGTTTAAATTTTGGTGACTATTTTGACCAAAAGAAAGTCAAAGACATTTAATTATTAAACTAAGTTAATTGGGACTGAATTTACATTTTCAAAATTTATAATCTTTTTTAAAGTTCAAAACACCAAATCTTAAAATACAAAATAATTCAAAATTCTCTCCACTTTCTTGGCATTCACTTTCTTCAACTTCTCTTCTTCATCTTCTTTCTTCTCTTCCAACTCAAACGTCACTTTCTCAAATCTGCTCCGTCGTTGCTCTCTATCGACTTCCTACAACTTCTTCGATTCTAAGCATCAATTTTCTCTCTTCTCACTTCTCAGGTTAAAAAAATTATTTTTGAAAGAAATTAGAGCTTTATAGTTTTAAAGAAAAAGATAAACTTGAATTGTCTTTTCTTTAACAATTTTAGAATTTGATGCTTGAAAAAAAAATATATTCGAAAAAAAATCTTAAAATTTGTTGTTGTTGATCTCGAAAAATCCAAAAAGAAGCGAAATGAGATTTTTTTTGTTCTCCAACATTGTTGTGTAATAGTAATAGTTACTGTAAATTTTGAGTTTTTTGGTAGACATATTTATTATTTGTTATACTCAAACAATTGTTGATATATTTATTGTTGATGTTTGTTTTGTTGTATTGAATCAATTGGTGTTGTTGGTATTCTTGATCTTGTTGGAAAGAATGAAGAAAAGAAAACATAATCAAGATATCATAAATAATTTATTGCCTCAAAAATCAATGCCAAAGTCTTTTTAGAGTTCACATGGTTTTTACTTTAGACAATTCCGACAAAGAGAAAGGTTTTATTATTCTTTACTTATAAACTCCTACATATATGGAATATAAGATCCATGTGGTTAAAATATTTTTAGACCCATGCAACAAGTACATGACAAACTGAACTATTGTTATCTACACTTGGACAAAATTGAAATGCTTAGATTTATTTAATCAAACTGAGCTATTGGCTAATATAAATGATTCTTTGTTCTAATTTATAAGTAGTTATGTTACAATTGGAGAAAGATTAGAAGAGTTTTTCATGGAGTCATGCGTTTTTCAATAGTGTAAGTTAGAGAATCTGCCCAAAAGAACTTGGGTCGTCTTCTCTTTATGTATTTGTTAGTAGTTTCAAATGTGAGAAAGAAGTTTGATTTCTTTTCCTTTTTAGTTATAAAGAAAAAGAAAAACTTGAGTTGTCTTCTCTTTATGTATTTGTTAGCAGTTTCAAATGTGAGAAAAAAATTTGATCTCGCGAAGAGTCCTCTTTGCATCAATTCTATATTCAAATACATTCCTAATTTTTTGATGGTCATCTCTTTGCATAAATTTTTTCTTTTGTTGTTGTTCTAAGTATATTGGTAAAAACATAAGATTGATGTTGTTTAATTGGTGAAATCGAGTGGTGTTTGTAGTGTTTTGAATTTCATTGGTGTCGTAGACAATATTGGTAATAAATATTTTAGTGTTATAAAAATATATATTCATTGTTATGTTATTTTCAAATAAATATCTTATTTGTTGCAACAGATGGGTTATAGGTAGGATGAAGTCAAATCAATAACAATTTTTTTTATTTCTTCCAACATATGACCCATCTGTTGGAAGAAATCAAATTTGTATTTTCTTGATCTGCTGAAGGTTAACAATGCACGTTTTCAAATAAACGTAGTGTATGATTTTCTCAAGTGCGGGATAAATATAAGGGTGATGATGATGATGCTTTGGGGGATAAGAATAAGAAAATGGATGAGATTTGGATAAACTACTCCGGCATGTCAGTTTGTTTTGGCATGAAAGATTTGCCCTCGTAATTCATGAACGCTTATCATATTTAGTTAATCATATTTTGTAATTACATATGACGATATTTATATTTTATAAATATTTAATTATTTTACCATGAATTTCATTTTTATTTTTAAACTTGTAAAAAATTAAATTATAGTATTGGAAATAGACATATAATGCAACAAGTTATGAGTTACTTATTGCAACATATGATACATACAATGAAAGCAATCAACATTTATTGCAATAGGTTATAACCAATTGCATTGGATGACTCATTCGTTGGAAATAATGAAGAAAATATACACATATTTTGCAACAAGTTATAATCTATTGCAATATATTGATGAAGCATTTCATATCAAATATATATAGAGTCGATTGAAATTGATCAAACTCATATTTGTTGCAACTAATGAATCATCCATTGCAACATATGATCATATATACTTGATTATTTTCAACAAATAGGTCATCTATTGCAATTGATAGTACATATTAGACATTTGTTGTAACAAATTTTTATATTTGTTGCAACAAATAATCATATTTATTTGATTATTTTCAACATGTATGTTATCTATTGCAACAAATAATGCATTTAGATTGTAATGAAACTTACTATTTGAAAGCTAATTAGAATTTACTTAGACAGATTCTAGAAAGGCATATAAATAATTTTACTTACCACTATTATGAGTTAATGAAGCATTTTAAATTAAAATAATCAATTGATTACTTTATTTAAGACAAATGCAGTAATGCCTTAAAAAATTAATTAAACTTAGTAATTGAAAGACAATTATAATTAATTAACTTTAATTATTGTTAATTATGAGTTAATGAAACATTGTATATTAAAGTAATCAATTAATCACTTTATTTAAGACATATATAATACATTTAGTTGATCATGTAATTACTTTGTAAAGAATTGAAAATGTAATTGGCCTTATTAATTCAAAGGTAATTATAATTAAATAACTTTACTTATCACTAATTATGAGTTAATAAAGCATTTCAAATAAAAATAATCAATTGCACCTTATTTAAGACAAATCTAGTTAGTTGAACATTAATCACCCTATAATGCATTGAAAATGTAATTAGATTTACTAATTGAAAGGTAACTATAATTAAATAATTTTGTTTCTAACTAATTATGAGATAATGAAGCATTTCATAGCAAAATAATCAACACTTTATTTAAGACAAATATAGTTATTTGATCATGTAATTACTTTATAATGCTTTGAAAAATTAATTAAATTTTTTGCAAAATTAAATTAAACTTATTAATAGAAAGTTAATTATAATTTATTTATAACTAATTATGAGTTAAATGAAGCATTTCAAATTAAAATAATCAATTGATCACTTTATTTAAGACATATGCAGATAGTTGATCATGTAATTACTCTATAATGCATTGAAAATATAATTGAACTTATTAATTGAAAGATAATTATAATAAAATACATATGCTCATCTATTGCAATTGATGCTCATCTGTTGCAACATGTGAATCATTCGTTGCAACAAATGAATTATCCATTGCAATAGATGAGCACATAGCCTTGATTATTTTCAAAGGATAGGTCATCTATTGCAACAGATATATAGTACATATTAGACATTTATTGTAACAAACTTCTATATTTGTTGCAACATATGATCAATTTTATTTCATTATTTTTAATAATGGGTTATCTATTGCAACAAATGACGCAACAGATAATGCATCTGATGCAACATATGCAAATTTTATTGCAACGGATGAGTATACCTAGTTTATTTTTATATGTAATAAATATGAACATATAGAATCAACCAAAATGAGTTAAAATTATCAAAGTCATAACTAAGTACAAAATAGTTATTTCACAATTACAATAATTATGAAGCATTTTGAACCGTACATGTTGTTCTCTTGTTGCCAATATTTTTAAATATCGAACATTTTTTTGTTGAAATGATTCCATGACTCCACGTCTCCTCTTCGTTCTCCTTCTTCCCGGTTTGTTTGGGTCAACATATGGATGAGGTATTTCTCTCTCCAAAATCACTAAAGGAACAATCCAAGAATCTTCAGGAGGTACCAAATTAATTTCCTCACAATATGCAATTCTATATGTTTCCACCGAATAATTTGGAGATGACTCTCTTATTGTAACTGATGACTCACTTGTTGGATACATGTCCAAATTCAGAAACTTATCCAACATGTAAGTCAATTGTTGTAATAAATGAGTCATCCGCTGCAACAAATAACTCATCTTTTGCAATAAATGACTTGCCCGTGGGACAAACTTCTAATTTTGTCCCATCTTGACCTGATACTGCAATATATATTCATCGAATAAACCATCTGTTGCAACAGATAAATTATCTGTTACAACATATGACTCAAATGTTATAATGAATGACTTATTTGTTGCGAAAAACTTCTGTAATTTTCACTTGGTACTATAATATGTATCCAACAGGTATGCCCTCTATTATAACATACGAGTCATCTGGTGCAGCAGATGACTCATCGATTGCAATAAATGACTTATCTGTTGGGACACGATTTTGATTTTATCCCAGCTTGGCATGGTACTGTATCCAACAAGTAAGCTATCTGTTGCAACAAATGACTTAACTGTTGGATACGCGACTGTGAATTATTGAAGAAATATTCAAAGTACCTAAATGAGAAATTAGACTAAAAATCATCAATTTACTTATCAAAATCACATATAATGTAATGTCCAATGGTATAGGAATAAAGTTGGTTTTGATAGCAATAGTAGGAAGAAGAAGAAGAATAGCAAGAAAGAAAAAGGAAAAAGGAAAAAGGTGAGCCATTGGTGTCTTTTTTTCCCCTCCATTTCTTATGGGCCGAAGTGTAAAATAAAAAAAAAACTTGGTATGAAAACTTAATCCCTTTACTCCTTAATTTAAAAGTTATTACCCCTACTCAATAATTAAAACTTGAGTCACCTACACCTAATTTTAAAACTTTTCTATCATCCTTAATTCATTGTCCCTTTTCGTAATTTCATAATTTTTGTGTTCTAAGGATATCAAACTATTTCTCATTCCATTGTGTGGTTAGTGATTTCAAATATTAACGTTTTCTACGTTTGCTTGGGAAAGCAGACTAGGATTTGATAAAAATAGTGAGCAAGAACGATCATGGTGCTAACCCTCACTTAATACATTTTTTTAGGAATAAGTTAAATTCCGTTGGCATATATCAATTATGAACTCATGGCTCTTATCTAAATAACAAAGAAATATTATGAACTATCCCCTGAGCGACTCTAATCTATTGAGATATGGCCCTTCCGCTCGACATTGTCAGATCGTTAAGGCTGCCTTTAGTCCCAGCTTAGCTTGTAGGCAATCTACTCCACCCAAGGAATCCTTTGCTGGTTATATTGTCTTTTGGTGAAACACATCTACAGGTAGAGTAAGTGCACCTATTTTCAAGTCAATACAGCCGTTGGTAACCTTCTTTATCATTTCTTTCCCTACTACTGCTTCTAAAAGAAGATTTGTGGTTGAGAGAGCAACTTCTTTTCATGTCTCGTCTTCTTTTCCAAGTCGATACAGAAGTATAAAATTCAGGGAAAAGGAAGCAAAACAGAACCAACAATATGAGAGCCACACAAAGAAACATGACATTGTGGAATCCGTCCTTCAGCTCAGGCTCGTTTTGATTGGTCCACGGAACCCCTCCCACGTTCATCCCAAAAACTGTGATAAACCAAACCATGTAAGTTATCTAAAACATGCTATGCAAATGTAAAGATTCAAAACGGAAGTTCTACAAGAAGCTATTTTCACGATTTGAACCAATGATATCCTGGTCATATATATATTGCGCTAAGGCTCCATATTTTATGAAAAATAAAAAGGTTTCTTAAGAAATTTCACCTCCAGTTACAACAGACAAGGGGAGAAACATGATGGAGAGGAAAGAAAGATTGTATAGTTTTCCAGTAATTTGGTCAGCCTGCCAGCTTTCAAGACCAGCCTGAATTCCTGTGACACGATTCGCTATAAACCCAACACTTTCCTTTAGACTCTTGAGTTGACCAATTAGCTCTTCAAGGGTGTTGATGTCATCACTGGCAAACCAATCTTTTGAACAACACTTCTCCTTTACTCTTGGAATTACTTGCTCCCCATACGCAATCACCTGCATTAAAAGTAACTAATAACAAATGAAACATATGCCTAGAGTCTTGAGCATATCGAGTATCTGTTTCAACAGAAATCACATGTCTCTTCATCCGAGCAACTCCCTCACGTCTCTTCATCACTTGATATGGTATTGATAGGAATAAGGAATTACGTACCTGGAGGAGGCGCTGTGAGTCAAGATGCACCTTTGGAAATCTTCTATCCTCCAACATTTGTTGCTTTAAGGCAAAACAACCTGCAATGAATACAGAGAAATCATTCGTTTGAATCATCTATAACAAACTCCAACTAACTTTTGAAAATAAAACATGTATAACAGAATGTACCTTTGTCTAATTCCAATTCTACAGAATCCAACTCAATCTCTAGCTTTGTCACAATATCTTGAACATGATCCACATGCCTATCTAAAACGTGAATAACAAGATTCGACACAGATTTAGGCACAGGATTGTCAGCCTCTTCAAAATGATTCTTGGTCAGCAGAAAATCGAGAACATGTTCCCTGATCACAGTTCTACCCCTTCCCCTTTGTTCACCATTACTTGGACTATCCACAATAGGAATCTCTGACAAAAGAGACTCCTTTACTGGGGAAAACCCCAATCTTGGAACGCGACCTAATGACACAGTGATCACCAAATTCTCGGTAACTCTTGCAGCAATTCTAAATGTAAAGTTGCTGGATGCAGGGCCAGGTGAATTAACTCGAAAAACTAGAGCACCATTAACATGCGCGCAAAAGGGTCCATTGCTAACTAGTGATAGAATGTCTTGGAGATTCAGAGGTGGACAGAGTACATCGATAAGATACCGTGCAGATTGTGAGAGTTTCTGGTTCCACTTTGGAAGTTCAACATGATACCAACAAAATTCTTTATCTCTTCCCTCTGATAAATCCCATTCCTTGTCGAAATAATTCCCTTCTCCGTCAAACATATACGCCTTTCGCCTTACACCACCAGAATAATTGTATGAGTTGTCCGGATTATGTGTTTGTGAGGTGAATTCTCTATCTCTTTCCTCTCCCTCTACGATTAGTTCTTCGTGAGTAAGCTCCATGCAGGGGAGGACTCAAAATTTTTACAAAAAGATTTGAATCTTGTGACCTAAAAGAATTTCCGAGTCACTTGAAATGCCTCCATTTTCTGTTCTTGGCAAGGAAGCTCTATCTCCCTAGCTAGCTAACTCGTATACACCAAACACAAAAATTATACAATAAAGTCCAAACAAGTACATACATATAGTTGTTCAATCTTGATATATTTTTAACAAGAAGAAATTTCTCAGTTTTAATATTAGAAATGCGAAGCATTTCACCAAAAAATCAATTCGTCCCTAAAATAACTACCAAAAACTTATATAATCCCACATTTTTATGAAATCTGTTAGTGCCCTCCGGTCCATTTTATTACACCATGTTCATCAATGCAATGTGCAAGCCTTGAAAAAGAATAGTATTAACAAAGAAAGCTTGAATCGACAGGCCAAGAGAGAGAGAGAGATTGATGAAGGAAAAAGCTATGGACCTCTAATGAATAGAGCATATATAGCAGTCTCACTTCCATTCATATTATGTTTGTTAACGTAACAAAAAGATCGGAACTACACTCATTCAATAGTCAATCTCAATAAAAATGTTTTGTTATAATTCTAATATGCTCTCCAAAGTTATGATTCATCCAATAATATTCTTAGAGATTTTTACTTATACAGCCGTTCATCATAATCATAGTAAGGAATATTTATTTTTTGTATGTCCTCAAGCCGCTGTAATTAGTTTGGCCGGAACAACGAGATGTATTACAACATTTTTACATCAAAATAATAGCCTACAAATATATATTTTTGCATATTAATTTATAATAGTATACATATTTATACATAATTTTTTTTATATATATATTTGAGCAACAAGTATAATTAGTTTTTATTGACAGGATAATGTGTAATATAACTTTTACTTTTATTTTCATATAAAAATTCATATTACTGCTAGAGTAACATTACATTTACCGTCATTTTTTCTTAATATAAAATTCATAACCCACTTTTCACTTACCCGCCCAAATAGTCCATCACATATGAGTTGAAAGATTAATTTTAAATATGGTTAATATTTGGGGCCGAAGTCATGTGCAGACCCTTAAAGTTGTCTGTATATTTCATATAGACACCTCAATTATGCCTATAACCTATTGAACACCTAAGCAGTTCAAAAAGTATTCCTATTAAACACAAATGTTGATGTGGCAAAAAATATGTTTTTCACTTCAACTAAGCGCGTGAAATTTTTTTAAATATTATTTTATTTTAATTTTTTCAAAAAAAAAATTGATACTTTTTGCCGCTTGGCATTTAAATAGTTTATTTATTTTAAAATATAATTTAAACTTAATATCAATTGTTAAAAAAAAAAAAAAAAGCACCCACCCCACCCCTTTCAAATTGGCTTTTTCACCAAAGAGAAGAAGACCTGCACATTGTCCCCCCCCCCCCCCCCCCAATTCTATCTCTTTTTAATATTTATTAAAAACAATAAAAATTGAATTGACTAAGTGAATTTGAAGGGAAAAAGAAGAGAGAACATAAAATCGAAAAAATTAGCCAATCGACGTCTATCTGAGTCACCTTTGAACAAATATTATCATTTAAATTAAAATGTGAACCCATTAAAATTATCAAAAATAATATCAAATTGTTTCAATAAAAATAATTTAGGCCCTCTCAATTAATCTTTTCTATCGATTTCAAGAAAATTGAAAGACTCTCTTTCTTTATCACTCTTGTATCAATCGTTGAATATTTTTTTCACTCACGTATTAGGAATAAAAAATAACTATAGAAGCAATTAACAAATATATTGAATTTTATCATTTGAGAAAGAAAATCTTGTTGGAAAGAATATGAAAATGAATAGGGATTCGGTAGGGTTGGACTTCTCATTTATTTATTTTTTAAAAATAGATGGAAAATTTATTTAAAATAATATTCATTTTTTTAAAACATAAATTCTTTTTTTTCTATAGTTGTTGGACCTTACGCCACATGTTATCTTTTAATTTATCATTTTGTCACATTACACACACTTTATTTTTTTAACTTATTATCGAAAAATGTCTAATAGGAACAAATATGAATAGATAAAAAAGTGTTGAAGAGGTAATAGTCTTAGTTGAGGTGTCTAAGTAAATTATGCGGACAATTTTAAGGGGCCACAGATAACTTAAACCTAATGTTTGGGCATATTTTACCCATTAGTTAAAATATGTGTATATTATGGGTAAACTACGGGTCATATATGGTATTGCAAGTTTTCTTCAAATTTTCAATGAACCTTCTGTTAACAAGTTTTAGAAGCGATTTTCAAAACTTTCATATATGGGTCCCTATTAATATTTCAACTCTCGACCCCTACCCTCACCCCGCCCTAAAAAATTTAAAATTCATTTAAAAAAATATTTTTTCACCCCTACCCTCGACCCCCCAAACCCCCACCCCACCCCCACCCCCCAAAAAAATAATAATTTAAGTTTGTTTTTAAAAAATGTTTTCAACTTCTAAAGTCCCCCCCCCCCCCCCAAATCAACCCCCCACCTCCTCTACCAACCCCCACTCAAAAAAAAATTAAGTTTGTTTTAAAAAAATATTTTCAACTTCAAATATTTATTTTTTCTCTATCCTGGACCCCCTCTCCCCGCCATCGTCCCCCTAACCCTACCCCCTACCAACCCCCAACCCCTACCATCCCCCTACCCCCACTCTTCAAAAGTATTAAGTTTATTTTAAAAAATTATTTTTAACTTCAAATAATTTTTTTTCATCCTACCCTGAATCCCCCTCCCCCCGTTAACCCCCTATCAGCGCCCCCTCCCCCAACCCCAACCCCCTTTTTTAAAAAAACTTTTTTATTTTACTTTTGTAATAAAATAAAACTAAATGAAGCATTTTCAACAAATTTCATTTAAAAAAAGACTAAAATATTTTCTCCATATTGATTTCTTAGGTAAAAAACTATTTATTCATGAAATATGGGTAAAATATAGGTAAACTACTATTTTACCCAATCCATTTGTTATCCAACCCATTTTTATCCATTATCAAATATGGGCGGGTTGAATGATTACCTATTTTATGTTTACCCATTTTCAACCCACTCACATTTAACTCAACCCGCTAATTTGCCACCACTATTGAAGATCATTTGTTTGTGAGGAAACTGATGATGAAGAGCAGGAGTAACAATAACTAAGTAGGAAATTAATGCAACTAAATTAGCAAATCTTATTTGATCTTTTAAAATCGGTTATGCCAATTATTGTTAAATAATCTACTTCTTTTCATCTTCTCTTACCTAGGTGTTCTTAATGGGGTAAATATCTCAAAAGGTCACTTAAATATATAAAATTATTTGAAAAAGTCATGCAACTTGGTTTTATATCAATTAAATCACTTAATTTATAGATTTTCTTTTATAAAATCACTCAACTTCAATTATGTTTCTAGAAAATCATTGTAACTAAAAAATTGAAAGATTAATAGCAAAACTAGCCTTCAAATTTAGTTTGATAATACTTACTATTGTAGTTTAATATTATGCTTATTTCTCTTATTTTATTTTAACTTTAGTAATTGTCCTATCTTAAATAATATCAAAACATTAATTATACTTGGCTCACTATTGCAGAACCATCATCTTCTTCATCTTCTTCATATTTGAATGAAGGAAGATCTGAAAGATCTGTAAAAGATAGAGAAAAAACAACACACAGAAAGCTTCAAGTTTCAAACAAGAAAAATGCTTCCCCGACCAAATCAAAACATAAATATGAAATTAATGTGGAAGAATCAGAGCCTTTGATCAGAGATACAAAGATGGAATCATGACCATTGGATCAAAAGTCACCTGTACAAAAAAAGGAACCTTCTAAGAAGCTCCGCTCACGTGATAAGCATGTCAGGGAATAATTTTGTTATTTTTGTACAAATTAAAGGAGGACATGTGTATGATTGGTTATTTTATTTTATTTATTTTTTATTTAATTTTAGTAGTAAATGCTTGTATATATATAGAGTTTTGAATGGAATACAAGATATCAGAAATTTTCCCAATCTTCTTTGTTCAATCCTTTCATGGTATCAGAGCAATAGCTCGATCCAATTCATCTTTCAACCTTCCTTAATTTACCAGCAAGATGGGAGAAAACATCCCTCAATTGGTCACGACTTCTCAAGTGAATGTTAACACCAATCTCAACACCACACACAACAACAATCACCCTCATTTCCTTGCTCATTCTGATTCACCAGGAATGACCATTGTCAATTCAATCTTTAATGGAAGAGGATTTCCAGGCTGGAGAAGAGGAGTTCTGATACCATTATCTGTTAAAAAAGAAACTAGGTTTAATTAATGGAACATGTAAAGCACCAGATTTGAATGCAGTAGATTATGAACAATGGAGTTGCTTCAATGATATGGTGATATCATGACTGCTTAATTCACTATCAAAAGACATTGGGGACATTGTTATCTATTCCAATACAGCAAAGGAGTTATGGGATAGCTTGGAGCACACATTTGGTAGATCTAATGGTGCTTACAAAAAGAACTCTCAGGTCTTGTTCAAGATAACAGTGACATAGCAGGATATTTTACCAGAATCAAACGACTATGAGATGAACTGGATTCTCTCAATCACACTATATCTTGTACTTGTGTATGTGCATGTGAAAGGAAGAATAGATTAGTGAAGTTCATAGAAGATCAGAAGTTGATCCAGTTTCTAATGGGTCTCAATGATGTGTAAACACAAGCAAGAGGAAACATCTTAATGATGAATCCTTTGCCAACTATTGATCATGCTTACTCCCTGTTACTCCAGGATGAGAATCAAAGGGAAGTGTATGTCAATTCAACTTTGACTGCTGACTCTGCAGATTTCATGGCAACATCTCAAGGAAGATTTAATCAAAAAACTGGAAATCAGGGAATGAGAAATAGAAATACAACACAGAAGTTTGCAATTAACAACAATCAAATAAATGGAAAAGGAGCAGTAAGGGGAAAAGTAAGAGGAACCAAGTATGATCCTAATGTCACTTGTACTTATTATGGAAAGACAGGACATGTTGAATTAAATTGATTTAGACTCATAGGATTTCCTGATGATCTTGAATTCACCAAGTCTAAGTTCTATCCAAGCAAAGCAAATGGGGCAATTTGCAGGTATTGAAACTGAAGGAGTTCACAATTCACATAAGGAAGCTATTAGAAGCAATCTTAATCCTGGAAATAGTTCTAATCATGAAAACAATTTTGGTCAGTATCTTAACAAGGACCAGTATGCTAATTTGGTTGAACAGGTAGCTAAAGATATCAAAGTGAGGCAGGGAAGTAACTTTGCAACTGGATTCAATGCAGGAGCAATTGCTGGTACAATTTTACAGTACTTTGGTTCATGTTTCTCAGTTTTCAATTCCAGCACCTGGATCATTGATTCAGGTGCTTCAAAATATATGTGTTTTGATTCCAAATCTTTCACTTCTCTGATTCCTCTTCCTGCACCTATGACTATCACTTTACCTAACTCTTTCAGGATAATTGTGACTCATACAGGAAGTGTCCCCATTTTGCCCAAGATAACTCTCAATAATGTGCTCCATGTTCCTATCTTTAAGTACAATTTACTGTCTGTTCATAAATTGTGTAGTCAATATAATTGTCATATGTTACTAACAGCTAGTGGATGTATCTTACAGGACCCTTCAATGAGGATCACTCAAGCTTTTGGTGAGGTGAAAGAAGGACTGTATCTCATGCAACCCACTAGTACTAGGTCTGAAGTTTTGTTCCAAAACAATGTAGTTTCTTTTCAAAAAGGAAGAACTTCCATTCCTCAATCAAATTCAGTTTCTTTACTAGTTTCTACAAATGTACTATGAATCTTTGGCATGTAAGGTTGGGCCATGTGCCTTATTCAGTGATGAAAATTCTTACTTTCATACAATCTTCTTTCAATTCTGATCATGTTATGATGTGTGTCCTAAAGCAAGGCAAACTAGATTGCCTTTTCCAGTCAGTAAAATTCATTCCTGATTTAATTCATATTGATACATAGGGTCCATATAAATCATGCACTTATGATGGATACAGATATTTCCTCACTATAGTAGATGATTATAGTAGAGGTACTTGGGTGTTTTTTGTTAAGTTCTAAATGAAATGATTTTCCTATCCTTATAGAGTTTCTAATCATGATTGAAAGACAGTTTGGTAGAAAAGTCAAGTTCATAAGGTCTGACAATGCTTTAAAATTAGGGAAAGGGATTCAAGAAGGTCTATACCTAATATCACAGGGAATTCTACAGCAAACATCATGTGTAGGAACTCCACAACAAAATGGAGTACTAGAACGAAAGCATAGACATTTTCTAGAACTTGCAAGAGCTCTTATGTTTCAATCTCATTTGCCTATTTCCTATTGGGGTGACAGTATCTTGACAACAACACACATCATCAATAGATGACCTTCTAGGGTACTCAAAGGAAAGACTCCTTATGAGGTTCTTTTTGGGAAGGAACCATCTTATCACAACCTAAAGTGTTTTGGATGTCTTTGTTATGCATCACTCTTTCCCAAAACAGAGCTAAGTTCGAACCTAGGGGTGCAACTTGTGTGTTTTTGGGATACCCTCTAGGAAAGAAAGGTTACAAGTTGGTTGACCTAAAAACAAAAAGAGTTTTTGTCTCAAGAGATGTTCATTTTTTTGAAAATCAATTCCCTTTTGCCTCTCAATCACCCACTTCTCCACCATTTTTTCCAAATTCCCATTCTGATTTATGTGATCCTCAATCTATGACTTCTTCTCCAGATATTCCAAAAGCCACAAATTCCTCCATTTCAATGAATACAGGATCTCATTTGCAAGGGTATCCTCCTCTTGTATCTCATACTTCTCCTAATCCTTCTATTGTTCCAAATGAACCCACCAGGAAGTCCACTAGGATTGTCATCGACTAGGGTATCTTTCTGACTATGTATGTAACAACATATATCTCACTGGCCTTACCAATGCTCGTTTTGTCCATCCACCTATACCCACTGCCAATTCTTTTGGCTCTTTATCACTTCACAATCAACATGTTTTTCTTTCTATTTCTAATATAACTGAGCCTAAAAATTTTAGTCAAGCCTCTCCTCACCATGGGTGGATCTTTTCGATGAATGAGGAACTGGCTGCTCTTGACTATAATCACACTTGGGACTTGGTAGAGTTGCCCCCTGATAAGAAACCTCTACCTTGTAAGTGGATTTACAAGGTTAAGCATAAATCTGATGGTACACTAGAGAGGCTGAAGGCCAGACTAGTCGTAAGAGGGGATGTTCAAAGAGAAAGAGTGGATTTTACTGAGACATTCTCACCAGTGGTCAAGAGTGACCACCAGTAGATGTCTCCTCACTGTTGCTATTAAGAAAGGGTGGTTTGTACATCAGTTGGATGTAAGTAATGCATTTTTACATGGGGACTTACAAGAAGAAGTGTACATGAAGCTCCCTACTGGTATGCCTACTTCCAATCCTACTTTGGTTTGTCTTTTAAGAAAATCCGTCTATGGATTGAAGCAAGCATCTCGACAGTGGTATGCTAAGATTGATGGAGCTCTCACTTACAAAGGCTACACCAGTTCTTTAAATGACTATTCCTTATTCTATAAAAGGAATGGAGATTTGGTCTCTCTTATAGCAGTTTATGTCGATGACATTTTGATTACAGGTGATGATCAATCAGAAATCAACCATATTATGCACTTTCTCAACACAGAATTCAAGGTTAAACATTTGGGGGATATTCACTATTTCTTGGGTATGGAAGTATTCCGCGAAAAACATGGTTTTATTATCAATCAACGAAAATTCACCTTAGAGCTTCTTCAGGAATTTGATTGTTCGAGTACAACAGTGTCTTCTCCTCTTGATCCATATTCTAAATTACTTGCTGATGACAGTCCTCTTCTCTCTAATTCCACTACAGACATCTTGTGGGCAAACTGAATTACTTAACACATACTAGACCCGATTTATCATTTGCTGTCTTATCACTCAGTTAATATATGCAGCAACCTCGACAATCTCACTTTAATGCAGCTTTTTGTGTCCTATGGTATCTTCGCACAGACCCCAGACAAGGAATTCTTCTCTCATCAGATCCCTCATTTGAGTTGCTGGCTTTCTGCGATGCTGATTGGGCTTCCTGTAGGGATAGCAGACGCTCTGTTAGTAGATATTTCATTACTCTTGGTGGTGCTCCTGTGTCCTGGAAATCGAAGAAACAAGTCTCCATCTCCTTATCCTCTGCGGAGGCGGAATACAGATATATGAGGAGGGTTACTGCTGAAATTACCTGGCTTGTTCGTCTTCTTGCTGATCTTTCAATAACTCCATCTTTACTAATAATTGTCCACTCAAATAGCCAGAAAGCTATTCACATCGCGAAGAACCCTGTTTTCCATGAATGAACGAAACATGTTGAATTAGACTGTCATTTTGTGCGCCAGCAGTTCATTTTTGGTTTGATCACACTATCTTTTGTTCCATCCAGTCAACAGCTTGCCGATATCTTTACCAAACCTTTATCTGGCGACTCCCATCGTTTTGTTCTGAACAAATTGGGGGTTTCATCGGCCTCCAATTTGAGGGGGGATATTGCAGAACCATCATCTTTTTCTTCATCATATTTGAATGAAGGAAGATCTGGAAGATTTGTAAAAGATAGAGAAGAAACAACACACAGGAAGCTTCATGTTTCAGACAAGAGAAATGCTTCCTCGACCAAATCAAAACATAAATATGAAATTAATGTGGAAAAATCATAGCCTTTGTTCAGAGATACAAAGATGGAATCATGGCCATTGGATCAAAAGCAACCTGTACAGAAAAAGAAACCTTCCAAGAAGCTCAACTCACGTGATAAGCATGTGAGGTAATAATTTTGTTATTTTTGTACAGATTAAAGGAGGACATGTGTATGGTTGGTTATTTTATTTTGTTTATTTTTCATTTAATTTTAGTAGTAAATGCTTGTATATATACAGAGTTTTGAATGGAATTCAAAATATCAGAAATTTTTCCAATCTTCTTTGTTCAATCCTTTCGCTCACGTTACATCATATTTTACAATAAGTTATACCATCAATATTACACTTAATATTTTTATAGTGAAATACATATACACCAATACTTCAAATTTAATCTAACAAATTGGACATGCATGGATGACAGGATGAGGCTGAGATTAACCCCCCCCCCCCCACCCCCACTCCTCGGGTCAAATTCTTCCCTCTTTTTCCCCTGCACCCCCAAATTCTTTCCTCTCTTTTCTTCCTTAGTCGACCTGAGATGTTTTTTTTTAAAAAAAATTTCCCACCTTGCAAAATTTCTTTCAAAAAAATATTTCAACTAAATATTGGTCCTAGCTAGTTTTTGAATATCCCTTCAGTAGTTCTGTTTGCGTGGTTTTAAATTAAAATTTCATTTAAATGTGTGGGTCGAATATTTGATATTAGTGTTTGATATGATATAACTTGGTGGGGCGTGCATATTATTTATATAGAACAAAAAAAATGAGTTTGTTTTGCAAAGTTAGATTTTTTTTTATACTTGAATAAAAGATGTTATAAAACTATTTAAATTAAATAATATATGATAAAGGAAAATTTAGTTAAATCATAAATTTTTATGTTGATAATAATTAGGTTAAGAAAATAATTATTAAAAATAAAACAATTTTTTAACACTAAATAAAATAAGAGAAATAAACATAATATTGTAAACAATAATGGAAGTAGTATTACAAAATTAAACTCGAAGGATAGTTTGTGCAATAATCTCTTTTATCTTTTGGCTATAATGATTTTCTAGAAAAAATAGCTTAAGTTGAGTGATTTTATAAAAGAAAATACACAAGTTTAGTGACTTTATTGATATAAAAGCAAGTTGAGTGACTTTCTTAAATAATTTCATATATTTGAATGACCTTTTAAGATATTTGCTCATTTTTAACGTATATACTTATCCTTTTCTAACATCGAGGAACCCCAATACTTTTTTTATGACAATTACTGATATTTAATAGTAACAATCATAAAGTGAGAAAATAAAAATAAGCTTGAAAAGTCTTATAAGAGAAGTGTATATAGGATTATGAGAGGAGAACAAGAGTCATTTGTTTAGTTGAAATAACTATTCCTTCCGTTCCTTTTTACTTGTTTATTTTTAAATTGACATATTTATTAATAAATAACTAATGACATAGTCAATTTACTACTTTATCCCTATTAATTATGAAGTGGATGAAAAATTTTATATTTTTCAAAGTAGTTATTCATTTAATTGAGGGTATAATAAGTAAAAAAATTATTCTTTTTTAATTTTTCAAAATGAATAAATAATTAAGGACAACTATAAAAGAAAAAGTAAAGAAGTAATTGGAATGAAGGGAGTATATAAGGAGACTATGTAGCGTTGTAATTTGAGGCAATGACGAGGGTAGAGAAAATTTGTTACTTACTGTAATTCTTTATAATGCTACGAATATCTTTGGGAAGGTTTTCTTGAAAAATTAATTAGATATGTCACACTTACTACAAACATTTCTTTAGTTATGTATTTGTACGTATTTTTCAACTTGGTCTTTGCTAGTTTGAGTTTGTTTTTTGTCAGCTCAAGATGTTGAATGGTAGGGAGCGGTTCCTCCTTTAATTGAACAACTTGCTTAGTTTTTTTTTAATCCAAATGAAACAAACTTTGTTCAATCTAATGATTTTGTATATGTAGTTCAATTTATATCTTTTGAATTTGAATATTCTTCAAAAGGGCCATCAGAATGTAAGATTCTGACTTTGAAAAGATTATAAGTTGTACTGATCAATTATGGTTCTTCTAAAACTCTATTTCTTAAAAAATATTGGAGTAAATGGACTAGGTGGGGGTGGGTGGGGAATAAGTCAATCATAAGAAGGGAATAAATAATTCTTGTTGCTTCATCTATAATAAGGACTTGTTCAATTTCAAGTATACTGTTTATAATACTATCTTTGCTATGAAATGGTAATATTTTCGCCAGACGAAAAACTTGACCAAGTCCTTAGTCTGCACCTGAAAATATAAAAAACCTGATCGGGAAATGTTGTCATAAGCTGCATATATATCATTATATATTCAGTAGTCTTGCAATCTGATAAAACATTTGTCTAACTATGGCTTCTTTTGCATACCTTGTTTGTCTTTTATTAATAATCCCCTTTGTCAATTCATTGTCCTTCAATTTTGATAGTTTTAACACAAATGATCAGAATTTAACATATGAAGCAGATGCATATCCAGCAAACAGTGTAATTCAGCTCACCAAAAACCAGCGAGATAGTGCTTCAAATGATAGCATAGGCAGAGTCACATATTCAGAAGCTCTCTATCTTTGGGACAAGGCCTCTAGGAATCTCACTGATTTCACAACGCATTTCTCCTTTGGGATCAACTCACAGGGCAGAAATAATTACGCTGACGGTCTTGCCTTCTTCCTTGCTCCTGCAGGTTCAAGAATTCCTGATAACTCAGCCGTAGGAGGCAGCCTTGGCCTTGCAGTTAGTGGTCAACAAAATACATCGAGAAATCACTCTTTTGTTGCTGTGGAGTTTGACACCTTTAAGAACTTTTATGATCCAAAGGGTGATCATGTAGGTGTAGATATCAACTCTATGGTATCTGTTGTTAATGTGACCTGGTTTAGTAGCATTCCAAATGGTAAGAGAACTGATGCCTGGATTACTTATAATTCAACTTCAAAAAATCTTAGTGTTGTCTTCACCGGTTTCCAACAACAAGGTAATACTACACTCACAGTCCTGCAGAACCTATCTTACAATATTGATCTGAGGGAATATTTGCCAGAATGGGTCACTTTTGGCTTCTCAGGTGCAACAGGAACTCTCTTTGCATTACAAACCATATACTCTTGGAATTTTACTTCTTCTTTAAAGCATAATGACAATATAACAGATCCAGATGTGCCCCTACCAAGACCTGTGCCAGAGGATACTTCAAGCAAAAATAAGTCAGGACTAGTGATTGGATTGATTTCTGGCGGTTGTGTTTTGGTAGCACTATCTGTTATAATATTGTTTGCATTTAGGAGAAAGAGGAAGGTGCGAGAAGATGAAGATGAAGATGAAGATGATGATATTATTGATGGTTCCATGACTAATGAATTTGAAAGAAGCACAGGACCAAAGAAGTTTTTGTACAGTGAGTTGGTCAGATGTACAAATAACTTTTCGCGGGAAGAGATGCTTGGCCAGGGCGGGTTCGGAGGTGTTTATAAAGGATATCTCAGTGAATCCAACTCCTATATTGCTGTTAAGAGGGTTTCAAGGGAGTCAAAGCAAGGAATAAAAGAGTATGCATCAGAAGTCAGGATCATCAGCCGGTTAAGACATAAACATTTGGTGCAACTCATTGGTTGGTGCCATCAAAAAAGAGAACTTCTACTTGTCTACGAGTTTATGCCTAATGGAAGCTTAGATTACCATCTTTTCAAAGGAAGAAGCCATTTGACATGGCCAATAAGATTCAAGATTGCTCAAGGTTTGGCCTCAGCGTTGCTTTATCTACACGAAGAATGGGAACAGATTGTGGTTCATAGGGACATAAAGTCCAGCAATATTATGTTGGATTCCAATTTTAATGCTAAACTTGGGGATTTTGGTTTAGCTAGGCTAGTTGACCATGATAAGGAATCCCAAACAACAGTTTTGGCAGGCACGATGGGTTACATGGCTCCTGAATGTGTCACCACTGGCAAAGCTAGCAAGGAAACAGATGTCTATAGCTTTGGTGTTGTCGTGTTAGAAATAGGTTGTGGAAGGAAATCTATTGAAAATAAAGCTGAGGAGCATCAAGTAAATATTATCCAATGGGTTTGGAGACTTTATGGGATGGGAAATCTTCGTGAAGCAGTTGATCCTAGACTCTCATCAGAGTTCAATGAAGAGGAGATGGAGCACTTGCTAATTGTTGGCTTATGGTGTTCTCATCCAGATAATAATTGCAGACCTTCTATAAGGCAAGCAATTCAGGTGCTTAATTTAGAAGCTCCGTTGCCCATACTCCCTCCAAACATGCCTGTACCGACATATTGCAGTCGGTCACAATATGGATCAACTACTTCTTTTACATCACCGTATGACTCCAACGCTCCTTGGAATTCTGAAATACAGTCTTCAGTGACTAGAGACTACACTGGTTCTTCAAATAACACAGCAGCTTCTGCATCATCTTCGCCTTCAGCATCACTTCTGTACACATGTTGATATTCTCTTATAAACGAACTGGTCTTTCATTTCCCTGCAGTCAATCTTTCAATTTTTGCTTTTAGTATTCTTTATTATTTTTTCTGTAATGAAGTAGATTGAATGAATCAACAACTCTTTTTAAAAGTTTAAATAAAATAGTTTAAATACTCTGTACTTAAATACATGTTTCTCGAGCCATCATTGATAGATTCGAAGTAGGATTAGAAGTTGAATTTGAGGGAAGAAGGAATCTTTTGGTGAGCTTGTAGTTGTTGCGGATCTGTGTTTGAAAAATCAGAATTACTGATTCTAATTAATTTTGCAGATACACAGAGTAATCAAAATTTACTAAACCAGTAAGAAAGATGAACAAAAAATTTAATTCACATAAAACTAAAATCTGTAAAACATACCAGTATCTGGAGAAATATTAACATGAAAACGATCAAGTCCATTGAACTCACAATATCCCCTTAAGGAAATCATTCCCCTCTAGTATCCGAGGTTTGATTTGGAATATAATCTCCTAAGGTAAAATGATCTCAATCACCAAAGTATAGACACAAAAAAACTCTGGTGTCAGCGAACCAGTCAACAGTAGGAAAGTACACGAAGAAAATTTTTTTGTGCAGAAGAAGAAGAAGAAAATCAGAAAATTCGTAAGTGAAAATTCTGAAGAGTGAATGATATTTATAGGCAAGAAGAACAAGTTCCGAAATGTTGCAACCTTTTCAGAATCCATACGACCATTAAGGAAAGTTTGTAGCCTTTCAAATGGTACTGATTGTTCCTGAAAGTTGCAACCTTTCAGAACAGTCATGACGGGAAATTTAAATAATACGGAAAAGTTTTTAAATCAAACGGGTGGCGCACAGATCCGAGTCGGATTTGGTTAATCAACTAAAAAGTTGAAAAGTTTCAATTAATTTCAAGTAAATAACTGAAAACATTTTTGTTATCAACTAATTGATTGAAAAATATTTTGGTCATTTAATTAATTAAATAAATAATTAAATAATTAAAACAAACTTTGTCCAAAAAATAATCTCTCGATCATTTTCCAAAGTCGAAGCTGAAGCTGAGCCGAGCGAGTGACAATGACAATGGCGCGAGGGGGTCCCTCTTTCCAACCCTTTTAACAATTAATAGGAGTGTATCTATATTTAAACTCTCTTATTTTTCTTTCAACCACCGATGAGGGACAAATGCCTTTTCATTAAAGCATAAGAGGACTTTCAAGTTCCCAACTCTTCAAGTTCCCAACTCTTCAAGTTCTCAACTTTCAAGTTCCTCTCTTTCCCTCTATTTTCTATCAGTTCTTGCTACATACCCAACAATCCCCCACATTGATGGGGAATGGTTATAACATAAGAATGCACGGACAATTGTATACTTTACAGGCAAAGATTAATTGCATCTGGATAAGTAGGTTTCCCCTTGGACTTTTCGTAGTGAACATATGCCAGATATACTCGGTCAGTTGGTAGATGCGATATTTTTGAACCGTCAAACTTTGATGTATAACTAGACAACCATACAATTAACCCTTTACTGTTTATGCTTCTTACGGTTGTGTTCGTTTCAGCCATGAACACTTCCTGGTTTCATGAGTGTATAGAGAATAGACTTTTGACATAAAATTCTCTTTTTGAAGCGGCTTGCACTTCACACACGCATAGGTAATTTCTAACAGTGTCATCTTGTAGAAATTGGTCAAATCTACAAAACTTAGCAAATCATTAAAAACTTTAAGCTTTATTACTTCATTAACAAGCCTTAAAGTCTTAACCTTGTTCCTGAACATTGTCTTCATCATGAGAATAAATTGAGTTAATTGACAATGTCGAACCGTCAGCCACAACTTTATTTTTTGCTTTGAATCTAGATCTTGGGATTTCCAGTCAGCTAGATAGAGTTACTGTCATGTTGACTTGTCCTAGGCCGTAAATCCATTCCTTAGATAATCTTTCAACTGCGTCTCTCACTAGGCCTTTCGTAAGTGGATTTAACACATTATCGCTTGACTTAACATAGTCAATTGTGATAATTCCACTAGAGAGCAGTTGTCTTACGATGTTATGTCTCCATCGTATATGACGAGACTTTCCGTTGTACATGACGCTCCCTGCCCTACCTATTGCTGCTTGACTATCACAATGTATGCAAATAGGTCCAACAGGTTTAGGACAAAAGGGAATATCCTCTATGAAATTCCGAAGTCATTCTGCTTCTTCACCAGCATTATCCAAAGCAATGAATTCAGATTCCATTGTGGAGCGAGCAATACATATCAGTTTGGACTATTTCCAAGAGATTGCTCCGTGGATTTTAGTTCATTTGATCCGGTGATCCAATTTGCATCACTATATCCTTCAATCACAACATGATAATTATTATAATGCAAAGCATAGTGTTGTGTATATTTTAGATACCCCAACATGATATTTATTATAATGCAAAGTAGAGTGTTGTGTGAGTTTGATTTGTATTACTAGTGAAACGACTCAGTTTGCTAATCGCATATGCTATATCTGGTCGCGTACAATTCATAATATACATCAAATTTCTCAATACTCTGGCATATTTCAATTGAGAGTCACTTTGACCTTCATTCTTTTTAAATGTACAACTTAAATCAATTGGAGTTTTGACAACATTGAAATTCAAATACTTGAACTTCTCCAATACTCTTTCAATATAATGAGATTGAGATAATGCTAGTCCATGGAGAGTTTTGATAATCCTGACCCCTAAGATCAAATTAACAACTCCTAAGTGCTTCATATAGAACTTGCTGGACAACATGCGGTTAGTAGCATTTATATCATCAATATATTTACTCATTATTAACATGTCATCAACATAAAAACAAACAATGACTTCATGATTCATAATGTTTTTAGTGTAAAGACATTTATCAAATTTGATAATCTTGAATACATTTGCCAACATTGTTTGGTTAAATTTAGCATGCCATTGTTTGGGTGTTTGCTTGAGTCCATAAAGTGACTTCACAAGTCTACACACTTTCTTTTTTTTACTAGGAACTACAAATCCTTCAGCTCCATGTAAATTTCTTCCTCCAATTCTCCATTTAAGAAAGGCTGTCTTTACATCCATTTGGTGGATTTTATGATCACGCACTGCTGCTAGTGCTATTAACATCCTAATTGATGTTATTCTTGTTACTGGAGAGTATGTGTCAAAATAGTCTAGACCTTCATTTTCTTTGTACCCTTTGACTACTAGTCTAGCCTTATATTTGTCAATAGTCTCATAAGGTTTCATTTTACTTTTAAAGATCCACTTTGATCCCGAAGGTTTACTTCTTGGAGGAAGATCAGCCAATTTCCAAGTGTGATTACTTCAAATTGATTCAATCTCACTATTGACTGCTTCTTCTCAATAAGTGACTCAGTCGAAGACATAGCTGCTTTAAATGTTTGAGGCTCATTTTCAAGCAATAGTGCTACAAAATCTGGTCTGAAAGAAGCTGGTTTCCGTTGACGAGTATTATGCTTAGGATCCTCACTAGTTAGAGTATTTTCCATTGATTCTTCTCGTGAAAGTTTAGATCTTTCACTTGTTGACTCACATTCAGTTTTATACGGATAAATATTTAAAAAAAACTCTGCGTTGTCTGACTCAATTATCGTATTAACATGAATCACAGATTATCAGTTTCGTGAACCAAAAACCGACACATTTTACTGTTCACATCATATGCAATAAATACACAGTCTCCTATTTTGGTTCCAATTTCAACCCTCTTCGATAAAGGAACCTCTACCTTGTCTAAACACCCCACATTTAGACATATTTCAAGTTAGATTTCTTTCCTCTCCACAACTCATATAAAATTGATTGTATTTTTCGACAGGGTACCCAATTGAGTATCTTATTTACCGTAAGGATGACTTCTCCCCAAAGGTTTCCTGGTGAAACAAAATTGATCATCAAGGCATTCATCATTTTCTTTAATGTTCTGTTCTTGCGTTCCGCCAAACCATTTGACTGTGGTGTATAAGGTGCAGTAGTTTGATGAATAATATCTCTGCAAAAGGAGATTCATATTCTCCACCCCGATCACTCCGAATTATTTTTATCTTTAGATTCAATTGGTTCTCCACTTCATTTTTGTATTGCTTAAATGCATCGATTGCTTCATCCCTACTATTAAGCAAATATACATAAAAAAATTGAGTGTAATCGTCAATAATATTTGACACCCGATTTTGACCCACCTTTAACCATTTTGAGGAATACTATTCGATTAAATACGTATTTTAAAATTTATTTGAAGTATGGAATTTTTAGTGGATTTTGATATAAAATTATATATTTTAGTATGTTTTACTTTATAAAATTATCCTAAATATTATTAAAATATTTTAAAATTATTAATGAATTTCAAATGTTTTAAAATTCAAATAATTTTCAATTATATAAAAAATATTTTAATGTGTGTAGTATTTTAATTAAATAGTAATTACTACACTTTCCTTAAAATTATTTAAATTCTATCTTATTCTATTATAATTTTTTTCAATTCTAGCCACTCCAATTAAATTTTATTTCAATCATAGCCCCTCTTTCATTCCAATTCTAGCCAAATTTTATTGCAATTTGAGCCATTTCATATCCAACAAAATCTGATTTTTAAATGTCATCTTTTAATCTCATTCACCCGTTTAAATAAATAAATCCTAGCCCTTTATCTCTTATTAAATCAACGGTTGTGAGTAAATTTTCTTTTCAACCTGATTTCAAGACTAAAAAATCAAAACCTAATATTTTCTCTTCTTCTCCCTTCTCCATCTCCAGCAGCTGCCCCTCCCTCTCTTCCCTCTATTTTTCCAGCGAAAGCTGCCAGAGACAGTCACTTTCCTCTCCCCCGACGCCTCTCTCCTCTCGCCTTCCTCTCCGCCCCTCTCTATCCCTCGCGTTTCTCCACCTCTGTTTCGCCTCTCTTCCTCTCCCTATCTCTTTCCCCATCTGTTTTCCGGCGAACGCTGCTGGCGGCAGCCGCCAGGCAGTCCGAAAAACGATGGGCAACAGCAACCGGCGAAGAGCCAGGGGCAGCCGCCACCTCTTATTGTTAATACTATAAATACACCTATCCCCTACTATTTCTTACAAAATCATCCATTCTCATTTCTCTCATCTATTTTCTATATCCTCTCAACTCTCAACTCTCAAGTGTCAATCTTAATTTCTATTCAATTTTAATTCTCATATTATTAGAATCCATATATTTCAATTTTCAATTCAAAATTTTCATATTATATCAATAAATATAATTATATTATCTCATATTTGTTATCAAGTATTGGTTGGAGACTTGGAGTTACAAATTACAAGTTACAACAAATCACAAGCTTCAACAATCGGTTTAACGTCTGCTATTAACGAAGACGTTTGGTACATTCATTTCATAATATTTATATTTTATTATTCGTCTTTACTTTTGTGTTATTATTATTTTTATATTACACTTTATATATATATATATATATATATATATATATAATTAAGTATGAGTTCTAACAAAAAAATAGCGGTAAAGGAAAAGAGAAAGCACAAGATAACGAAAAAAGTAGACTTTTTAAATTATTTAATTTGGTAAAAAAAAATAGTAAAGAAAAAAAGAGTAGTAAAAGTGGTGGTACTTCATCTAAATCAACGAGTAGAGTTAGATTTAACATAAATGATTCTACTTATGTTGATGATACTCCTTATAGTATTGATTCAAATGTTCAACTCGATCACGAAAGTTTAGAACGACGTTATGGTAATATTAATCCTAATGTTGATGAAAATTCAGGTGAAGAAGTAGAAGCTGATTTGGGAGAAGAGGAGTTAGAAGAAACACCTACTAGTCCGGTGACAGAAGTTCCAAACGAGACTATCAATTTACCGGAGTAAAATTTTGGACATCCACCCCTTATACCTCCCACAAGGGAGAAGGTGAAGTATTAACGACCTAAAACTTCTATTGTGTGGCAATTTATGACTTTTGATAAAGAAAATAGTGTTGCTATTTGTAATAAGTGTAAGCAACCTTTTAAACATAAACAAGGTGGGGGTCAAGGTGGAACGGGGGGATTAAAAAGACATTTGTTATCTTGTGTGTCGATTCAATATAAAGAAGTTAAAGCATTAGCCAATAGAAAAAAGGGAATTTCAATTAATGAATTAGATATTAACGGTAATGCATCGATAGGGGCTTCTAACATGGTTCAAGGAACATTAGATCCTTTTAACCCCGCTGGTCCAATAACACAACATAAATATAATTAGGAATCAGATCAGGAAAATTTAGCTAAAATGGTTTCTGTTTGTGGTTTGGCTTATAGTTTTCATTCAAATCCCGGTTTTGTTGAATATATTCAACAAACTTATAATCCGAATTATAGAGGTTTTTCAAGAAATACTGTGAAATCTGATGTTTTTGAATATCAAGGTAAACACTGTCAATTTCTTCATTGTCTATTTAGCATCTTAGATAGTAGAGTGTCTATAACTTCGGACATGGATCGTAGTGTTAATGGAAATGATTATTTAACTATTACTGCACATTGGATTGATCATAATTGGAATTTGCAAAAAAGAATTATAAGTTATAAACTATGTATAGAGAAAAAAACTGGTGCATATTTAGCTTCAAATATTTTAAGTGTTTTAGATTATTACATGATTATAGATAAAATAATGTCTGTCGCATTAGATAATGCATATAATAATACAAATTCTGCTAACATGTTAAAAGTTAGATTATGTCCAATTGACAATAATGTTTTTCATGTTAGAAGTGTTGCACATATATTAAATTTAGTTGTACAAGATGGTATTTCATTATTTGATTGTGGTAGCATAAAAGTTGGATATGCTGTTACCTGGATTTTTCATACAAATAATGCTACTAGAATTAGGGAATTTAATGAGCGTTGTTCACTATGTGAATTGTCACCTAGAAAAATTTCAAAACATATTAAAACAAGGTGGAATTCTCTTTACGAAATGCTTTCGGTTGCTTATAAATATAGAAGACCCATACAAATGGTTTTTAATGCTCATAATGCTGACCCATTAGATAGAATTCGTGATGAAGATTGGGAAGAAACTAAAGAACTATTACAATTTTTAAGACTTTTTTATGATGCTACTACCATGTTTTTGGGAATTTATTATCCTACAATTTCATCCGTATTAATAAATATTTGTGCTCTTTCAATTCAATTTTGTAAATATAAAAAAATAGATAAATTTAGAGTTGCAATTGAAGGTATGATTGAAAATTTTAATAAATATTTTTTTCCTATTCCTCGAGTTTTTTTAACGGCTACTTTACTTCATCCTGCATATAAATTACAAGGTGTGAAAGGCCTTGTCAACACTTTTTATGAATCTTTAGAAATTTTACCGGAAGAAATTCCAAATTGTCAAGCGTGTAAGTCTAGCATAAAAGTAGAAGAAAAAGTTTTGTATGAAAAATATAGAACTACTGAAAATTTTCAAGGAGAAGTTGGTCAAACTTCTAATGTTGAGATTGATTCGTCACTTCCAATTTCATGTTATATGCGAGGTTTTCTTGGTATTAATTTTACTAACCGTGATGATTTTGAAGAATATCTTAATCAATCTTTAGAAGCATTGGAAATCAAAGATGGCTTTGAAGATTTATTAGGATTGTGGAGTAGGCGAAGCGATGCATTTCCAACTTTGAGCAAAATGGTTCGTGACGTTCTAGATATTCAAGCTTCATCAGTTGCATCGGAGGCTGCTTTCAGTGCAACAAGGTTTCAAATTGGTGATCATAGACATTCATTGACGGAAGACAGTTTGGAAACAACAATTTTATTTAGAGACTTGTCCAATGCCGAAAGGAGGAATTACAATTTGCCAAAGTTAAGTAAAAAACAAGCAAGTTAGATCAAAACACAAATTGAATGCAGTGATGATGGATTAGAGGCACAAGAATTTCTAACAAGTTTGGCAACACCGGAGGATATCACCATCGATATGATGCGACAATTAGAATTAAACTTTAAAGGAGAAAACAGATACTTTTAGATTACATTCGAGAACTAATTGAAACAAAACCCTTCCTAGAAGGTGGCTGTGTAAAATTAGTTACTCATCTAATATATGTAACAAATATTAGTTTTACGTATGAGAACTTATTGAAACAGAACCCTTCCTAGAAGGTGGCTGCGTAGATTAGTTACCCCACTAATATTTGGTAATTATAAGTTGTAACTTCTAAGTTCTATTGAATAAATTTGAAGGTTTTAACTTTTGTTCAAGTTTTTTTTATACAATTATTGTTTTGCATTTTAATTTTAATATATACAATTAAATATATACTAAAGTACTAAACTAATTTTAAAATACATAATTTAAAATTTACAATTTACATTACTTTAAAATATTTAAGTTACAAATTTAAACTTTTCAAATTTGAAATTTAAAACTTTAAAGTTGAAACTTGAAATTTGAAACATGAATCTTAAAATTTGAAAATTGAAACTTAAAATTTGAAAATTTATTTTGATATTTGAAAATCAAAAATTAAATTTAAAATTGATTAGATAAAGACGTATACTTTTAATAAAAATATATAAATATTTAAATAAAAGAATCCCCCGTCCCATGCCGTCCCGTCCTGTCCCCCCAAGTTCCATCCCATCCCGTATATATAGTGGGACGGGATGGGACCTATTTTTGTCCCCTCAATCCCGGTCCCCCCAATCCCGGTCCCGTGTCAAATCCCCTCTCCCCGTCCCCCGTCCCGTCCCCTCCCCCTTCGTCCCGTCCCCCACTCCCCTTCCCCTTCTGCTTGCCAGCCCTACTCATCACCCCCTTTCTCTCCTCTTCTCTTCTCTCCCCTCCCGCCGTCCCTCTTCTCCCCCTTTCCCTCGCTCTTCTCTTCCTCTTCTCCACTCCAGCGAGCTGCCACGCAGCTCCGACCAGCAGCGACCGGTGAGAGAGAGAAGCGATGCAACCGAAGACAACCTCCAGCAGCCAGCGAGAGCCCTGACAACGCTCTGTTCTCTCTTCTCTTTTCCGACGAACCCCACCACCACCAGCAACCGTCGAGGACCATCGCGAAGCAGCAACTTCGGTAAGGCGCCATCAGCGAAAACATGCAAACAATAGCTCCAACAGGTAGTAGCAGCAACTCCAATGAGCTCAATATCAACAACAACAACAACTGCTCAAAACAGCTCTGACGAATCGAGCTCCGACGATATCCGGCCCATGGGTTATGTGACGGGTCTCAACAGATCCGTATTTGGTACTTTTTAAATTAATTATTACTTCATTTATCCAACTCTTTTTTTTTAGTTTTTGAGTTTAATCATATGTTCCTATTATTCTTATGATGTTTTGAAATATGCATTGATTCGTACACTTAAATTCTTGGTGTCGACAATTATTTAATTTTTTTTATTTGTGTTTATTTTCTAGTGTAAAGTTCACTAAGTTTTTTGGAAACAGTCCGTTAATTTCGATCCTTGCATATTGTTTCCCTTAATTATTAATTTATAAATTTGGCTAGCTTAATTATAGTGTAGATTATTTTATAAAGAATCGATGTTTATTTGGATATATTTGATTTCCATAAATGTTACTAATTGTAAGTATGTTATTCTATTACTTTTCATGCATGTTATAATATGCTTAAGTTAAGTTTTTGTTCATTTGGTAAAATTAGCGAATTTCTTACTTGTTTGTTCTTGAAAAAAATATTTACTCACTTAAAAAAAAACTCCATGCTCTCTTATTTAGAAAAATAGTATCCCTCTTTTCGTATTTGAAATTTGACTGATTTTCTTGTTTTATATGGTAAAGTAATAACCTTTTTTTTAAAAAAAAAATTTAGTCAATTTTTCCTCATCATTACTTAAGGAAAAATAATTGTGCTCTTCCTAATTTATTCTTAGTTGTTTATATTTTGTAGCATAATAATAATTTAATATTATTTTGGATCTTCTTTACTTAAGGGAAAAATATTATTGTTTTTCCTAACTTTTATTCTTACTAGTTTATTTTTGGTAATGAAATATTCTTAAAACTTTCTGATTTTTAGCTCTTCTTTATTTAAAGAAAGAAAATATATTACTTTCTCTTAATTTATTCTTACTTACTTATATTTGGTAAAAAATAATTTAAATATTTTCTGATTTTGGCTACTCTTTATTTAAAGTATATATATATATATATATATATATATATATATATATATATATATATATATATATATATTACTCTTCCTAATTGATTCTTATTTGTTTGTATTTGGTGACAAATAATATTTTAAAATCTGATTTTGGCTCTTCTTTATTTAAGGGAATGTATTTTTACTTCATTCTTACTAGTTTATTTTTAGTAATGAAATATTCTAAATATTTTCTGATTTTGGCTCTCCCTGAAAATAAGGAAATAGTATTATAATTAGCTCCTTGATTTATTTTATTTCCATTATTGTGCTCCCCCTTATTGCTATATAAATAGGATTCCCTCCTCTCCTTTCATTCACTCATTCACACACTCATTCACTAACTCTTACTACAAGTCCTCTCATTCTTTCATTAATCATACACACATTCATTCTCTCACTCATTTCTTCTAACACAAGTGGTACCTTATTCTTAACTCTCTCTCATCCTATCATTGCTCATACTTGAACCTTACATATATATATAAAATGAATTTGGGGTGGATCGCCTAAGGGGAGGAGAATTAAGTGGTAATCGCCTCTTTATTTGCAAACTTATTGTTTTAGAAAAGTATGCCTATAGGCTCGTAATTTGATCTTGATAAAAAATTTTATGTGATAAAGTAGCTTTAGATCTAACCAATAAATAAATAAATAAATAAATAAAAAAGCAATCATTTTCGCTCAATCATTTAGTTGCCCAATTAATGATTGAAGTCATTTTTTTTGGCATATTAAGTAATGAGTTTTGGGCTAATTGCTAAAAATGTTAAGAAAATTAATTTATGTGCATTTTGTATAAAACTATTCATCGAATAAATTATGTCTATAGAATTTATGCATTCATATGTCATTTGGAGTTAGAAATCATGCCTATAGATGTTATTTAAATGTGATGATTATTAAATCATCTAGAAATCATGTTTATAGGAAGTATTAACTAATTCTTTTGCATTATTTCCTTTTACTTTGTCATTTTTAGTTTATTAAACACCTGAAAATCATGTCAATAAACTTGTAATTTTTTCAGCATAATAATTGAAACAAAATTTTTTGTGCATATATTTCTTTCATTTCAAACAAATATACCTTATCGATTTATTGCATCTAATAAAACAGCTACCTCTGAAACATTTTTCTGCATTAAATAAAAATTCTGCTACTGTTCTAATAATTATTTTTTGCATCTAATAAAATAACAGTCTAAGAAACATTTTTGCATTAAATATTCTGTTTTCTGCATAATAATTATTTTTGCCTAAATATATTTTTAAATATTAATAACGAATCTATGAATCTGTCAATACTCTAAAAAATAATTTTCTGCATTAAAACAAGCTAGTCATTTACTTAAAATAATTTTCTGCATTAATATGAAATCTATTGTTGTTCTCAATAATTTTTTTGCCTAAATAAATAACATTTGCTGCCCTAAGTTATATCTTTGCACTAATTATTAAATCTTTCTACTGTGTTAAAATGTATGTGCATGTGTAATCACATCTTTTGCTATACTTGGAAATCAAGGAAAAGTTATTATGTCATTAATCATTGCTCACTCTAAAATTAGTTAATACTAAAATTCACATTCATGTCATATTTTGCCCTCATAATTAATATTTATTTTGTTATTATAACTTTGTATGCTCACGAACATAGCATGAGAACCTTCACCATTATGTGTTGTTTGCAAGCATGTCTAATTGACTTTTAGAGGTCAAATTGAGACTTGTATTGCTAAAAATGACCGTATTGTTTGCCTTGTTTGTTTGACTTGGTGTCTAGGAGGGCTTTATATTTTATTTTGTCTAAACCCATCCTATTAAGAGTCCAATTCCTCTTGGACATTAAGTTGGGACGATTAGGCACCTTTTAGGTACGTTATTCATGCGGTGGTTGGGTAGGGGTAGTAGGCCCTACGGAGATGATGACATCGACTCAGGCTTGAAAGACAAACTTTGATTTTGTCTGTCCCTATACGGCAGCCTATCCGAAAATAAAAGAAAATCGAGTGCCAATCCAAAAAGTCTCTCTTAGAGTCTCCCTTCCCTTTATCCCTTTATTTGCTTGTTTAATTATATTTTTTTGGGAAGATTAAAATAAAAATAATAAAATTGTTTGCTTATTTATTTGCCTTTTTTTCTATCCCCTCGCTTAGCTTTAAATTTTTATTTAATGTTTATTTATTGTTATCACTTAGTTTAGCATTCTTCAATAATTATTAAAAAAAATGATACATTTATTTCTCATTATTTAATATTTTATCACTTAGACTCGTATATTTAATATTAATTAAAATAATAACATGAGTTATCTGTTTGATTTGTCTATCACAGTCTCGTATATGAAAATAAAGAAAAATGAGATTAATTGTTTATTTATTGCTATTACCTAGCCTTGCATGTTTAAATTAATAAAAATAATAAAATAGTCTTAATTGTTTTATATTTGTTATCACCTAGCAAGCATGCTACTTAAATAAACTAATAAATGAAGTGACCTTATTTGTTACTTGTAACCCCCACATAGATTGCATGAGATACGGCTGAGACCCATATTTGTGGACCTCGAGGGATGCCAAACACCAACCCTTACCCCGATCTCTGGCTCGTTGACCTTAGCTCGACTTAATTAGGTTAGATAGGTGCCCTAACATGCCTTAATTCGTTAGGTGGTGACTCCAAACCTAAAATCCCAAAAGAGTTGTTAGGTCATGTACAAAATCCATTTTTACGAAAAATGGGGCGCGACAAATTAAAGTTGTAAAAAAAATTTTCCGCCACGAGATGGTGTAGACTTCATATTGCATATATCTGCGTGAATTAAGTCTAAAGTTTTGAAAATTCTTTCAACAGACTTATAAGTATGTTTAACGAACTTGCTTTTCATACAAATTTCGCATTTCGATTTATCGCATTTAAAATCAGAAATTACTTCTGGAGTAACCAATTTTTGCACGGCTTTGTAATTTACATGTCCCAAACGGGCTTGCCATAAATCATTTTTCTCCAATAATAAATCATTTGTCTCCAACAAATAAACAGAAGCAATATTTTTATTAATAATGTCAACAACCATTACATTGAGTTTGAAAAGACCCTCATTGAGGTAGCCCTTTCCGATGAACACTTCATTCTTACTTATTACAACTTTATCACTAACTAGGACACACTTAAACCCGTTCTTAACAAGTAGTGCAGCAGAAATTAAATTCTTCCTAATAATAGGGACATGTATAACACTGTTCAAAGTCAACACCTTGCTGGATGTCATTTTCAACATTACTCTCCCGATTCCTACAATCCTTGTTGTTGCTGTATTTCCCATGAAAAAATATTCATCGATCTCATTAGGAGTATACGTTGCAAAGACTTCTTTTGCAGATCAAATATGTCGAGTGGCACTTGAGTTGAGAAACCATTCCTTGAAATTTTCAACTAAGTTACACTCCGAGATCATTGCTCACAAGTCATCTGCATCTTCTATCTCTTCCACGATGTTTGCTTGACTTTTGCCTTTGCCTTTGCCTTTGTTTTTGTCCTTCTTGGAGAACGACAATCAGAATACCTATGAACAACCTTGCCACAATTATAACAGTTGCCTTTGAATTTCTTCTTGCCCTTTTCTGACTTCTGCCCGTTGGACTTCTTTCTCTTTTGTCTTTGGTAGGAGCTTCTTTAACAATATTAACTCCAATGATTGTTGACCTCTTATGATACTTCTTTTCAACGATTTTGTTATCTTTCTCAATCTTGAGCTGAATCACAAGATCTTCAAGCTTCATTTACTTATGCTTGTGCTTTGGATGATTTTTGAAGTCGTTTCACGAAGGAGGCAACTTCTCGATCATTGCAGTCACTTGAAAAACTTCATTTACCGCCATATCTTCAGCAATCATATCATAGAGAATAATTTGAAGTTCCTGCACTTGTGATCCAACAGTTTTGCAATCCACCATTTTATAGTCTAAAAAATTTTGCAACGATAAACTTTTTCAAGCATGCATCTTTTGTCTTATATTTTTTCTCAAGTGCATCCCACAACTCTTTTGAAGTTGAAATTGCACTATAGACATTATATAAGTCATCCTCTAAAGAACTCAAAATGTATCCCTTACATAAGGTAGTCTGTCTTTTTCCATGCTTCAATAATCATGAATTTTTCTCTGTTTGTCATATCAACAACAAACACTAGAGTTTCTTCGATGGTAAATTTCTACAGACCAAGAGTGGTAATCCAGAAAAATACTTGTTGCTCCAATCCTTTGAAATTCACACTAGTGAATTTACCCAGGTTCTCTACTTATGGTACAACGATTCGAGTTGGTGTAGCAATAACCACTGTAACCCATTGTTTGCCATTTATGATACAGAAAAATTGATACAGTCTTAGTAAGCAATAACAAATAATTGTATACTTCAAGGAGTATAAAATCAAGAAGATTTTTGTCTCCACCAGAAACACAGATTAATATATACAAATAATTTTCTTAAGATTGTTGCCAATCTTTTTTAGAAGAACTAGAATTACTAAGTCTAATAAATTTTGCAGAAACACGAAGTAATCAAAATTTACTGTCACGATCCAAAACGAGCCGCGAGTGGCACCCACACTTATCCTACTATGTGAGCGAACCAACCAATCTAAACCCCAACATTTCAATACAATATAAACAGAATATAATACGGAAGACTTAAAACTCATTAATGAACATCGATTAAATAACTTCTAAAACTCAATACTTATTATTATACCCAAAATCTGGAAGTCATCACCACAAAAACATTCTATCCTCAAATTACTAAATCTAAGAGTATCTAGGAAGCTAAAACAAGTAAACAAATGGTCCATGTCCGAACTTCAAGGACATCAAGACATGAATGAGAGAGAATCTAGTCCGAGCTAGGAACAATAGCTCACCCTGAAATCTGACGTGATGAAGACTGGCTAGAGTTGAGGACGAGTTGAAGTCGATGGCACATTTGCTGCACTCCACAAATAACAAAGAAGAAAATTACAAGTAGGGGTCAGTACAAGGCGCAAGTACTGAGTAGGTATCATCGACCAACTCAAAATAGAAAGCAATATATATCAGATAATAACATAAGATCAACCATAACACATAACAGGTGACAACTACAAGTACCATAACCATTGTCCACAAAACCAAGCACATCTATGAGGACTCAAGCCTCCACACCATACTCATTTGGGAAACAGGTTCTTTAAACCTGAGTATATTAGTATGATTCAAGATTCATTCTCTTTACTATCCTGGTGTCGGAACGTGACACTCCGATCCCCTCAATATTCATTCATCTTACTATCCTGGTGTTGGAACGTGACACTCCGATCCCCTATTATCCTGGTGTCGGAACGTGACACTCTGATCCCCTACTATCCTGGTGTCGGAACGTGACACTTCGATCCCCTAATACTACTTGTCAATTTGTGACACCCGATCCCCTAATCTCATTAATTTTCAGTTCATCAACCTTCCTTTATGCCAAGACATCATCATTAATAGAGAGGTTTTAAGGTTTAAGATTCAACAGCCTCATTATGCTAATTTTATCACAATTATACAATCACATCATGCAACCACACAATTAAGCATATATACGACTTTACGATACTACCCAATACATATCAATCGCTATTTAGAGTTTACTATGAGATAGCATAAACCATAACCTACCTGCACCGAAGGATCGTGATCAAGAAAGTTATCCCCCAAAACCTCTGCTTTCCTTGCGTTCTTCTCTTTCTCTCGCTCGTTTCTCTCTTATTTTCTTTGCTCTTTCTATTTTTCCTTATTCAAACTCTTTTCTTTTACCCTAATTATCATCTAATTAAGTATAAAAGATGGTAAAAGTAACCCACTATTTATTTCAAAGTTATCTCATTTAACCTCCAAGTGATTGAATTATTAACATTAAACCACTAACTTTATAATCATGATCAGGAATAGTCCAAAACACCCCTTAAAAACTTTTAACAGAAATCCGACCCAGTCAGGGTTACGCAGCCTGTGACGGTCCGTCATGCCTGTGACGGTCCGTCATGACTGTGACGGTCCGTCATGACTGTGACGGTCCGTCACAAAGTTCAGAGAGTTAATTCTGTGGAAGGATTTGTGACGGTCCGTCATGCAAACGACGTTCCGTCCTGCCATTCCATCGTGAAGTTCAGAGAGTCGATCTCAGTACCCAAATTTCTAGGGTCTAAGTGTTTTGGAACGAGACCCCCTCGACGGTCCGTCGTACCCATGACGGTCCGTCGTGGGATCTGTTGACCCCGACAGCTATTACCAGAAATAAACTTTACTGCTCAAATGACTAAACAGGTCGTTACAATAGATACCAATTTACCCGTCGTTCGTCCTTGAACGATCACAAAAAGAAAACAAGGAAGAAAAGGAGTACCTGAATCTGTAAACAGGTGTGGGTATCTTTCTTGCATATCGGCCTCCTTCTCCCAAGTGGACTCTTCAACTGGTCGATTCTTCCATTGAACTTTGATGGATGCAATCTCCCTTGATCTCAACTTGCGGACTTCTCTTATCTAATAGCAACAGGCTCCTCCTCATAAGACAAATTTTCATCAAGAAGAACTGAATCCCAACGAATGATGTAGTTTCCATCCCCATGGTATCTTTTCAGCATAGACACATGAAATACTGGGTGCACTCCTGAGAGCCCTGGGGGCAAGGCTAATTCATAAGCTACCTCCCCCACGCACTTCAGAACTTCAAATGGACCAATGTACCTCGAACTAAGCTTACCTCGCTTACCGAACCGCATCACCCCTTTCATGGGTGAAACCTTCAGCAAGACTTGTTCACCCTCCATAAAATTCAAGTCTCTAATCTTTCGATCTGCATATTCCTTTTGTCTACTTTGATCCGCTAAAAGTTTTTCGTGAATGCATTTCACTTTATCTAACGATTCCCTCAGAAGGTCAGTACCCCAAGGTCTAACCTCAAATGCATCAAGCCACCCAATGAGAGACCTACATCTTCTCCCATACAGTGCCTCAAATGGGGCCATATCAATACTTGAGTGATAGCTATTGTTGTATGAGAACTCTGCTAAGGGTAAGAAGTTATCCCAATGACCACCAAACTCTATCACTCATTCACGAAGCATATCCTCCAAAACCTGAATCGTTCGCTCAGACTGACCATCGGTCTGAGGGTGAAATGCAGTACTAAGATCCAACCTAGTACATAACTCGGCATGCGATGTTCTCCAAAACTTAGAAGTAAATTGTGTACCTCTATCTGATATGATGGAAAGTGGAACTCCATGCAACCAAACGACTTCTGAGATATAGAGCCTGGCTAACTTCTCTGCATTGTACACCTTAACCGGAATGAAGTGAGCAGACTTAGTTAACCCGTCAACAATCACCCAAATAGAGTCATACTTACCCATTGTCTTTGGAAGACCAACCACAAAGTCCATTGCAATTCTCTCCCACTTCCATTCAGGAATGGGCATTCTCTGAAGTGTCCCTCCAGGCCTCTGGTGTTCATACTTTACCTGCTGACAATTCGGGCATTGAGCAACAAAATCAACAATGTCACGCTTCATCCTACTCCACCAAAAATGTTGCTTTAGGTCACGATACATCTTGGTTGCACAAGGATGTATAGAATACCTTGAACTATGAGCCTCTGTAAGAATAGTGTGAATCAAATCATCGACGCGGGGTACACATACCCTTCCCTTAATTCTCAAAACACCTTCCTCATTGATTTTTGCTTCTTTAGCCTCTCCTCGCAATACCTTATCTCGAATCCGGATCAGTTTCTCATCAGTAAACTGCTTTCCCTTAATCTTGTCAAGAAAGGAAGATCTTGCCTCCACACAGACCAAAATCCTTCCTTCTCTAGTACCTCCAGCCTTATAAAGTCATTAGCCAGAGTCTGAACCTCTCTAGCTAATAGGCGTCTAGAAACCTGCAAGTGAGCTATACTTCCCATGCTCCCTGCCTTTCTACTTAAAGCATCTGCCACAACATTAGCTTTTCCCGAATGATACAAGATAGTGATATCATAGTCCTTCAGTAGTTCCATCCACCTTCTCTGTCTTAAATTCAAATCTTTCTGAGTAAAGACATACTGTAAACTACGATGATCCGTATAGACTTCACACTTAACCCCATATAGATAATGTCTCCATTGCTTTAATGCAAACACTACTGCAGCCAACTCCAAATCGTGGGTCGGATAATTACGTTCAGGCACCTTTAATTGCCTCGAATCATAAGCAATTACATTCTTCTCTTGTATTAGCACTGCACCCAAACCAGAAAAGGATGCATCACAATAAACAATGAAATTCTTTCCCTCCTCTGGCAGGGTAAGAATTGGTGCATTAGTCAACAAAGTCTTGAGCTTCTGAAAGCTTTCCTCACACTCGTCCGACCATACAAATGGAACACTCTGCTTAGTCAAGTTTGTCAATTGGGAAGCAATAGAAGAAAATACCTTGACAAATTGACGGTAATAGCTAGCTAAACCAACAAAGCTCCTTACCTCTGTAACATTAGTAGGTCTTACCCAACTCTTCACTGCTTCAATCTTAGAAGGATCCACCATCACTCCATCCTTAGAAACCACATACTTCAAGAATGACACTGAATCTAGCCAAAACTCACACTTGGAGAATTTGGCATAAAGCTTTTTCTCCCTCAACATTTCCAATACAATTCTCAAGTGCTCCTCATGTTCTTTCCTGCTCTTTGAGTATACCAGTATATCTTCAATGAATACAATGACAAAGAGATCCAGATAGGGCTTAAAAATCCCGTTCATCAAGCTCATGAACGCAGCAGGGGCATTCGTAAGCCCAAAAGACATTACTAAGAACTCGTAATGCCCATACCTGGTCCGAAAAGCAGTCTTGGGCACATCCGTTGCCCGTATTTTCAATTGATGATAACCAGATCTCAAATCGATTTGTGAGAAGGTACAAGCACCTTGTAACTGATTGAACAAATCATCGATGTGAGAAAGAGGATACTTGTTCTTAATGGTTACCTTATTCAGTTGCCTGTAGTCTATGCACATCGAGCACCCCAAGGGGATGCACTTGGTCTAATAAAGCCTTTGCTTAACAACTCTTGAAGTTGGGCCTTTAACTCTCTTAACTCAGCGGGAGCCATTCTATAAGGGGTTATGGAAATGGGGCGAGTACCCGGCTCGAGATCAATACTGAAATCAATATCTCTATCCGGTGGCATACTAGGAAGGTCTGCAGGAAATACATCCAGAAACTCACGAACTATCGAAATAGACTCAATTGAAGGTACTTGGGTAGTATCATCCTTGAGGTGTGCCAAGAAAGCTAAACACCCTTTACTAACCATTCTCTTAGCACGAAGAAAGGAGATGATACGAACTGGAGTGGAAGTGTAATCACCCTCCCATACTAACGGATCTGTCCCAGGCTTGGCCAACGTTACAGTTTTAGCATTACAATCTAAGATTGCAAAATTTGGAGAAAGCCAAGTCATACCCAGAATTACATCGAAGTCAACCATTTCTAGGATAACCAAGTCTACTTGATTATTGCTCCCCACAAAAGTCACAAGACAAGACCTATACACCTTTTCAACTATCACAGACTCACCCACCGGAGTAGAAACATGAATAGGCATGTCAAGCAAATCACAATGTAAATCAAAACCAGTAGCAAATGAGGAAGATACATATGAAAATGTGGATCCAGGGTCAAATAATACAGAAGCCATGTAATCACAAACCAAAAGATTACCTGTGATAACAGTATCAGATGTCTCAGCTTCAGACCTCCCAGGGAAAGCATAACAATGAGTCCTATCACCTATCTTCCCGTTGCCCCTACCATGTTGTGCTGCAGTAGTTCCAGTTTGCCTGCCACCTCGGTTGATTTGGTGACCTCCATTACCTTGGCCACCCCGTCCTCCAGAATAGCGGCCTCTTCCATGACCACCTCCACCTCTGAATATTGGGGGTCTGTAACTCTGTTTTGGATAATACCTCCTAATATGTCCAGTCTCCCCACATCCATAACACTTTCTGGGTTCAAACATAGGTCTCTGTGAGAACGACGGAGTCTGGGGATAACCCCCAAACTCAGAGAAGTGTTGACCGGTCGGCGGTGGAACCCCCTTTACAGCCTGCAGTGAAGACAAAATAGGTCGGGCTGGGTAACCTCCTGAACTCTGCCCTCGGGAGTAAGACCCACCAAACTCACCTCCCTTACGAAACTTCTTAGGTGTCGATGCCGTGGTGAAGTTGTCTGGCTTCACTCCCTCCACTTCTATCACAAAATCTACCACCTCCTGAAAGGATTTTGCTGCAGTAGCTACCTGTAAGGCTGGAATCTGCAAATCTGACCTCAATCCTTTCACAAAACGGCGAATCCTCTCTTGTGGACTGAAGCAAAGCTGGGTGGCATACTTGGATAATGCACGAAACTTAGCCTCATAAGCAGTAACCGACATCCTGCCTTGCTCTAGGCTCAGGAACTCATCTCTCTTCCTATCCCTCAAAGTCCGGGGTATATACTTCTCCATAAACAAGCTTGAGAATGATGCCCAAGTCATGGGTGGTTCCTGTGCTAGTTGACACTCAACATACGATCACCACCACATTTTGACATTTCCCTGAAACTGATAGGTTACGAACTCAACACCGAATCGTTCCACTATGCTGATCTTATATAGCAGCTCCTGACAATCAACCAGAAAATCATAGGCATCCTCAGATTCAGCACCCTTGAAAACTGGAGGTTTCTTAGTGAAAAGTTCATGCTGATCACTTGTCATTATAGGCCCTGTAGTCAACCGAGGAAACGTGCCTATTTCCAATGAGGCATCCATGCGGGAGCCACAACAGCTGCATGTTGTACTCCCGGAACCTAAGGTGCTGGTGCGGAAAACATTGGAGGTGTCTGGCCTTGATCAGATAACCCGCTAAGATAAGCATGAACCTGATTAATCATCTCTGGGGTAGGTTGGGGTGGTAATTCCTCATTCTGCACTTGTTCATTCTCCCCTTCCTCACCCTCTCTTAATACTCCCTCAGTCGGTGGAGGAGTCACCGCCCTAGTACTAGCTGGGCCAGGTGCTTGTCCTCTCCCTCAAGAGGACGTCCTCTCGCTACCTCTGCTACGGCCTCTTGCCACTGCTCCTCTTCGAGCTATAGCCTCAGTGGCTGGTTCAGACACATCTTGTCTTGCCGGTGTTGGTGTTGGCGCAGTTGTTGCTCTAGTTCTAACCATCTGCGAAATAGAGTGAAGATGGTCAGATACCAATTTGTATCACCTAGATACCAATTGGATCCAAGTAATAGCACGAAAGAAAGAAAGAATGGAATTTTCCTAAAGTCTTATAGCCTCTCAAATAAAAGTAAAGGCGTCCCCCTACCGTTCCTCAAGACTCTACTAGACTCGTTCCTGTGTGATGAGACCAACGAACATCATGCTCTGATACCAAGTTTGTCACGACCCAAAACGAGCCGCGAGTGGCACCCACACTTATCCTACTATGTGAGCGAGCCAACAAATCTAAACCCCAACATTTCAATACAATATAAACAGAATATAATGCGGAAGACTTAAAACTCATTAATGAACATCGATTAAATAACTTCTAAAACTCAATACTTATTGTTATACCCAAAATCTGGAAGTCATCACCACAAGAACATTCTATCCTCAAATTACTAAATCTAAGAGTATCTAGCAAGCTAAAACAAGTAAACAAATGGTCCATGTCTGAACTTCAAGGACATCAAGACATGAATGAGAGAGAATCTAGTCCGAGCTAGGAACAATAGCTCACCCTGAAATCTGACGTGATGAAGACTGGCTAGAGTTGAGGACGAGTTGAAGTTGATGGCACGTTTACTGTACTCCACAAATAACAAAGAAGAAAATTACAAGTAGGGGTTAGTACAAGGCACAAGTACTGAGTAGGTATCATCGGCCAACTAAAAATAGAAAGCAATATATATCAGATAATAACATAAGATCAACCATAACACTTAACAGGTGACAACAACAAGTACCATAACCATTGGCCACAACACCAAGCACATCTATGAGGACTCAAGCCTCCACACCATACTCATTTGGGAAACAGGTTCTTTAAATCTGAGTATATTAGCATGATTCAAGATTCATTCTCTTTACTATCCTGGTGTCGGAACGTGACACTCCAATCCCCTCAATATTCATTCATCTTACTATCCTGGTGTCGGAACGTGACACTCCGATCCCCTACTATCCTGGTGTCAGAACGTGACACTCCAATCCCTTACTATTCTGGTGTCGGAACATGACACTCTGATCCTCTAATACTACGTATCGATTCGTGACACCCGATCCCCTAATCTCATTAATTTCTAGTTCATCAACCTTCCTTTATGCCAAGACATCATCATTAATAGAGAGGTTTTAAGGTTTAAGATTCAACAGCCTCTTTATGCTAATTTTATCACAATTATACAATCACATCATGCAACCACATAATTAAGCATATAGACGATTGTACAATACTACCCAATACATATCAATCGCTATTTAGAGTTTACTATGAGATAGCATAAACCATAACCTACCTCCACCGAAGGATCGTGATCAAGCAAGCTATCCCCCAAAACCTTTGCTTTCCTCTACGTTCTTCTCTTTCTCTCGCTCGTTTCTCTCTTCTTTTCTTTGCTCTTTCTATTTTTCCTTATTCAAACTCTTTTATTTTACCCTAATTATCATCTAATTAAGTATAAAAGATGGTAAAAGTAACCCACTATTTATTTCAAAGTTATCTCCTTTAACCCCCAAGTAATTGAATTATTAACATTAAACCATTAACTTTATAATCATGAGTAGGAATAGTCCAAAACACTCCTTAAAAACTTTTAAAAGAAATCCGACCCAGTCAGGGTTACGCAGCCTGTGACGGTCCGTCATGACTGTGACGGTCCGTACTGCAGGTCCGTCACAAAGTTCAGAGAGTTAATTCTGTGGAAGGATTTGTGACAGTCCGTCATGCAAACGACGGTCCGTCCTGCCATTCCGTCGTTAAGTTCATAGAGTCGATCTCAGTACCCAAATTTCTAGGGTATAAGTGTTTTGGAACGATACCCCCTCAACGGTCCGTCAAACCCATGACGGTCCGTCGTGGGATCCGTTGACCCCGACAGCTATTACCAGAAATAAACTTTACTTCTCAAACGACTAAACAGGTCGTTACATTTACTGAACTTGTAATAAAGATGAACAAAAATTTAATTCACATAAAACTAAAATCTGTACAACATACCAGAACCTGGAAAAATTTTAACAGGAAAAAAATCAAGTCAAGTGAACTCACAATGTCCCCTTAAGGAAATTATTTCCCTCTAGTACCCGAGGTTTGATTTGGAATATAACCTCCCAGGTTAAAATGATCTCAATCACCAGAGTATAGATACAAAAAACTCTGATGTCAGCGAACCAGTCAACAATAGGAAAGTACACGAAGGAAATTTTTTTGTGCATAAGAAGAAGAAGAAAATCAGAAAATTCGTAAGTGAAAATTCTGAAGAGTGAATGGTATTTATAGGAAAGAATAAGAGGTTCCAAAAGGTTGCAACCCTTTCAGAATCCACACGATCATTAATGAAAGTTTTCAACGTTTCAACTGGTACTGACTGTTCCTGAAAGTCACAACCTTTCAAAAAAGTCATGAAGGGAAATTTAAATAAAATGGGAAAGTTTTTAAATCAGAAGGGTCACGCGCGGATCCGATTCGGGTCGAGTTAATCTACTAAAGTTGAAACAATTCGGTTAATTTCAACTAAATAACTGAAAATGTTTCTGTTATCAACTAATTAATTGAAAAACGTTTTGTGCATTTAATTTATTTAATTAAATAAATAATTAAATAATTAAAACAAACTTTTTCAAAATAATAATCTCTCGATCATTTTCCAAAACCAAAGCCGAAGCCGCGCGAGCAGCGACGACGATGATGCAAGGGGGCTCCCTCTTTCAACCCTTTTAAGAATTAATAGGAGTGTTTTTACATTTAAACTATTCTATTTTTCTTTTACACCACCGATGAGGGACAAATGCCTTTTCATTAAAGCACAAGAGGACTTTTTCAAGTTTCCAACTCTTCAAATTCCAACTTTTCAAGTTCCCAACTCTTCAAGTTCCCATTTTTTCAAGTTCTCTTTTCCTCTATTTTCCATCAATTCTTGCTACATATCCAATAGTAGTAAATATATTTTTCTTTAAAATGATGATAAACATGGACAAATATACAAGCCTACAACAAACAACACAAAGAAGGAATGTCGATCAATTTAGTACTCAAGCGACACAAAGAAGGAAACAATCATTAAAGGAACACAAAAGATATAGCAGAATCAAGCTAAGATAGGTATAATACTAGTATCTTACTAGGACAATTAATCAAGAAAAATCTGGAGATAAATCAGGATAGAAAGCTCAACCAGCAAATGACTAAAGAGAAAGACAATCAATCAAAGCTGTGTGAAGATCATCAAGAGAAGATATCACAAACAAGAAAGTTGATTTGCTCATGTACATATCTCTACTTACACGAATTAGCAAATCCCTCTCAATCAAGGAATCCTTCATAATGTTTAATAAAAACAAACACCCCTGGATTTTCCTTACAAGAGCAATCAATCTGTCTATATAAGCCTTCCTTAACTTTAGCTGTGGGGAAACCCTTGAACCCAGGGGGACTATATTAGACATCACATCGGTGGTTCGACCAGCATAAAAACATCTTTCTATTTATATTCTTTCTTTTGCTTATTTATTTTTATGAATCTAATATGTAGGATGAGTTGACTATGATAATTTTAATTCACCCCCTCTTAACTTTCAGTTGGTATAAGGGCAGGTCTCACAAATCAAAGTGTTTAACCACACTTGAGTAAAGATCAATGGAAAACTATCCAATTCCTAATGCTTTTCTACAAGACAGACATTATTCAAACTGTCCTCCTTACTTAAATGGTTAACACTACTCCCACCAGAAAGATAGGTTAAAAATATTTGTTACATCAAATGATTTCCAAGATTGGGTAGTTATCAAGAAGGGACCATAACACATCCCTAGCCTCACTTGAAAGAAATTTGCCTCAAAAGAGATTGATATGGAAGTATTTAACATCACAAAGGAACAATAAGAGCTAATTCATACTAACGCTAGAGTTATAAGTTTGTTGTATTGTTCAGTTAGAAGAGTAGAATATGATAAATCTATACATATGAAACAGCGAAGAAATATGAGACACACTTGAAGCCACTTATGAAGGGACCCACAAAGGAAAAGAAGCTTGAATCAGTTCGCTAGTAAATGAAGATGAATTTTTCAAAATGGCAGATAATGAGATCATAGAAAATATGTTCTCAATATTCAACAAGAATGTTTGCAAACTCAATTCTTTGGAATGAAATTTTCAAATAGACTACAAGTCAGAAATTTCACAAGAATTCTCCCAAAGGCCTCGGAAGCTAAGGCTGCCATTCTTGAAGACGGGAAATTTTCCAAATTTTCCCTTTTCTTTCTAAAAGTGATAAATTTTAATTTCATAGCTTATTCTTGGCTATACGAGTTATACTCAAGTCCATTAAGATTCTCTTGTCCATTGCTGCTCATTACAATTATGAGATTTGGCAAATGGATGTCAAGATGACTTTTCTAAACGGAAGTCTTGATGAGTGCATCTATATGGCACAACCAAAAGGTTTCACAGAAAGTGGCAATGATCACATGTTGTGTAAACTTAAGAGATCCAATTATATATTAAAACAAGAATCTAGATCATGGAATATTTGTTTCGACAAGTTGATTAAGATTTTTATTTTTATCAATTTGAAATTGAATCATGCATCTATAATAAATGAGAAGGAAAAATAGTGGCATTTTGATTCTCCATGCCGATGACATTTTGCTTATAGGAAATAATGTGAGCATGTTGAATTCAGTTAAGGAATGTCTGTCATTGCATTTTGATATGAAAGACTTGTGAAAGGCGACTCATATCCTTGGGATCAAACTTATGTGAGATCATAAACAAATCATATTAGACGTGTCTCAAGCGTTTTACATTGATACTATTCTTGCAAGGTTTAACATGAAAAATTCCAAAAAGGGATTTCTTCCTCTTAGACATGAAATTACTTAATCAAAGGATCAGTCGCCCAAAACAGCTGATGAGATAGAGAGAATGAAGGTGGTCCGTTATGCATCTGCTGTAGTGAGTCTCATGTATGCTCTGTTATGTACTAGACCGAATATTTGCTTTGCTATTGGCATGATTAGTAGATTTCAATATAATCTTGGGCAAGAACATTGGACAACAGTTAAGCATATAATTAAGTACCTAAAAAGGACAAGAGATTAAATGCTTGATTTCCATCCTTGAAATCTTGTACCTATTGGGTTTATGGATTCAGATTTCCAGTCAGATAGAGATTCAAGAAAGTCAACCTCAGCATATGTATTTACTCTAGGAGGTGGAGCCATAATATGGAGGAGTACTAAGCAATCTTTTGTTGCTGATCCCACCATGGAAGCTGAATATGTAACTGCCTGCGTGGAGGCTAAGGAGGTTGTTTGGCTTGGAAACTTCTTGAAAGAGGTTGGAGTGGTTCCTTCGCTTGAAGCACTAATCACAATTTATTGTGATAACAGTGTTGCTATTGCTAACTCGAAAGAATCGTGAAATCATAAAATGAGTTAGTACATTAAAAGGAAATATCATTTGATTCATGATATAACTCAAAGGGGCGATGTGAGAGTATTGAAGATTGAATCAAAGAACAATTTGGTGGACTCATTTACAAGAAGCTTACCTTAGAAGGCTTTTGATAAGCATGTGGAAGAAATGGGTGTTAAAATTGTGAATGCATGGTTATAAGTCTAAGTGGACGATTGTTAGGATATATTATTAACCATGTAATTGTGTTATAGTATTTGTTATTTAATTCATGATAATTTTTTTGTTTATTTAATATAATAAAATCTTTATTTAAATAGATCATTGTGTACATACGTGTGTCCATTGCTTATATAGTAGAAAATTTTATGTGTGATGTATTTTAACTCATACGCGAAAGATTAAGATTGTTGGCGCATATAATTTATAAATTTATGTTCACGATCAAACATGAAGTAGGACGAACATCTTGATGATCGTAGCACAATATTAAATATAATTTGATCTTAATTATGAGGATGGTTAAATTCTAACTTCTTGTGCTAGTACATTTTTTATGTATTGAACGGATCAATTAGAGACATTTATCTATATTCTAAATATTTATAAATAAATTCTCTTGTCCATTACATGTACTTATACTCTTAATCTTGATATAATTATTATGATCTCTGTAATTTATTTTATTGTTTTAATCTGTTAAAATGTGAGACTTTTTAATGCGTCAATAAATTCCTAATAGATTAGGTTTATGAAAAATTATATTAGTGAAATAATAATTAGTTGATAGTACCGTGTCTCGGTCCCAAGTTGAAGACACCCCTTTATGGTTACTTATAAGTTTTCACGTGAGAACCCAGCAGGTGGATTTTATATCCATCACGTGAAATAAGTTAAGTAAATATAATAAATGATTAATTTAGTGAATGAATTAAATTTTCAAAAAATTTAATTTAATTGATTGGTGTCGGTAATTCTAACACGGGGCGTAGTGATAGATTTTCTAAATTAAATCAAGGAGTGCAATTACAGATTTTTAGTGGAATAATATATAATTATGTTGTAATTGGAAGCCTCTATTAAATATATCTATGAAGATCGCTGGGGGTGAGTAGAAATGAATTGTTTTTCATAAATAGTAAGATTCCATTTTATTTGTCTGCCCCCCCCCCCCCCCCCCGTCCTACTATGCCTCATTAATTGACCAAGTTTGAAAAACACATTAATTTTACTATTGATCTTCTTTAAAGGATGATATATTTGATATTCAAATGTTGAGTTAATGAAAAAAATGTCTGCTTTAAGGGCTGAAAACGATTTTTTTAATTATATCTGAAATCTAATCTATATATATATATATAAATCTGGATATGAAAGTACTGATGTGGCGGCCCTCATCATCCAGCATTAGAATTTATATATTTTATCTTTTTTTAAATTTTTTTTTCTTATTTTTATCTTGATATATTAGTTAAATTAAATAAATATTCTCTATTGATCATTTCTTTAAATTCTTCCATTAATACATTTATTATTTTAGGTATATATACATTACAGTTTACCCCTTTAAATATTTAAACATTTCTCTATTCCTTCTTAAAAGTGTTACTAAATTACAATTAAGACACTAATGACCAATATAAGTTACAATTGTAGGTATTGATTACTCCATTACCCTTTTAATTTATTTATTCAATAGCTAAAACTTTATGGATTACTATAAATACTAAAACCATGTCATCTTCACCAATGCAGGAATTTTTTATTTTATTTTTCCTTTCTTCATCATATTTACACTAAAGTACATCACTTTGGTTATGTTTAATTTTATAATATATAGTTTATTTATTACTAACTTTTACAATGTGGAAGATAAGATGAGCATTTGAAAATTTTGGGAATTCAAATTCTGAGAACAATATCTAATTTGTGTTATCAAGGTACATCACTTTGATTATCTCTAATTTTATATATATAGATTCTTTGTGACTAACTTCTATTGTTAACACTTAATAGTGTGGACGAGTAGACGAATATATGACAATTTTGGAAATTCAAATTCAATTTTGATGAGTATAATATTTCATTCATGTTATTCTTTTTATTTCAATTTGTTTGATGTCTTTTATTTACAATTTTTTTTTGTTTTTATTGCTTTTTTCCTCATTATTGATGATTTTAGTGTACTTATTATTTTGTGCATATTTATGAAAATATTTTTTATTGTTTATAATGGAAGACAAGATAAACATATGACAATATTTAGATATTTAAGTTTAACTTTCATAAAACTCACAAGGAAAACGAACCCTACATTAATGTTTATGTCCATTAATCTTCAAATGGTGTAGTGAACATTGAGAGTGTGTACAGATTTAATAATTAGAGGCTAAAATAATTTTCTTTGGTATTCCTACAAAAATTATTTTATTTATTTGTTTAATTTTAATTTATTTTAAATTTCTTTGGTACTCCAACAAGGATTCTTTGATTAATTTATCTAATTATAATTTATACCTAGACTAAATAATATTATTGAAATTTTAGGTATATTAATTTTAACATTGAAGACTTGAATCGTTTTGTTCATTATCTTTTAATTTTTTTTATGGTTTCAACATTGTATATATTTTATTTTGAATAATGAAATCAATTTTGAGGATTAGGAAATTTCACAATTTTTATTTATGTTTACCTTTTAGAATAATTTAGAAATAGTAATGAAAATATAGGTAAGTTTAAAGTTGTATTTTAGTTAATACATATATGTAGTTTGTGTTTAATTTATTTGAACACTTTTTTATTTGCGTAATTGAGACTATTTATCTTTTAATCTATTCATTTTTATATAAATAATAGGCAGTATATTATAATCGTAGTAAAGTTAGTCAAGATAGAAAATAATTTACAAACATTTCATTATCTAAGATTAGTGAAAGATGGAAAAAAATTCATTACTAAAGGAAAGAATAATAACTTTTGAAGGAAAAGAGTAGATATTAGAAAAAAATTATATTTATATTAAGCTTATTATATTATTAAATTAAATTTAAATTTCATAAGGAGTTCAACTTATTACATTAAATTTACTTTTCTTATTAAAATAAAGAGAATAAATTTAGGATTTTTTTTATAATTTCAAAAATTCTTAAGCGATTTTAAATTACAAAAGATATAAAATTTAAGTACTAATAATAAACTTAATTAAGACTTAAAATTTGATGTATTTGGATTAAAGACTATAAAGAATCTTTAGAAATATATTTAGTAATCAACTCTTCAAAAAATTAGTTATTTAGCAAATTTAACGAGTAATTTTTGATCGCGCAAAGCGCGGCTGACAAAAACGTTTGTCCTTAAATTGCTGAAAACGTTCTTTTATTAATTATATTTGGATTCATATATGAGTTAATGGCAAAATATTTGGCCTTGTTGGCTGAACATATTTAGTATTATTTGAGAGTCAAATATTGAGTTGATGACAAAAACGTTTGGCCTTAAATAGATGAAAATGTTTCTTGTATCAATCTCAATTTATTCTTATTTTGAATGATCCTCTTGATTGCTCATTAAGGCTGAAATTGATTTGGTTTTTCCTATTCATTCTTGAGTTGGAAAACTAGTATAAATAGGTTTGATGAGGCATGAAAGAGGTCATCCTTACAAACAAGTAATACTTTTCCACACAAGTAACTTGGTAGTTACCATCAATCAGGAAATAGGAAAAGATTGTAGCTGTATATCCCTGGCATCTGGACGACTTTTTTTAGAAGTTTCAACAGGTTAGTCTTCTTCTAAATTCGTCCATGTTATATTGCTTAGTCTATATGTAAGATATGTGATCCTGAATATAAGCTCGGTTGTGCATATTCTTACAATTATCTAATCGACAACTATCACTATGAACTATGTGATGATACAAAGTCTCGCCCACACTGCTAGAATTTTCCTATACCTTGCCAAGGCATAGACATCCTCAACTAAGTACATCCACTAAGCTATGCTTAAACAGCAATAATGAATCATCTAAAAAGTATGACCCTTTCTACCATGTTAGTTATATGGTTTATGAGGTCTTTGAGTTTTTTGAACTCGTCCCTGTATCACTGCTTAATATTACTCAGCTCATACGTTTAAAAACATTTTCTCATCACCAAACATTGAGATTATTACTCAAAAGATTCTCTTAAACGAGATTATATTCATAAACTTCTCATGAACTCATTTGGAAATCAATGTTTCTTCTCATTTTAAATGTAAAAATATTTACCCTTGAAAATACTTAGTTCCCATATATTCATTTTAAAAAAATGAACTCAACTCTGCTCGTGATCATACTTCAAACTAGTTTTAAAAATTTGCAAAAGACTTTTCAAAATGACTTGAAAGACTTTCTCAATCTTGACTCTTAACTCTATCTTGAATTTGAATTATGAATTCAAGACTTACGATTTATGAATGAAGGATCTCATGATGAATATATGGAGTTTAGATAATTGATAATAAGAACAAGCGGGGATACTGAACCGGGAGCAAGGGCGTGACACAAAGAAGAATTAAATTAGTTTGTCAAGAAATAATTATTGAAACAGTGGAGTTCATGTTCTCTTGGCGACGTGGAGAGGGAGGAAACTTTCAAAGGACTTGAATTTCATGCATGTCCGCGATGTAAACCTGGGGGCTTATTTTTGCCCAATCTTTTGTTACTCTCTAAAACTCGATTCAACTCATATCCACTGCAATTCTAAGGTCAAAATTCTCAAATTCTTGTAACCTAGAACAATCTCAACGAAACCTACAGAAGAGCTATCAATTTACTCAACTCATTCGCTAACCCTCGCGTCAAGAACTCAAAGCACAGTCCATTACCAATTAAAATCAAGAACCCTTCAAGAATTCAACAATTCAACATCAAGAATGAATTCATCGGTAAAATATTACGTGATTTGCGTGAGAGAGAACAAACCTAACACTAGGGAAGCTTACATACCTTAATTTAGCGAAACAAATCCTCGATTCGTAATAAATCTTCACTACTAGAAACTGTAAATAACCTATATATTTTACTTTGGGATTATTTCAGGAGAAATTTCCTACAATTTTTCATGCGGAAATATGAAATCCTAAATTTTAGACTTTTTAACCTGAGAAAAATAGTTTTCCAGAAAAAATGGTGGATAAATTTGGCGCCATTTTCGCAAACTATTACCTAAGAAATTATTTGCAATTTGGTGCCATTTTCGCAAATTATTACATAAGAAATTATTTGCGGCAAATAATTTGTAAGTATTATTTTCATAGGTAAATTCGCAAGTAATAAAAAAGATTTTTTTTATCTTCTACAAAGAAAATTCCAAGATAAATTCATTCCCAAATAATTACTTGGAAATTTGTCTGAAATATTTTTTTTATGTTGTATTACTTGGAGATTCGTGTTCTATGAATTTTGTTGGGGATTTACTTAGAAATTTTCTCACTTGAAAATTACTTGGGGATTCTATTGCTGCGAATTTGATTTGAGTTTTTTTAAGGGATTTACTTGGAAATATGCAAACTTTAATATTTTTATACAATTTAATTGAATTTTTTTAATTGAAATATAAGGATTCTGGAAATTTAGGAGTCCGTAAAGAATATTTTCTCAAACATATATTTACCAAAATTGGAAAAATGTAGTATATAAAAAGGTCAAATGATCACTAGAATGACATTTATTGTTAAATAATTAATCTTTTTAGGTTTTAAAAATTATTATGCAATAATATCAATTGAATAAGGTGTTCGAACATTATAATAAATTATAGGATAAATATTTTTAACTCATATAATAATATTTAATCTCACTAAAAATCAATCTTATTAATTTTAAAATTTTTATTTGATAGAAACAAAGAATCAAAATTAGACAGCTAGTTATTTATCCAATTTAAAAAAAATTATCATAAATATTTATCAATCTAATACGGTGTTGGAACATCACCATAAATTTTAGGATGAATATTTTCATATAATTAATACTTTATTTTTTTGATTTGAAATATACACGGAAATAAAACTACATAGCTAGTTGTTTATCCAATAGAAAAGTAACAATCATAAATATTTGTCAAATTAATACGGTGTTGAAAAATTATCATAGATTTAAGGATAAATATCTTTAACTTATAGATAATTAATATTTCATCTCATAAAGACCAGTGATACCATTTTTTTATTTTGGTTTTATTTGAAAAATAGAACGAGTTAAAATATATATGGATGGTCATTTATCCAATAGAAAAATAGTATCATAAAAGTTTAAGGGCAACTTTCACATATAGCAAACAAAAAATTCATATTTGTATAATATAGCAAACTTTGCATAATTGCGCTCTATAGCAAACATAAAAACTGTATAATTCGCTATACATATACAAGTGTATAATTCGTTGGCTAAATTGTATAATTCGCTGGCCTATTTCACTGCAATTGTATAATTTGCTTTGCATATAGTTGAATCGAATTAAAATGTATGTATATTACATAATTATAAGTTTATAGCAAAAAGATATATGTTTTTCTCGCTTTATACAAAAACAGAAACACAATATATACACTTCTGTTGTATAAAACTAGAGAAAATGATATTTCACTGCAATTGTATAATTCGCAATTGTATAATTCGTTGGCCTTTTTCTCTACAATTTTTGAAGTAAAATGTTTGTAAATTGTATAATTAAGTGTATAACATGAAGATATACATTTTTGCATGAGTATATACAATTTTCTCTCGCTTTATACAAAACAGAAACAGAATTATACACTTCTGTGTATAAAGCGAGAGAGGCGAGCGAGAATGGAGAGTGGCGAGCGAGATTCCTGGGAGAGAGACGCTGACAAATTTTAGATAATGTTTGCTATGGAACACAATTAAATCAAACCCTAACTATTCTATTTAATTTAGGTTATTAGTTTGCTATTTTATACAATTTTCCCAAAGTTTAATTACCCCTTGTTGATATAATTATATGAAAAGAAAAACAATTTTTTTTGCTTTATCCAATTGGTATATTATATTTTTACTAGCATTAAAAATAAAAATAAAAATTCTATAGTAAGTTATTAATGATATTACATCCAACAGTAAAATTAAGTATATTAAAATATAATTATTCAAAGATAAATTAAAATTATAAATACCAAATTTTCTAATAAGATATACTATCAATTATTGATTTAATAACTTCCTTGCTCATCAAATATATATATATATATATATATATATATATATATATATATATATATATTTTAATTATTTATTTATAAGAACTTTGTATGCATAATGTAATTTTTTTTTGCATTTAATATGCTTTGTTATAGAAATTATCTCATAGAAAGTGTAAGCATAACAATTTCATTATATGTTGGGTAGTAGTAATTTATTTTAATATATAAATAATTGCAATGCTTTACTTTTAAAAAGCTAAATCACATGAACTTTACTCAACATTTTAAGATATATGTTTATCTCATATTAATATGAGATGACTTTGTATATATGAATATATAAATTGTATTTTTAATACTCAATTAATTTAATTAAATTTAGCTTCAAAAATTAATTAAAATGAAGAAAAACAAAGTATAGTGTAATGCTAGTGGTACTTTTTACCACATCGGTCAAGACACATGATCTTTTGCATTTATAATGCTATTAGTTAGAGCATTGATAGAAGAGAGTAATTACATATAGATTTGACATTGGTAGTGGGTTTGGATTAAGTTTGTGCAATTAATTTGAGTGGACTATGATTAAGTTAATGCAATTAAATACCTATTTATGTGTGTGCCGTGTCCTAAGTGTATGGGGTTTAAGGACAAATTAATTAATTAGGAGATACTAGTTTATTAATTAATATCTTGTCTAGAAAAATTCCCTTTTTAATTAATTTTTACAAAAAAAGAAATCTGGTATATTTTTTGCAAGAAAATTCCCAAAAGTAATTTACTTGTGAAATATAAATCTTTACGTAAATTACTTGGGGATTTTAAAATTCGCAAAAATTAATTACCTAGGAAGGTTTTATCATTGGATTTTTTGGTAGCAAAATCTGTAGGAAACTTAGTTTCTTGCAAATTTTCCTATGTAATCCCTAGCAATATTTCTGTGTAATTCACATTTTTCTTGTAGTGCCTAGTGAATGCTTGCACTCCTCTCAAAACCCGAAATGTTATTTTTATTATGAAAATTGATCTATGTAAGTTTAGACCCCTAAAATTTTTCCAAAAATGCTTAGAGCTAATTGATAAGAAAAAGACAGAAATACCCCTCATTAATTCAACTACATAGCCTTAACTAGATAGGCTGACTTCAAATGGACATATGTCCCTCAACCTAACTTGGAATTCAACATACCTAGAGGAGTTAGAAAGAGAATTCAAAGACCTTTCATTTGATATCTTATGGGCCAGCTAACTCATCTTTTACTTAAATTTATGGTCATCTGGAGTTGACCAAAAACTCACAACTTAATCTTAACTTGAACGAATCTCAAATTAGCTCTTTCCAGATTAATTCTTTCAAAATTCACTTCTTTCTAAGTCCGAGGTGTTACAATATCTCCCCGTGAGAACATTCGTCCTCGAATGAGATCACTCTAAGTAGAATAAGGGTGACAACATCTAACACCTTGGTCAAACACCCAACATGGAATATAACACAAAGAGTGTCTTTATAAAAATCAACTATAAGAGTCTTTTATAAAAATCATTACCTTGGTCTGGAATTTCTCCGGAAGAAGAGATGTGGGTGTCCCTTCTTCATATCATCCTCAGCTGCCCACGTAGCTTCCTCAACCAACTAGTTCCTCTATAAGACCTTGATTGATGCCACCTCCTTTGTTCTAAACATGCGAACCTGACAATCAAGTATTTCAATAGGAATTCCTCATAAGATAGGTTTCCTTAATACCAACACTGAACATAACATGAAAGCTTGAACTTGGAAAGAATGAAACATACTCACCTCATCTCCACTCAACTCAACCTCAACTCATGAATACTCATTTGAATATAGTAAAGAAAGAACAATAAAGATGCATTTTATATAAAGATTTTAAACAGTAGATAAAAGTTTAATGTGAAAATACAATAATAACTCTTATTTGGGAGATTTTCTAACCGACAACCATCACTATGAGCTACGTAATGGTACAATGTCACACACATGCTTCCATAATTTTCCTATACCTTGCTGGGGTATAAACATCCTCAACTAAGTCTATCCACTAAACTATGCTTAAAAATCAATAAGAAATCATCTAAAAAGTATGACCCTCTTTACCACGTTGGCTACATGGTTTATGAGGACTTTGTATTGTTTGAAATCATCCCTATATTGGTGCTTAATACTACCCCCAGTAATATAACTCAGCTCATATATTCAAAAATATTTCCTCATTCTCAAACTTTGAAATTATTACTCAAAAAAATCTCTTAAAGGACATTATACTAAAAAGCTACTCATGAACTCATTTGAAAATTGATTTTCGTGTAACACCTCAAAAATAAGACCTTGAAATATTTTTAAAGAAAACTTACCTGAACCAGTGAACTATGGCAGGGTTCACCAACCGTGATAGGGTCCACGATTCGTTGACCTGCCCATGGTCTTGAGTTAAACTCGACAAGGCCCAGGCATCAGACCACGAGACCCTTAATGATCTGTGATCTTGACGACATATCATGGTGGCATCTGTAGGGGTGAACCTGTAGGCCCCAAAGCCTAGACCTTAGACATCCCTCGCCAAAGTAAGGACAACAGATACCTACACGGTCCATGAAGATGGGTCGTGGCGGCGTCCTTGAAGTCTAATAGTAGTCTCCCAGAACTAAGCCTCTAGACCTCATCCCAAGTGAGGTCCATGGGGACATTTACGGTTCGTATACCTCCATACAAGGTTGTGGTAGGGGATCGTGGATTAGACCCCAGAACCTTTAGCTCCTGGCCAAGGACCATGACCGATCCACCGGTCTGTGTCCCTTTAAATTCACGGTCCGTGAAACTGGCTGTGGTCGGCCCTGTTAGACTTTTAAAAATGGGGTTATTTTGGTCTTTTCCCCTATTCGTTAAAAACCTAAGCTATGTTGTTTAACCCCAAAACTATGTGGTTTTGATTAATTTTAGCCTGAAATATAACTAGACCTTACCTAAGTCAAATCACTCATTAAAAAGTCAAATCATTCATTAAAACTTAGAAAAATTAGAGCGTATGAAGAGAAAGAGGTGAGGAACCGATGCTTCAATGTATGTATCTTTTTATATTTCGTGACCAACAACACTAACCTGCAGTTTGAGTGTCTATGAATTGAATCTAGTAAACTACCCAACCAAGGGTGGGGGTTGTGTCCCAAGGGAGTGGTAGTGAAAGTAGTAGCCACTTAGAATTTCGTTCTACACAGTGATAGCTCAAAACTCAAATATTAAAACCAAACAAGTTTAATTGGTGACATAAAAGTGTCAAATATAAAGAAAAGGTTTCATCACAAGTAGTAAAATAGCAAAAATTAAGGAGAAAACACGTACGAGAGATAGTTCTTGGGGTGTGACGGCAATATACGTTGACACAAACTAATCTATGCATGCTTTTGATGGTAAAATTCACAAGACAATGATAACTATACTAAGATTTAGGTGAAACTAAATTTCCTCTTTGGCAACTTACCGCATGTCATATGAGTACCTCTTGGACACCCACTCGTCTAAACTAAGCAGCCTACTCCTTAACCACACCCTGACCTTTAGATAGTGGGTGTTTGGATATGATACTACGGCTCCCCTCTCGAGCTGAACCTCAAGTCAACCCACTCCTTAGGCCATCAATCTAGTGGTCTTGGTTTCGGGACCTCCCTCTCGGGCAAGACGAAAAAACACATGGGTGGTTTTGTAGTTGCAACTACAAACCCATTAAATTAAATCATTACAATTACGTAAAATCACCATTGAAATGCATTTAACCCTATCAGCAAGCAAGACCCAATTATAATATCAAAATATATTTTCTAAATAACATCCCAAGAATGGGGGATTTAAGCCACTCATCAAGCAATAACTAAGCATACTTAAAATGATAAAGGAATCAAATGGGTATAACAAATTAAACCTTAAAAATGGCAAAGGAAGGTAAATGGAGAAGAATCAAATCCCAGATTGGAAGAAGAACTTCTTTCTTCAAACTTCCTCAAAAGCCTCTCCAAACATCAGAGAACACTTAAGAACAAAGTTTCTAAAATTAAATTATTAAGTGTCTAATGTTTCTTTACTCTCAATTCTTTTTAAAAAATCTCCTTAAAAGAACTCTCCAAAAGTCTTTTCTAAATAATAAAAGAGTTTAGTATTTATAGGCTTCATCATTAGTGTTGGTGGATCCATTCGACATCTTTAGTCTTGAATTGCCGAGTGATTTGGCGAATCAACCTTTTTCTCTTTCTTTGTCGTTTGCGCCTTGCTTTTTTATCCATACATGTTGCAATGTTGGGCAGAATAAATCTAATTCGCGGAACTATTCGGTGAAGCGCTGACTCCTCTTTTTCATTGCCCTCTGATGCACTTCCTTCAGGGATCTCTTGCTATAATAGAAGGCAAAATTCTCCTAAATTGTGTATCGTAAAGTGTGCATGGCGATGCTCACTTTGCACCTTAAGATCTTTTTTTTTCATTTTCTTCTGTTTCGCGCCCAATTGTCAATACTCCTACCAAATCCTCAAATACCTGAAACTTAGAGGTTTTTATTAGATATTGATATAAAATAAATTATTTTAAAATAAGACCCTAGATAAGTCCAATTTGAGGACTCATCAACACCCCCAACTTAAACTTTTGCTTGTACTCTAATGAAACTTAAGTTTAGCACTTCAAATAGGATGTCTCAAATAGTGCAGCACAAGACTTGAGTTCACAATACTTTCCACCAAAGTTTCTTGAGTTCGCAATTCATTGATTCGAATAGGGAAACAGACGCGGTCAACTGAATCCAGGGTGGCAAGGCTAGAAACAACCGTTCCAAAAATAATTTTGCACTAAATGATGTTGTAGCACCACTAATTTCAATAATTGCAAAACGTGGAGGAAAGGATAACAAAGTGCAAAGAAGACGTAGAAGCACCAAAGGAGATTGCATCATTACAGGAAGAAATTACAAATCTTAAAGATGAAGTACGCTTCTTGAAGTCCAAAGACATGTCTTGAACTTTTGGCACGGTGGAAATCCTAGACATGGCCCAATCCACTTCTGGACTTGAAGACTAAGCAGACAAGGCAGATAGGCAAGAATCATAAGTGGAGACAGATGAAGAAGCTGAAGCAGCTGCAAGGGAAGATTGGGAAGAATCGGATGTAGTCATGATAGATGTAGCTCTTCAAATTTATCTGGAAATTTCACCATTTTTTAGAGTTGACGGAGCTAGACCCTCTGGTTGCAAATCAAGCTCCGGGGAGTAATAGGACTCCCCTCTTCCCTATCATTTGTGTTACATGCAACGCATTTTTTAACATTTGCGGTGGGGTGAAGCATCCCCTTTATTTACTCATTTTGACTAGTTTGTTGAATCTGAATGCATATTTTACGTGTTTTGATACATGTTTGGGTTGTCTAATCAAACTATGTTTTAAAATTTCTTTCCCAAATGTTTGAGCTAATGGATCTATTTTGTGTCATCATTTCATAATAATTTTGACCCTTTCAAAAAAAATTCAATTTTAAAAAATTTCGCCATCTCTTGTGTTGAAAGTAGATATTTTTGTACAAATTTAAGTCTTGGTTTTGATCAATACCGATGACTTGAAAAGTGATATCAATCGAAAAACATGAATGTGTGGCTACAACGAGAACGAATAAAGTTACATAGGCAATATATGAACTCTTTGAATCTCATTGTGATTAGTCAATTATCAAATTGATTATTTTGTAATGACCATTGCACACTAGAGAAAGTGTATTGTCTTGTTTGACCTGAGTGTCACTGCATTGCGTGATGAGCTTACCTTGACCCTTACATGAATGAGCCTAGAATTTGGCCGGTTAGTCTAATTTATATAGAAAGGTATCCTCTTGACCTGATCTTAGGTAATTATTTAGAGTGTGAACCAACTTGGTCATATACCTCTTTTGTGGCCTACACGTGAGTGTGTTAAACTCTTTTGAACATCCTTTGAGTTTTATCTTTTCCTTGTTAAAACCTTAATTAAGTCTAAACCTTACGTTATCTAGTGCATATAATCCTTTTTGAGATGTGATAGAAGTAAATAGTCAAAAAGTGCAATAGAAGTCTCATAAACCCATGGTATTAAAGAGAAACTGAAACCCTTTATGCATAAGAAAAAAAGAAAAGTTGTAAAATAAAAGCACGAGATGAAAAGAAATCGGGTTTCATAGAAATCCATGAAGGGAAATAAAAGATGACCTAGAAGCACTTGACCAAGGATTGAGAAAGAAAGATAGGTGTAGCTTAAGCAAATCACATCTCATTAGAGAAAAGTCACTGAGCCCAAATGACCATACCTTTACACTAATCCCCTTACAAACCTTAGAAAGATGTTTTGATCTTGAGTGAACTGAACTGAAGGTCAATTATAAAATAAGCGCAAACCTATAGGTAAAAGCATGCATTGTATTCCTCTTTGTGAGTGTGAGTGTTGCATTAGATTCCTGATCCTAAGTTTATAAATCTATGTGTGTGAAAATGGAATCATTATTGGTGTGAGAGCATGTAGATACTTTTTTTAAGCTTGAACGTGCATTAAATGTATTGATCGGGGTGATGAATGAAATAGACCTAGACAATTTTGCCATAATGGAACCACTTGATGTGTTAACATATGAAATAGTGAAGTTAGTTAGAATTGAAAACTTGGTGTGTCCTGATTCCCTTATAGGTATAACTCATGTGGCTTGGTCTTCCTTTTGCATTTTCTCACCTTGGTCTTTGATATATTCAGCTTCTATCTTCCGGATATCTGTGGATCTTGAGGGAGTTACTTCAATATCCTTCCTTGCATCTGTAGGCACTTTAGTTTTCTTGTATAACTCAGTGATCAATACTTGAAAGGCGAGAGATATTAAGTTTTGCTACTCTTGCATGTTGATTTTTAAAGCAATGATGGTCCCATGGTTTGTTCTCTCAAGCCTCATAATGTATACAAGGAAAGCATTTTAGTGTGTCGCAACATTTATTCATTTTGAGAAGGCATGATTGTGATACTACTGAACCCAAACCAATATCTTGTGGCTTTGTTCAAATGTTTTTTCACAATCTAGACCGCTTTTATTTTCCATTATGGTGTTTCTTGATCTACAATTAGTGGATGTAGCCATTTTTTCATCTTATCCAATTTCTCATTTCTAATCAAACTCTAAAAGCGGTTACAAATATCAGCGGAAAATCCTAAAGTTGTGTTTATGTCCCCACTATCGCAAGCTACTTTTCTTCCCTGAACTTCCACATAATCAATCGTTTGAAATAGGTCACATTCTTTTTTGTTGAGGGACCATAGCAATTTTTTAATCATAGAACTCTCTTTATCAAAATTGGTATGTAGGGTTGCGTGTCCTGGTGAATATTTGGAACTTATGGTACTTCAGGCACTCTATCACTGCTTGATATCTCTTGATGACCATCTATATACAACGTCTTTTTCCTCAATAGTATTCCTCAACTCCTCATCCTTTGATCGATTTGTTGACATGTGTGGGTTTCCTTGTCTTGGGGTGTCAACGCCATAGTTAATTTTGTATTTGGATAGAGCAAGACTATGCATTTTGGGCTTCTAATCCTAGATTGGTCATTTCACCTTTTTGTTCTTCTCTCCATCCTCTGTGCATCTGCCAATTCACCCTCTTAAGAATCTATGTTATAATGGATGGGGTCAAAGTCATGAAGTCATGTGTTGTCATCAGTTGCATCTAATAATTAGAGAACTTTTCCCTTAGAATGTTCCGCAAATTTCCCCCTTTGTGGAGGTACATTCTCACTAATAACAATTCCCTTCTCCTTTCTTCGGGTTGGGGTTGCGCCCATATCTGCAAAAAAATTTAGAAGTTAATTGACGGGGAACACAAAATCACATATAAATTGCACAAATTAATCAGAGAATCACAAAGCATCTTTGGCGAACCAGAGTGAGCTCATCCAAAATATTAGCTCCATGAATATAGTGGCTTGGCAAAGAGATTTTCCAGTTGACGGAACGCCGACCATTTTAAGCAAGTATAATAGTGTTTTCCAATATTCACAGTGTCAGAGAATTAATTGATGTAAGTAAAAGGCAATCAACATCACTTTCCGCATATCGTTGAAAACATTCAACATTCACAATTATATTTGCCTAATAAAATGAATCTTACAACACTTAAGTTCTAATATTACAAGTGATTAGAGGTTACTTGAGCGAATTACTGAAAGGTTATATAGACTTAACCCAGTTTACCGAATGACCTATAATCCCAGAACTTCAGCCGTAATCTCAACATTGTCCTTTCACTTTCCAAAATAAAATTAAACTGTGCACAAGAAAAATAATCCTTGACATATTATACCACCATATGGGGAACATTAACCAGGATAAAATAAATTCATACGATTCAAATAATAATCAACTAGGCGTCACTTTTGTACATCAGGACAAACATTTAAACAAGTTATTGTGAACAAGAAGGTCTAGTATGAATCAATAGATACCGATACTCCCAATAAGTGTAGATTTTTCAAATAAGAATGTGAGATTTTAAGAAACTTAAATTTTTCTCATTTGAAGAAAACACTATTTCAATGTCACGCATAAATTCAAATCTGGGATTTAGAAGTTAATCCGAGACCAAAAACACTAGTCTAAAGTAAGAGAGTTTAGATTGCTACCTTGGTGTGAAGTTATGACGTTCGAAAGTGATAAGGAGCAGAGAGATTTATTTGTTGGCCATATATGTTGCCACGTCCGGAGTTTAGACCCTTGACGAGACCGGCATCGTGGACATCTCAGAGGTCGCAGAAAAACCTACATACATCATCGTTACTTCATTTAAGTTAATTTTAGCAGAAAATTTGAACGTTTTTTTTGTAACATGCATGTAAGTCATTCTACTTAAATTTATATACGTTCACCATCAACCATCTAACATTAAGAACATCAAATGAAAAAAATAGTTCAATACTACATTAAGTGTATACTTGCCAAAATGGCACCAATACAATGTCTGAAATGAAACGGGAAAGAAGTGCTAGTGGAACATACTCCACTAGATCAATCCTATAACTATGCTAGAATAAAATGGGCAAGCGTCCTCGAATGCATGAGGTCCTACCAAGTCTGGATGAATGCTCCACGTCCGGATAGCTTCATCGCCGACCTGTAAGCTTTAACGTCCACCTGTGCCTGCACCTAAAATGTAGAGTTGAATGTGATTAGTACACACTTGTACTAAGTATGGGTATATGCAAGCACACACCAATGACATGCATGAGTAATAATAACTCTTTCCTGACAATATGATTTATGGAATCTCAAGTCAGTGTACTTGCCAAATTGGGATTAGGAAAGTCTGGGGACTTGCCAAACTTGGTTAGAAAAGTCAGGGGACTTGCCAAATTTGAATTACGAAAGTCAGGGGACTTGCAAAATTTGGTTTAGGAAAGTCATGCCATGAGAGTAACATGCATCATCATTCGTATCATATTGTACAAAACACATAACATATTGCACATAACACATAACATATTGCATATAGCACATAACATATTTCATATGATTCATTCATATGACATGAGACATTGGAATCATGAACTTGACATTAAGACTTCCCAAAATGAGGGTTCAACATATGGAACCTCAACTAGGGATCCTTCTTTAGCAAACACAGAGTCTGCTTCATTTATTCATACGTACTTCATTTCATTTATTCATAAGCTAGTGTAAACACTAGCCATACCTAGGATGTAGTTGAAGACTCTCATCGGGTTTGATGTGCAATGATCAAGAATAACCTAGTGTCATTATAGCTCAACTCTTGATTATCCTATCTTAACACCTTTGGTATCGTTCATATCATTATGTGCATCATTTGAGGCTGACCTCATTCATTCATTTGTGAACTTTAACTTTAACCGACATATATCATGTGAGCATCATGAAATCTAGTGTCTTCCCCACACCGAAAAGAGGTGGAATCACCGGCCAAAGTAACCAAAAACATGCTAGCGTATATAGGGAATTGAACCCTGATGAAACCCTATATTGGCAATATAGGTTTAAAGACTAGGTGATATAAGGAGACCCATAACCTGCATGCCAGAAAGTCTCATCTCATGAGTGTTACGTGAACCTCCACCTTTCTTGAAAGAAGGCATCACCGCTCATAGCTAGCCTATAGGTGCTCAGTATAAAGTTCCATTACATTCAACTCATACTTCATGGAAGCTGACTTCTAGTATGAGGACATCATAGATCACTAGATGATTTCTCATCTCACCATTAGTACTAAGTATACATTAATGTCAATACTATCGTTAGAGTGTTCATAGAGACTGGTCTCTTCTTTAGCTTTACACTCTCATAGGTGAGTACGTTTTGGTAACATTTACTTAGGCTCATTTGAGATTAATCTCATCTTTCACATTAGCCTCTTATCATGTTGTCACCACATTCATTAGCTTTAGCATATTTTCTCTTCATAATTACTTACCCCTTTTTACGTGAATATTCTCTGTTGTATCATATCTATCTCATGTCATTGTTCAGATATACTTTTTATTGAGTTATGTTATTGTTTAGTTTTACTCTATCCTGCATGCTTAGTACCTTTCAAGTACTGACACATACTCTACGCTACATTTTCTTCTAATGTAGGTTCAAGTCCTCATTAGTCATCTTACACATAGATCAGTTCCCATCTTTAGTTTACCAACATCTCTAGTGATTCCTTATTATTCGAGGACTAGTGACATGTTTATCTTTTCTTGCTTTTAACTTTAGTTTCATTTTTTCTAGATGTTAGTAAGTAGAGGCTTTATTTCAGATATAGTTAGTTTCAGCTTTAGTCATAGAGTTTGTTTCCTCACTTGTATGGAGACTCACACTTTTCTTACATTTAGACCGTATATATGGGTATTCCCCATCATTCTAGACTTTCATATGATTTAGCTTTCACACAGCTTGAATTGTTTACGTTTATCTTTAGTATGCTCATGATTATTCCATTAGGGTTAACTTTGGTTAACTCATGACCCTATGTTTCATGTCCGCATCTAGGGGGTACCCTTAAGGCGTGAAATTTTCTCGCATTTTGAATGTAAAAAAAATTACTCTTGGAAATACTTATTTCCCATTCATTTTGTAAAATGAAACTCAACCCTCATCCTCATATTCAACTACTAAAGTCTTAAAATAAGTTTTAAAAGTTAGCAAAAGACTTCTCAAAATGACTTGAAAGACTTTCTCAAATATGATGGTTAACTCTATCTTGAATTTAAATTATGAATTCAAGACTTATGAGGTATGATATGAAGGATCTCGTGAGGATTTAATGTAGTTTAGATAGTTGATGATAAAAAAGAGCAAAGATACTCCCAAGTAGCTACCTCAACCAACTATTTTCTCCATAAGACCTTGACTGATGCAACCTCTTTGGTTCTGAACTTGTGATTTGGAGATCAAGTATCACAATGGTAATTCCTCATTAGATTTGTTGTCATAAACAACAATAGTTTTAGTAGGTCTAATTAGTAAAGGATCGCCCATGCATTTCCTTAACATTAAAGTGTGGAATATCGGATGGACCACTGCTAATTCTGACGGTAGAGACAAATTATAGGCTACATTTCCAATCGTATTGAATATCCTATAAGGAAAAATATACTGGGAACTAAGTTCCCATTCTTTTCAAACCACATAACACCCTTCATTGGTGAAACTTTCAAGTACACCCAAGCATCATCATGAAACTCTAAGTCTCTTCTCTTAACATCAATATATGATTTGTAATGACTTTGCATTGTTCTCAACCTTTCATGAATGACGTTTATTCACTCATGACCCTTCAATTTGATCAAAATAGGGTCTTGGTATTGTTTCTCTTTGACTTCGAACAATAGTGATAATTCATCTCCATTCATCACCACTACTGATCCTTCATTGGAATATATTAACTAGACTCTTATTCGTGCAAGTTTGCACACATCTTTTGTTTACTCTTTCTTGACTTCCTCAGCATGGGAAGTAATTCCCATACATAACCTACTCAAAGGATTAAAAACAACATTAACCTGATAGGGAAGACTCTTGAGTAACTCCAACCACCTCCTTTTTGCGAGATTAAGTTCTATATAACAGAATACATAGGGAAGACTCTTGAAATCAATGAACACGATAGATATAGTGATGACATATTTTCTAAGTAAACACTAGATCAGCCAAATCTAGATGATAAGTTGGTTAATTACTCTCGTGAGTCTTAAGTACTTTGGACGCATATGTCATAACCTTGCCATTAAGCATTAATACACAACTCAATTCAATTCTAGACACATAACAATGCACAACAAATCCTTGTTCACTCTCCACAATGTCAACACTAGGCAGTAGTCAACCATGTTTTCAATTTTAAAGTTTTTCTCACAAGCTTTACAATATTGAAAATTTTCTATTTTTTGAGTCATCTTTGTCAAAGGGGATAAAATTGATGAAAACTCCCCGACAATTCTTCTATAATAACTAGCCAACCCCTAGAAACTCCTAATATCAGTTGGAGATATGGTCTAGGTCAATTCTACACTGCCTCAATTATTTGAGTGACAACTCGAATCCCATCACCTGAAACAATATTGCCTAAGAATTCCACATGCTCAAGTCTAAAATCATACTAGGAAAATTTGGCATAGAAATCTTTATCTCTGAGAGTTTGCAGATATTCTGTGAGATGACTAGAATGATCCTCATTATTCTTCAAATAAATAGAATATCATCAATAAACATGATAAGAAAACATATCTATATAAGTCTTAAAAACACTGTTCATATGATTCATGAACTCTTTTGGAGTATTAGTCAAATACGAATACATGACTAGAAACTCATAATGATCATAACGAGTCCTGAATGATGTCTTTGATATGTCACTTTTGGTTACTCTCAACTGATGATAGACCGATCTGTGGTCTATCTTAGAAAATCAAGTGGCATCCTAAAGTTGATCGAAAAGATCAGCAATTCTAGGAAGGGGATACTTATTTTTTATAACCTTGTTCAATTGACGGTAGTTAATACACATCCTAAGATAACAATTTTTCTTCCTCAGAAATAAGACCGAAGCACCCAAAGGTGAGATACTTGGTTGAATGAGATCTTTATCAAGAAACTATTTGAACTGCTCATTTAACTCTTTTTACTTAGTAGAAGCCATTATATATGGAGAAACAGAAATAGGTTGAGTATTAGGAGAAATATTTATACCTAGTTCAATTTATCTCTAACAATGGACATTAGAGTGATAATTTGGAAAGACCTCTGGAAACTCACTCACAAAATGAACTGACTGAAAAAGTAGTGTCTCAACACTTGAGTCATTAACTCGGACTAAGCAATAAACACACTATTTGAAAGATTACCTTTTGCCTTTAAGTTACGAAATAAAACAACCCTAAGAACTATTGAACTATTTTTCCACTTAATAAGTAGCTCATAGGAAAGTTGAACTTAACTACTCAAGTTCTACAATCAATTGAGGTATAACAAGCGTGAAGCCAATCCATACCTAGAATAACATCAAAGTCTACCATATCAGACTCGATTAAGTCTTCAACATATAATTCAATTAAATTATCCATAGTGTTTCTTGTAATTGATAGAAATTGTACAATCACAAAAAACAGTATCAACTAGAATATACTCACCAATAGGTGTGGAAACATTGAAGGGCTCAAGAAGTTCCTTAGGAAAAATATCAAAATTCATAGCAATGTATTGAGTCACAAAAGATAGACTTGCACCTTGATCAAGAAATGCATAAAAATCAAAGTAATGACTTTGATCATACGAGTCACAATACTAAAAGAATTCTCTTTCGCTTGGTGACTGGTAATAGCATACAAACATTTTGTTCTTCCTCTTGCACCTGAAGTAGCTCATTTAGGTTCAACTCTATTTGGCGGATCCACTAAAGAATATTGAGCTTTATTTCCCCTATTACCACTACATTGCATGTTCTTAAGGAAATCTCTCAGAAGTGACTCTAACTTGAAGAAATAAGTGGAATGATTACGACACACTCATGGGTGGTTCCTAAAAAAGTTACACATGCAAAAGTCTAGCTTATTACCTCCCTGTGCCACACTACCTTGTGATTGTGTAGTTCAAACTCTAAAGTTTTTGAAAATTCTGATTGTCAAACTCAGCTCTATTCCTTGGTGCAGATGTACTAAAAGATGATTGAGTGGGTCCAGTTGGCTTTTGTTGGAAAGATGACCATATGACATTGTTCTTTTGTTGCCCGAACTCATTACCTATTGTCTTTGCCTCAAAATGTTGCACATCGATCATATGCCTTCCCATGTTCATGTAATTGCCACGTTTTGTCATTATAGAAATTTCAATGGGAAGAAAATCATGTTTGGGAAAACTTTTTCGTAGTAATAGGATTTTCTAACTCTTGTCCAGATTCGGAGGATATTAGAGTCATCAAGGTGTAGGGAAATTTTCTAGTAATTGGGTGGAGTAAATATGAATTTGATTATATAATTGGCTAGATAAGTCGTTAAGGGATCCGTCCGAATGTACAAAATTAAATTTGGATAAATAGACCTTTGGGAATCGATTGTAGCGTTAAGTGAACTTTCTGGGTGTAAAGGGTTAAGATTATGTTGTGAAAGGCAAAAATTGAAAATCCCATATGAGCTCACTAAATCGTTTTGTGCTGCTACAGTGAGACTCTTGTCGCTGCAGGGGAAGGGGTACCACTATAGCGGACGAGGCAAATCATGAACAATAGGAGTTTTGGGACTTTTCAAGACGGATCTCACTAGTTCAAAAAGTGCTGCTGCAGTAGGATTGGTTGTGTTGCAGCGACGCCACTTCAGTGGGATGGGTGCAACTATAGCGGGTTTAAGGGTTTTAAAATCATAAATAAAACCCTTAGATGACCTTATTTTGTATTTTGTGAATTTTTAAGTTAAGAGACGACTCTAGGATATTCAAATTCATTCCACCATTCTTAAAGCTATAGGTATTCACTCCATGAATTCGTTTTACGATCCGTAGAACATTTTAGAATGGGTCAATATTCATGGGGAAGAATTTCTTGAAGAATCATATGGTGGAATTAACCCTAAATTGACTAGTTGGGGTCTTGTGTTTGAACTAGGGTTCATAGTTTGTTATATCCAATAATTTAGTGTTTCTTTATTGATTCCCATATATAAAATGTTATTTATGGCCCACAAACAAGTGGAAAAAAATCCAGAAAAGGAAAGATCAAGTTGTCTAGGGTTTCATGCTAATTTCAAGGTAGATGATAATTGTGATTATGTGCTTATGTGATATACACTTGAGTTTCTTCATTGTGATACTTGTATACATATGCATGTTGCAATATTGATCAGAGATGTGGAAATGAGATATATGAATGTGGATACATGAAATCATGACTTGAATGGTTATATGATGTGTTATTGTGATGTGTGATTGGGATCGGCTGCCACATTCTGGTACTCTAACATGGATCAGCTTGCCACATTCCGTTATGCTAAGTGGGATCAGTTTCCATTTTCTAACATTAAAATATGATTGGATTGCCACGTTCCAGAATGCTAACAAGTTTGCTTGGGGTTCCGTGAGAGGACCAACTATAGTAGCATGTTAATTGTGATGTTTATTATTATCATAGTATTTAATATGTTGATATTTATGCATGTGTTATAATGTTGTAAGCGCTTGTTTACGTTAAACTAGTGGGATAACTTCGTGATCCTATCAGTACATGGTTTTTGTGTACTGATTCAATACTTGCTCTTATTTTTGTTGAGTATATGCCATCTTCATTGTTAACAAACCTCGTTTATGAGATCAATGATCGCTTCAGGTTCAGAAGAGATCCATATCGGTTGTGCTGCCATGTAATTCTCTTTATTCTATGTCCACATTTTGCAAACCTAAGCCTTTTTAGTTAGCTAGATAGTTTACTAGAAATTCTTGTTAGATTTGGTTCTTGTTTCTATTTTTGTTGTATTTATTTCCAGATTTTAGGGTTATCTTCAAAATTGTTAGTTAGTTATTAGATCTTTAATTAGTGTTGTAACTTGACTTAGTTATTTAAATTGCTTCTATAAATAAATGTTTTGTTTTAAGATTTATTGCGTTTGTTGGTTACTAGTAGTGGTTCTCCTACCGAGTTGTAGTATGGGTGCGAATTACAACGGTTTGGGTCATGATAGTCAATGTCCCCTATCATCATTGCATCTTTACCCTTTAGCTTGACAAACGAGACCCCGCACAAAAACAATCTCATCTTGTTCCTCATATAAAAAACCATCTCCTGAGCATAATGGGACAGTTGAGTGAACTTGAGACTATACTCATGCCCACTTATGGAAACCTACTTCAAGTTAACAAATTTTCTTACCTTTGCCTCCCTCATCTGAGAGGAAAAAACTCGAAGATGGTCACTTCAAAAACAATCCATCTCACAATTGGTGCACCCTCAACTCTACACTTTTTCCATTGTTCATACCAAACTCTAGCAACACCCTTCAGTTGGTATGCAACTAGTTCCACATGTTCAGCATCTTCAATATTCACCTCAAACTCTTTCTGCAACTTTTCCACATATTTTTCCAGATTCTTAATGACATTTGAACCAATGAAATCTGGAGGGTTCTTCCTCAAGCACTCGTGGATCCTAAATCTATTAGCCACATACATTCATTTCCCTATTTTTTGTCCATCTTGGTTGATCAATACTTGAGTCAACAATCGGAGAGCATCCCAGAACAAAGAATTAGTGACCTCTCCATTGGGTTGCACTTCTTTTTTGTTGAGGACCCCTTGATCCTAAGGATCATAATTCTTCCTAGCATGATGATCTCAAATAGTTTTTTTGGAGGCATCATCTGAAAAGATACACGTAAGAATGGATAAGAATGAAAATTTTATAGAGTTGAACTCTATCGCATGAAATAAGTATGAAAGAAGTGTTATAGTTCCTAAATGTCGCAACCTCGTAATTATAGATGTGGCACATTTCACACTGATAACCAAGACTTTATAGACACGGTTTCATTGACACCTAGGACTCTAGAATTTTGTGCTCTGATACCAAGTTTGTCATGCCCCTAGCCTACACCTTGGACACAATTGGCACTCGAGAACCATTGTTGGTTCCCAACGGAACCCTTTTCCTGACTGAATACTCAACAGAAGACATACTCATAAATATAAGAACCCAAAAGTAACTCAACTCATAACAAAAAAACTTCTTGTACTAGAGACCACACGCCAAAAATTTGAATTCCATTATTTAAAGAGTTGTGTAAGTTTTTTTCTTTCATTTTCATGAAATAGCACAACAACTAATTAAGAAATCATTACCACATGTAGATTTTCTATAATACTAGTAAAAAATTCAATCATCTTAGGTAAAACCTCTTATGAATAAATTAGATCCACTATAAAATAGTGATTAATATGCAATTTCCTTTAGATATAATAATATTCTATTTGTTACTTTCCAATGATATCTCTCAGGGTTGGGTTGATTCTTGCCAACCACACATACGCATAGCAAATGTATGGGTAAGTAGATCTCCCGCCCCAAGCCTACACCCTGGACGTGGTTGACACCCAATGACCATCGTTGGTCTTGAGCGAACCCTTTGCTTGGATTAAATAACTTAGTGGAAGATATTATTTAAAGAAATAATAAGTTGGCCGAATCGGAACTTAAGTCTCATGATATTATTTAAAGAAATAATAAGTTATCCAAATCGGAACTTATGACTCATAATAAGGAAACCTGAAATAAAGAAATAGGAGACTCAAAACTGACTATCTGACTTTCTACGAAGCCTCCACAATACTAAGATGGATGTTGGGACGGACCCCACAACATACTATAAATGAAATACTACGAATTGAATAAAATTGTTCTTCAGAATACAATAAGGATTACCACTGACTATGAATGCTCAGCTGGATCAACGAGACAATGGATGATGCTTATCCTGGTTATTTAAAGATATAATAAGTTGGCCAAATCAGAACATAAGTCTCATAATAAGGGAACCTGAAATAAGGAAATAGGAGATTCAAAACTGACTATCTGACTGTCTACGAAGCCTCTACAATACTAAGATGGATGATTGGATGGACCCCACAACATACTATAAATGAAATACTACAAGTTGAATAAAATTGTTCTTCAGAATACAAGAAGGCTCACCACTGACTACGAATGCTCAGCTGGATCAACGAGGCAATGGATGATGCTTATGCTCGTTACCTGCGTCTGCATCAGAAGATGATGCAAGTCAACTGACATCAGTACATTGAATGTACGAGTATGTGAGTTGGAATATTAAACGACAAATTAAAGCTTTAAAATAATTAGATCAACTTAGCTTTGCTCTGCTCTACTCATGAATACTCAACTCAATGTGTATATACAAGGCAATTAAAACACATGCGATATGTATAAAGCTTTGTAAAACAGTAAAAAAACATAGTTTGTTAAAGAAAATGCAATTTACAAACTCAACTTTACATATATATGAAAGTAATATAGTTCTGTGGGAGATTCTCTAATCGACAACTATCAATATGAGCCTAATTGATAGTATAACATTTTAGCTCACATTCTAAGCGTACTGTCCTATACCTTGCCGTCATTATAGAACCTGAACTACTAAGTGGATCCACTAGTCTATTCTAAAAAGCACTAAGGAATCATCTAAAAACTATGACCTTCATCTGTCCATGTTGTCTACATGGTTTATGGGGGCTTGAGTTCATATGAGCTCGCGTCCCCATATCAGTTATTGATACGCTCTAATTAAACCTTCCTCAAAAAGTATAAGTGATCGTAATCTAGTAGAGAACCCAACTATTAGGTTAGGGTCAATTCCACAAGAAAAATGGTTTAGACTTAACTTCAACGTACGATTATGTCTATTTAGCCAAGGTTTTTCATAAAACAAGTAACTAAAGGGGGGGGGGTTATGAAATAAGTTTCTTTAACACTTCTAAGCTAAAAAGTAAGCAAAAGTAAAAGTTGAGTTTTTATCAAGTTGTGAGACTAACTAGGTTATATGTGTTTCCCATAGGTTTATAACGCCGCACCTTGGTCCGGCTACGTGTGTCTAATTTACTAACCCTTTCTATTACCTCATATTAGACATTATAATTTATGTATGACTTAGTTATTACTTCACACCAATCGACACTAGCCTATTAGATGGTATCCCACTAAATCTATGTTGATAATTCTTTTCCTATTACTACCTCCTTGACCCAATAAGTAGCAACAAGGCTAGTTCTAACGCGTGCACTCGTTAAAAAGTCTTGAAAGAATTATCAATACATGTAAGAACCTATTTGAGAATTGCTTATTTGGTAGGTCTTCTTTGTTACTTAGCATGTTTCCCATAACCCTAATTGTGGATTTAGTTACCAATGCAAGCAACATTACAATTGATAGATTTTAAAGAAGAAATCATGAACTTAATTCGACAATATGCGTAAACCCAAAAAATCAATTTGAAATGGCAAGATAAAACTTAAAACCAAATTCAGAAATTGATTGATTGGTAAAGTTTGCAAAAACTAATCTCCAAACAAAAGTAGAATAATACTAATAATGCCTCACCCCCAAAATGAGGTTTTAATCCCCTATTTGTAGAAAACATTGTCCTAAATTTGAAGGAATTGAAATAAGTAAAGTTTGTCCAAAAACGCGGCATTGACCGACGACCTCTACTAACGGACCGTCGATGGAATAACGGTCCGTCGACTGCCTCCACCAATCCAGACTTTTAGAATTATTTTTTTTCATCAGCTTAGCATCTTTTCTGAATCAAACGACAAACCTGTAGTACGGTTGGTTGACTCATCTATGGTCTGTTGATGCTCCTCCGTCATTCCATACTTCTAATCTTGAGAAATCAGGTATAGGAGCCTTATGTGAACCAATCGACGGTTCACTAGTACGATCTCTCGATTGATCGACAGACCATCCTTGGATTTTGTGGTTCCACACTTGGTCATAATTCCCTAATATTCTCCCTTAGCCTGAACTGTCCAATGACGATAACCACCTACGGAACGTTGATAGAATGACGGGCCATCGATGCCCCTTATTTGTCATCTTTCTGCACTCTTTTCCAACATTCTTTTGCATTTTTAATCTGGACATCTTTCCCCAAAACAAACATAAAAACATGTTGAAACTCATAGAAAAAGTCTCTAAACACACAAAACTCTTAAGCTAAATGCATTGAAAGCATTGTGAAACCACAGTACATCAACACCCTCAACTTAAATTCGTTGTTTGTCCTCAAGTAATGCACTATGACTCAAAACAACACTTGTACAAGAGTATTCTCTTTTAAGCTTTCACAATCACATGGCTATAAATCCCGACTCTTTATTTCTTTTAGTGCATGCTTACTCTCTCAGGTTCGACTAGCTAACTCATGTGAATTACCTCATGACACAAACTCACCATGCACTGACACTTCTATTATTTTGCCTCTCACCAAGGTACAAACTTTTTTACAACAAAAATAGTTCCCTCACTTCAAAATAAATCGTCATTTTTCGCTCAGTGATTTTATGTTTGAGTACAAAGATCTTTGTTCAACACTCACACTCAGAAACAAGTTCAAACATATCTAGTACTCGTCGGCATAGGCTTACCTTTATTTTCTCTTCTTAGATTCACCACACTAGACTCTAGGATATAGTTGGACGTTCTTGGCTTATGACGTAGACTCATGGGAAGGTGTGGTACATTTGGGTATATTTTTAGTGACTTTTTTCCCTCCTTCACATTTCCGCTAAGCTTCCTACCTCTTTTTCTGACCTTTTACGCTCTACTTTTCTTTTCTTTTCATCTATTACTTGCTCCTATTTTTTGGATATGACTCTTATTTATTTTTCAAATTTTTCTCTTCAAACTCCTTTCTTTCTTTCTTTTTTGCTTTTCTCTTCCTATTAATTCAATTGTTAATTTCACTGAGTCATATCTTTCACTCAGTTTCTCTTTTGTTTTTTACATTCAAATCTTTTCATATTCATTTTTGGGTTCTCACACATAATAGCCACCCTCAACTCATGAAAAAGTTATTTTGTGCATTATCCACCCTCAACTTAGGTTTTTGGCCTAAGTCGAGGTGCACATGTCCAAAGAGGGACCGAATCCAAGACAATCAACCTTGGGAAAGTGAGATGGTGATAAAAAAAATAGGTCTATTATAAGCTCAACAGATTTGGATAAAAATGAATAAAGCTTTCTTTTGGTTTACTTCATTTTAGGCTAAATTGTAACTACCTGGAAATCAAATATGCTAAGTAACGTACTAAGGACCCTAGAACTAGCCACCGTAGAACCCTAAAGGTACCCACATGGACCTAACCCTACCGGCTGCACTCAACCCGTGAGGGTGAGGCTTCCCGGCAAGGTGCGAGGGCCAAGGTTCCACAGCTTCATGTGTGTGGAACCGGGTCCCTGCCACTATATAGTCCCCTAGCCAAACAACTTGAGCTAGGTGGGACTAGGTTGGGTGAGGTTAGGACCCCGAATATGAGTTTACACCCGAGTGTGTCCAAACTATACTTGAAAGGGGTAAAATGGTCTTTTCCAGGACAAGGTTAATATCATAATTACCCTAAGGAATTAATTAATTTTTAATTAATTTTAATTGAAGGATCAATTTGGGTCGGGTTGACTCGAGATGACCCTTTTTGCGAATTGGCTCCACCGTGGTTTGAGCCTTGGTGGGAGCATCTATTTAATGGTTTAATTGGTAATTTAAAAATGTGATTTTTTGTAAGGGCATAATGGTCCTTTCACATGTGATTAAATTAAATCTTATTTTTACCATTTAACTATACCTTATTTGACTAAGTCCTAAACTAAACTCCTAATCCTATGAAATCTCTCCTTACTCACGTCTATTCCTCAACACATGATCATTCTCTTTTCTCTCATTCCCGTTCTCTTTACCTAAACAACTGCAAGAGCAAAAAAATTACTAAAGTTCTTCACACTTGAAGAACTTACACGAAAAATATACACAAACAAGTTAATAAAAAATGTACGGCAAAAGAGAAAGTGTTTCGTTGAATTTGTTGTTGAGCTTTCAATTTGGACGTGTTTTAGGAGGAGTTCTTTGGGAAGAAAATCGAGGTTTGAATGTCAAAAAGGTATAGGTTATCTTCTCTCTTGGTCCCTTTCCCAATAGACCTTTTAAACTTCAGTATATTCAAATCCGAAAACTAGGGCTGTTCCCCGTTGCATGTCCCTGTCACTAGCTCCCAATGATTTATTTGTTAGGTATGTTTGCTGGTAGATATTAGGCGTGTGTTTTTTTTGTAACGAATATGTTCTTGAATGTGTGTCTGAAATCGTATGAATGACAACTCATCTGATCCGAAACTATGTGTACGTGTGTGCAATGTAAACTGTGACTATGTGCTTTCAGGTTTAAGGCTCTAAAATGAAATATTTATAGTTGTATTCTTACGTGCACAAACCTATGTAAATCCTGATGTTCATATGAAATCTAATGTGGTTGAATTGAATGAGAAAATCCAGGCTAAATGATTTCATGAAAATGCACCTAAAACGTTTGAAGTGAACTATGAAATTTCCATAAGAACTAACCTGTAATTTGTTGAAAAGGATGCTGAAAAACTACAAAATTTCCAGCTTCGACTTGATGAATTTCGGTCACATTGAAGTAGTTCAAAATTTGGTGAAAAATTAATTAAAACAAGTGAGGTCGTGGAGGATTAAACCTGTGACAACATCATGTTAAAAACCATGAAAAGAAGTGAGTTAAAAATAATTTGATGAGGGGGATTCAAAAAATGATCTTGTCTGGTAAATGGAATTATGAAAATAAGAAATGAGAGGAGTGGGATTCGAACCCACAACCTCTTGGTCAAACTAAGGAATAAAAAGAAAAGAAATGTTGAGCCGTGTGGGAATCCAACCCATGACCTCTAGGCAAAAAAAAAGGAAATTTAAAAGAAAATTAAAGTGGGGCTGTGGGGATTCAATCCCACACCCTCACGATCAACTCGGAAAAGTCAAGGAAAAAGGAAAAAATAAAAGAAGTGAGGCTGTGTGGGTTCGATCCCATAGCATCTCGGTCCTAAGACAACCGAATAAGAAAGAAAGAAGAATAAGAAAAAAAATGAAGGCGTTGGGGCTCGATCTCGGTTGACCAAGTCGTGTGAACTAAAAATAAAATAAATGAAAAATAAAAGTTGTCCAAGGGATTCAAAATCGGGTTCCCTTTCCCAAATTCTGCATTGATACATAAGTTATACATGAATTAAGTGTTCAAGAATAATGCTTCCTACTTAGATCGAAATCGAGATCTTGGCATACATACAAGATGCATAAGTCTTGTATCACATAATCTTAGGAAGAGATGAATCACTTAAATGAACTATGAATGAAGCCTCATGTCTTGTATGTATAGACCCATCAGTCTAGCATACTTTTAGAAGTAAGTGAACCAAAGATGTATGTAATGAAATGATGAAATGAACAATGAAATATGAAACTCTAGAAGGGTTAAGTAAGAGTGTGAAACACACTAAATGGCCGAGTGCATTGGCATATGATGAGATGAACATTCACATAATAAGGGGTGAGTAATTATGAAGAGAACATTTGTTAAAGTTAATGAATACGGTGACAACATGATAAGAGGAAAATGTAAAAGAATAGAGCAATCTCAAATGAGCATAGTAAATGTTACCAAAATGTAGTTACCTATGAGAGTGTAAAGCAAATGAAGTGATCAGTCTTTAGGAACACTAATGAAAGTTTTGAGAATAATACACTTAAAACTAATGATTAGATGAGAAATCATCTATTGAGATATGATGTCCTCATACTAGAAGCGTGACGTATGAGTTTAATGTAATGGAACTTTATACTGAGCACCGATAGACTAGCTATGAGCGGTCATGCCTTCTTACGGGAAGGGAAGAGGTTCACGTAACTCTCATGAGATGAGACTGTCCGGCTTGATGGGTATGTGTTTCCTTGTATCTCTTAGTCTTCATACCTATACTACCGATATAGGGATCTAGCAGGCTTCAATTCCCATGCACGCTAGCATGTTTTGGATCACTTTGAACGGTGATTCCACCTCTTTTCAGTGTGGGGTAGCCACTGGATTTCATGATGCTCATATGATCTATGTCGGTTTGGTTTGGAGTTCCTCAAAGTATGAAAGATAATGAAATGAACGATACCAAAGGTGTTTGTGCAAGACAATCAAAAGGTGAAATCAGATTCAAGAAATGACATTAGGTCATTTTTTGTCATTGCACTTCATGATGAGAGTCTTAAACTTGATCCGAGGTATAGCTAGTGTTTACATCAGTCTAAGCATGAATGAAATGAATAATGTGAAGTACGAATGAATGAATGAAGCAGACTCTGTGTTTGCTGATGAAGTCCCTCGGGTTGAGGTACTATATGTTGAGACCTTACTTGAGATGCCTTAATGTTACATCAATGATTCCAAAGTATCGTGTATATTAAATGTATAATATATAAAACCTGAAAGTAATGAAATCAATGGCATGATTAATATAAAATTGCTTATGAAAGCTAATGAATATGTAGTGTAAAGAATGACTCACTATAAGGTAGGGAAATCATTCCTTAGTCCTTAGATTACTTACTTGATTCACTGTGGGTATGGGACTACAATGAATCACTGTACTTTTAAGTAAACCATAGGATCAAAAGAATTATTGAACTACACAACAACAAGAAGAAAAAGTGTGCAAAATAAACTAAGGATTGTGCCAAATTTGAGTATGAATAGATGCCTCAAGGTATATAAACAGGGTTAATAACCAATTAATGGGCATAGCCAATAAAGTTTGGCTTATAAATACATTCATACAAAATTTAAAAATGAAATATTTCTCTTGTAAGGTACCCAATAATGGAGCATGGATTATGAATCAACTAAAGAATGGGCATAGCCAATAAATATCAGCATATATATATAATCATACCCAAAGGAAATAAGAATGAAGAATCTAAATTAGGGTAGCCAAATCATTTCCTTCGTCTTGTGAATTGCTTACTCAATTAGTTGTAGGTATGGGACTACAATGAACCATTGCACTTGTAAGTGAAACGTAAGTTTAAAGGAGATCATTGAACTACATAACAATAAGAAGAAATAGACAGAAAAATAATCTAAGTGTCAAAAATACGGCTCTCGGTTTTGGACTATCAAATTTCCGAATATTCTTCTCGAGTTGTTCTAAAATTATATGGATGATAATAATGTTTTGTAATCATATATAAAATGAGTTGTGTGATTTGAATGCATTAAAATACATCATATTCATACCACAATTCACATCTAACTATTTAGGAAATTCTAGTCACTAGGCTTTCCAGAAATAGCATGTTGTTTAAGAAGAGCTTTCTTTGAGTATGAATAGCCTTATGTGTATGTGTGCATACACCCATACATAGTACAAGTGGTGTACTAACCCCTACTATTTACTATTTTTATAGATGCAGGTCAGAGAACAGGTTGACAACATTTGAAGCGGTTTGGACTTCAGCATTTCTCCAAACCATTTGGTAGGTCCTCATGATTTTGAGGATGCTACAGATTTAGTCTAGATTTACATTAGACATATCTAGTGGATTTTGTCCCTAGCGTTTCTTTCGCACCTTCATTTTGAATCTTTGTAATAAGGCCATGTTTGGCAAACTATTTATGATATATTCATCTTTAGTTTTGAATTGATTTTTTATGTTAGATGGTTGTTCTCTTATGTTGAGCTTAGTATATGATGTATCTAGTTAAAAATTATATGAAGTCTATGTACACTTCATACAAATAAATTTTTTTAAATTTTCACCTAATTTAACTAGATGAATGTGATGAATGCATGATGAGGCTTTTGTGCAACCTCTTAGAGGTCAACGACGCCGGTTGTGATGTGGATTCAAGAATCCGGATCTTGACAGGGGGTGTTTGTGTAATAAGTTTCTTTAACACTCCTAAATTAACAAGTAAACAAAAGTCAAAATTCAGTTTTTATCAAGTTGTGAGACTATCTAGGGTATATATGTTCCCCATAGGTTCATAATGAAATATTCCTAGCAATAATAATTCTTCCCTAGTGTTTTCCATGTAAAGTGGTAAGTTATGTATCTCTAAATTGTTGATCTGAAATCTAGAGAATTTCACTCTGCATCTTTGTCTGGCTATGTGAGTATAATTTACTAACCCTTACTGTTACTTCATATTAGACATCGTAATCGATGTATGCTGAGTTATTACTTCGCACCAATCGATACTAGCCTATTCAATATTATCTCACTAAATCTATGTTGATAATTCTTTTCCTATTTCTACCTCCCTGGTCTGACAAGTAGTAACTACGCTAGTTCTAATGCGTGCACTCGTTAAAAAGACTTCTAAATAAAAGAATTATCATTACATGCAAGAAAATAATTGAGACTTTCTCATTTTCTAGGTCTACTTTGTTGATTTCCCAAGGTTCCCACAACCCTAGTTATGGATTTAGTTACCCATGCAAGAAAAATCACGATTCATAGCTTTCAAATAAGAAATCATGTACTTACTTCAATAATATGCATAAACCAAGAAAACCAACTTTAAATTGCAAGATTAAACTTCAAACCAAATCCGAAAACTGATTGATTGCTTAAGTTTGCAAACACTAATCTCCAAAACAAACTTAGAATATTACTAATAATCTCTCACCACAAAAACAAGGTTTTAATACCCTATTTATAGAAAACAATTTCCTAAATTAAAAGGAATTGAATAAGGAAATATTTTGCCAAAATACGACATTGATCGACAACCCCTACTAATGGATCGTCGATGGAACGATGGTCTGTCGACTAGAAGACTTAGAATTTTTTTCTTCATCAGCTCATCATCTTTTTTGAATCAAAAGATGGACCTTCAGTACGGCTCGTCGACTCATCTAGGGTCCGTTGATGCTCTGCCGACGTTCCATACTTAGTATCTTGAGAAATAAAGTACTTGAGCCTTCTCTGAACCGATCGACGGTTCACCATTACGTTCCATCGATTGATCGACTAACCGTCGTTTGAGTTTGTGGTTTCACACTTGGTCAGAATTTCCTGATCTTCTCCTTTAGCCTGAACTGTGCACAGACGATCACCACCTACGGATTATCGATTGAACGACGGACCGTTGATGACCTTCGTAGGTCATCTTTCTGCACTCTTTTCCAATTGTCTTTTGTGCTTTTAATCTTGACATCTTTCCTTCAAAACAAACATAAAATCAATTTAAAAATACTAGAATAAGGCTCTAGACTCACACAACTCTTAAGCTAAATGCATTGAAAACACTGTGAAACCACGGTACATCAATGATCAATACTACTCCCAAAATACTTATCTCAAGTGTGTTAAAAATATGTTCTTCTCTAGTTTGAGGTAATTTCTCAAACTTAGCTTTTAAAATCTCTCTTGGAAATGATAGATTCCTCTTTACTAAAAACTAGCCATAGGCTTTGTTGGAAATCTAGCTTCCTTTCTTTCTCAAAATGTGAAATACATTTGTAACCCTAAGGGAATAATTAGTCCCCTTATAACTTTTGAGAAATGAACTCAACGCTTTATTGTTTCCTCAACTTGTAACTTAACTCTTAGCGAATACTTAGTTCCCTTATAAATATTGAGAATTTTAAGTCAACTCATTACTTTTTGCCCAACTTGTATCTTGAGCCTTAAAACAAAGTTAAAATGTTTGCTTAAGACTATTGAAAAGATTTAAGAACGTACTTTCGCTTGGTTCTCAACTTTTGGACTTTACTCTTAACTTATTTGACTTTGATATTAGCTTTCCTTGAATTGGATTATGACTTCAAGGATCATGATCTCATGTTTATGGATGATTTCATGACGTTTATATGTACTTTAGAGTGTTGGAATCAACTGTTAAACATGGGTACATTACTTATGAACTAGAACGAAAAGATGGGGAAATGATAGGGTCTCCAAGCGTCCTTAGCACTTTAAAAGGCATGGAACTCCAGAGCCGGAAATATAGAGGCTGTCCTTAGGGGATATTGCTGGAACAACGCGCTACGGCCTGTCGGACAGAGCCTGTCCCGTGGGGCTCTTGCAGGCGCGGTCCCCCAAGGCCTATCATATGGGAGTTTCAACTTTTATTAAGCGTTTTTCACCTCTAAACCTTGTAAACATACATGGATGTTTCCCCAAAAACATAGGATCACTAATAATCTCAAGACCCAATAGATTAGACTTGAAAAAAAAACCAGAAACACAAATCAAATAAACCAAAGGCATGTAAAAACTCAACAATGTTATGCAAGAACTTCACATTTCATCATTCAATCTACTAAAAATAATCTGAATTGAACAAGTTGGTGTGTAGGTGAACTAACCCAACACATAAAGATCTCACATACCTCAATAGGGATCACTCCTGACGAATTCGATTCAAAGATCTTGACGTTCTTGATGAATTCTTAATCTTTTCCCCCTTTTTCTTCTTCCCTTTTCTCTTCTCTAAGACCTAAGCGGAAATAACCTTTTTATTATGAATCCCAGCTTATTTTAACCCCAAATAAATCCTTAAAAAGAATTAGGAAATATATCGGTGAAAAGATATGTTTGCCATTATTAAAATACAGAATTGGATTTTCCTCACTTGAACAACCCAACTTCCAAAAAACGTATCTCCCTCATACCATATCAAAGTTATGCAAACTTGGCGCCGTTTGAAAGATATTCCTAAGGGGATTCCAATCATACAAAGAACTGACTCTTACTCATCATGAGCTAGAAGTTATGGCCATATGAAAATGACAAAATATCACTTCTTAAGCATTAGGATATTTTCCAAATTTTTCCTATTCATTCCAAAAAGTGATAAATTTTAGTTTCGTAGCTTATTCTTTGCTATTACGAGTTACGAACTGTTAAAATAGTCATCATAGTATACATCACATTCTTGATAGCAATATAATATGAAACTTAGAACTTGCCTTCCTTTTCTTTATTAGTCTTTGGACACATTTCATAGGCTTAAAGTTTTACCCATTGCCTATAGAAGTATCCATTAATTTGTAACTATTCATTCAAAAGTATTCCATCATTTTTTTAATATAATTTTCTCTAGATAAACTCAAAACATTCTTGGAACGGTCTGTTTGGATCTTAACACCTAATATATAGCCTACTTAACCCATATGTTTCATATCAAATGATTTTGAAATCCATGACGTTATAGGTTTCTGATAAAGCTCAAATTACTCTACAAAACAAATTCAAATAGTGAGATACTGTAGTCCGTAAAAACCCAATGAAGATTCAAGGTCGAATCCCATAGGGAGGTATACAAAGCCTATTAATTATTGAGAATTTAAGATATATATATATATATATATATATATATATATATCTATATCTATATCTATATCTATATCTATATCTATATCTATATCTCTCTCTCTCTCTCTATATATATATATATAAATATATATATATATATATATAAATATATATATATATATATATAAATATATATATATATATATATATATATATATATTTATTTATTTATTTACTAGAAAATCACCAACACCTCACGTGGAATTTAATATTAGGAAATTTGTAAACTAATATTTCAAAACTATTAATTTTTAGAACTAAAACACTATATTATCGTACACTCAAGATTACGTAGTAACAAATATAAATAGTGTCAATGAAGATGGAAAATATATCATCTTATCCTTTATCTTTCAATTAGTCATCTTTAAATTGATTTTATAATTTATCGTGCTACTTCCCGAAAGTGTTACTATTTGATATTTTTAAGAAGTCAATAAACATTAATCAAATATACTACATTTTCTAATGATTAAATAATGATTGGTGAAGGGATAAATAAATTTTAAAAGGTGAAAAAAGCGAACAAATATTCTAATTCTAACATGTCGAAAGTTCAATCCTACTTTTTACTTTACATATACCATTTAAAAGTCCCCTTAAAATGTGTCAAAGTAATTATTAAAATGAAAAACTAAAGGGAGAATGTAGCATATTGAAAAACAATTCAACTTATTATATATACTCAAAAGGAAAAATATTACACAAAACTACTTAATTTGTTTGGTTGTTTTTCAAAAATCAACATAATTGAATGATGAAGTTCAATTTGTAATGACATTTCTATTCCAATCGCAGTGTAGAGAAGCACATCTATTGCTTCCAGAAACTAGTTGTAGTATTTACAACTTACAGTAAACTTAAGAATATGTCCATAATTCATACTGAATATTAGCATTGATGCATTGTGTAGTTTTCTATGTGTTTGAGATTGAAGGCTCCATTCTAGTAAAATTCCTTTATAGGTCATCCGGCATATCGTTGAGCGCATGTTAAAAGTTTATTAATTTTGGTCTTCTTTTCCTGATTCACATCTTATTTCAAGGTGCAATAAAGTTTTTAAGTTCTTTATGTTCATTACAATTACATTCTAAATTTGATTTTTTTCCTCATAAGATGGTAGTATAGATCTATCAAGAATATTTTTACTATACCTCCAGTAACTTAAGTAGATAAAACTTGTGTGAGTGCTCAATTAATGTGTGTTATTTAATATGTACTAACAAATAGTTATAACAATAACATTCAAGAAACATAAATAAAAAGTATAAAACATGTATTCAAAAACATCAATTAGTAACATAAGCATAAAATAATGACAGTAAAAATAAATATCATGATAGAACGATTTTATTCATAAATGTATTAGAAAAAAACCAATGGTGTACTGAAAAACTCAGTAAGAGAAAATATATGAATATTCAATTGTGAAGAACAAAAAGTATTTAAGAATCTTTGATGTTTTAAAATGAGAGAAAATCCATCTATTTATAAAAAAACAAAGGGTAGCGTGAACATATTTTTAATGTGCCTTATCGACAATGTCACAACCTTTCATAAAGATCATACATTTTCAAAAAAGTCACAATATTTTAATAAAAAGTCGCAACTCTTCATAAAATTCACAAGTTATTGTAAAAGTTGTAAAGTTTCTAAAAGTCAAAACATTTCATGAAAGGGGAATTCTAGCTTTTGTAAATAAATAAATTAAAAGAAAATCCTTGTTTGTAGTGACACTATATATATGTATATATATATATGTGTGTGTGTGTGCGCGTATGTGTGTGTGTGTGTGTGTGCGCGTGTGTGACCTATATATTAGTGATTCGAGTATGAAAGAATTTGCTAATGCTTGCACTAGGGTAGACTATTTACATCTCATCGTTTGACGTTTGGCCTTTCTCGGAACCCAGCTAACACGAAATGTCATTCTTTTAAGTCTTTTTTTTTCTAGGGATCGGAAATAAAGACTACTACATTTGGGGGTATGGAGACCTTGTGTAATATTCTGAAGTTCGATTACACATTTGAGTCATTTCTCTAATTAGTGTCCTTTAATAATAAATAATCGCTTACTGGTGTATGTACCTATTGACCAAAAGTCTAAAGATCCCTTTTGAGCAAACTGATAATCTTTTGAGAAATATCAAACTAAGATCTAAAACTATGTAAGTTATTTGCAAACATCAAACACTAACCTATTATGTTGTATCTAAGTTTGAGAAATTTATGAGCAAACATTATATCAGCAATGATAATTTCTCAAGCGTTATATTTTGGAAAAAATTCACGTAAGGACAAAATATAAAAGACAATATATTTGCATAAATTAGACAAATAAAATAATAAAAATATGACATAAATAGATGCTTACCAAAATAATGATCCCTAAATGTGTACTCTCTTCGGTTTCATGCCATCAAACCTTGAAGAAGAAGCCTCCAAAGTTAACAACACATAACGTGTAAAGACTCAAGAGTTAATAGATATAGGCCCTCCCCTAATATTAAATATGTATAACACGAGACACATCATGGAACAGATTACACAGTAAGAACGCAGTACTGTTAAAATTTGCAAATTCTATTTTTTGCGACATTTGTATACATTCTTCCACAATAGAATTTGAAGCTAGCAAAAAGTTTGGTGAATGGGAATAGAGTGTATATTTACTTGTGGGATATAGTAGAGAAGAATGAGATTAAAAATTATGAAGATAAAAAATACTAATTTGAGGAAATTGGGTAATGATTACTATTCTCTATTCGTCGAAAAATTGATCAAGGATTGTGGATTGGGTGTTGGTGATGAAATTTGGATATATTGGTATCCTTATTTATAAAAGTTAATTTAAGGTTTTTGATTCACAAATTAGGCATGTATTTTGGTCAAGCAGACAAAAATATTTTCTTAAATTTTTGTTTGCTTTTATGTACTTCTATTTGCTAGAAAGGATTGGTTTACAGTTGCTTAAATTATTCAAGAATTTGGACCAAAAAGTTAGATATTCTCCCATTTAATTATAAATTCTACACCGTCAATAAATACTATTTAAAATCTTATTTTTTTCCACACTATAGGTAAGACAACAATCTTGGAATTATTATGCAGAGTTTAAATGCCAAATGACATATTATCCTATTTTGTAACTCTTCTCTGAATGTCCCTTAAGAAACAAGTTTAAAATTTTTAAGTAGTAATATATATTTTAGATTTCCTCTCAAAATGAATTAGGAAACCTAATTAAGTCTTTATAAGGTGTTCTGCCTCTCTCTTTTAATCCTCACCTTCTTCAATGTCTGATCAGAGGCCTTTGCTTAGCTTGAAAAAAATGTTCTTTTAACATTTTCATTCCCTCAAAAGCGGAAGAAGAAGCTTGTAAAATTAACAACACATCATATGAGGTCACTCGAGAATTGGTGAATATAAGAGACTTATACCCTACCCAAAGAATTGATCTGCAAAACCCATGGAAAATAAAAAAAAATCTTACTCATGATGAGATCGTTGTAGGAATGTTGGTGATTCCCTTTTTTGAGATGTTTGAGTATATACTTCATTACTGTACATTGGACATGGCCAAAAGTTTTTAGAATTGATGCAAGGGGTGTGTTTACATGTGGGATGTAACTGAGGAGAATATCCCTAAAAATTATGAAGGTGAAAGTGTTTGGTTCATCAAGTTGTTCACTGACGATTTTTCTCTTTGGTCCATCAAATCGTTCAAGGGTCACAAATTGGGCGAGGGTGATGAAATTGGGATTTATTGAGATCCAAGATCTGCGACTCTAGTGTTCAAATTGCTTTCTCCGATTGGGTCTTAGTGGAAAGGTCAAATAATTTATCACCAAAACTAAAATATATGCTATCACAGTCTTTAGTTTAGTATTACTCTTTCGTAAAATTGTAATAGCTAAAGACCTTATTATGATATTGAAATTCTTGAAGTTCCCAATTTTTGGTACGCAATTACCTTTTTGTACTTGTGTTTCATTCCATAGAACTATAGTGTTATTTTAAGTTCATGTAATTGTTTAGTAGTTTTGATGTTCTTTGTCAACCTTTATTATATATGCTCCTCATTACAAAGGAGCTTAGCGTGAGAAATAAATTGATTTACATACAAAGAATGCCTGGAAATAAGGACCTAACATGACCTAATTAAAGAGCCCCTTAATCATCAAGGCTGAATCTTTATGTTGATGGATTGCGTACAATAGAGTTAAGTATATAAGATAGCTATAAAAATAAGATTAGAGAGTATTAGGTCATGTTTGAATAGAGGAGTGTGATTTCTAAATTTAGCATAGATGTATTAACTTAAGACAACTAATTTTGTGACACTGAATTCATTCAAGTCTTTGTTTCCTTTTTTATGCATAATCGAAACATGAGTTGTTGGCTGCTTAACTGTTGGGAATGGACCTTAGAGAAAGATGCATAATCATATGAAAAACTACATGCATTTAGTATAGAACACTCTTCTTGAGGCATTTATGCTTCCCTTCTATGTTTGGTCAAGGGGAACTCTCAGCTTGCGCTTGTTGTCTGTAGTTTTTCTCAACATAAGTTAAACTAACAACAATAGTCATATCACTCGTATCCTAAATATTTGTGTAGGAATGAACATAAACAATATTCATCGTTGAAAGAAAAAAATGAAGAAAAAAATCCTGGTCTCCTCCCAACTTTTGTTAGTAGTAAAATATATAGAAGGTTCTTGTGATAACTCAAGCTGTACAATCACAGTTTACTAAAATATTTTGTAGTATCGTATTGCAAGGTCTTAAAGCAAGCACATTCTTTCGTAGTTTGGATATTTCCTCTGATAGAATCTTTTTTCAGCATTTTTACTTGAATTTGAAGATATCATTGATCGTTTTCATGTAACATCAAAGAGACGGTGTCCATTATGATGTTATATAGGATGGTGACTACAATAAATATGCAGCAAGTAGATTCTACGAAGATTGTATGTAAATTTAAAGATGTTACGAATGGCAAAGTTTTAATGGCCATTCTGTGAAAGTTCATATACTCACAGCAAATTCCTGGAAATAAGGACCTAACATGACCTAAATAAGGATCCCATTTCACGCACAAACTCACTTGTAGAAGATTACCCAAGCTTGTCTTCTCCCATCATATCTGCAACATATTCTGTAATTAAGGCTGAATCTTTAAGTTGATGTAGAGGTGAGGTGGAAGAAAAGGCTTGGGATGGATTTTTTTGAGTCTTCGTGCTAGATATATGTTGTGAGAGTCGCTTTACATATAGATTAAATTTAATAAATCAATATTGTTTTAGATCTCCAAATTTTTTTTAATTCTTCATACATGGGATGATAACTATATAAAATAAGAGTACAAAGTACCGGGGCATGTTTGAGTAAAGGAATATGATTTCTAAATTTAACGAAGATGTATTAACTTAAGTCAAAACCAAATTTGTAAAGATATAATATAGGGTCTAAACTTTTTCAATCAATCTGAGCCAGAGTTTTTGCATTAACAGATAAATAAGGCTATATTCATACATGTCTTTTTCTCCATAATTGAAAGGAACTCTCAGCTAGCTTATTTAGTCTGCAGTTTTACGCAACATAAGTTAAACTAACAATAGTAGTCTTATGACTCATATATTTGATCTTTGTGTAGAAATGAACACAAACAATCTTCATCGTTAAAGGAAACATTTAAGGAACATATATAGTGTCCGACTATATTTTATTGGTATTTAATAAATATAGAAGGTTTTTGTGATAACTCGAGTTGTTTGATCCAAGTTTTCCAACACATCTTGTACGATTGTTCTTGAACAGTCTGAGATCAAGAACATTCTTTCTCAGTTTCTTAGAAAAGTCACAAGTTTTAATGGTTATTCACTCCAAGTTGATACACTCACAACAAATGCTGGGATATAAGGACCTAACACAACCTAAATAAGGATCCCATTTCACGCACAAACTCACTTGTAGATGATTACCCCAAGCTTGTCTTCTCCAATCATATCAGCAACATATTACTTAATCACAAGTGCTAAATCTTTAAGCTGATGGCTTAAGTAAAGTGTGATTGACTTTAATGAAGGAATAATGTCAGGGATCTTCTTAAGGTTTCTAATTCCTCGTGCATGGGAAAATATTCCTATGTGTCTTCCAAATAGAAAAGGTTGACCTGATATATTATACTCAAATTCCCTCACATTGTGTCCACTTATAAACATATTTAATTCAAACACAAAATAATCATCAGTTCTCATATGTCATAACTTTGCCAGTCACAAAATACTAGGTTATAGTAAATTGTCTGAAATGTTATTCACTACCTGAGCTTTTCAACAAGTCTAGTGCTACAAAGTTTGTTTCGCTGGTTTTCCCACTAATTGATTTCTCCTCTAAGTTGCAAACAAGAATTGTAAGTGCTTCAACAATTGCCAAAAGAAGGATTGATTTGTCATGATGAATGTAACACCCTAGAATTTTTTTGAGTTAAGACTCGAACCTTCCTTCGTAGTGAGTGAGATTTTGTCAACGATATTAAAAATTCATGAGTGGTAAGGTCATTAGAGACACCTTATGTTCCAAGGACGGAAAAGAGAAAAGCACTCAAGTCATTCCTAAGTTCTCTTATATTTTGGGTCAACTTAAACGACCATAACTCTTAGTACATAAAGATTTAGGCACATTACAAGATATTATATTATATACCTTTGAGTACTCTTTCCAATGCCATCGAGTTTTCTCAATTACGATCTCTGACTAAAAAGTGATGAGTGATTAACTTACAACGTGCAAACCTGGTAGCAGCTCCGCGATGGCTCGGCTCCCAGCTCGTTTTAATAAGTTCTTGAGGGGTATTTTAGTACTAAAAACTCTTAGAAGATAATCTAAATTTCCCTAAATGTGTAAAAATCAGTTTTTAAAAATCAAACCCTCTTATTCGCTGTAAAGATTCTATGCTCACGAAAATTAAGAAACCTTGAGGCTAAGTTCATCTTTCAATATTTTCCTTTAACTTCTTCAAGAAGATGATTCCTTCAAGTATGTAAGCATCCATAGTGTTGGTATGTTCACCCACACGCAAATGATGTTAAATTTCAACTTTTCATTCGCTTTGAAAGTTGAAGCATTGATGTTCTTGTTGTACATTCAAGAATTTGCTTTCATTCTTGAACTGGGTTGTGATTGATGTTTCTAGAGAAAATCGAGTTGATTGTAGAGTTCAGTTTTATTAGATCCTTGAGAACATGTATTGGATGTCTAAATCTAAAGAGAAATTGAGAAAAAGAATCAAATTTAGGCCTATTGGGGTTAGAAAACGAGGAAGAAAAAGTCGAATAAGGAACATGTAGCAGATCCGCGTCGCGGACCTGTTCCTCCCGTGTATAAATTTTCTCTCTGCGTTGCGGACTACACTCTTTCAAATATTAATTCGAGCAAACATTTTAAACCATATCCACTTCGCGGACTTACTTCCGGACGGTGTTTTTGAACCGTTTCTCATACTTAACTATCTAAAACCTCCCTAAATATAAAGATTTATTTTCTACTACAAATCATAACCTTGAATTCATAATTAACATTCAAGGTAGAGCTAAGAGTTAGGTCATAAGAGGTCTTTCGAATATTTTGGGAAGTCCATTTGAATCATTTGAGGAGTCTTCTACAAATTTCTAGTAACTATGTACTTTTACCGCGCTTCACGGGGTTATAAATAATAATTGCATTGACATTGTAATTAATGTTTTTACTAATATCTATAAATTAAAAATAATGGAAAAATAATTTATTTTAAAAAAGATTTTATCAATATTTCAACATGAATTTGATAATTTGTTATGATCACATAATTCAAGAACCTCTAATGAATGAATTATTCAAAAAATAATAAATCATTGATTCTTTAATAAACATTAAATGAAAAATAAAGAAGATATTAAGAATATACATACAAAGACTTTTTGTAATATAAATAAACATTTACATCGCATAGATTATAAATGAGAATTCATGGAATTGAGTACAATAATTTTTTTCTGTAAAATCAATATACATACTCTTATGCATATATATTAAATATAACTGGAGACAATAAATTTGCAGAAACATAAAAAAAGTGTTTGAAACATATATTCAAAAGCAACAATTAATATCCTAAGAATAAATTAATAAGTGTAATAAAATATACAGGAATATGTAAAAATAGAATGTAATGAGTCCATTGAATGCACAATGACCCATAAAAATGACTCCCCTCACCAGAGGTTTGAAAAATTACATCCACCGGGGATTAAAAGATTTTATTCACCAACTTATAGATAAAAAAGTAATGGTGTCATTTAGTCACTCAACATGAACAAAGTACTAAAATATTGAATCTTGCAGAAGTAGAAGAAGAAGATCAAAATAGTTAGATAGTTCACTAGAAATTCATTTTAGACTTGGTTCTCCTTTCTAATTTGTACATTGACATTCAGATTCTGGGTTTATCTTCCGCATTGTTAGTTAGTTATTAGATTTTAAATTAGTAATGAAACTTAGCTTGCTTTTTTAACTTGCTTCCTAACTTAAATGTCTTATTTTTTAGATTTATTGCTTTGGTTGATTTCTAGTAGTGGTTCTCACACTGAGTTTTAGTGTGGTTCCAATCTTGACGGTCTAGGTCGTGAAAAACTTGAGATTCGATCATAGGTTCGTTGATATCGATATACCGAAATGAGTCTAATAGAAACTAATGAATGATATGATTAAGTCCTATTTTTAAGTATGTGCATGTTTTGGTAAATTTTATGTCAAAAAAAGAGTTTTGATGAAAAATGTTCTCTTTTTAAATTGCATTTATATGAAATATGTGTAATTTGCTTATTCAGATTTTAGTGTTTTGTTGTTGTCTTGAGAAGAAGCTCTTTGATATTCATGTTGAGGTCATATTTATGTGGAGAAGGAGGTTCCTCATTATATGTTATGAAATGTTGAGCTCTTATGCGTTGTGAATTATGATTTAAGTTGCTATGTTAAATGTCATGTTTATGTGTTGAATGGAGTTGTGAAGTATTTCTATTAGTTTTGAATCATTATGATTTTATGTTGTTATTGTTTGGGCTGCCAAAAAGTTTTAGGTGTCATTCGGGGATGAATGTTCCATGGGGGGGGGATACTGTAACATTCCAGAAGTTTCATGACTTATCTAGAGACTTACTATATAAAAACAAGCCTTAAAATAGTGTTTCTAAGCCCTAAATTAGGTATTCAATTTACTTAGGAAGTATTAAAATCAAAACGTCAAGAAACGACCAAGACGTGTGAGACTAGTGAAAAAGGAATTATTGTGCCTTAGTATGTTTCAAGGAATTTTAAGAGTCATAATTTAGTCAAATTTTGTAGAAAGGTGTTAAAAACATAGGGGAGTGTGTTTTTTGTCGAAACATCCGAGTATTACTTCCCAAGGACGACCTAAGGGGCCTTGAGGAGGACCCTAGCATTTGACCCTAAAAGTTGACATTCGACAGTGGCAGTTGATGATCAAAATGATGAGTCGTCGATAGGTCAAGATCCCGTCAATGATGGACGTTGGTGAAAACTTATCCATTTTACATAAATGGCCAAAAAGGGGACTCTCTGAATATAATCACAATCTTCCATATCGGTTCCATGGTTCGGTCTATGGGCCGTAGACAATGTTTTGTCGTTTGGAACTACACTTCACTGTCTGAAAGTTGGTTAAGTGAGGGTGGTTAGGGAATTGATTAATTAATTAATTAGGCATATAGGTCGGTTATAATTAGTTAATTAAGGACAATATAAGTACCCTAATTCATTTGACTAACCTAACACCCCATCAATTCCCGAAACCCACTTAGCTCCAACTTCTCTCTTGTTTGTCTCTCCCCAAACTCAGACCTCCATTGAAGGAACACTATAGATCAAATATAAGGACGAATTTACCAGGGACTCCACCTCAAATTCGTGGTAAAATCATCCTCAAGGTATTGTTTTTTTCACTCTTGGGATTCTTTCCCCACGAGGCTCCTTCGACTATGGTTTTTATAACTTCCCTAAGATTAGGGTTTCAATATATACATGGGTTCTCCTTTCAAAACGAAATTTTTATTCAATTGTGCTTTATTGTGATCTGTTACCGTTGATTAACCATATAATTGTTGATAATCTATTAGATCTGCCATTAAGCCCTTGTTCTTCCCTAAACTCATAATATCTTGAATGTTCTATGTTAATAGTGGAAGATTATGAGTATATAGATTATGAAGAAGGATAATTGATATGTAATACTTCTTGAATTTACCTTGTTTATGTATTGATTATATATTCTTGGTAGTGGAAGTATGAAGGTTCATGAAAAGGTCAAGGAGGTATGTTGATTGATTCTTCTTGAATTCAATTATGAAATATGAGTTACTTAGATAGTAATGCTCCTCTTTCAATGTGTGGACGTGATGTTGATGATTAATATCACACATCATTAACCTTATGCACATGCATTAATTATGAAGTATGTATGCATGATATGGTATGATCATTATATGATTGAAATTAGTCTGTCGTGATTATAATAAATTGGTAAGTGAAAGGTTTACTCACTTGTTATTGGTTTCTAAAGTTACAAGACTGTTCACACATATGATGACTAATGAGCTAATTTGATAAAAAATTTACATAGGGGTCTAGAAGAAATGAGATGATTACAAAAGGTAATAAATGCTTAGCACCGAAAGGGCATATAAATGAGATGAGGTCTTACCTGTAGTAAGTCCGGCCTCTCACATGGGTTTCTTCATATTAAGCAAGTCTAGATTCCCAAGATATGTGTTGTCGCATGAGCTAGAAACCATCACGTCTAGAAAGTCAAGATTTCTACTAGCAATCTCCTTGACCATTAACTATGTGCCCACATAGGAATCTATCTTAGTTGATCCACCTAGATAGCTATGAATTGTTAGACCATAGTCAAGTGTTAACCCTCTCTTTTCGGTATGAGAGTAGAACACCGGATTCCATATAGCTCAAATAGTCTATTGTCGGTTACTGCACTTCTTTCCCTAATGTAAAGTTAAGTGAACAATCAAAGTGTATGAACTATTTTTAGTGTTTTTCTTGAATGTTTCTACATAGTGTGAGGGAGGGTATGAGACTTCTCTTACATATTATACATATTAGGTTCCTAAGGGATGGTATTAGTAGTGTTCTTGTATGATTATGTTTGTTATATATTATGAATGTCAAGATATATATGATCTGATGAATAAAACAATTTATTGTGAAATATGAAGCTATGTTGTATGTATGAAGTAGGTGACTTTATGTGATCCATAGCTTTGGAAAGGGTTATGGTGTTCTATTATTGGCATTCCACAAGTATTGTTTGGGTTCCTTAAATGTTGGGTTAATATCACGTTGGCTTGCCTTATGATGTTCCATATGTGTGTATGTAAGGTTGTTTGATACTAAGCATGGTTTTGATTAAATTGTAACTTTTCTCAAGCATTGATTTTATGCATAATAGTCATACTTAGTACATGTAGTTTGTACTAATCCATATTTCTTTCCTTTTTTCACAAAGAATGTAGGTTCGGGCCATTGAAGTATGGGGTCAATTTTGAAGGAAGACTTGGAACTTTTCCCATGTTATTGGTGAGTCCTCAAGTTTGGGGATGTTGCCATTCTTCTATGCTATCCATGATGATACTTATGTCAAGAAACACTTATTCTCTCCTTTATCATTTAAGACTATTGTTGTAAGTCTATATGTTGCATATTCTACTTGTTAGGTGTATGCCCAAATGTTTTAATTCTCTTTATATGGTTTAATGTGAGACTATTATTACACTATCTTATGGATTATTTCATAATTGAGAAGTCTATGTATACCTCATAATCAAGGAGTCTATGCACAAATGTTGTAATTCTCTTTAGATGGTTTAATGTGAGACTATTATTAGACTATCTTATGGTTTATTTCATAATCGAGAAGTCTATGTATACTTCATAGGCGAGGATTCTATGTAAACTCCATATATAATAAGCAAGAAGTCTAAGAATACTTCACTATATAAGATTTTTAAATTTTCCACATTTTAACCTATATGTAATGATGAATGCTAAGGGATAGCCCAAGTCCTCTTTAAGGAAGAAGACACCAGTTATGTCTAGGGGTTTCTCCCTGGACGTGATACCGTAGCTTCCGCTAATGCTCCAACTGAGGAACCTGCAGAGAGAGATCACAGTCGAGGCTGAGTTAGAGGAAGAGCTATGGGAAGAGGCCATGGAGAGTGGTGCCTATTGTGAATGATTTGCCATACGACTATGTTCTTGTGAATGAGAGCCCTCAAGTACATAACGATGAGATAGAAGAGGAAGTTCAGTTAAAGAATGTTGAGGAAATTGTAAATGAGAAAGGAGGGTAGGCTGAATCTGCAAGAATCCCTCACATTTATATGGTGTTAGTTCAAAATATCATGTCATTTTTGAAAAAGTTGTGTGGCCTGGGGATTATTCCACCTACTTAAGTCCTCACAAATCTCCTGCAGCTAACACTGTGCCAAAGACCGTTGGGGAGGTAGGTAATGATACTTTCTTTCGTCCTCTGTTGGGTTATGTGATGAGCGGTAATTAGCATTATATATTGACAAAGTTTTTAAAGGTCAAGCCCCCAGTATTTTTTGGTTCTGAGATAGAGGATGCTTATGATTTCATATTTGATTGTTATAAGAGGCTGTATAAGTTGAGTATCATGCACCAAGATGGGGTTGAGTTCATGTCGTTTAAACTTCAAGGTGAGTCCAAGCAATGGTGGAGAGAGTATATGGAATGCGGAGCATCTACATTACCTCCACTTACTTTGACCCAATTTCATGACTTGTTTTAAGAGAAGTATATGCCTAGGACATTGAAAGATTGCAAGTAGGATAATTTTATGGTATTAGAATAGTGTAGTATGTTTGTGGCTGCTTATTAAGACAAGTTCCATTCTCTATCTAGATATGCTACACATTTGGTTACCGCTAAAGATGAGAGGATCTGGTTGTTTATTAAAGGTTTGGGTTCTCAGCTACAAGTATATGCCTAGGACTGGTTGTTTATTAGGTCTCCTATGCTAGAGGATCGGTCGACCTACACTGTTGGCCAAGAATATTAAGTCCGCCATGCCCACCTCTACCGTTAACAATTCTGGGACTCCTTCTAGAAATTTTTAAGCTGATCTTAGTGTTGGGCACGTGGCGAGCATCATACCATCTTGAGGCCCACTCTTGTTGTAGTTGTGGGGAACTTGGACACATGATGAGTAATTTCCCATAACCGCGTCCCCTTGAGTCTGAACAACAATCTTCTCGGGCAATTGTACTCGCTGTAAATTGTAATAATTGTACAGGACATCCACAAGTAGGAAGAGGAGGAAATCAGAGAGATCATGAAGGTAGAGGAAATTGTAATAGATGTAGAGGTAATTCACAACTAGGTAGGGAGGTGGGTCGAGTTAATGATAGAGGGGCAAGAACAAGATAAAGGCATTTGATGCAGAGATAACATGTAATATTAATGTCTGTGATGGAATAGATAACGTACTATTGGATCTGGGTTCCACTATTCTTATGTGTATGTGAGATTTGCCTCTGATTTTGAGATGTTATGTGATGTTCATGATGATCCTCTATGTGTTTCTACCCCGGTTAGTGAATTAATCCTAGTCACCCATGTGTATCGTGCTTGCCCTATTTCTTTTATGGTATTTCACACTTGGGTTGATTTGTTGATTTAGGATATGATGGACTTCAACATAATCTTAGGCATGACATGTTGTCTTGATTATGTTGTTCTTAAATGTAATACTAAGTCTATAACTCTAGAAATTTCAGGAAGGGAAAAATTAAAGTCGGAAGGGGTGTACAAGCCTGAGGAAGCTTAGATTATATCCTCTATTTAGGCTAGTGAATTAGTAGAGCCAGATTGTTTAGCTTATTTGGCTAATGTTAGGGATGTTGAGATTGAAACTCCATCCATTAAGTCTATTCCGGTGGTCTCCGCATTTGATTGATGTTTTTCCAAATGATTTTGTCGGCATGCCTTTAGATAGATACATAGATTTTTGTATTGACTTGGATCATGATACGTGCCCCATTTTACCCCTCCATATCACATGGCTCTGGAAGAGTTGAGGTAGATCAAGGCTCGATTCCAACAATTTCTTGATAAGGATTTTAATGGTCCTAGTGCTTTCCATTAGAAGTCCCGGTTTTATTTATTAAAGAAGAAGGATAGAAGCACGAGAATGTGCATAGATTATTGGAAATGAAATAAGGTCACTATTCGAAAATGGCAACCTTTATGTAGGATAGATGATATTTTTGACGAATTACAAGGTGCAACAGTCTTCTCTAAGAGTTATTAAATATCAGGGTATCATAAATTGAATATTCGGCCCGATGATATACCTAAGACGACCTTTAGGACTCGTCCTGGGCAACATGAATTTTTGGTTATGTCATTTGAGTTTACTTATACGCATGGCACTTTCATAAGCTTGATGAATAAAGTATTCAAGCCCTTTGTTAACACTTTTGTGATAGTCTATATTGATGAAATTTTGGCTTACTCAAAAAGTGAAGAAGACCATGTTAACCATATTCGTACTGTTACGGGTATCCTTGGAAAACAAAAGATCTATGCAAAATTTCCAAGTGTGAATTTTTGTTGAAGTAAGTTGCGTTTCGGGGGTACGTAATGTAAAAATAAAGGGTAAGGGTAGATCCTAAAATGTTGATGCATTTAAATATTGGGTTCAACCTAGTTTGGTGACAGATGTTCGGATTTTTGTGGGACTTGCTAGTTCGTATCGTCATTTTGCAAAGACGTTTTCTTCAATTTCTACTCACTTGACCAATCTAACCAAAAAGGAGCTACCGTTGAATGGACTGAAATATATGAGGAGAGCTTCCAAAATCTTAAGACGGTTTTGACCACCGCACTTATTCTAGCATTACCAATTAAGGGTAAGAACTTTATTGTTTATCGCGATGCTTCACATTTTTGATTGAGTGTTGTGTTGATGCAGGATAAGAATTTCATAGCTTATTCCTTGTGTCAGTTAACATGGATGAGAGAAATTATCCCATTCAAGATTTGGAGTTGGCAACGATGGTATTTGCCTTTGGAATCTTGCAACATTAACTGTACGGAGTTAAGTTTGAGGTATTTATTGATCAATGTAGCTTACACCATGAATTAAACCAAAAGGATTTGCATTTCAGACAACGAAGATTGATGGAATTAATCAAGTTTTAAGATGTAACTATTCAATACCACCCAAGTAAGGCAAATGTTCTGGCGGGTGCTTTAAGTCAAAAAGTGATAAGTATGTGTAGTTTAGGTCACTAGAGTGGAACCAAGCGACTTTTTGCTAGAGAAATTCAAACCTTAAGGTCTATGTTCGTGCAGTTGGGCACTTTTGAAAGAGGTGGGTTGTTAGCTACATTAAAACTAAGTCCATGTTCATAGAAGAAATGAAGGCCACGTAATATGAAAAATGAGATTTACATTATCTTAGAACAAAGATTGCTATAGGTAAGTCTTAAGAAAAACTTCTAGATGTGGATGGTGTGCTCAACTATATGGGTAAATGTGTGTTACAAGAGTTGATGATTTGATCCCAAGGCTATTCGAGAAGGCTCATGTCCCGCCCTATTTTATCCATCTAAGTGTGACCAAGATATATATAGATCTTATATGAGTATTTTATGTATTTGTATTTGCAAGAAATGATTGATTGGAAATTATGTAAATTATTCATGAAGTTGGACCAATAAGTTGGATAGTATCCCGTTTAGTTACTTTTCGGTGCAAAAATTTCTATACTGTTGATGAATACTAGTTAAACTCTTATTTTTGTGCACACTTAAGGTAAGATAACAATATCAGAATTATTATCCCTAATTTAAATCCCAAATGACATATTTATCCTATTTTATAACCCTTCTCTGAAAGTCCCTCAAAAAATAATTTTAAAATAGTAATATATTTTATATGGTTCCCGCTCAAAATGGATTAGAAAACCTAAGTATGTCTTTATAAGGTGTTTTGTCTCTCTCTTTTCAACCTCACCTTCTTTGATGTATGATAGGAAACCTTTGCTTAGCATGAATAAAGTGATTTTTTAGAATTTCTTTCCCTCAAGAGATGCAGAAGAAACTTGTAAAATTAGCAACACTCCATATGAGTTGAATCGAGAATTGTTGGAGATAATGAACTTATACCTTTCCCTAAGAAATGATCCGCGAAACCCATGGCAGATTAAGAAAAATCTTACTCGTGATGAGATCATTGTAGGAATGCTGATTATTCCCTTTTTTGATATGTTTGAGTATATCCTTCGTTACTAGACATTAGACGTGGCCAAACGTTTGGAGAATGGATACAAGGTGTGAATTGACATGTGAGATGTAACTGAGGAGAATATCCTAAAAACTATGAAGGTGGAAGTGTTTGGTTCAGAAAGTTGTTCAATGACGATTTTTCTGTTTGGTCCATCGAATTGTTCAAGGATTGAAGATTGGGGGAGGATGATGAAATTGGGCTTTATTGGGATCCTTTAAGTGCGACTAGTGTTCAAACTTCAGGTTGGCTCTTCGTGGAAATGTCCAATAATTTTGGACCAAAAATAAAATATATGCTATCATAGTCTATGGTTTAGTGTTACTCTTTTATATAATTGTAATAGCTGAATACCTTATTATGAAATTGGAATTGTTGAAGTTCCCAATTTAGTTTGCACAATTACTTTTTTGTACTTGTGTTTCAATCCATATAATTATAGTGTTATTTTAAGTTCATGTAATTGTTTAGTAGTTTGATATTCTTTGTCAACCTTTCATGTATATGCTCGTCATTACAAAGGAGCTTTGTGTGAGAAATAAATTGATGTACTTACAGAGAATGCCTAGAAATAAGGACCTAACATGACTTAATTAAGGATACCCTCAATAATGAGGTCTTAATCTTTATGTTGATGGATTCCGTACAATAGAGTTAAGTATATAAGATATCTATAGAAAATAATATTTTAAACTATTAGGGCATATTTGAATAGAGTAGTGTTATTTCTAAATTGAAAAAAAAAGATGTATTAACTTAAGGCAACTAATTTTGTAAGAGTGAATTCATTCAAATCTTTGTTTCCTTTTTTCTGCATAATTGAAACATGTGTTGTTGGCTGCTTAACTGTTGTGAATATCCCTTAGACAGAAATTTATAACCCTATGAACAACTACCTGCAATTATAATAGAACACTCTTCTTGAGCCATTTATGCTTCCCTTTTTATGTTTTGTCGAGGGGAACTCTCAGTTTTGCGCTTTTTGTCTGAAGTTTTTAACAATACAAGTTAAACTTAAAAAAGTAATCATATCAGTCATATGTTAGATATTTGTGTTTAAATGAACATAAACCATCTTCATTGCTGAAGGAAACAATTGAAGAAAAAAATTCTAGTTTCCTCCCATCTTTTGTTAGTATTATCAAATATAGAAGGTTCTTGTGATAACTCAGGTTGTTCGGTCACATTTCTCTATAATATATCTTGTACTATAGTTCTTGAAAGTTCTTAATGAAAGCACATTGTTTCTTAGTTTGGATATTTCTTTTGATAGAACCTTTTCTGCATTTTTACTTGAATTTGGTGATATCATCGATCGTCTTCACGTAACATCTAAGAGATAGTGTCCATTTTGTTGTTTTATAGGCTAGTGACTATGAAAATTGCAGCAAGACGATTCTATGGAGATTGTGAGTAAAGGTAAAGATGTTAAAAATGGTAATGTTTTTATGGTATTCTGGAAAAGTTCAGATACTCACATCAAATTCCTGAAAATAAGGACCTAACATGACCTAAATAAGGATCTGATTTCACGTACAAACTTACTTGTGGAATATTACCCCAATCTTGTCATCTCACATCATATCTGCATTATATTCCTTAATCAAGGCTGAATCTTTAAGTTGATGTAGATGTGAGGTGGAAGAAAAGGCTTGGGATGGATTTTTGAGTCTTCGTGCTAGCTATATGCGGTGAGAGTCATTTTCCGCATACATTAAATTTAATGAATCAATAAGTTTTGGGATCTCCATAATTTTTCTAATTCCTCGTCCATGGGAATTTTTAAGCTAATGGATTATGTAGAATAGAGTGCAATATATAAGATATCCATCACAAATAAGAGTACAAAGTACCGGGGCAGGTTTGAGTAAAGGAATATGATTTCTACATTGAACATATAAATTTTAGACAAAACTGAATTTGAAATAATAAAATATAGGTTCTAAATTCTTTCAATCAGTCTGACCGGAAGCTTTTACATTAGCAAAAAGAATAAGGCTAGATTCATTCCCGTCTTTTTTGCATAATCGAAAGGAACTATCAGCTAGCTTTTTTAATCTGTCTTTTTTTGCACCATAAGTTAAACTAACAACAGTAGTTATATGACTCATATCTTAGATATTTGTGTAGAAATGAACACACACAATCTTCATCATTTAAGGAAACAAGTTAAGAAACATATCTGGCGTCCTCCCATCTTTTGTTAGTATTTAACAAATACAAAAGGTTCTTGTGATAACTCAAGCTTTTGATCACAGTTTTTCCAAAACATCTTCTATGATTGTTCTTCAAAGGTCTGAGAGAAATCACATTCTTTCTTAGCTTGTATTTTTTTTTTGGTACTACCTTTTCTGCATTTTTATGTGAATTTGCTAATTTCATCGATCATCTTCACACCTCAATTTGCAAAACATAATTTGTTTTTTACTTAAATTCTAGTAACCATGTGTTTGCATTAGATCAGGTCATTGAAGTTCTCCATTGTTTACCTAATAGAATATGTAGAGTAACATCAATATGACTGTGTCCATTTTACTATTTTATGGGCTAGTAACTGCAGTAAATGTAGCAAGAAAATTCTATGGAGATTTTGAGTAAATGTAAAGATGTCGCAAAAGGCAAGTTTTAATGGTTATTGATATACTATGGTTTCACAGTATTATTAATACTCTTTCCTTAAGTTTAGTGTGTCATAAAACCTTTTTGTGCTAATTTTTATATAAGTTTCTCCTTATTTGCAGGAAATCTGTCCAAAGATTAATGCGGAGGTTTTTGAGCGAAGAAATGCAGAAGAGACCACCTGCGGAGCTTGTGACGGTCCGTAGGTGGCAGCGTAGTGCAACTGCGGAAGGAAGATGGGGAAGTCTGACCAAGTGTGGGGTTACGGAAAGCGTGACGGACCGTCGTAGCCATGACGGTCCGTCCTGTAGGTTCGTCATGAAGATTAGAGAAGTAGCCCCAGTACCCATATTCCAAGACTTCAAGTATTTTGGAACAGAGACCCACGACGGACCGTTGTGCTCGTAACGATCCGTCAAACCTGCCGTCAAGGGTAATGAAGAGAGAAGCAGAAGAAAATTGTACAAGTATGGGATGACGGAATCCATGATGGCCCATCGTGACCACGATGATCCGTCGCGAGGTCCGTTGACTCAGCCACGTTTTGATACATTTCCAGCAAAAGAGTCCTTGTTTAATTAGGTTTTTATTTTCTATAAATAGTTCAAAAAACCTCGTTTTTGAGGTTAGACTCTGGATTTTGTGGTTAGGCCATTTATTATTGTTAGATTTTTGATTATCTTGAGATTTTTATCATTGATTGTTGGTGATTTTTGTTGATTAATCAAGCGAACTTTCGAATTTTACTCTTTCTCATTGAAGTATGTACATGAATTCTTATATCATATATTTGAATATTGTGATTATGACTACAGGTAACTAAACTCCACAAGTAGGGTTGTGGGAACCATAGGCAAATAATGAGGTAAAACCTAACTAAAATAACAATTCTAGAATAGTGTCTTGCATGTATTGATAATTCTTTTGCATAGAATCCTTTTTAACGGATGGCCAATTTTAGAACTCGCCTTAATGCTACTTGCTGGACCAAGGAGGTAGATAATAGCAAAAGAATTATCAACATAGAATTAGTGTATACTATCTAATAGGCTAGTATTGATTGGTACGATGTAATAACTTAGTCAAATATCGAATACGATGCTAAATATGAGGTAAAGATACGGGTTAGGGTAGCAACACATGTAGCCAGACCAAGGTGCGGAGTGACATTTTCTAGATGCCAGACCAAGGATTTAGAAATATATAACTTATCACTTTGCATGCAAGATACTAGGAAAGAATCATTATAGTTAGACTTATAAAGTTATGAACCTTTAGGGAACACGTAAACCCTAGTTACTTTCATTAATTGATTAAACTCCAACATTCGAAGCTATTAAGTGTCTCTTTCAATTTGGTAGTTATTTTCATTTACTTAGAAATAGAAAACCCCCCTTTTATAATTTTTGCTTTCCAAGGAAGTAATTGACTGAACAATAGTAGTAATAGAATGAAGTTAAGTCTAAACTATTTTTCTCGTAAGAACTATCCCAACCTCACTAGTTGGGTTATTTACTTGACATGACCACTTTACTTCTTATTTGAGAAGTAAGGTTGAGCATATCAAATTTTGGCGCCGCTGCCGAGGAAAATAGCTTTTAGATTAACTTAAACTTATTACTATAGTTAAGTTGATATTTTCTTAACTGTAGTTTGTTTTATTATTTTTGATTCATGCAGAACCACCCTATTTGTATGCCAAATACACGGAGAGGAAGGGAACCCTTGTTTCCCTACGATCACGAATTAGAGCGTACACTATGCAACATGAATAGAAACTTGGGAATCACTGATGATGATCCAAACCAGAACATCCCAGCTCCGGTTGATGTTCATGGTCAGTTGTTACCCGATGCTCCAGGTGAACACCAACAGAGGGGAAAAATTCTAGCTACACGGCCCCAAGCATACTACAGAGGCTATGACAACATAGCAGACTCTGATGGGCCACTTGTCTTGCCTCCTCTACCACCAGGCCACACCTTCGTGGTAACTAGTAGCCTGATGCAAATGCTTACTGCCAGAATTTTGTTTTCAGGGCTACCTTCTAAGGATCCATATGCCCATATAGCAGAGGTAAGGGCAGTGTGTAAAAGTTGTGTAGGGAGGCCTGACTTGGACTTGGATGTAATAGGGCTTAGAGTGTTTCTCTCTCACATACGGGAGAGGCTGCTATATGGTTCACTGGGCTCCCTTACAACTCAATTTTCACTTGGTACCAACTAAGGGATGTTTTCTTAGCACGCTACTATCCGGTCTCCATGAAACTAAACCACAAAGACAGAGTGAACAACTTTGTGGCACTACTAGGAGAATCAGTTAGTAGTTCTTAGGATAGATTCACCTCGTTCTTGAGAAGCGTCCCAAATCACCGTATAGATGATGAGAATGTCCTTTTGCTGAGACCCCAATGACGGACCGTTGTATTCAGGACGGACTGTGATCGGGTCTTTTCCAACCTCCCTAGAATGGCACTGTCAAATTTTTCTCTAAGTGTCCTTCAACGGACACATGCAACGGACCGTCAAACCTACGACGGTTCGTCCTGCACAACCATTCTGGTTGTCAGAGACCCTTTTCCTAAGGGTCTCTCTCTATTTTTCTAAGTGTCCTCAAACAGACAACTATGACGGATCGTCATACCCTCGCCGATCCGTCCTGCATGACGGTCAGAGACCCCTCTCCTAGGGTGTCCATATTTCTTTTATGTTTCCACTAATGGACACCTACAACGGGCCAACGTACCTATGACGGTCCGTCCGGCATGACCATTTCGATGGTCAAAGACCCCTCTCCTAAGGGTCTCCATATTTTTTTCAAGTGTTCACTGACGGACACCTACGATGGACTGTCTTACCTATGACGGTCCGTCCTGCACATACCGTCATACTTGTCAGAGACTCTCCTTCAAGGTTCTCAATATAAACATAGTCTAAATAAGTCCCGACGGACCCCATGACGGTCCGTCGTACTCACAATGAACTGTCACCTGGTCCATTGTGTTTTACAGTTATTATAGCAATGTCACTTTCTTTTAATTTTTTTTTTATTTTTTGTGGTATTGGTTATCTTGTTTGCTCCTTCTAGTACTAATATTGATCCTTTACAGGTACTATCTACTATGGCATCAAAACAAGATCGAGTCTATGACACGGACGATCGAAGTCAGTCGCTTCGTCTGCTCGCCTAGTCATTGGCTGTGATGATGAGAGTGACCCCGAGTACTTGCCCCAGGCACTTCCACCTCATCCGGTGCTGCACGTGCTGCCAGAGCCACACCTAAAAAGGTGGAGTCCGATGTAGTCATTGCCTTCCAGTCTGATGAGGAGCGCACACTGACCGGCACACCTTCTGGGTCAGCCACTAATGAAGAAGGAGCGCCTGGCTCCTTAGGAGTTTCGTGGTTGGAGGAAGCCTCCAGATCTGCTGAGGTTCCCACAACCGCCACCGCTTCAGCGTCAACCTTTTATGATGAGGCTGACAATTCAGAATCCACACCCAGTTCACCAGCTCGTGCTCTCACCCCATTACTGACCATCCCAACCGATGGTGCGGCGACGGGCAGTTTCAAGTCTATTCCGATGCCAAGTTCCTGAATGACAAATGAGTTATGGCTCGAACAATTAAATTGGAGTGGCGGGTCCTTACGGGAAGTCTGTCGACGATGTCTAAGATCCACAATCTCTTCACCAGATATCGACTAGAGTGGACAGCACGTCCGTTGGGACGTTATAGTGAAGAGCTGGTCCGAGAGATCTACGCATCCTAAGTAGCGACTCTCTAATCGCAGATTGATAAGCGGGCTGCCCCCGCCAAATAGGCCCTACTAGAGCAAGTCTGAGTACGTGGCGTTCCGGTTGATATCTCCCTACCTGCAATCCGCCGGTTTCTATACGGCAAGAATGTTGATGCTGATCGGACCCCTCTCATTGCCAAGTTTTACTACCGATGGCAGATTTTAAAAGATGGCCAATTTCTTCGTGAGCCATCGCTGAGAGAGACCACCAAGAGGTGGATGGCCCTACACTTGTCCATTGATGGAGAGGGTGCCGACTGGGAGACTGAGCCGAAGGGGGCCATCAAGAAGGCCAACCTTACTTTCACGGTGAAGTTTTTATGGTTGATTATCCGCCACTGCCTTTCCCCCACAGCCGCTGATAATATCGTCACATAGGATCGAGCAGTACTGATGGCGGCGATGATACCCTTTCGCGTGCATGATATTTTCTCTATGCAAGTATGCCGGTGTGCCTATATGGCACGTTGATGAACTCAAGACCCCGCTAGGCACAGTTGATATTGGCCTCATCAGGGATGAGGCTAATGAGTTGGCTCTATGCAGAGGGCCCCGTCAAGAGTTTCCTCCTCTTGGTGATAATCTGGCAGAGACGGTAGCACAGACCCGCACGGCTACGCAGGTAGCTTCCACTGACACTACCCCAGTCGAGTCTATCTCGGGTAGTAGCACTGCCCCGAGCTCTTCTCGCTCAGCCCCTTTCTCCGCTCTGGTCCCACTTGCTATGGTCCAGAAATTAGAGACACAGATTGCTACACTTCTGCATCACATCAAGCCTTGGATGCAGAAGTCTATTGCTGAGGCAAAAGAGCGCTTGGAGCGGAGAATGGTCCAGCACACAGAGCGGAAGATCGCTGAGGTTCATCAGCGCTTGAACACTTTTATGTTGCGAGTGCTAGCCCGACCAGCCCCTGTGGTGGATGTGTCGACCCTTCAGGCTGTGGTCAACAGTCTTCAAGCAGATATTAATACTATCTTAGAGGCGAGGGTGCCTAAGTTTGAGGCTCCTTTTGCAGAGCCTGCTGAAGACACAGTGATGGCGGCCCTATTCACCACTTAAGACATTCCACTACCTCCCCCTCGAGAGAAAGAAAAGAGGCGTAGGAGTTGAGAGGAGCATGAGGCGCGAGCATGGAAGAAGGAGCGTCGTGAGATAGAGGCTGCGAGGAGAGCCTCGCTTGCTGAGGAGGAGGCGCGTCAGATAAGAGCAGAAGAGTTAGCTACTGGGGCGTCTAGCTCCAGAACTGTGGAGATCGCGGGAGGCACTGCTGATAGTGTTGTTGATGATGAGGATACCACTGAGGGTGTCCAAGTTGCAGAGGTAGTGGATTCCGAGGAATCGGACCCACCAGCTTGCAGATCGTCGGTGCTTTGTGCCCCAGGTTTGCTTCACCCACCACTCTAGTATTTAAATTTTTTTATGCATTGGGGACAATTGCATGTCTTTTTGTTGGGGGTGGGGTAAATTGAAAGTGAGTGCTAGGGTGAAGTCTGAGTAGCCCAATTCACTATCCTCTTTTGGGTTTTTCTTGCCTGTGTTCTTTTTCCCCGAAAGACTGATTACTTTTTCCGTTCACCCGGCATGTCTATATCTTGTGTACATAGTTTAATTCTAGAGCATGATGGCTAAAATGATATCCTGATAAAATTGAAAATGATGCATGACTAGGCATAGTAATTGATAAATGCGTGTCTCTAAGCATGACATAGAGGTACACCACTGCATGACCCTATGTCTAAAATTTGAACTATGTGTCTGATAATCTGGTAGAGTGATGAGATGTCAAGTGAGTGTGAGGAAGATTTGAATAGTCCACTATTTGTACTGAGATAGAACGTGTCTGGTTAGTCCTGCTAAAAGTAAGTTGTAATAGACAATTAGGAAATGATCATAGGTCATTATTCAACATGGCCCATTTTAGCCTAAATAAAAGAAAACCAAATGAAATTTATACTTGTTAGATCCAAATGATTTGAGCTTAAATTAGACCTTTCTTTCTCAACCCAACTTATCTTTTTTCTGGGAATAATGTGTTGGCCCTATTCCCTCCTTGGACATGTGCACCTCAGCTTGTGGCAAAAGCATAAGTTGAGGGTGGCTAATGCAGTAAACAACCTCTTTATGGGCCTGACCCAACTTTGGGTATTGTGTACTTTGACTCATGGCAAAGCCATGAGTTAAGGGTGGCTATTATGAGGAATGCTCTGGAAAGTGGGGTTGAAATAATAAAGAGAGAGAAAGAACAAAAGTAAAGTGACTTAAAAATTAGTTGATAGAAAAGTAAAAATGAAAAAAATATACAAGCAAGAAAAGAAGAGACTCACTTACACAAATGATGATAAAAGGGAAAATAGCAAGGTGAAAGAATGTGGGAAACTGGGAAAAATGAAATGATAGAAAATGATATGGTTAACCGATATGTCAAGGAGGGAAAAAAGTCACTAAAGTATACCTAAATATACCCTACCTGACCCTGAGCCTATGTTACAAGCTAAGAAAGTCCTATCGTGATCCTAACGGTTGTATAGCGAACTTAAAGTAGTGAAAATAAGGGCAAGCTTATGGCAATAGGTATGAATGAGTGTGTATTCATTCTGAGAGTGAGTGTTGAAACGTAATCCTTATACGCAAACTGAAATTATTGTGTAAAAATTGAGGATTTTATTTTAAAGTGAGGACACTAGTTGCATTATCAGAAATATTAGCATCTCGATTAGAAATTGTAGAGGATAGGTGTTAGTGCATGGTGAGTCTGTGTCATGGTCTGATTCCACATAATTCAAGACTAATAGTTATAGCATGCATAAATAAAGAGATGAATGTGGAGTTTTTTGAGAGAAGAAATGCAGAAGAGAACACCTACGGATCTTATGACGGTCCGTCAGGCTTGTGACGGTCCATCATGCTTGTGACGGTCCGTAGGTGGCAGCGTAGTGCAGCTTCTGAAGGAAGATGGGGAAGTCTAACCAAGTGTGGGGTTACGGAAAGCGTGACGGACCGTCATAGCCATGACGGTCCGTCCTGCAGGTTCGTCATGAAGATCAGAGAAGTAGCCCTAGTACCCATATTCCAAGAGTTCAAGTGTTTTGGAACGGAGACCCTCGACGGATTGTTGTGCTCGTAACGATCCGTCATAGCTTCCGTCGAGGGTAATGAAGAGAGAAGCAGAAGAAAATTGCACAAATATGGGACGTTTGAATCCATGACGGCCCGTCGTGACCACGACGATCCATCGCAAGGTTCGTTGACCCAGCCGTGTATTGACAGATTTCCAGCAAATAGAGTCGTTGTTTATTTAGGTTTTTATTTTCTATAAATAGTTCAGAAAACCTCGTTTTTGAGGTTAGACTCTGGATTGTTTGGTTAGTCCCTTGATTATTGTTAGATTTTTTATTATCTTGAGACTTTTATCATTGATTGTTGGTGATTTTTGTTGATTAGTCAAGCGAAGTTTCAGATTTTACTCTTTCTCATTGAAGTAAGTACATGATTTTTTATATCACATATTTGAATATTGTGATTATGACTATGGGTAAAACTCCATAACTAGGGTTGTGGGAACCATAGGCAAATAATGAGGTAAAACTTAACTAAAATAACAATTCTAGAATAGTGTCTTGCATGTATTGATAATTCTTTCGCATAGAAGTCTTTTTAACGGATGACCAACGTTAGAACTCACCTTAATGCTACTTGCCGGACCAAGGAGGTAGATAATGGGAAAAAATTATCAACATAGATTTAGTGTATACTATCTATTAGGCTAGTATTGATTGGTACGAGGTAATAACTTAGTCAAATATCGAATACGATGCTTAATATGAGGTAAAGATAAGGGTAAGGATAGCAACACACGTAGCGGGACCAAGGTGCGGAGTGACATTTTCTTCATGCCGGACAAAGGATTTAGAAATACATAACTTATCACTTTGCATGCAAGATACTGCGAAAGAATTGTTATAGTTAGACTTATCAAGTTATGAACCTGCGGGGAACACGTAAACCCTAGTTACTTTCATTAATTGATTAAACTCCAACATTCGAAGCTGTTAAGTGTCTCTTTCAATTTCGCTAGTTATTTTCATTTACTTAGAACTAGAAAACCCCCCTTTTATCATTTTTGATTTCTAAGGAAGTAATTGACTGAACAATAGTAGTAATAGATTGAAGTTAAGTGTAAACTATTTTCCTCGTGGAAACGATCTCAACCTCACGAATTGGGTTATTTATTTAACATGACCGCTTTACTTCCTATTTGAGAAGTATGTTTGAGCATATCAAATTTTGGCGCCGCTGCTGGAGAATGTAGCTTTTAGATTAACATAAACTTATTACTATTGTTTTGTTGATATTTTCATGATTTTACTTTTTTATTGTTTTTGATTCTTGCAGAACCACCCTCATTGTATGCCAAATACACGGAGAGGAAGAGAACCCTTGTTTCCCTACGATTACGAATTAGCGCGTACACTACGCAACATGAATAGAAACTTGGGAATCAATGATGATGATCTAAACTAGAACATCCCAGCTCCGATTGCTGTTCACGGTCAGTTGTTACCCGATGCTCCGTTTAAACACCAATAGAGGGGACAAAATCCCGCTCCACGGCCCCAAAAATACTATAGAGGCTATGACAATATAGCAGACTCCGATGGACCATTTGTCTTGCCTCCACTACCACCAGTCCACACCTTCATGGTAACTAGTAGCCCGATGCAAATGCTCACTGCCAAAGGTTTGTTTTCAGGGCTACCTTGTGAGGATCCACATGCCCATATAGCTAAGGTAAGGGCAGTTTGTTAAAGCTGTGCAGGGAGGCCCGACTTGGACTTGGATGTAATAGGGCTTAGAGTGTTTCCGCTCTCACTGATGGGAGAGGCTGCTGTATGGTTCACTGAGCTCCCTTACAACTCAATTTTAACTTGGAACCAACTAGGGGATGTTTTCTTAGCATGCTACTATCGGGTCTTCAAGAAACAAAACCACAAAGACAGATTGAACAACTTTGTGGCATTACCAGGAGAGTCAGTTAGTAGTTCTTGGGATAGATTTACCTCGTTCTTGAGAAGCATCCCAAATCACCATATAGATGATGAGTCACTAAAGGAATACTTCTATCGGGGACAGGATGATAATAATAAAGCGGTGTTGGACACTATAGCAGGTGGATCTTATGGGGAGTGTCCTTATGCTGAGATTGCTGAAAATTTAGAGAAAATCTCCCAAAATAATAAAGCTTGGAGTTCTAGGAAGTCAGATACCGGGAGAAATACCTTCGCAGTACAGTCACAATCGTGACAAAAACTTCAACAGGGGTAACTACGGTAACAAAAATGATAGGAATGAGCCCTATGTCCCTCCTCAAAATCATGAAGTTACTCCTAGGGATGGTGGAGATATTATGGCGCGAGTTGAGGATATGTTGCACAAAATGATGAGGAGGTTCGATGCTAGTGATGAGCACATTAAAGAGTTAAGGTGTGATTTAGAAGGTATTGGGCAAAAAGTCGATATACATGAAATATCGATTAAGGAAATCGAGTTGCAAGTTACCCAATTATCTGCGACTGTGAACACACACCATCCGGGCACTCTTCGTAGCAACACTGTCAAAAATCCGAAAAAAGATGCACCATGTATAGCAATCACTACTCGTGGTGGTAAGTAAACCATTGACCCACCTATGACGTCTAATGAGGAAAAGGTGAGAAAAAATCATGATAAGGTGGTAAAAGGTAGTGGTAAAGCATAAAAGAGCACTAGAAAAGATGCAAGAGTCCCTTTGAAGGAAATTCCATGCCTAGACCACCAACACCTTTCCCTCCGAGATTAGTAAAAAAGAACGAAGATGGTAAATATAGGTGTTTTGTAACAATGCTGAAGCAGCTTTCTATCAATGTCCCTTTTGGTAGAAGCTCTTGAACAAATGCCTGGTTATGCCAAGTTTATGAGAGATCTTGTTACAAAGAAAAGATCGGTTAACTTTTGAGGATGATGATAGACTGCAGCATTGTAGTGCTATTGCTACAAGGCCTCTCGTACAAAATAAAGAGGATCCGGGTGCGATCACTATTCCTTATACATTTGGGTCATTACATTTTGCGAAAGCATTATGTGATCTGGGGGCAAGCATAAATCTCTTGCCCCTCTCGATTTACAAGAAGTTGGGTTTGGATGACACTAAAACCACTGCGATGCGGCTACTGATGGCTGATCGAACAGGGAAAAGGCCTATAGGGATACTCCATGATGTGCTAGTATAAGTGGAGTCATTGATATTTCCGGCAGATTTCGTTATTCTTGATTGTGAAGTCGATTTTGAAATGCCTATTATTCTTGGGAGGCCATTCCTTGCTACAGGTAGAGCCTTTGCTGATATGGAAAAGGGGCAGATGAAATTTCAGTTGAACAATGAAGAAGCAACCTTCAACGTTTGTAGGACCATGAGGCAGAGTGGTGAACTCCAATCGGTATCCGCCATATCCCACAAAGAAAAGATGAAGAAGGAGAATGAACAAAAAAGTGCAAAAAAAGATTTTATGGTTGAGGATTTGGTGCTTTTAGACAGATCTGGGTTGCCTTGTCTTTCGGGCAAGCTCAAGGCCAAATGAATTGGCCCTTACTTGATCACCCAAGTATTCCCTCATGGAGGAGTTGAGTTAAGAACCAAGGAAGGAGTGCGGTTTAAGGTGAATAGAGAACAAATAAAACTCTATTTTGGGCATACTGCATCAGGGATTGAAGTGATATAGGCATACCATCTTGATGAAGGCTGTGTAATCAAGTGTCCACAGTCGTGCCGTGACATTAAATCAGGCGCTCGTTGGGAGGCAACCAAATACATACAGTTTTTTTTTATAGTAATGGTAGCATTTCCTACTAATGAGTTTTAAATTTGCAGGCACATCGCCAGGAACTTCTGCAGAAAATACTCTGCAGCAGCCAGTGACGGATACAGCGACGGACCATTTCAAATGTGATGGACCGTTGCATGAATCCGTCGTGCCAGGTACGCCTTTCTGTTATTTTCAAACTAGGGCACACGCGATGGAACCAACGAGGGATCGTCACATATGAGATGGACCGTCATTGAGGAATCGTCCCGTCATTAATGAGGCATACCCGACCCGACCCGACTGGGGATTTTTAAAAAAATTCAACACTTAAAACCTCCAACCGTTCATTTCACCCCATTCCTTCACTCTTCCTCCTATTTACCTCCCTTTTCAACTTCCAAAATAATCTCTCTCTTCAACTGATCATTTTTCCCAAATTTTCCAAAATCCTAAAAGTCCTCATCTACTAGGCGGAGAGCTGCTGCTATGGGTGTCTACTTGATCACCAAGTACCTTTTCCTCTTGTTTTTCTCAAATTCTCAGGTATGTGTTTCTAATCTCTACTCATTTATACATTTTTGTTTATCAATTAATAGTAGTCTAGTTCTTCTTGATACGTTCATTCTTTATCAAATTTTGTTTGACCTAGGTTAAAAAATTCCCGAAATAGCCGTGTTAAAACCCTAGAAATAAGTGCCTTAGTATTGCTAGTTTACTAGGTATTTGGGTTAGACAAATGTAAGTCAAAACACTACCAATTTTATTTGGGTCATAGGGGATGAATGAGGAATCTTCAGTTCTGTCATTGAGTTACAGAACAAGACCCCGATGACGGACCGTCATCGGGTCTGTTACAACCGCCTTTGCACTCCACTGTCCAATTTTTCTCCATGTGTCCACCAACGGCCACATGCGATGGACCGTAGTTCACGCGACGATCCGTATTGCACAACCGTTCTGGTTGTCACAGACCATATTCCTAAGGGTCTCTCACTTTTTCTAAGTGTCCTTCAACGGACACATGCGACAGACCATCAACCTACGACGGTCCATCCTGCACAACCGTTCTGGTTGTTAGAAACCTTTTTCGTAAGGGTCTCTCTCTATTTTTCTAAGTGTACTCAAACGGACAACTACAACGGATCATCATATCCTCGACGATCCATCCTGCATGACCGTCATGAAGGTTAGAGACCCCTCTCCTAGGGTCTCCATATTTCTTTTAATTGTCCTCTGACGGACACCTATGACGGACCGTCGTACCTGTGACGGTCAATCCTGCATGACCGTTTCGATAATCAGAGACCCCTCTCTTAAGGGTCACCAAATTTTTTAAAGTGTCCTCTGACGTACACCTACAATGGACCGTCTTACATGTGACTGTCTATCCTACACATACCATCATACTTGTCAGAGACTCTCCTTCAGGGTTCTCCATATAAATATAGTCTAAGTAAGACACGACAGACCCCATGACGGTCCATCGTACTCACGACGAACCGTCACCTGGTCTGTTTAGTTATAGTGTTACTATAGCAATGTCACTTTCTTTTATTTTTTTTATTTATTTTGGGTGGTATTGCTTGTCTTGTTTGCTCCTTCTAGTACTAATATTGGTCCTTTATAGGTACTATCTACTATGGCACCAAAACAACAACGAGTCTATGTACGCGAGCGATAGAAATTTGTCGCCCCGTCTGCTCGCTTGGTCACTGGCTCTGATGATGAGGGTGACCCCGAGTACGTGCACCTAGGCACTTCCACCCCATCCCGTTCTGCACGTGCTTCCAGAGCCACACCCAAAAAGGTGGCATCCGGCGTAGTCACTGCCTCCCAGTCTGATGAGGAGCGCACACTGATCGGCACACCTTCTGGGTCAGCCACTAATGAAGAAGGAGCGTTTGGCTCCTTAGGAGTTTCGTGGTCGGAGAAAGCCTCCGGATCTGCTGAGGTTCCCGCACCCGTCACCGCTGCAGCGTCGGCCTCGTCTGATGAGGCTAACAGTTCGGAATCCACACCCAGTTCACCAGCTAATGCTCTCACCCCGATTACTGACCAGCCCAATCGGTTGTGCATTGACGCGCTGTTTCAAGTATATTCCGATGCCAAGTTCCTGAATGATAAAGGAATTATGACTCGGACACTTACATTGGTGCGGCGTGTCCTTACTGGAAGTCTCCCGACGAATCCTGAGATCCACAATCTCTTCACCATAGATCGACTGGAGTGGACAACACGTCTGTTGGGATGTTATAGTGAAGAGAAGGTCCGAGAGTTTAACGCATCCTACGTATCAACTCTCCGATCATAGATTGATAGGCGGGCTGCCCCCCACCAAATAGGCTCCACTAGAACAGGTCCGACTACGTGGCGTTCCAGTTGATATCTCCCTACCTGCTATCCGTCGGTTTCTATACAGTGAGAATGTTGATGATAATCGGACCCCTTTCATTGCTGAGTTTGACTACCGATGGCAGATTGTCAAAGATGACCAATTTCAGCGTGAGCCTTCGCTGAGAGAGACCACCAAGAGGTGGATGGCCGTGCATTTGTCCGTTGATAGAGATGGTGCCGACTGGGTGACTGAGCCGAAGGGGTCCATTAAGAAGGCCAACCTGACTTTCACGGCGAAGTTTTTGTGGTTGATTATCCGCCACTGCCTTTCCCCCACAGCCGCAAATAATGTCGTCACTTGGGATCGAGCAGTATTGATGGCGGCGATGATAGTCGGGTTCTAGGTGGATTTTGAAAGGCATCTATACGTTGTCATGCACGAGAGGGCTTTTAAAGTCACACTTACTTCCCCTTCCCGTGCATGATATTTTCTCTATGCGGGTATGCCGTTGTGCCTATATGGCATGTTGATAAACTCAAGACCCCGCTGGGCACAGTTGATATCGGCCTCATCAGAGATGACGCCAATAAGTTGGCTCCACGTAGAGGGCCCCGTCCAAATTTGCCTCCTCTTGGTGACAATCTAGATGAGACAGTAGCACACACCGCACGACTACGTAGGCGGCTTCCACTAACACTACCCCGATCGAGTCTATCCCGGGTAGTAGCACTGCCCCGAGCTCTTCTCACTCCGCCCCTTTCTCCGCTCTGGTCCCGCTTGCTAGGTTCCAAAAATTAGAGGCACAAATGGCCACACTTCTGCATCACGCCCAGCCTTGGATGCAGACGTCAATTGCTGAGACAGAAGAGCGCTTGGAGCGGAGAATGGTCCAGCACACAGAGCGGAAGATCGCTGAGGTTCATCAGCGCTTGGACGCTTTTGAGTTGCGAGTGCTAGCCTGACTAGCCCCTCCGGTGGATGTGTCTATCCTTCAGGCTGCGGTTGACAGTCTTCGAGCATATATTGATACGATCTTAGTGGCTGAGGCCCCTTCTGTAGAGCCTGCTGAAGACACAGTGATGGCGGCCCTATTTGCCACTTAAGACACTCCACCACCTCCCCCTCGAGAGCATGCGAAGAGGCGCAGGGGTCGAGAGAAGGATAAGGCGCGAGCACGGAAGATGGAGCGCCATGAGATGGAGGCTGCGCGGAGAGCCTCTCTTGCTGAGAAGGATGCGCGTCAGATGAGTGCAAAAGAGTTAGCTGCTGGGGCGTCTAGCTCCAGAACTGTGTAGATCGCGGGAGGCACAACTTATAGATCTGTTGATGCTGAGGACACCACTGAGGGTGTCCTAATTACAGAGGTAGTGGGTTCCGGGGAACTGGACCCACCAACTTGCTGATCATCGGTGCTTTGTGCCCCAGGTTTGCTTCACACACCACTCTAGTATTTAAATTTTTTTATGCATTGGTGACAATTGCATGTCTTTTTTTTGGGGGGTGGGGTAAATGGAAAGTGAGTGCTAGGGTAAAGTATGAGTATCCCTATTCACTATCCTCTTTAGGGGTTTTCTTGCTTGTGTTCTTTTTCCCCAAAAGACTGATAACTTTTTCTGTTGAACTGGCATGTCTATATATAGTGCACATAGTTTAGTTCTGGAGCATGATGGCTAAAATGATATCCGGATAAAATGGAAAATGATGCATGACTAGGCATAGTAGTTGATAAATGTGTGGCTCTAAGCATGACATAGAGATACACCACTGCATGACCCTAAGTCTAAAATTCGAACTAGGTGTCTGATAATCTTGTAAACTGATGAGATGTCAATTGAGTGTGAGGAAGATTTGAATAGTCCACTATTTGTACTGAGCTAGAACTTGCCCGGTTAGTCTTGCTAAAAGTAAGTTGTAATAGAAAATTAGGAAAGGATCATAGGCCATTATTCAATGTAGCCCATTTTTAGCCTAATTTAAAGTAAACGAAATGAAATTTATCCTTCTTTGATCCAAATGATTTGAGTTTAAATTAGACCTTTTTTTCTCATCCAAACTGATCTTTTCTGGAAATAATGTGTTGGCCCTGATCCCTCCTTGGACATGTGCACCTCAGCTTATGCCAAAAGCATAAGTTGATGGTGGCTAATGCAGTAATCAACCTCTTTATGACCCTGACCCAACTTTGGGTATTGTGTACTTAGACTTATGGCAAAGCCATGAGTTGAGGGTGGCTATTATGATGAATGATCTAGAAAGTGGGGTTGAAAGAATAAACAGAGAGAAAGAAAAAAAGTAAAGTTACTCAGAAATTAGTTGAAAGAAAAGTAAAAATGAAAAACTATATACATGCAAGAAAAGAAGGGAGTCACTTACACAAATGAAGAAAATATGGAAAATACCAAGGTGAAAGAATGTGAAAAACTGGGCAAAATAAAATGATAGAAAATGGTATGTTTAGCCGATATGTCAAGGAGGGAAAAAAGTCGCTAAAGTATATCTAAATATACCCTACCTGACCTTGAGCCTATATTACAAGCTAAGAAAGTCTTATCGTGATCTTAAGGGTTGTATAGCGAACTTCAAGCAGTGAAAATAAGGGGAAGTGTATGGAAATAGGTATGAATGAGTGTGAATTTTTTCTGAGAGTGAGTGTTAAAAAGTAATCCTTATACTGAAACTGAAATCATTGTGTGAAAATTGAGGATTTTTTTAAGTGAGGATACTAGTTGCATTACCGGAAATATTAGCACTTCGGTGAGAAATTGAAGAAGATAGGTCTTAGTGCATGATGAGTCTGTGTCATTGTCTGATTCAACATAATTCAAGTCTAATAGTTATAGCATGCATAAATATGATGATATTAATCAGGATTGATAGCCAAATGATTGCAAAGGATAAAACATGGATACGATTGTACAAAAATTGTGTGTTGAGTCATAGTGCGTCGCTTGAGGGCAAACAATGAAGTTAAGTTGAGGGTGTTGATATACCGTGGTTTCATGGTATTATTAATACTTTTCCCTTAAGTTTAGTGTGTCCAAAAGCCTTTTTGTGCTAATTTTATATAAGTTTCTCCTTATTTGCAGGAAATTTGTCAAAAGATGAAAGCAGAGGTTTTTGAGCGAAGAAATGCAGAAGAGACCACCTACGGAGCTTGTGACGGTCCGTCATGCTTGTGATGGGTCCGTACGTGGCAGCGTAGTGCAACTGATGAAGGAAGATGGGGAAGTCTAACCAAGTGTGGGGTTACGAAAAGCTTGACAGACCGTCGTAGCCATGACGGTCCGTCCTGCAGGTTCATCATGAAGATTAGAGAAGTAGCCCTGTACCTATATTCCCAGAGTTTAAGTTTTTGGAACTCAGACCCTCGACGGACCTTTGTGCTCGTAACGATCTGTCATACCTGCCGTCGAGGGTAATGAAGTGAGCAGCAGAAGAAAATTGCACAAGTATGGGATGACAGGATAAATGACGGCCCGTCGTGACCACGACGATCCATCGCGAGGTCTGTTCACCCAGTCGCGTTTTGACAGATTTCCAGCAAATAGAGTCCTTGTTTAATTAGGTTTTTATTTTTTATAAATAGTTCGAAAAACCTCGTTTTTGAGGTTAGACTCTGGATTGTTTGGTTTGGCCCTTGATTATTGATAGATTTTTTTATTATCTTGAGACTTTTATCATTGATTGTTGGTGATTTTTGTTGATTAATCAAGCGAACTTTCGTATTTTACTCTTTCTCATTAAAGTACGTACATGAATACTTATATCATATATTTGAATATTGTGATTATGACTATGGGTAACTAAACTCCATAAATAGGATTGTGGGAATCATTGGCAAATAATGAGGTAAAACCTAACTAAAATAACAATTCTAGAATAGTGTCTTGCATGTATTGATAATTCTTTCGCATAGAAGTCTTTTTAACGGATGGCCAACGTTAGAACTCGGCTTAGTGCTACTTGCCGGACCAAGGAGGTAGATAGCAGGAAAAGAATTATCAACATAGTTTTAGTGTATACTATCTAATAGGCTAGTATTGATTTGTACGAGGTAATAACTTAGTCAAATATCGAATACGATGATTAATATGAGGTAAAGATAAGGGTTAGGATAGCAACATACGTAGCCGGACCAAGGTTCGGAGCGACATTTTCTTCATGCCGGACCAAGGATTTAGAAATACATAACTTATCACTTTGCATGGAAGATACTAGGAAAAAATTGTTATAGTTAGACTTATCTAGTTATGACCTTTGGGGAACACGTAAACCCTAGTTACATTCATTAATTAATTAAACTCCAACATTCGAAGCTGTTAAGTGTCTCTTTCAATTTCGCTAGTTATTTTCATTTTCTTAGAAATAGAAAAACCCCCTTTTATCATTTTTGATTTCCAAGGAAGTAATTGACTGAAAAATAGTAGTGATAGATTGAAGTTAAGTCTAAACTATTTTTCTCGTAAGAACGATCCCAACCTCACTAGTTGGGTTATTTACTAGACGCGACCGCTTTACTTCTCATTTGAGAAGTAAGTTTGAGTGTATCAAATTTTGGCACCGCTGCCGGGGAAAGTAGCTGTTAGATTAACTTAAACTTATTACTATAGTTTAGTTGATATTTTCTTGATTTTACTTTGTTTTATTGTTTTTGATTCGTGCAGAACCGCCCTCCTCGTATGCCAAATACACGGAGAGAAAGAGAACCCTTGTTTTCCTTTGATCACGAATTAGAGCGTACACTACGCACCATGAATAGAAACTTGGGAATCAATGATGATGGTCCAAACCATAACATCCCAGCTCCGGTTGATGTTCATGGTCAGTTGTTACCCGATGCTCCGGGTGAACACCAATAGAGGGGGGAAAATCCCGCTCCACGACCCCAAGCATACTACAGAGGCTATTACAACATAGTAGACTCCGATGGGCCACTTGTCTTGCCTCCTCTACCACCAGGCCACACCTTTGTGGTAACTAGTAGCCTGATGCAAATTCTCACTTCCAGAGGTTTGTTTTCAGGGCTACCTTCTGAGGATTCACATGCCCATATAGCTAAGGTAGGGGTAGTGCGTAAAAGTTGTGTAGGGATGCCTGACTTGGACTTGGATGTAATAGGGCTTAGAGTGTTTCCTCTCTCACTGATGGGAGAGGCTGCTATATGGTTCACTGAGCTCCCTTAAAACTCAATTTTCACTTTGAACCATCTAAGGGATGTTTTCTTAGCACGCTACTATCCGGTCTCCAAGAAAATAAACCACAAAGACATAGTTAACAACTTTATGACACTACCAGGAGAGTCAGTAAGTAGTTTTTGGGATAGATTCACCTCGTTCTTGAGAAGCGTCCCAAATCACCATAAAGATGATGAGTCACTTAAGGAATACTTATATCGGGGGCAGGATGATAATAATAAAGCGGTCTTGGAAACTATAGCAGGTGGGTCTTATGGGGAGTTTCCTTATGCTGAGATTGCTGAAAAATTAGAGAAAATCTCTCGTAATAATAATGCTTGAAATAATAGGAAGTCAGATACCGGGATAAATACCTTCGCAGTACAGTCCACTCACAACCCAGCAACAGATGAGATTCGTGAAGAAAAGGCTCAGATGAGAACTGAGCTTGGGTTGGTACTAAAACATATCACTGGGGGTGCAGAATACATAAATGCAGTTAACTACTGGCCTAAACCACCACCTCCTAATGATGAATGCTATTATGCGGAGGATTCATATGCAGTAAATGAGAAGACGGGGAGGGGGGGTTTCCGACCGAGCGCCCAAGGTTCAAATCAGGATAATTAGCGCCAAGGTTAAGGGAACAAAGGTCGTATCTATGGCAAATACAACTGTGAGGGTCATTATGTCCGAGATGGAAACTACAACTGCGAATGATAGGAATGAGCCCTATGTCCCTCCTCAGAATCGTGAAGTTACTTCTAGGGATGGTGGAGATAGTATGGCACAAGTTGAGGATATGTTGCCCAAAATGATAAAGAGGTTCGATGCTAGTGATGAGAACATTAAAGAGTTAAGGTGTTATTTAGCAGGTATTGGGAAAAAAGTCGATACACATTCAACATCGATTAAGCAAATCGAGTTGCAAATGGCCCAATTATCTCCGACTGTAAACACACGGCAACCGGGCACTCTTCCTAGAAACACTGTCCAAAATCCAAAAAATCATGCACATTGTATGGCAATCACCACTCGTGGTGGTAAGAAAACCACTGACCCACCTATGCCGTCTAATGAGGAAAAGGTGAGAAAGGATGATGATAAGGTGGTAAAAGGTAGTGGTGAAGTAGAAGAGCACTGGAAAAGATGTAGGAGTCCCTATGAAGGTAATTCCCATGCCTAGACCACCACCACCTTTCCCTCAGAGATTAGTGAAAAAGACCGAGGATGTTAAATATCGGTGTTTAATAACAATGCTGAAGCAGCTTTCCATCAATGTCCTTTTGTTAGAAGCTCTTGAATAAATGCCCGGTAATTCCAAGTTTATGAAAGATCTGGTTACAAAGAAAAGATCGGTAATTTTCGAGGATGATGATAGACTGCAGCATTGTAGTGCTATTTTTACAAGATCTCTCGTACAAAAGAAAGAAGATCCGGGTGCGTTCACTAATTCTTGTACAGTCGGGTCTTTACATTTTGTGAAAACATTATGTGATCTTGGGGCAAGCATAAATATCATTCCCCTCTCGCTTTACAAGAAGTTGGGTTTGGGTGAACCAAAACCCACTGCGATGCGGCTACTGATGGTTGATTAAACAGTGAAAAGGATTATAGGGATACTCCATGATGTGCTAGTAAAAGTGGAGGAATTCATATTTCCGGTAGATTTTGTTACTCTTGATTGTGAAGTCGATTTTGAGGTGCCTATTATTCGTGGGAGGCCATTCCTTGCTGTAGGTAGAGCCTTAGTTGATATGGAAAATGGGCAGATGAAATTTTTGATGAACAATGAAGAAGCGACCTTTAACGTTTGTAGGACCATGAGGCAGAATGGTGAGCTCCAATCGGTATCAACCATATCACACAAAGAAAAGATGAAGAATAAGAATGAATAAAAAAGTGCAAAACAAGAGTTTATGGTTGGAGATTTGGTGCTTTTAGACAGATCTGGGTTGCCTTGTCTTCTGGCAAGCCTAAGGACAAACGGACTGGCCCTTACTTGATCACACAAGTATTCCCTCATGGAGGAGTCGAGTTAAAAACCAAGGAAGGAGTGTGGCTTAAGGTGAATAGAGAACAATTAAAACTCTATTTTGGGCATACTACATCGGGGAATGAAGTGATAGAGGCATACCATCTTGATGAAGGATGAGTAATCAAGTGTCCTCAGTCGTGTCGCGACGTTAAATAAGGCGCTTGTTGGGAGGCAACCCAATACTTGTAGTTTTTCTTTATAGTAATGGTAGCATTTTCTACTAATGGATTTTAAATTTGTTGGCCTATCACCAGGAAATTCTGCAGAAAATTACTCTGCAGCAGCCACTGACGGATACAGTGACGGACCGTTTCAAATGTGGCGGACTGTGACATGATTCCATCGTGCAAGGTACGTCTTTCTGTTATTTTCAAACTAGGGCACACGCGACACAACCATCGACGGATCGTCACATATGAGTCGGACCGTCGTCGTGGAATCACCGCGTCATTAATGAGGCATACCCGACTGACACGGCTAAGAATTTTTTTAAAAAATCAACACTTAAAACTCCCAACCCTTCATTTCACCCCATTCCTTCACTCTTCCTCCTATTTCCCTGCCTTTTCAACTTCCAAAATCATCTCTCTCTTCAACCGATCATTTTCACCAAATTTTCCAAAATCCTAAAAGTCCTCATCTACTAGTCGGAGAGCTACTGCTGTGGGTGTCTACTTGATCACCAAGTACCTTTCCCTCTTGTTTTTCTCAAATTCTAAGGTATGTGTCTCTAATCTCTACTCATTTATATTGCATTTTTGTTTATCAATTAGTAGTAGTCTAGTTCTTCTTGATACGTTCATTCTTTATCAAATTTTGTCTGACCTAGGTTAAAAAATTCCCGGAATTGCCCTGTAAAAACCCTTGAAATAAGTGCCTTAACATTGCTAGTTTACTAGGTATTTGGGTTAGACAAATGTAGGTCAAAACACTACTAATTCGATTTGGGTCATAGGGGATGAATAGGGCATGTCCAGTTCTTTCACTGAGTTACAAAACGAGACCCCGATGACGGACCTTCATATTCACGACGGACCGTCATGGTGTCCGTTCCAACCGCCCTAGCACTCCATTATCCAATTATTCCCAAGGTTTCCACCAACGGCTACATGCGACAAACCGTTGTTCACGCGACCGGCACACCTTCTAGGTCAGCCACTAATGAATAAGGAGTGTCTTGCTCCTTAGGAGTTTCGTGGTAGGAAGAACCCTCCGGATCTATTGAGGTTCCCGCACCCGCCCCCCTGCAGAGTTGGCCTCGTCCGATGAGGCTGAAAGTTCAGAATCCACACCCAGTTCACCTAATCATGCTCTCATCCCGGTTACTGACCAGCCCAACTGGTGGTGTGTCGGTGGGCATTTTCAAGTCTATTCTGATGCCAAGTTATTAAATGACAATAGAGTTATGACTCGAAAACTTACATTGGAGCGGCGGGTCCTTACGCGAAGTCTCCCAATGATGCCTGAGATCCACTATCTCTTCACCAGACATCGACTAGATTGGACAGCACGTCCGTTGGGACATTATAGTGAAGAGCTGGTCTGAGAGTTCTGCGCATCCTACATAGCAACTCTCTGATCGCAGGTCCGAGTACATGGAGGTCCGTTGATATCTCTTTGCCTGCTATCCGTCGGTTTCTATACGGTGAGAAGGTTGATGCTTCTCAAACCCCTCTCACTGCCTAGTTTGTCTACCTATTGATGATTATAAAAGATGGCCAAGTTCTGTGTGAGTCATCGTTGAGAGAGACCACAAAGAGGTGGATGGCCCTGCACTTGTCCGTTGATGGAGAGGGTGCCGACTGGGTGAAAGAGCCGAAGGAGGCCATCAAGAAGTCCAACCTAACTTTCACGGCAAAGTTTTTGTGGTTGATTGTCCGCCACTTCCTTTCCTCCATAGCTGTTGATAATATCGTCACATGGGATCGAGCAATACTTATTGCGGCGATGATATCCAGGTTTGAGGTGGATTTTGCATGGCTTCTACAGGCGTTCATGCACGAAAAGGGATTTTAAAGTCACAACTACTCACCCTTTCCCGTGCATGATATTTTCTCTATGCAAGTATGCCATTGTGCCTATATGGCACGTTGATCAACTCAAGACCCTGCTGGGCAGAGTTGATATCGGCCTCATCAGGGATGAGGCCAATGAGTTGGCTCCACGCAGAGGGCCCTGTCATGAGTTGCCTCCTCTTGGTGATAATCTGGATGAGACAGTAGCGCAGACCCGCACGGCTACGGAAGCTGCTTTCACTGACACTATCCCGGTCGAGTCTATCCCGGGTAGTAGCACTGCCCCGAGCTCCTCTCGCTCAGCCCCTTTCTCCGCTCTGGTCCCGCTTGCTAGGGTCCTGAAATTAGAAGCACAGATGGCAACACTTGTGCATCACATCCAGTCATTGATGTAGAAGTCTATTGGTGAGGCAGAAGAGCGCTTGGAGCGGAAAATTGTCCAGCACATAGAGCAGAAGATTGATGAGGTTCATCAGCGCTTGGACGCTTTTTAGTTGCGAGTGCTAGCCCGACCAGCCCCTCCGGTGGATGTGTCGACCCTTCAAGCTGCAATCAACATTCCTCGACCAGAAATTGATATGATCTTAAAGGCTAGGGCTGAGTCTGAGGCCCCTTCTGCAGAGCCTGCTAAAGACACAGTAATGGAGGCCCTATTCGCCACTTAAGACATTCCACCACCTCCTTTTCAAGAGCATGCCAAAAGGCATGGGGGGTCGAGAAAAGGATGAGGCGCGAGCACGGAAGAAGGAGCACCGTGAGATGGAGGCTGCGAGGAGAGGCTCGCTTGCTTAGGAGGAGGCGCGTCAGATGAGAGCAGAAGAGTTATCTGCTGGGCGTCTAGCTCCAGAACTATGGAGCCCGCGGGAGGCACTGCTGATAGTGATGTTGATGCTGAGGACACCACTGAGGGTGTCCAGATTACAGAAGTAAGTTTAAGCATATCAATTATTCTCCTGAAGTTGATATAATCACAACAAATTCTTGGAAAAAAAAGACCTAACATGACCTAAATAACCCAATTTCACGCACAAACTCACTTGTAGACTCTTACCCCAAGCTTGTATTCTCCCAATATATCTGCAACATACTAGTTAATCACCAGGGCTAAATCTTTATGTTCATGGCTTGTGTAATGTAATTAAATTTAATGAAGAAAAATATTGTTTGGGATCTCCGTAATGTTTTGAATTCCTCGTGCATGGGAAAAGATTCCTTTATGTCTTCCAAAAAGAAAAGGTTTACCTGATATCGTATACTCAATTTCTCTAACTTTGTGTCCACTAATAATAAATTTAATTCAAATACAAAATAATCATCAATTCTTATATGTTGTAGCATTTGCAGTCACTCAATACTAGGTTAAAGTAAACTGTTTGATATGTTGTTCAGCACCTGAGTTTTTTAGAAAGTCTATTGTTAAAAATTTTGTTTTGATAGTTTTATCCACTGATTGATTTATCTTCTAAGTAACAAAATATAATGGATAACTCCTTGGTAAGTGCTCGAACACTTGCCAAAAGAAGGAATGATTTGTCATGATGAACATAACACCCCAGGATTTTTTTTGAGCTAAGACTGGAATCGTATTACATAGTGAGTGAAATTTTGTCAAGGAATTTAAAATCTCTTGAGTGGTAATGTCATTACAGATAACACTCGAAGTTCCAACGAGAGCAAAAGAGAAAAACATTCAAGTCATTCCTAAGTTTTCTTTAATTTTGGGTCAACTTCGAATGATCATAGCTTTTAGTACAAAAAGATTTAGAAGCTACATAAGATAGTATATTAAGGCATTTTGAGTCCTCATTCCAACAACGCCGAGTTTGCTCAATTCCGAGCTATGAGTAAAAAGTGATGAGTGATTTACTAACGACATACAAACCTGGCAGTAGCTCCATGATTGCTAGGCTCCTAGATCATTTTAATTAATTCTTTAGGGGTATTTTAGTCCTAAAACCCCTTGAAATGTCTTCTGAATTTCCCTAAACGTGTAGAAAATCAGCTTTTACAAATTAAATGCTCTCATTCACTCCAAAGATTCTATACGCATGAAAAATCAAGAAACACTAATGCTATCTTAGTTAGCTTTTAGCAGCATTTGCTTTCTCAAGAGAAGGCAAACACTTCCTGGTTAGCCTGCCCCGAGCTTCCACCTTAGTTATCTTGGTAGTTAAATCATTAATTTGGGTTGCCAATGTAGGTATCCTGAAGTCACCCTGGGGTTCTTAGTTAAACTTTGAAAACTTGTTGCTACATTGTTCTTATATGGGTACCTTAAAATGACATATAAAAAAAACACAACTAAATGTAAAGTTAGTGGAAACTACACTACAAAGAACTAAGAACTATGAATATCTAAATTTTTAATTGACACCATTCCCTTACAGCGGTTTTATTTTGATGCTTCAGTATGTGTATTTTTTTATTTCGTGATCAATGACACTAACCTACAGTTTGAGTGTCTACGAATCGATGCTAGAAAAGTAAAGCAACCACGGGAGTTGTAGTAAAAGTAGCAGCTATTTAAAATTTCTTCTAAATAGTGACAACCACGACATTTTTGAATATTTAAAAAAACAAGATTAATTGTTGACACTAAAGTGTCAAATATCAAGATGAGATTTTGTCACAAGTAGTAAAATAACAAAAATATAGGGGAAAACAAGTGTCAGAGATGGTTCTTGGGGGGGGGGGGTGCATGCTTTTGATAGTAAAATTTGCAAGACAATGGTTACTAGACTAAGATTTAGGTGAATGAAAATTCCCTCTCGGGCAACTTACCCCATATAAAATGGGATCCTCTCGGATACCCATTCGTCTAAACTAACAAACCTACACCTTACTAACACTCTAACTTTTCGATAGAGGGTTCTCGGATATGAGACTAGGGCTCACCAACTCGTTCTTAACCTCATCTGTCTAGTGGTCTTTGTATCGCAACCTCCCTCTCGGGCTAGTCGAAAACACATGGGATGATTTGTATTAGTAACTACAAACACATTAAATTAAACCACAACCACTAGGTGAAATTACCATTAAAATGCATATAGTCCTATCAACAAGCAATAACCAATAAATAATATCAACACATATTTGCTAAATCACACCCCAAAAAATGGGGAGTTTTAGAAACAAATCAAGCAATAATAAAATATACTTAAATTTATAAAGGAACTAAATGGGTTATAAGAGTTCAAACATTAAAAATGGCAAAAGAAGGTAAATGGAGAAGACCCACTTCACAGATTGGAAGAAGAACTTCTTTCTTTAAGCCTCCTCCAAATCCGCTCCAAAATATAGAGAAAACTTAAGAAAAAAGTTTCTAAAATAAAAATATTTAGTGTCTAATATTTCTCTTCAATAATATATCTCCAAAAACTCTCCTGAAATGAACTCTGCAAAAGTCCCCTCTAAATAAAAAAAGAGTTTAGTATTTGTAGGCTACAAATTTAGCGCTGGTGGATCCATACGGCGTCTTTTGTCGTGATTCATCGAGTGATTTGGTGAATCACCCTTTTTATTGTTCTTCGTCGTCTGCACCTCGCCTTTTTATCCATACACGCTGTAATGTTTGGCCGAATAACTCTACTTCGCGAAACTATTCGACGAAGCGCCAACTTCTCTTTTTCGTTGCCTTTTAATTCACTTCCTTCAGGGGTCGCTTGCTCTAAAAGAATGTGAAACTTTGCTAAACGGCATATTGCCAACTGTGCATAGCCAAGCCCACGTTGCATCTTCAACTCTTTTCTTTCATTTGGCTTCCATTTTGCGCCTAAGTGTCCATGCTCCTATAAAATTCTCAAATACATTAAATTTATAGGTTTTTATCATATATTTAGATAAAATACACAATATAGGACACTATTTTCATTAAAATAAGGCCCTAGGTGAGTAAAATTTGAGGACTCACCAGAATCCTAATTCAAGAACGCAACAAGGTTCCATCTGTTCCAGCCCCAAAATTCAAATATTTCTCTATGAATTTCATCAACACGTATGTGGGATTTCACTAGTTGGTTTGTTTTACCCATTAGGCCCTTAGATTTAAGTCTAATTTTTGATTCCCTTAATATCAACTAGACATATGGTTTCTAAAATTATGGTATATTATTGTGAATTAATTTCTTAATGTACGATGTAAGTTTATCAAAACTTTTAGTTTGTTTTAGTAATCATTCCTTCAGAAATTCAGGACCCTAGCTATGTAGTTCTTTATTTCATGAACTACACTTACTAGGTAACTTATTTAAGATAATTAAGATATTTTCATACATACATGCCTCAGTTTCCAAGGGTTCATTATTAGTATATTAATGTTGCATTCTTAGATATTGCATGGTAGTATTTTGATTTATTCGTTACTATAGAAATTCAATTATAATGTGTTAAATTACATAATCTTATGGGAAGCTTAATACGGAGTAGAATAGGGAAGACACTCTCAAGTCCCTAAGCTTCGTTCCTCCTAGGTTGTAAGTCCCCTTTGTGGGCAATATTTTAGTGATCACGCTAGCATTCATCTATACCTTTCGACGAATATATTGGGTCCTATCTATGAGGCATATACATTAGAGTTCACATTTAGATCATGTGGTTTTATGTTGGTTAATAGTAGCCTCCTTACAAGTTCAATTAGACAATATTGCATTTCACTATGTTATCAGTATTGTTCTGTATTCAGTTTTAGCATGTTTTAAACTTACTCACTCTATTAAGTATTCTCAATTGTATCATGCTTTCATTGTTCAAATATATGATTTTATTATGTAATGTTATTGTTTAGTTATACTCTGTCAGGCATGCTGAGTAGCTTTCAAGTATTGGTGCATATTCTACGCCACCTCTTTTTGTAATGTAGGTTCAAGTCTTTTGCAGTCAAATCACGCATAGATTGATCATTGATCTTCGGTTTAGTAGAATCAGTGGTGAGTCCTCATTATTCGAGAAATAATGACTTGTTTACCTTTTCTTGCTTTTAGTTTTAGTTTCTGTTTTGCTAGAACTAAGTGAGGCATGTCCAAAAATTTCTAGTCACTAGAGGCTTTATTTTAGATATATTTAGTTTCAGCATTAGTCATAGAGTTTGTTTTATCTCTTGTATGAAACCTCTCCTTTTTCTTACATTGATATAGTTTATGAGTATTTCCCATCGTTTCAAAATTTCATATGATTTAACTTCTACACAGTTTTAATTGTTTTCGTTTATCTTTAGTATGCTCATAGTTATGCCAACATGGTTAGTTTGCTTACACTCGAGAACATATGTCCCGTGTCCGCGTCTAGGGTTCAGCCTTGGGGTATGAAAAACATGGTATCAAATCCATAGGCTTAAGAGTCCTAGGATATCTGAAAAGCTACACTGAGTAGAGTTTTTTTCTTGGGTGGGAAGTGCACACCAATTAGTGAGAAGGAGGCTTTAAAATATGTAAGTAAAACTTCAATTTTATGTTACTCTTATCGTACGCAAGGTATGATCCAATTCCTCATGTTTGTCCTTCATTATGCGTTTTAAGATCATGTCTTCCCATAGAGCTTACACAAGGAATATGAACGCGACTCCTCAAGGTTCCAGCTCAGGAAATTTCAAATGCTGAATTTTAAAAATGTTATCCAGATGTTGACTCAGAGTGTGACCAACAAGAACAACCTACAGTCCTAGTTCTGGCAAATGTTAATGTTGGATTAACTGCATATAGAGTTTTGGATATTGTTCGAATAAAGTTTCCTGAGTTATTAGAATCATTGATTGGTGAGGATCCTAAAACTTGTGAATCCTTTTAGGACAGGTTCTTCTTAAGAGAGTTAAGGGATGCAAAATCTCCGGAGATTGTGAATTTAAGGTACGGTTCCATGACAGTCAGAAAGTGTGACCTCAAATTCACCCAACTCTCCAGATATGCTCTTCACATGGTTGTTGATTACAGGGACCAAATGTACAAATTCATACATGGGGTATCCGATCTAGTGAAAACATATCATAGGAATTCTATGTCCCTTGGAGACATGAACATCTTTAGAATCATGACTCATGCCCAACAGGTTGAGGGTGATAAACTTAGGGAATAATCCAAGGAGAATAAGAATGCTAGGATATTCAGCACATTCTTTCGTACTAAAGTCCCTTATTGGGGACGTTGCATTCCATGTTGTAGGTACAAGTACTCAACTAGTAGATCACCCCAATAGAAGTATATTATACTCAATAGTTGTTGATGAGATCAAGGTTGATTCAGGGTTTTACCAAGTCTTTACTATGCGTATTTCCATATTGGTACGTCATGGATTCCAATAGAGATTTTGTAGACATTGTAAAGTTATCATTTGTATTCATAATTTCACTTGTCACATGTATTGCTTCATCTAGTCGACATGTGTTGTATATAAAGCTTCTCAATAGTAAATCTATCTACATCGTTGTTTACTTTATCAACATAGGTAATTTGTAAAGCATGTGTTCATAATGTACTTCTATGTATCACCTACGGTTTGGGTGTGACAAAAATGGATAGAAATCGGGTGGTAAAATTCGCTTGCAGGGTCAATAGAAGTCTTCAACTCCTTAACCTTCATCAATTAATGTTCCATCCTTCAAGTTCTGAAATGATCATAGAGGTAGAGCATCAGTCACTATGTCTAAAGGAGTATTTCAGGCATTGGAACCTACCCAACTTGTCCAATGTGTGGTGTAACATTCTAAAAAATGTACTCGTCCAGTGAAGATCCTATTAAGTTTTAGGAATAGGTATTGGGTATAAATAGGCATCCCAATGCGCAATATGGAGTAATATTTGGCATATTAGAAATTATTGTCTTAAGGGTGTTAGCCAATTTCAATATATACACAGGGTGTATATTAAAATCGAAGCTTGTCAAAGAAATGTACCTGTAATGAAAACCCTAAGCTAAAAATACACATATTAATTCTCAATCCAACACATGATGTACTAGGTGTTGGCACCCGATTTCGACCCTCCTCGGTATAAATTAGTTCTCGAGCTTCTTAAATTTCCAAACAATTTAAAATAATTAGTTTATAAATTTTGAGAAAAAATAATAATAATATATGAATTTTGCGTTATTTTTGATACTTTTGACATTTTCTTATAATTTTTAGATAGCATATATACTTTACATGATTATGTATATAATTGATATATTTTACGATTATTTCTCAAAATATTTTAATTTTTAGTAAGTATTCTATTAAACTAATTTAGTTTAAATAATGGTCATATTTTGAATCACTATTTTACAATTGAAATAAATTATTACTAAAATTGAGAAGCTCGTTGATTAATTAATACTAATTCGTTTATTTAAGGTTTAGCCAAATTTAATATCTTAACTCAATTTGGCCATTTATTAAATTAACTCATTCTTAATTTTCCAATTTAACTCAGTTTTGGGCCATTTGTAGGCCAAATTCCAGCCCATTTATTTTTTTACGTTTAATCCATTCCCACCAATTCTTTAAACGCCAGATTTGGGCCTCTTTCTTTTTCTAATTGACCCAATTCAATTTCCAACCCTAGATTTCCAGCCCACTTCAGCCCTAGAATCGACCCAACCTTTTTCTTCTAACCGACCCAACAAGAATTTAATTCCCAGCCCAATTTAACTCAAAGCGCAAAACCCGATTCTCCTTCAAACCAGACCCACCAATCACTCCTTCTTCCTCTTCACACTTTCCACCTTCAACAGCCACGCGCAGAAAACGCCCTCCCCGCTATTCCCGTCTTCTTCCTCGCGTAGCTCCAACGTGCAGCGCGCCCCCTTCCCCTATTCCTTTCTGTCGTACGAATGGTATGCCTAGGTGTCGAAATCCCCCTTACTTCTCGTCCTTCCTCTCAAATTAGACGCCCCGAATCGTTCTTTCCGTTTAGAAAATTTTACCAATTCGTACTATTCTGTTTCAACATTATCTCTTTAGGGTTTTCGATTTCAAAATGGGACATGAAATTGCGATTTTACCCCAGCTCTTTTTGTGATTTCCCCCCGATCTCCATCCATCAAAATGGCTATTTATATGGCCATCTATTCACTGTTGGAGGAGGGTTTTTTTTGCTGAAATTCCATTGTTACATAAACACTGAAATAGTCGAGAAAAAATAGAGGAAAGTTAAGGAAATTTTCGTTGTTCTGTTCTAATTCCTTCAATGTCTTTGGAGTTTGTTGAAGTTATCAGGCCTCCATTGTGGTCGTGGAAGGTCGTCTCGTTTATCAGCAAAGTCCCAATCGCTGCTCGGAGAAAGGTAACGCTTCCTTTTACTTACGTTTTGCTTCAGTATAGAACACGATGTGATGAGTGTTATTGGTTCCTCTGGTTTGGTTACTGTTTCGTTTACTCGTTTCGACTTCTATACTCTTCTTCGAATGATTGTTTGGTGTGATTGATTCGTTGTTGATTATGATGGATATACTTTAATCATGTTTAAGATCCATTTGAAACTGCTTGTAGGCATATTTTACTTTGATCGTATTGTGTTTCTAGTTTAGCGTAGATATGTGCACCGTTGTGATTTTCTCCTACGAGTTAACATGTCTCAATGTTTCTGCCTTGTATTCATTATCATATGCACTCGAGTTCTTGAGAAGCAAAGATATCAGGTTTTTTTGTTCTCTTTATGTTTTCGCTTTTTGTTTCCTTTGCTCCTTCATAAAAGTTCTCTTGCAATTCCTTAATGAATTTTCCCTTTTGGCATCATTTGATTTCATTTTTTTAGAATCATCTCGTCAATGTTGGTTCTATGTGCATTTTAAGCATTAATCATGATTGATGTATTAATGAAAGTCGGTTTAGTATTATATATTGGTCGTTATGTGCATTGGTTCGAGTTCCTATCTTTGAAGTTAACTGGTGCGCTGCTCGGCGTTGTTTGCTGTTCGACATTCAGTTCTCTTGCTTGGTTCTCATTAATAAATCTCTTACTCTGTTGATATTGTCATTGAAACTTATAAAAATGATTAGGAAGTTTTGTAATTTGTTTCAACAAGTCCTCAAGGCAATGCTATTATTGCTTTTCTTTTCTTAAGCTTAGGACTATATATTTGTTTCATTTTGATAACTTTTCTTCTTTTGACTTCTACTGCTTAAAGTAAATCACGACCTTTCTTGTTTAGAGCATGTTTTAGTTGCTAATAATTTATGTGTTGTTGCTACCTTTCGCACAATGTAATCACTGCTTTAAATCTTGGTTCCTTTGTGAACATTGCTATTTTGAATTCTCTGTAATGCATGGAGTATGCTTGACCAATAAAGTATGGTGTTATTTTGCATATTTACTAAGGAGTAGTGGTGCATTTCCATGCATATGATGGATGCATTAGTATTTGTATATGCACTGCGTGTCACTGTCATTGCTTTACTTGTTGTGAGATCTTATTTTTTAGTTTCATTTGGAATGGTTTTTGAAGTCATTTGTTCCCCTCTAACTCGATCTCCTAGTAGTTCATTTTATCTCTGTCTTGTGCAAGACGCATGCTATTAGTGTATCGTTCAAGGTGCTAATTTGCTTTGGGTTGTTTCAATGCATGTGAAAACTATTCTCGAGTCCTTATGGACTTCACTCCAATACCCTGCACTTCATCATCGAGCCATAAAGGCTCAAAACATCCTCCTCGAGTCGTAGAGTCCCTTCAAACTGATGTACAGGTTGAAATATGACAATATGTGTTGCTGGAAATTACAGTTTGCAGATGTTGAGAAGTTGTATACCAGCGATATACACAGTTTATACCATGATATACAAGTAAAAAATGCACATGGAATCCAAATTCAAAATCTAGATTGATAGCTGTGAAAATATGCTGCTTAAAAAAGAACTATCGAAAGTTGAAAATCGGGCTGATATACAACCAGTATATTGATATACAAACACGTTATACCACAAATAGGAGGAAAAAAATACGAATTACAGGTTAACGTATAGGGACGCCGAATTCATTAAAATACTGGAATATTGAATGAATACGTGCATAGGGTACATCCCGTATACATTGGTATACATTATTTGGGCAGCGATATACAATAATAAAATGGTATTAAAAATGGTACAGGTAAAAACACGCCAAAATAATATGGAAAATACAGGAGGAATCACGAGTATTCGTATCCAAACAAAATATATAGTATTCAAAAGTATAAACGGATTGGATATATACAGTATACATCATTTGTATACTTTAATTTCTTTTTCAGGAAAATGGGCCAGGGCCCTTTCAGCAAAATTTTGATAGGCCCAAAATGCCACAAATATTTTTGTAAAAATTTAAGAAATCCCATAGTGTAATTCAATAATTACACTTTGTCCCCACAAATTTAGTATTTACTAAAAATCCCTTAAAATTTTTGTGTCGTGATACTTTAGACTCTAGTGATACATGGTAAATGATACATGGTAAATTTAAACTGTTAAGAAAAAAATGTGGAAAAAAGGTACATTTAAACTTGTTAACTAAAATAGCTTAATTTACGGTAACAGATCATTAATCAGCATTAAATTAGCACGTAATTGAATATTAATTTTAAATTTTGAAAATCAAAGATTATATCATCTATTTTGAATACAATTTTCAAAACAGCATGATACATAGAAAACATTATGATACACAACAAATTCATGTATCAATGCATCGTCTAAAACACTATACACACTGATTCAAAATGTATCAGCAAGCACACTTGATGGATTCAAAATGTATCAATGCATCATCTAAAACACTATACACACTTGATGGATTCAAAATGTATCAGCAAGCACACTGATTCAAAATGTATCAGCAAACACTTTATGTATCAATGCATCGTCTAAAACACTATACACACTGATTCAAAATGTATCAGCAAGCACACTTGATGGCGCAGTTATTGAAATTAATCACTGATACATGATAAAAATTGGGAATAATTTCAGATTGAGTTAGTAGGTTTCTTTTTTTAACATTAAAGACAAAAAGGAACATATTGTTTTCAAAGAGTTCAAAACTATAAACAAATATATATAATGTAAAACTCTTACATAGAGAAGAATTAAGAAGAAAAATTGGGATTGTCTGTGATAATTGGGTCGGCATCGACCCGATTTTCAGCAAAATCATCAACTTGGATTTGATCAAGCACAAGTACTAATCCCATGGCAAAGGCACAATCAAACCCAGGTTTTATTGAGAGAGAGAAAACGTCTTTTCCAAGCACCACAAGAGCACAAGCATCCAATTTTCAGAAATTTCATATTAAATGTTGTGAAACATTTTTAATTAAAATTAATAATTCAAAATTCAAAAAGTGGAAGATTGAGTGTTTTAGTGGAGAAAAAAAAGGCATGATATGGGGAAGTGTGTGTTATAGGAGAGAGAAGACTATGTATCTCTAAACTTCTACTAAAATTAAAGAAAAGGTAATTATGTAATATTTAAAAAAAGAAGGGAAAATTAGAGAATATTAAACTTATACTTGTGTATTTAAGTTATTTTTCTAATATTTTTTGCAAGATTTAAATTGTTGAAAGGGCCCAAACCTAATTAGCAAAGGACAGGTAGGCCAAAGCCCATTTCAATGAGTTTGGGTATTAAGCCCAAGTTCAATTTTTCTTTTCCCTCCCTCATTACCTATTGTTTATTTGAATTAACCAATATTTGGTAGAATTTTAAAAATATCCTAAACGGCAGCCAATTTTTTTACTACTATAAATTTTACTATTATTTTTACTGACTTAGTTTTTTCTATTGATTTTCGTCAAAATTTAGGTTTATTCCCATTAGAAATTTCCTCTAAAAATTTCCCTTTAGAAAAAATAAAAATATTAAAAAAATGAAATAAATAAATATTAAAACGAATTTTCTCTTTACTTAGTTAAAATTATTATTATTTAAGAGTCATTTAGTCAAATCGCCGGTCAACCGCAAGTTAGCGGGCATCACGAGGGCCTAACACCTTCTCGGGATGTACATTTGAATTTCGAACCTTTTCAATCAATTTTTACCTGTTTTTAAATCTTTTGAAATTTTTAAAATTTTTCTTGATTTTATAAAAAATCAAGTGGCGACTCCGTAAATTTGGAAAGTCAATTTTTCTTAAATAATAACATTAATTGATTTTCTGAAACTTAGTCATTTTTCACTATTTTACCAAATAATATATTTTAAAACATGAAAACACTATTAATCCATGTGTCAATCCTAGGTACCATGTCACATGATCATTTAAAATGATCATGTAGATGAAGAAGTGTTCAAGGACATACTGAGGATCTTTGGGACAATAAGTAAACATTCCAAATGAACCATCAAGAATAGTTTGTCAGGAAAGTACAAGCAACACAAGTGCAAGCACATGTGAAACCGGCCAGGGGGGACCATACGACCTCCCTAGGGTAGTTAGGGGCAGGCGTGCGCACGGGTCCATCCATGTGGGGCCCAACTCCCTAACCAACTCTAGACTCTAAATAACTGACCTGAGTAACTAACTAACCTACGACCAACAAAAAATAACTAAGTGACCTGACAATCTAAGACCTAGTTAGGTGACACCAAACCGTGTAACTAATTAAGAGACAACCTAGTAGTTAACCTAGGATGGACCAAAAGGGTTAGTTATGGTCTAAATTACTTAGGGCAACATTAGGAATTACCCTAGGTCTTTAATTAATTAAATTAATAACTTAATTAATTAATTAAAAATCATTAGTTAGCCGAAACAGTTAGGAAAATTTTTGATTTTACGAAGTCAAATGCTCTCCAATTTTTAGTCAACTTAGGAGGGGTGTTTTAGTAATTAACTAATTTATTTATTTAATTAAGTCGATTAGCCTAAGTTGAATTAGTAAATACCATTTCTTAAGACTTAGAATCATCTTCTAACACTAGAAAAATCATGAGTCGAAACAATACGAAATCATGAGAAAACAATGAGAAAAACATAGAAAAATAGAAAATTTCTCTTAGGTGATTTCAAGGTATTCTTCAAGGTTTTCGTGCAAGGTGATCTTAGTAAATCCAATTCTACATAAGGTATTGGTTTTCTCTCTTGGTTTACTAACCCGAAGAGTCTTTTCAAACACTTTATGAATTCAAGAATATCAAAACTAGGGTTGTTCCCAATGACATTGTTGAATGTCAACCTCCCTAGTTATCCTTGTTTTCAATTCTAATAGTATGTAGATTTAATATCGAACATGCTGTTTGTATTTGGTTCTAATGAGGCCTATAGATTTGATTCGTTTGATTAAGGTATTAGTTACATGAGTTAAAGAAGGTTGTAATGTGTAGTTGTGTTTGAAAATATGAAGTAGGTATGAATTGTTCATGAAGTTTAGCTCATTGTTAAAAATCAACTGGCTTAGAATGTTGAAATCACTGTAGTATATTCATGAAGTTAATTAAATTGGATAATGATATTCTCAAGACCATCGTCTAGTAAAAATTTGGCTTATGCCAATAAATTTTCTAACAATATCCTAGATTACCATAATATGTGAAGGATTAGTGTCTGCCAATAAATTATCTTACGAATGTATTTCCAAAATAGAATAGAAAATGGGCTAATGACTAAGTTATACAAAATTAGGCATTACCAATGAAACACAATGAATTCATAACCAAGGGTATGTCAATCATTGGGACAAGTCCCAACATACCCTTTCCAAATGAACTATGAATATAAGTAAGTACATTAAACAAAGTTCATAACGTTCCTAAAAACAAGTATAAACAAACAAAAATTTCATTGAACAAGTCACATAATTAAAAGTTTATGAATTATGAAAGTGACAAGAATGAGGTGTTAAAATATGTGAGAAAAGTCTCTCACACCTAGACAATTATGCTAAAGATACTCATAAAAAAGGGTGTTAATAATCGTGAGACAGGTCTTATTGACACCAAGATGATAATGCAAGGTAAAATTCACATTTAATCAAGTAAAGAAAGGGATGAACAGTTATCCAAAGAGTTAAGTAAACCTCATAACTAGAATCAAGCTTCCATAATGTTTGAGTAAACTCTAAAATTTATAAAGAAAAAAAGTTCAGCAAAGCACCGATAGACTAGCAATGAGCTCGTGCCAGCACATGTAAGACTCATGAGATGAGTCTACCACAAAGGTGGATAAGTATTCTCTGTATGTCTCCAATTCTTCAAACTATGATGCATGCGTAGGAACTAGCTAGTGGATTCTACCTAAGAGATATAGGTATGATGCGGTTTCACTTTGGCCGGTAAAACAACCCCATTTCGTTGTCGGGCAGACACTGGATTTCATGCTTAGATCACATGATCTATGTAGTTTAAATTCTCAAACAAAATACTCTTTTGAGTTTAGTCGTCAGCCATCTCTTTTCGGTGTGGGGAAAACACTGGACTTGGTTTCACTTAAGCTGGTGAACTACCCCTTTTTGATATGGGGCAAACACTGAATTTCATTTTTAACTCACATGATCGTGATTCACTTTGATCGGTGAACCACTCTTTTTCGGTATGGGATAGACACTGAATTTCATGTTAGATCACATGATCTTAATGCTAAAGATTTATTTAATAATGTCAGAAATAAAGAAGAAGAATTGTAAGTTCAAGGTGAGCTAAGAAAGTAAGAGCTTAAGTATATCAAATCATCAATGGATGATAAGAATGAAGTTTTAGCAAGTTATTGGTTGTAACAAATTAGGATATATGCTCTATTATATTCTTGTTATGCAAATAATGAAATGATGGGCATAGCCAAATAAAAATTGGCTTACAATGAGTTCTTATATTATGCCTATAAAGAGTAGTAAAACATAACGACTAATCCATGCCCCACAATCTCCATAATATGAAAATGATAAGATAAGTTGCCTAGCAAATAAAAATTGTCTTATAATGATTTCATCCACAATTTAACATGAATGGAAAGAATAACTTGTAGTAAGAGTAGCAAAATAATTTCCTTAGTCTTTTGGATTACTTGCTCGATTCTTTGTAGGTATGAGACTACAATGAACCATTGCACTTGAAGTAAAACATAAGATTAAAGAGATCATTAAACAACACAACACAAGAAGAAAAAGATTGAAAAATAAACTAAATGTTGGGGATGGAGCTCTCGGGTTTTGAGGAGCAAATTTCAAAATTTTTGTTCGAGTTGTTCTAAAATTATGTCCATGATTCTAATGTCTTATTTTCATATAGAAAATGAGTTGTGTGCTTTGAATGCATTAAAATATGTCACATTTATACAATTATTCACAAACAACAAATTAAGAATGTCTAGTGACTTTACTTTCCAGATATGGCATATTGTTATAGGAAGAGATTTCCATGATCATTCATAGTCCTTATGTGTATATGTGAATATACCCATACTTAGTACAAGTGTTTACTAACCCTATACTACTACTATTTTATAGGCAAGTGAGATAGAAGATTGAAGACTCACTGAAGTGGTTTAGATCATCAATCTCAAGACTTTGGTAGGTCCTCTTGAGTTTGAGGATGCTACACCTATCATTCTATCTTAGTACTTTAGACATACCTAGTGGATGCTTTCCCTACCGTTTCATTTCAGACTTTTAGTCAAAGATTTGTATTAAGGTTTTTTGGCAAACTATTAAGATATATTGATTTCTTCATTGAATGGCTTAATCGATTGCAGATGGTTATTTAGTTTGAGATTATTAAAATATCACTCTATATAATAATTATATGAAGTCTACGTATGCTTCATTATGTTCTAAAGTTTTAAATTTTCCACAAATTTAAATATATGATTGTAATGAAAGCTAAGAAAAGGCTTGTCTGCGACCTCTGAGAGGTTAATGATGCTGGTTACATTCGTATTCCTGAATCTGGGTGTGACAAACTTCTTATTAGAGCATGAGGTGAAATTACCTAGGAACTAAAGCTCAAAACAATCATGTTACGTAGTTTCTAACTTATGGTTGTGAAGCGCGCCACAATCATGACTTAGAGACTAAGTGATGATAAGAAACCTCTCTTCTTCTACTCTTTATCGTGCTATATAGAGCTTTAATATTTTGTTTCATTTTTGTGTCTAACTTCTTTCTTGTGTATACGTGCAGAAAATGAACACAAGGAGAAACACAGGACAAAGAGTCAAAGAAGCAGCTGCTGGAAGCGACCAAGCTCATCCTCAAGCCCCATCTGCTCAAGTGCAAGTGCCTGTCAACCCAGCTGTATTGACGAATGGAGAAGTAAGAGAAGCACTAGTTCAGATGTACCAAGCCATTACTACTCAGATATAGGCTATCACAGCCCAGGACACTAGAAGGGTGCTCCTAGGGAAAACCCATGTGCTAGCTCCATGGCTAGGAGACTGAGGGATTTCACCAGAATGAATCCTCTTGTCTACATCAGGTCCAAGACTACAGAGGATCCTCAAGAGTTTGTGGATGAAGTTAACAAAATTCTCTGTGCCATGTGGGTGAATGAAAATGAGAAGGGTGAGTTGGCTGCATATCAACTCAAAGATGTGGTACAAGTGTGGTACAAAATGTGGGCAGATTGACGAGCACCTAGAGAAGTTTCCATCACTTGGGACATTCTCAAGACTACATTCTCGAGAGTACTTTCCGAGAGAACAGAGGGAGGCTAAATTTGAAGATTTCATCAACCTACGACAGGGAAGTATGTCAATCAAGGAGTATTCCTTGAAATTTATTAAGCTCTAAAAATATGCTTCTTTTCTTGTGTGCAATAGCAGGGATGAGATTAACAGGTTTGGGACTGGTGTATCAGAGGATTTGAAGGAGGAATATCGGTAGCCATGTTGCATGATAACATGGAACTGGTAGGTTGGTCGTGCATACACAATAGGTTGAGGAGAGTCATCGAGAAATAGAAACAAGGAGAGAAAGAAATATAGGTCCTCGGATCAGTCCAGTTTGAGCAATGGTAATAATTCACTTGGAGTTTGAGATACGACCAAATTAAAAAAGGGGCACAAGCACTCATGTAATCCCACTCTTTCTAATAACACTAATGTTATGGGGCACAAGTCTGATTCGAAGAAGGGCAATGATAGAAATGCCCAGAGTGATTGAGAGTCATGTGGTAAATGTGTCCGTTTTAATATATGTGAGTGCTTTGTAGGTACTAATGCCTGCTATGGGTGCGGCAAGAGTGGCCAAATAATCAGGGATTGCCCATATGTGAAGAATCAGGCTAAGGCAGATACTAAGCCTCGGTCTAATCCTACTGTTGCAGCTGATCCTCCCAAGAGGAACATGTTCTATGATTTGAAAGGTCGAGAGGAGCAGGAAAAGTCAGCTGATGTGGTCACTAGTAACTTGCTTATCTTTTCCCTCCCTTGTTATGCATTGTTAGATCCAGGATCCACCTTGTGTTTTGTTAATTCTTTAGTAACTAGTAAATTTGACTTGTTTCCTGAGATCTTGCATTAACCTTTTCTAGTAAGTACTCCATAGGAGACATCGTTAGAGTTGAAAGGGTATATAGAGATTTGCCCGAAAACTGTTTTTGATAGAGTTACCTATGCTGACCTTATAGAATTATCCATGCTTGACTTTGATATAATATTGGGTATGGATTGTCTCCATAGGTTTTATGATACCATAGGCTTTCCAAACAAGGTAGTAAGTTTTCAGTTTCCTAATAAGTTAGAGCTGGAATGGAAGGGCGTAGTTCAAATCTAACAGGCCAAATAGTTTCCCATCTTAAAGCAAATATGATGTTACGTAAAGGGTATTTATACCACTTAGTAAGAGTCGATGACTTAGAACATGAAGTTCGTTTCATAGACTCTGTGTCCATTGTGAATGAGTTTCAAGATGTATCATGATCTCAAGTAGATCTATTGGTGGGAAGGTATGAAGCTGGATATTTCTATGGTTCGGAGGAGTGCCCAAATTGCCAAAATGTTAAGGCCAAACACCTTAAGCTTTTAGGTCTTACCAAGTAGTTTGAGATCCCGTTACCCTCACTTGTTTAGTTTTTCTGGTAGATATACTCTTCCTAAGTCTGATTTTGTTTATGAAACTCTAAATTTTAGTGCATTAGTTGGTTTTGGTGTTTTAAGTCTAAAATATATGTTTTATACCTGCAATATATGATTTAATATGAGTTCATTCCTACATTCATTTTTCTGTTATTGCATAGCATTGACATGATTTTTGTGTTGCATGAGTTGTGATGTGCATTGTGTTAAAGTAAGATTGAGAAGGAAGTTCCTCAATCTCAAAGAGTAAATTTTCAAGTATGTTAATATGTTTAATAATTACCCTCATTGATTTAAAACGATGTGCAGTGTCATTCGAGGACGAATGTTCCTAATGAGGGAGATAATGTAACATTCCAAAAAATGTATTCGTCTAGTGAAGAGCCTATTATGTTTTAAAAATAGGTATTGGGGGTACATAGTCATCCCAATGCCCATTATTTAGTAATATTAGGCATATTATAAAATATTGGCTTAAGGGTGTTAGCCAATTCTATATATACCCAAGGGTGTATATTAAAATCCAAGCTTGTCTAAGAAATGCACGTGTAATAAAAACCCTAAGCTAAAAATACACATTAATTCTCAACCCAACACATGAGGTACTAGGCATCCAAGTGTCAAACCTAGGTACCATGGCACATGATCATTTAAAATGATCATGAAGGTTAAGCAGTGGCCAAGGACATAGTGAGGATCCTTAGGCAAAAAAGTAAACATTCAAAATGAACCATCAAGAAAAGTTAGTTAGGAATGTACAAACAACACATGTGCAAGAACATGTGAAACTGGCTAGGCTGGCACGCAACCACCCTAACCGAATTCGGTTAGGGTAGTTTGGGGCAGGCGTGAGCACGAGTCCATCCATGAGGGGCCCAACTTCCTAAGAAACTCTAGAATCTAACTAACTGACCTAACTAACTAACTAACCTAGTACCAACAAAAAATTACTAACTAAGTGACCCAACAACCTATGACCTAGTCGTGTGACACAAAACCATGTAACTAACTAAGAGATAACCTAGTATCTAACCTAGGATGGTCCGAAGGGGTTAGTTATGATCCTAATGACTTAGGGATACTTTAGTAATTACCTAGGTCACATAATTAATTAAATTAGCAATTTATTTAATTAATAAAAAATTATTATGTGGGACGAAACACTTAACAAAATTTCAAATTTGACTAAGTCAAAGGCTCTCCTATTTTTAGTCAACTTAGGAGGGGCGTTTTACTAATTAACTAATTAATATATTTAATTAACTTAATTAGACTAAGTTGAATTAGTCAATATAAGTTCCTAAGACTTAAAATCACATTCAATCACTACAAAACTCACGACTCAAAACCGTATGCAATCATGAGAAAAACAGTTAGAAAAACGTAGAAAAACAGAAAAGTTCTCTTAGCAGATTTTGAGGTATTCTTCAAGGTTTTCATGCAATGTGATCTTAGTAGATTCAATTCTAAATATTGTATAGGTTTTCTCTCTTGGTTTCAATTCCCCAAGAGGTTTTTCAAACGCTTTATGAATTCAAGACTATCGAACTAAGGTTGTTCCCAATGGCATTATTGAATGTCCACCTCCCTAGTTATCCTTGTTTTCGATTCTAATAATATGTCGATGTAATATCGAATATGTTGTTGGTATTTTGTGTTAATTTATCATTATGTGTAGGGTTATTTCTCTTTTAATCTCCAATGAGGCCTATAGATTTTATTCATTTGATTGGTGAATTAGTTACATAAGTTAAAGAAGGTTTTAATGTCTAATTGTGTTCGAAAAGATGAAGCTGTTATGAATCGTTCATGAAGTTTAGTTCATTGTTAAAATCCGACTGGCTTAGAATGTTGAAATCACTATAGTATATTCATGAAATTAATTGAATTGGCTATTGATATTGTCATGACCGTTGTCTAGTGAAAATTTGGATTATGCCAATAAATTGGCTTACAATATCCTAGATTACCATAAAATTTGAAGGATCAGTCTGTGCCAATAAATTTTCTTTCACATTTATTTCAAAAATATAATACAAAATGATCTAATTACTAAGTTATACAAAATTAAGCATGACTAATGAATGTCAATAAATTCATAACCAACGGTATGACAATCATTACGACAAGTCCCAACATACACTTTCCAAATGAACTGTGAATATAAGTACATTGAACAAAGTTCATATGGTTTATAAATTGTGGTATAAAGCTATCAAATGTCATTGAACAAGAAAAGGTGAGTAATGACATAATTAAAAGTTTAAGAATTATGAAAGTGATCAGATTGAGATGTTAAAAGAAGTGAGACAAGTCTCTGTCACATCTAGACAATTACGCTAAAGATACTAACAAAAAAGGTTTTAATAATCGTGAGACAAGTCTCATTAACACCAAGATGATAATGTTAAGTTAAATTCACATCTCATCAAGTAAAGAAAGGGATGACCGGTTATTGAAAGAGTTAAATAAACCTCATAACTAGAAGCAAGATTCCATAATGTTAAAGTCAACTCTAAAAGTTGTATAGAAAAAGAAGTTTAGCAATGAACCGATATACTAGCAATGAGCTTATAACAACACATGTAAGCCTCATGAGATGAGGCTACCTTCAAGGTGGATAAGTAGTCTCCGTATGTCTCCTAGTCTTTGAACTGTGTTACAAGCATAAGAACTAGCCAGTGGATTTTCCCTAAGAGAGCTAGCTAGGTTTGATGCGGTTTCACTTTGGCCGGTGAAACCACCACTTTTTGGTGTGGGGTAGACACTAGATTCCATGCTTAGCTATCATGATCTGTTTCGGGTAAATGCTCAAAGCAAGTATTCAGTTCACTTGAGCCCTGAACCACCTCTTTTCGGTGTGGGGAAAACATTGGACTTGGTTTCACTTTAGCCGGTGAACCACCCCTTTCGATATGGGGCAGACATATGATATAATATTTAGCTGACATTATCTAGGTTCTCTTTGATTGGTAAACTACCCCTTTTCGGTGTGGGGCAGACATTGGATTTCATTTTAGCTCACATGATCTTAATGCTAAAGATTTCTTAATGAATGCAAGAAAGAAAGAAGAAGAATTGTAAGTTCAAGGTGAGCTAAGAAAGTAAGAGCTTAAGTATATCAAATCATTAGTGATTTATAAGAAGGAAGTTTTAACAAGTTATAGGCTTGTTTCAAATCATGATATATGCTCCAATGTCATCACGTTACACAAATGATCAAATGATGGACATAGCCAAATGAAAATTGGCTTATAATGACTTCTTATATTATGCTAATAAAGGGATTAAAACATAATGTCAAATCAATGCCCCACAATCTCCATAAAGATTTCATGCCCAATTTAACAAGAATGGAAACAATAACTTGTAGTAAGGGTAGCCAAATCATTTCCTTAGTCATTTGGATTACATACTCGATTCTTTGTAGGTATGGGACTACAATGAATAATTTCACTAGTAATTAAAACAGAAGACTAAAGAGATCTTTGAACGGCACAACAAGAAGAAGAAAAAGACTGAAAAATAAACTAAGTGTTGGGGGAGTAGATCTCGAGTTTGGAGGAGCAACTTTCAAAATTTTCGTTCGAGTTATTTTAAAATTGTGCCGATAATTCTAAGGACTTATGTTCATATAGAAAATAATTTTTGTTCTTTGAATGCATTAAAATATGTCATATTCATACTATAATTCACAAATAACCAATTAAGAAAGTCTAGTAACTTCACTTTCCAGATATGACATGTTCTTATTGGAAGAGTTCTCCTTGATCATGCATAGACCGTGTGTGTATATTAGCATATACCCATACTTAGTAGAAGTGCGTACTAAACCTATACTCTTCTATTTTATAGGCGCAGGTTAGAGAGCAGATTGAAGACTCATTGAAGCGGTTTGGATCAGCAATCTCCAGACTTTGGTAAGTTCTTTTTAGTTCGAGGATGCTACACCTATCATTCTTGATTAATTCCTTTGACATAGCTAGTGGATTTTTCCCTAGCGTTTCATTTCAGACATTTATTCAAAGCTTTATATTAAGGCCGTTTGGAAAACTATTTAGATATATTGAATTCTTCCTTTAATTGCTTAGCCGATTGTAGATAATTATTTAGTTTGAGCTTATTAGTATATCACTCTATATAGTAATTGTATGAAATCTATGAATAATTAATTATGTTTTAAAATTTTTAAATTTTCCACAAATTTAACTATATGATTGTGATGAAAGCTAAGAAGAGGCTTGTCTGCGACCTTTGAGATGTTAACAACGCCGTTTACATTCGGATTCCTGAATCCGGATGTGACATTTGGTAAGAACCATCTGGGCTAATGTCTTGTAGGAAAGAAGGATGACTTGGGTGTGGTCATTATGGTCACAAGTTGAAAGATTGTCCTTCTAGGCAGGGCCAGGGAGGTAACAATGGAAGAGTGCAGTCCAAAACATCAACATCACTAGCAGGTCACCCGAATAAGAAGGGTAACACATATTGTATAGGTGGTGGCCAGCACCAAAAAAGGTGTATTCTCTCTAGGATCGCCGTCATCATCAAGATTTCCCTATTGAAGATTCTCCAAGTCAATTCATTTCTTACCTTGACGCTAGAATGATGATTTCTAAGGGGTATCACTACAATCTATTTTGGGTTAAGGATTAAATCTCCAAAACCACAACTCTTAATTTCATTCCAGTGGTCCATCAGTTTCTAGAAGATCTCTATGGAGTTCCTCCATAAAGGGAAAATCGACTTTGGAATTGATCTCCTATAAGATACCCAAAACATCTAAATTAATATTTATAGAATGGTTCCAATAGAGCTTAAGGAATTGAAAGAACAGTTGAAATATCTTCTAGATAAGGTCTTTATGAGACCTAGTATTTCACCATGAGGTGCACCAGTATTCTTCTCGAAGAAGAAAGATGGTTCTTTAAGAATATGCATTGATTTTAGGCAATTGTACAAAGTCAAAATCAATAATAAGTACCCCATCCCCAGAGTTAATGACTTTTTGGACCAACTCAAGGTTTCTAGTCATTTCTCAAATTTAAACATCGGATCTGGTTATCATCAACTGAGTGTCAGATATACCAATGACACCCTTCGGAACTTGGTATGAGCCTTATGAATTTGTAGTTATGTCATTTAGACTAACTAATGCTCCTACAACTTCAATGGATTTAATGAACAATGTTCAAGAACTATTTCGACTTGTTTATTTTTGTCTTTATTGATGATATACTTATTTACTCTAGGAATGAGGAGGAACATGCGAATTATTTGATGATTATTCTTCGAACCCTCAACGATTAGCGGCTATTAAATAGTTTAGTAAATGTGAGTTTTTGTTACAATGAGCTACTTTCTTTGGGCATATCATGTCAAATGAAGGGATACGAGTAGACCCTGAAAAGATTAATGTGGTGAAACAATGGCAGAGTCCTACCTCTCCTACAGATGTAAGAATTTTCTTGAGTTTGGTTGTCTATTACAGAAGGTTCATGAAAGTATTTTCATCCATTTCCTCTAATTGACAAAGTTTACATAGAAAATGTTAAGTTTAAGCCTTAAATGGTTGTGAGATATACTTTGCAAAAGCTAAAACTAGGTTGGCTACAACTCCTATTTTGACTCTATTTGAGGGTTTAAATTGTTTTGTTATCTTTTGTGACGCATCCAATGTTGGTCTTAGTTGTGTGTTGATACAATGATTTAATGTTATAATTTATTCTTCTAGATAACTCAGGGTGTATGAGAAGATCTATCCTTCATGACCTCGAGCTTGAAGTAATGGTGTTTGCGCTTTAGATTTGGGGACATTACTTGTATGGTATTCACGTAGATGTGTTTACAGACCATAAGAGCTTTAGTATGTGTTCACCCAAAAGGAGTTGAATCTTCTCTAAAGGATATGGCTTGAGTTTCTCAAGGATTATGAGATAATTGTATATTACCATCTTGGTAAGGACAATCTATTAGTAGATGCTATTAGTATACTATGATGGGAAGTGTAGCATATGTTGAAGAAAAAAGGAAGGCATTAGGAAAGGATGTTAACTGGATTTCTTGTTTACAAGTTCGTGTTATGAGAATATCAGATGGTGGTTTAATAGTATAGATTGGGGCAGAATCTTCACTTGTGGTGGAGGTTAAGGAAAATCAAAACAGTGATCCGATATTGCCTGGACTAAACAATGCATTCCACTAGTAAAGGGTTGAAGTTTTCTCCCAAATGGGAGATGGTATGATTTATGATTCAGGTCGTTTATGTGTTCCTACGACGGGTAAGTTGAGATAACAGAATCTTGAAGAAGCACATAATTCCATTTATTCTATTCATCTAGGTGCCACCAAGATGTAGCGCAATCTTCCGGAAGTCTTTTGGTGGAATGGTTTGAAAAGGGATATATTAGATTTTGTGGCTAAGTGTCCCAATTGTCAACAAGTCAAGGTAGAACATCAGAAACCTATAAGTATGACTCAAGAGATTGAAATTCCAACTTGGAAATTGGAAGTGATCAAAATGGACTTCATTACAGATTTATCTCGTACTTGTAGACAACATCACTCCATTTGGGTGATTGTTTATTGAATTACTTAGTCTACTCGCTCATTAGTGGGTAAGACTACTGGTTTGGCAAATAACTAAACAAAGCTTCACATTAATAGAGACAATGAGGTTGCATAGGTTCGTTTGTCTATCATCTTAGATAGAGGTGCTCAATTAGCCTCTCATTTCTGGAAATCATCTCAGAAGGTTTTGTTACTATGGTAATTTTATCACAACATTTCATCTATAGATGGATGGTTATGCAGAGCGTGCCATTCATACATTAGATGATATATTGATATATTGTGTGTTTAGTTTGAAGGGTAGTTGAGATACTCACCTTCGTCTTATAGAGTTCGCCTACAATAATAGTTACCATTACAATATTCACATTTCCCCTTATGAGACATTGTATATGTGTAGGTATAAGTCTCTACTATATTAGTTTTAAGTAGGGGAAGCAGCCTTGATAAGGCTAGATTCAGAACATGATGCTATGGAGAACGTGAAAGTCGTCAGAGATAGACTTAAGACAACCATAGTCGCAAGAAATCATATGTAGATGTAATGAGAAGGGAGTTAGAGTTCCAAGTTAATGATTATATCTTCGTGAAAGTGTCACCTATGAAGGGGGTGATAAGATTTTACATGAAAGGTAAACTCGTCCTAGATATATAGGACTTACAAGATCATGAAAAAGTTTTTTAAAGTTGCTTGTGAGTTAAGGTTGCTAAAAGAAATAGCAACAGTGCAAACAATTTTTCACATTTCGTTGTTAAATAAGTGTGTGGGTGACGTAGAGTGTATCATACCTTTACAAAGTGTAGCAATGAAGGATAGACTTTATTATTAAGATGTAACATTTGAGATTCTTGATTTTTAGGTTCGAAAGTTAAGAAACAAAGAAGTTACATGAGTCAAAGTTTTCTGGAGGAGTCATTTCATTGATAGAGCTACTTGGAAAGCAGAAGAATACAAGAAGGCCAAGTATCCCCACCACTTCCCTTCCAATTTCATTCCTTCTTGAGGTAATATTTCTCTTCATACTTTCAGAGATTCATGCGTAAATTTAGTTTTAGTATCACTTTCCTATAGTTTGTACTTGCATTTAAAGCGTATTTACATGTTATTGGAGAATAAATTAGTCTGAAATCATATCCTACTGTTTAGTGTTAGTGTTTGCAGATCTTTCCATTCATTTCAACTAGTTTAGCTTTGATTTGACGAGAAATATTCCCTAGGGGTAGATATTGTAACACCTCAAAAACAAGACCTAGAAAGAAATTGCATAAAACTTTCCTGAACCATTAAACCACGACAGGGTTCACAAATCGTGATAGGTTCCACGGTACGTTGACCTGTCCATGGTCTAGAGTAAACTGCACCGGCCCAAGCGTCTGACCAAGGGACCTTTCACGGGTTTTAGTGTTATCGACGAACCATGGTGGCATCGTAGAGCAAACTATAGGTCCCTAATGCCTCACCCTCAAGAAAGGTTTGCCAAAGTATGGACCACAGGGACCTACATGGCCCGTGGTCCCCAATAGTGGTCATGGGGCATCCCTGTAGCTTAACTAGTAGGCCCTAAACCTTACCCTTTAGACATCAACCAAAGTAAGGACTAAAGGGACCTTCATAGTCTGGAGTCCTCCACACGGTCCATTGTAGTGGCTCATGGACCAGAGTTTAGAACACCTTACTCTTTGCCAAGAACAACATTTGGTCCCATGGTCCATGAAAGTTGTCATCGTCAGGCCCATAAGGTTCTTAAGTAGAGTTAGTTTAGATTTTTCTTGTATTGGTTGGACACATAAACTATGTTGTGTAACTCATAAACTATGTGGTTTAATGTGTTTTAGCCTAGAAACATAAGTATATCATTTATTAAAACATAGATAAATTAGAGTATAAAAGTGGAAAAAGAGGTAAGGAACCGTAGTTTAAGAATGCATCAAGGTTCTATCAGTTCCAGCCCCAAAATCAAAATATTTCTTCGTGAATTTTGTTTTCAAGTATTTGGAATTTCACTAGTAGGTTCTTTTCACCCATTGTGTCCTTAGATTTCAATTAGATCCTTGATTCCATTATTATCAACTAGACCTATAATTTCTAGAACTATAGTAGATTATTGTGAATTCGTTTCTTAATGTCCCAAATAAGTTAATCATGACTTTTAGCATGTTTTAGTATAAATACCTTAACAATTAAGAACCCTAGATATGTAGTTCTTTAGTTCATAAATTGCACTTTCTAGGCAAGTTATTATACATAATATAGATATTTTAATAGATACATGCCTCAGTTTTTAATGTATTATATCAATATATTAATGTTGCATTCTTAGATTTTGCATGTTAGTATTTTGAACAATCTAGTTCTTTGGTATTTCAGATATAATATGTAAAATTAGTTACCTACATAAGAAGGTTAATACCGAGTGGACTGGGATTAGACACTCTCAAGTCCTAGACTACGGGCCCCATAGGTTTTAAGTCCCCTGTGTGGGCAACATTTTATTGAGTAACGCCAACATACCTTTATACCCTTTGCTGGGTATATCGGGTCCTCTCAATGGAGCGTATACATTGGACTCCACATGTAGCTCATATACTTTATATTGATTAATAATAGATTCTCTACATTTCAATCCGACTATATTGAATTTTTCCATGATATAGTATAGTTCAAATTCAATCTCAACATGTTATAAACTTTGTCATTACATTTAATATTTCATGTTGAGTATTCTTACTTGTACCATTCCTATCTAATGTCATTATTCGGATATATTATTTTATTGAGTCATGTTATTGTTTAGTTTTACTCTATCTTGCATGCTTAGTACCTTTCATGTTCTTAGGAATACTCTACACTACATCTTCTTGTAATGTAGGTTAAGGTCCTTAGTAGTCACCTTACACATAGTTGGTTCCCCATATTCTTTTCACCAACATCTTTGGTGAGTCATAGAGTTTGTTATCTCACTTGTATGAAGACTCACACTTTTTTATATTTATACTGTATATATGGGTATTCCCCATCATTGTAGACTTTCATATTATTTAGCTTTCACACAATTTTAATTGTTTCCGTTTATGTTTAGTATGCTCATAATTATGCCAACAGGGTTATATTTGGGTCACTCATGACCCTAGGTTTCGTTTCAACGTCCAAGGGATAGCCTCAAGGCATGACATTTCAAGTACTCAAGTCTTAAAATAAGTTATAAAAGTTTGCAAAAGACTTCGCAAATTGACTCGAAAGACTTTCTCAAACATGATGCTTAACTCTATCTTGAATTTAAATTTTGAATTCAACATTTATGAGGTATGATATGAAAGATCTCGAGATGATTAAATGTAGTTTAAATAGTTAATGATAAAGAAAAAAAGCAAAGATATTGACTAGGAAACAAATGCGCGACACAAAGAAGAGTAAAATTATTTGGTCTTGAAATTATTTTTGAAAAAGTGGAGTCCACATTCACTCCTTGACGTAGAGAGGGAGGAAACTATTTGGGGACTAGTATTCGAAGCATGTACCTGATGTGCACTTGAGAGCTAATTTTTTAATTGTATTTTCATCCTCTATCACACTTGATTTAACTCATACCCACTGCAATTATAAGGTAAAAACTCTCAAATTCTTATAAACCAGAATCATCTCAGCAAAATCCACACAAGAACTAACAATATACTTAACTCATTCGCAAACCCTCGCCTCAAGAATTGGAAACAACACACCATTAATAATTAAATTCAAGAACCGGTATGGAATTTAGCAATTCAACTATAATAAAGAATTCATGGGTAAAATATTACGGATTAGTGTAAGGGCAAAGAAACCCATCACTAGGGAATCTTACATACCTTAATTTTGCAAAACAAATCCTCGATTCCCAAGAAATCTATGTGAATTTTTTAATCATCCTTGTTTTCTCCTCTTGATCTCCTCTCAATAACCTAAGCGTGATTTCGTATCATGAAAAGTGACCTAAGTTAGTTTAGACACGAAAATACTTCCAAAAACGTTTAAATCTAATGGGGTAACAAAGACAAAAACATCCCTCATTAATTTGGGTAAATTTCTTTATCTGGATTGGCTGAATTCAAATGGGCATATCTCCCTCATCAGAACTCAGATTTTGCAAACTTGATGGCATTGGGATAATTATTCAAAGATCTTTCATTTGATATTTTATTGGCTACCTAACTAATCTTGTACTGAAAATTTTGGTTGATTGAAGATTACCCAAAACTCAAAACATAAGTTGAACTCGGAAAAATATTAAATTAGTTCATCTCAAGTTAGTTCTTTCTAAATTTAGCTCTTCATAAGATTGATGTATTACAATACCTCACCCATGGGAACATTAATCCTCAAATGAGATCACTCTAAGTAGACTAAGGGTGGAAACATCTAATACCCAGGACAATTATCGAATATGCAATTTAACACACCATAGTTTATAAATTTGTCACGCCCCCAGCTACTCCCGGGATGCGTACATGGAACCTAGGACCACAAGTGATCTCAAGCTAACCCTGCTGGCATGATCATGAGCATACTAAAGATAATAAACTGTTGGGGAAGCTCAATCATACTTAAAATGAAAAGAGGGGGAATACCCATTTTCTATAACTGAGACATTTGAAAACAATGAGTTTTATACAAAAGAAATATTAACTCAATACTAAGCTGAATCTAAATATGTCTCAAAATAGCCTCTAAACTAGACTAGAAATACTAGGACAAGCCCTAGCTAAATCTAGCAAAAATTGAAACTAAATGACTAAAGACTAAAATGAAACTCATGACTGTTGTACTCTGATACTAAGGACTCACCACTGAATTTACTGAACTGGAGATGTCGAAAGAAATATATGCGTAATCTGGATGCTAAGAACCTGAACCTACATCACGAGAAGATGAAGCACACGTATGTGTCAGTACTTGAAAGGTACTGAGCATGTAGGATAGAGTAAAGATGAAATAAAATATAACTTAACATAAATAAAAAATAGAGTATAGCTGAAATAAAACGTAACTGAAAAAGAACAAAAATAAGTATAATAATCTGAACGTGATGTGCTGATTTCTGAGCTTACTGGATGCAATGACAAATTTATAAAATGACAAAACTGAATAGACTGATAAATGGTCAATGCAGAGAGTCTGTCTGAACTATGGGGGCTACTAATAACCGATAATAAAACCACATGAGCTATGAGTGGAGTCCAATGTATATGCCTTATCTAGAGGATCCAATATACCCTGCAAAAGGTATAAAAGCATGCTGGAGTGATCACTAAACTGATTGCCCACAGAGGGGACTTACACCCAACTTGGCTAGTTGTTCTGGGAATATTGGGTACGCTAAACCCTAGTCCAACTTGGTATTATGCTACTCTCAATGAATTTTGTAAATTAACTAATTATATCTGAGTTTCTGTAAATACTGGATAGCTCAAAACTCAACATGCAAACTAAGAATGCAACAATTAATCTAGTAATTATGCATTTATAACTGAGGCATGTATATCTGAAGTGTCTGAAATATATGACCTAGCATGTGTAATTCAAGAACAAAATAATTACAAATCTAGGGTTCTAAAACTCATGTGATAATTTGAGTAATAACATGATAATCTTATTTGGAACATATATTTAATAAATTCATGAAGTTATATAAGAGTTCTAGATACCCTAGGTTTAATCATGATAAGAGAATCAAGAACTAACTTAAACTAAGGACCCAATGGGTGAAAGTAACCCACTAGTGAAATCCCACATACATGGTAATGAAATCCATTGAAAAATACTTAAGTTTTAAGGCTGGAACTTCTGGAGCTTGTGGCGTTCTTGAACTAAGGTTCTTGAGTTTTTTTTACTCTCTAGCTTCTAATTTTCTTAGTTTTGATTTAATGATTTGATTGAATATGTTTTAATTATGTTTCTAGGCCTAAACTAACTAAAATTTGACGATTTAGGGTCAAAACGACGTAACTTAGGGTTTTAATGGCATGGAAAAGGTCAAAAAAAACCCTCGTAAGGTTGCTATCGGGACTCACGACGGCCATGAATGATGGTCTATTGTGCGCCCGACGCCCCGTCGTTGGGTCCGTTGTGAGGGCCTGTTCGACAGGCCTTTATTAAAATGGGCATAACTTTTTACTCCAAGGTATGATTTTTGCAAGGTCGGTGACTATTTAAATATAATTCAATTATGTATTGTGGGTAGGTCATGAAAGACCTAATTCATTTTGTTTTAAGAGTTATTATCATTTTATGTTGACACTACTGCATTTCCCCTTGACTGGCACCAAATTTTCCACCTACGGATCATAGGTCCACCTACAAACCATGCTGGTAATCCATAGCTCTGGTCAGAGAGTGGTTTAAGGTAGTCTTGATCGACAGTCACTGACTACGGAGCGTAATTTGACCTACGGATCGTAAGCTCGTTCTTCTTCCAAGACTTAACCAATTTTTCTAGGCTGATATTTTTGGAAGTTTTTGATACCATCGAAGGTTGTGCAAGATGGACCGTGGTTCAGGAAACGGCCCATTGATTCCACCGTTGGTAGCACCTGCAAATTTTTTTGAAAAATTAATTTTCGGTCTTTTTTGTCGACGGGGTGTTACATTATCTCCCCCTTTGGAACATTCGTCCTCGAATGAAGACTAAACTAGCTGAAATAGAGATGCAAACCCCACTACTAAACACTAAGAACTGAGTTCTGACATGCAATTACACTAAAAATTAAAGTACAAGCTGAGGGAACATGATTCTAAAAATGAATTTGCGCATGAATGACTGTAAAACTAAAGAGGAACTATTACCTCAAACTTGAGTGGAATCAGAAGGAAAAAGGTAAGGATTATTGGCTTTCATGGCAGCTTCTGCTTCCCAAGTAACTCTCTCTACGGACTGATTCCTCCACGAAACATTGACTGAACCGACTTCTTTATTTCTCAACCTTCTAACCTGACGGTCAAGAATCCTAGCAGGTACATCCTCAGTAAAGAGACTATTTTTTATCGAAAGACTCTCTAATGGTACTATGGAGGCGAGGTCACCCACGCACTTCTTCAAGATTGAGGTGTGGAAGATCGGATGCACTACTTCTAATTTTGCTGGCAACTCTAACTCATATACAACCTTGCCAATATCATGTAAGGGCCTACATATCTAGGACTGAGCTTCCCTTTATTTCCAAATCTCATCACCCTTTTAATATGTGAGACTTTCAGAAAAACCCAATCATCAACATGGAACTCTAGTTTCCTTCTCCTTACATCTGCATAAGATTTGTGACGACTTTGGGTTTTCTTAAGTCTATATATAATGACTAGCACTTTCTCCATACCATAAAGGACTGAATTTGGACCTATCAAAGCTGCTTCACCTACTTCAACCCAACTAACAAGATATCTACACCTACGCCCATATAAAGCCTCATAAGGTGTCATCTAAATGCTGGAATGGTAGCTATTATTGTAGGAAAACTCAATAAGAGGACGATGATCATCCCAACTACCTTTGAAATCAATCACACAAGCTCTCAAAATATCCTTTTAGGTCTGAATGGTATGCTCTGCCATCCCATCCATCTGTGGATCAAAATGCTGTACTAAGGTTAACTTTAGTTCCAAGACCTTTTTGAAATGACTTCCAGAAATGAGAGGTAAACTGAGGATCTCTATCTGAGATGATAGACAAAGGAAACCCATGCAACCTCACAATTTTAGTAAGGTAAAGCTTGGCATATTCCTCTACTGAATATATTGTCTCGACCGCCAAAAAAGTGAGAAGACTTAGTCATCCTATCATCGATAACCAGAATTAAGTCATGTTGTCTTCGAGTACGAGGTAACCCTGTGATCAAATCCATATTGATCAAATCCCACTTCACGCTATTCCACCAATAGACTTCCTGCAGATCGCGGTACATCTTAGTTTCACCTGGATGAATAGAATACCTGGAGTTATGAGCTTCTTCAAGAATATGCTGCCTCAACTCTACCACATTAGGAACACACAATCTACTTTGGTAGCGAAGTACACCATCTCCCCCTTGGGAGAAAACCTCCACTCTCTGATTGTTCACTGCACCCTTTAGTTCAAGAAAGATTGAATCACTCTCTTGCTTTTCCTTAACCTCAACTACTAAAGATGATTCTGCCCCATTCTGAAATATTACACCGTTGTCTGATACGCTCTTAACGCAAACTCCCAAGCGAGAAAGCCAGTGAAAATTCTTAACTAGCTCCTTTCTTTTTTTCCTCAACATGGGCTACACTACCCATAGATAATCTACTAAGAGCATCGGCCACTACATTTGCCTTTCTAGGATGGTAATTCACACTCATATCATAATCCTTAAGGAACTCAAGCCATCTCCTCAGGCAAAGATTCAACTCTTTCTGGGTGAACACATACTGAAGGCTCTTATGATCGGTGAACACATTTAAATGAATAATACACTCAAACTTACTTCACAAATAAAAAGTAAAACGGTCATATCAAGTAAAGAACCAACTAATGAGGTTGGGATCTTTCCCACGAGGAAAATAATTCAAATTTAACTTTATTCTGTTATAACTATTATTTTGTCAATTATTTTACTAGAAAACAAACTACTATAAAGGGGTTCTTTTATTTCTAAATTAATGAAATTAATTAACAAAATAAAAGTAAACAACTAACAGATTCAAATGTTGGAGCTTAATCAATTAATAAAAGTAACTAGGGCTTTAGTGTACCCCACAGGTTCCTAACTTGATAATTCTAACTATAACAATTCTTTCTTAGTATCTTGCATGTAAAGTGATAAGTTATGTATCTCTAAATCCTTGGTCCGGCATCTAGAAAATTTCACTCCGCACCTTGGTGCGGCTACGTGTGTTGCTATACTAACCCTTAATATTACCTCATATTAAGCATTGTATTCGATATTTGACTAAGTTATTACTTATACAAATCGACACTAGCCTATTAGATAGTGTACACTAAATCTATGTTGATAATTCTTTTCCTATTATCTACCTCCTTGGTTTGTTATGTAGCATTAAGGCGAGTCCTAACGTTGGCCATCCGTTAAAAAGACTTCTAATCGAAATATTATCAATACATGCAAGACACTATTCTGGAATTACTATTTTAGTTAGATTTTACCTCATTGTTCACCCATGGTTCCCACAACCCTAGTTATGGAGTTTAGTTACCCATGGTCATAATAACACTATTCATATATTTAATATAAGAATTCATGCACTTACTTTAATGAGAAAGAATAAAATACAGTAATTCACTTGATTAATCAACAAAAGCACCAACAATCAAATCCAGAAAAAGTTTAACAATTACTGAAATTAATCTTTCAATACTTGAACAAGAGAACAAAAGATTATCCAAAAGGCTAACTCTTAAAACCTCTAATCCCAAAAACGAGATTTTTTGAAATATTTATACAAACAAAAACCTAATAAAAGAAGGATTATAATTACAGAAAATCATTCAAAATTTGTCTGAGTCGACGGACCATCGTGGTCATGACGGGTCGTCATTGCCTCCGTCGTCCCATACTTAACAAATTCCTCTACTGCTTTCTTCATTATCCTCAATGAATAGTTATGATGCACCATTCCAAGCACGACGGTCCGTCGAGGGTCTCCATTCCATAATACTTTAACTTCTTGGAATTTGGGTACTGAGACTATTCTCTAATCATTACAATGAACCAGCAAGACGGACCGTCGTGGACTTATTTAATTCCACACTAGGTCAGACTTTCCCATTTTCCTTCAACAACTTCTCTCCACACAACGATGACACCTACGGAGCGTCAAATACTCGACGAACCTTCATAAGCGCCGTAGGTGGTCTCTTTTGCATTTTTCAATCAAAAACTTCCGTGTTCATCTTTGGACAGATTTCCTACAAATAAGGAGAAACTTACATAAATATCAATACAAAAAGGCTTTTGGACACACACTAAACTTAAGGAAAAAGTATTAAAAGTACCATGAAACCACGGTACATCAGCACCCTCAACTTAAATTCGGTGGTTGTCCTCAAGCGACGCACTATGACTCACTACAAAATCTTTATACAATAGTATCAATATTTTCAATTTTGCAATCATTTGTCTAACAATTGCAACCACTCTCATCATGTTTATGCATGTTATAACTATTAGGCTTGAATTATGTGGAACTAGACCATGACACAGACTCACCACACACTGACATCTATCCTCTTCAATTTCTCACGTAGGTGCTAATATTTTCGATATTGCAACTAGTGTCCTCACTTCAAAACAACATCCTCATTTTTCACACAATGATTTTAGTTTGAGTATAAGGATTACTTTTCAACACCCTGTTTCAGAACAAATTCACAACTCATTCATACATATTGCCATAAGCTTACCCTTATTTTCACTGCTTTATGTTTACTTTACAACTATTAGGATCACGATAGGACTTGCTTACCTTGTAATATAGTCTCAGGGTCAGGTAGGGTATATTTAGGTATAATTTAGTGACTTTTTGCCCTCCTTTACATATCGGTTGAGTATCTTACCTTTTCATCATTTTATTCTGCCCTTTTTCTTATATTCTTTCATCTTGCTATTTTTCCTTCTTTCTTCATTTGGTAAGAGACTATTTTGTTTTCTTGCTTAAGTTTATTATATATATATATATTATTTTTTTATTTCACTTTTCTTTAAACTGGTTCTTGAGTCACTTTACTTTTGTTCTTTCTCTCTCTTTGTTCTATCAACCTCAATTTAATTCGGATTTTTTATCAAGGCTAAAAATTGGCTATATTGAAATAGTGCCTATGATCCTTTCCTAATTGTTTATTGCAACATACTTTTAGCAGGATTAACCAGGCAAGTTCTAGCTCAGTACAAATAGTGGCCTATTCAAATTTTCCTCAAACTCACTTGACATCTCATTACTGTACCAGATTATCAGAAACCTAGTTCGAGTCTTAGACTTAGGGACATGCAGTGGTTTATCTTTCTATCATGCTTAGAGCCACACATTTATCAATTACTATGCCTAGCCATGCATCATTTTCATTACATTAGCATATAATTTTTGTTTTAGCCATCATGCTTCACAGTTATACTATGTACACAAGATATAGACATGCCAGTTCAATAATAAAAATAATCAGTCTCTTGGGGTAAAAGAACAAAGGCAAGAAAACCCCAAAAAAGGATCTTGAATTGGGTAATCAAACTTCACCCTAGCACTCACTTTCCATTTACCCCACACCCAACAAAAAGATATGCAATTGTTTCCAATGCATAAAAAAACTTAAAATATGAGAGTGGTAGGTGAAGCAAAGTTGGGGCACAAAGCATCGGCAATCAGCAAGCTTGTGGGTCTGGGTCCGGTTCCCCAGAACCCACTACATATATAGTATGGACACCCTCAGTACTGTTCTCATTAACAACAACACTATCAGTAGTGCCTCCCGCTGGCTCCACATCTCTGAAGCTATATGCCCCAACAGCTTACTCTACACCTCTAATCTGACGCGCCTCCTCATCAGCAATCGAGGATCTCCTCGCAGCCTCCATATCACGGTGCTACTTCTTCCTTGCCCTAACCTCATCCTCCTCTCCACCCTTGCGCCTCTTGGCATGCTATCGAGGGAGTGGTGGTGGAATCTTAGAAGTAGAGAATAAAGAAGCCAAGAATGTGTCCTCAGCTGGCTCAGCAGAAGGGGCCTCAGACCCAAGCACCCTAGCCTATAGGATCATATAAATATCTGCTCGCAGACTCTCAACCGTAGCTCGAAGGGTCGACACGTCCACCGGAGGAGCTAGCGGGCTAGCATCAGCATCTCAAAAGCGTCTAAGCGCTAATGAACCTTAGATATCTCCCGCTCTATCTACTCTGACATCTTATGCTCCAAAAGCTCCTCCGCCTCAGCAATAGACCTCTGCATCCAAGGCTTGATGTGATGCAGAAGTGTAGCCATCTTAGCCTCTAGTTTCTGGACCATAGCAAGCGAGACCAGAGCGGGGGAATGGGCTGAGCGAGAGGACCTAGGGGCAGTGCTACTACCCAGGATAGACTCGACAGCGGTAGTGTTAGTGGTTTTGAAAGTAGACCGCATAGCCGTTCGAGAATGCGATATAGTATCAGCCATATTCTCACCAAGTGAAGGCACCTTTGGATGGGGCCCTCTACATGGAGACAACTCATTGGACTCATCCCTAATGAGTCTAATATCAACAATGACCTGTGGAGTCTTGAGTTGATCAATGTGACAAATAGGCACACCTGCGGAGGTGCATAATGAAAATATCATGCACGAAAAAGGGTAAGTAGTGGTGACCTTGAAAGTAGCCAAGTTAGGCTTCCTGATGGCTCCCTTTGGATCCATTACCCAGTAGGCACCCTCTACATCAATAGATAAGTGTAGGGCCATCCACCTCTTGGTGGTCTCTCTCAGTGATGGCTCACGCAAGAATTGTCCATCTTTAACAATTTGCCACCGGTAGTAGAACTCGGTGGTGAGAGAGGTCCCGGTTGTATTAATATCCTCGTCATACAGATATTGGCACATGGCTGGCAGGGAGATGTCGACCTATAAGTCGTGTACTCTGACATGCTTAAGTGGGGCCTGTTTGATGGGGGCAGCCCGCCTATTGATCTGTGATCGGAGAGTATCTACATAAGAGGCATAACATTGTTGAACCAACTCCTCGCTGTAGTGGCCAAAAGAACAAGCTGTCCACTCTAGCAGGTGTGTGGTGAAGAGATTTTGGGTATCAGGCATGGTGGGGAGAATTCTTGTAAGGTCCCGGCTCTCCATTGAAATTGTCCGTGTCATGACGCCTTTTTCATTTAGAAACTTGCCATCTGAGTGGACTTGGTACTGCCCGTCGACACACCACCATTTTTGCAGGTCGTCAACCGGGGTGAGAACACTAGTTTGTGATCCTGGAGTGGTATCAAGACTAGCAGCCTCATCAGACATGGTAGTTTGTGCAGCCGTGGCGGGTGTAGAGACTTCTGCGGACCTGGAGACTTCCTCCAACCACAAAACTCCTAAGAAACCAGACGATCGTTCTTATTGTATAGCTGACCCACAAGGTGTGCCGGTCAGTGCGCGCTCCTCATCAGACTGGGAGGAAGTAACTACGCCAGACTCCACCTTTTTGGGCGTAGCTTTGGTTGCACATGCAGCTTGTGCTGGAGTGGCAATGCCTAAGGGCACATATTCAGGATCATGCTCATCATTAGAGCCTATAACCAGTCGGGTAGACGGGGCGACAGACTTTGAACGCCCACGTGCATAAACTCGATCTTATTTCGGTTCCATTAGAGATAGAACATGTAATGAATCATTACTATTACTAGAAGGATAAAAACAAGAGAAGCAAAAACGAGATAAAATACACATAAGAGCAAAGTTGTATGACATTTTTGTAGTATTAATAAAACAAGACAGACAAGGTGACGGCTCGTCGTGAGCATGATGGACCGTCATAGGGTCCGTCATGTCTTACTCAACGATGTTTACTTGGAGACCCAAGAAGAAAAGTATATGAAAATTATGATGGATAAGCAGGATGGACCGTCGTGAGAATGACTGTCCATCATCGATGTCTGCCGTGGGGCACTTAGAAAAAGTATGGAGACCCTTAGGAGAGGGATCTCTGATCGCCACGACAGTTGTGTAGGACGAACCATCGTGTTATTGATGGTCTTTCGTAGATGTACGTCTGAGGACACTTAGATAAAGTTGGTGACCTTAGGACTAGGGTCTCTGACCGTCATGACGGTTGTGCAGGATGTACCGTCGAGGGTGCGACGCTCTGTCGTAGATGTCCGTTAGTGGACACTTAGAAAAAAAGATGGAGACCCTTAGGACAAGGGTCTTCGACCACATTGACGGTTGTGAAGGACGAACCATCGTGGTGATGAAGGTCGGTCGTAGATGTCCGTCAAAGGACACTTAGAAAAAGTTAGAGATCCTTAGGAATAGGGTCTCTGACCGTCATGACGGTTGTGCAGGACGGACTGTCCTGGGTACGATGCTCCGTCGTAGATGTCCATCACTGGACACTTAGAAAAAGGTGGAGACCCTTATTACTAAGGTCTCTGACCATCATGATGGTTGTGTAGGACGAACCATCGAGGGTACGACGCTCCGTCGTAGATGTCCGTGAGTTGACACATAGAAAAAACTTGAAACCCTTAGTACAAGGGTCTCTGAAAACCATGAAGGTTGTGCACGAAGGACCTATGTGGTAATGACAGTCCGTCGTAGATGTCCGTCAGTGGACACTTAGAAAAAAATGGACACCCTTAGAACAAGGGTCTCTAATAACCATGACGGTTGTGTAGGACGGACCGTCGTTGGAACGATTGTCCATCACATGTTTCCTTCTGTGGACATTTAGAAAAAAGTCGAGACAAGGGTCTCTGACAACCATGACGGCTGTGCAGGACAAACCATCATGGGAACGATGGCATGTCTCATATCACTGTTGGTGAACACTTAGAGAAAACGAATAGTGGGGTGTTGGAAAAGACCTGATGACGGTCCGTCGTGGGTACAACGGTTCGTCGTCGGGGTCTCATTCTGTCATTCAGTGAGAGAATTGAGGATGCAACAATCATTCCCTGCGACTCAAACGGAATACTTGATGGTAACCTACATGTTCTAACCTAAATACCTAGCAAACTAGCAATGCTAAAACACGAATTTCTCAATTTTATTAATGTAATTCGAGGGACTCTCACCCTAGGTCAGTCAAAATTGGATCAAAGAACAAAGACCCACCAAAAAGAAATAGGCTAATAGTTATTGAAAAACAAAAATTCAATGTAAATGGGTAGAGATCAGAGACACATACCTGAGAAGAGAAGAAAAATAAGCAAGTGAGGCACTTGGTTATCGAGAGCAGAACCCCAGCAGAAGACTCCGACCAGTAGAAAGCAAATTTGGGGATTTGGGGAAGTGATATGAATCAGTTGATAGAGAAGATGATGAGAAAGGTAGGAAGTTGGAAAACGAGGGAATGAGAGAAAGAGGGAAAGAAATGGTTAAAATGAAGGGGTAATTTTTTTTAATTCCTCAGCCGGGTCGGGTCGGGTTGGTGGATAATGACGCAACGAGTCCCCGACAACGGTTCATCTCAGATGCGATAGTTCGTCATGGGTTCTTTCGCCGATGCCCTAATTTTGAAAATAAATAAAAAATGTTCCTGGCACGGCAGATTCATGTGACGGTCCATCGCAAGCGTGATTGTCTTTCGATGTATCTGTCAGTGAATGTTGCGGAGTGATTTTATGAAGAATTTTCTAATGAAGTGCTACCTGTAAATTTAAAACCCTTCACTAGAAAAATGCTACCACTACTAGAAACAAAACTATAAGTATTGGGTTGCCTCCCAACCAGCGCCTGATTTTACATCACGGCATGACTGAAGACACTTGATTACTCAGACTTCATCAAGATGGTATGCCTCTATCACTTCATTCACCAATTCATCATGCCCTAAATAGATTTTTATTCATTTTCCATTCACTTTAAACCACACATCCTCCTTGGTATCCAACACAACTGCTCCATGAGGGAATATTTGGGTAACAAAGTAAGGGCCAGTTTGCTTGGACTTGAGCTTGCCCGGAAACAAGCGCAACCTAAAATTATATAAGCACCATATCCCAAACCATAAACTCTCGTATTTCAATTTTTAGGTCCTGGTACTTCTTTATATTTTCTTTGTAGGATATAGCATATATCGATTGGAGCCCACCATTGTGCCTCATGGGCCAACAAATGTTAAAGGTCACTTCTTTACTGTTCAACCGAAATTTCATCTTCCCATTTTGCATATCAACTAAGGATCTACACGTAGCAAGGAATAGCCTCACAATAATAATAGGCACTTTAAAATCAACTTCACAATCAAGAATATCAAAATCTGCCAGAAATATGAACAATTCCACTTTTACTAGCACATCGTGCAGTATCCCTATAGGACTTTTTTATAGTTCAATCGGCCATTAGTAGCCGCATCGTAGTGGGCTTTGGATCAACCAAACCAAACATCTTGTAAATCGAGAGTGGCATGAGATTTATTCTTGCCCCCAGATCACATAATACTTTCGCAAAATGTAATAACCCGATTGTACAAGGAATAGTGAACGCACCTGGATCCTCTATCTTTTGTACTAGAGATCTTGAGAAATAGCACTACAATGCTTCATTCTATCATATTTCTCAAAAGTGACCTATTTTTTTTGTAACCAGATCTTTCATAAACTTGGTATAACCGGGCATTTGTTCTAAAGCTTCTACCAAAGGGACATTGATAGAAAGCTGCTTCAACATTATTATAAAACACCGATATTTACCATTCTCGGTCTTTTTCACTAATCTTTGAGGAAAGGAGGGGGTGGTGTTCTAGGCATGGGAGTTACATTTTTAGGCACTTCAACTTCTTTTCTAGTGTTATCTTTTACTTCACCACTAAGCCCTACCACTTTATCATTATCTTTTTTGACCTTTTCCTCATTAGACAGCAAAGTTGGGTCAATGGTTTGCTTACCACCCTGAGTAGTGATTTCCATATAGTGTCCATCATATATGTATTTTGGACAGTGTTTCTAGGAAGAGTGCCCGGTTGCCATGTGTTCACAGACACAGATAATTGGGTCATTTACACTTCAAGCTGCTTAATCGATATTGCATGTGTATCGACTTTCTTCCCAATACTCGCTAAATCACTTCTTAACTCTTTATTGTGCTCATCGCTAGCATCAAACCTGCTTCTAATTTTGTGCAACATATCCCCAACTAGTGCCATAGTACCTCCACCATCCGTAGGAGTAACTTCACGATTTTCAGAAGGAACATAGGGCCCATTCCTATAACTTCTGTTACCATAGTTACCATTGTTGAAGTTGTTGTCGCAGTTGTAATTTCCATCTCGAACATAATGACCCTCACGGTTATAGTTACTAAAGATCAAACCTTGGTTTCCTTGACCTTGGTGCCACTTTTTGTTATATGTTCCTTGGGCACTCGGTCGGAAACCCCCTGTTTGCTCATTTACAGCATAGAAATCCACCTCATAGTAACATTCATCATTTGGTGGTGGTGGTTTAGACAAGTAGTTAATTGCATTTATCTTTTCTGCACCCCCAGTGACATGCTATAATACCAACCCAAATTCATTTCTCATATGAGTCATCTCTTTACGAATCTCATATGTGGCTGGGTTGTGTGTGGATTACAGTGCGAAAGTACTTCTTCCAGTATTTGACTTCCTAGTACTCCAAACTTTATTATTTCCGAAGTTTTTCTCTAAATTTTCGGAAATTTCAGCATAAGGACATCCCCATAAGAACCACCCTCTATAGTATCCAATACCACTTTATTATTATCATCATTTCCCCGATAGATACTCTTTGAGTCAGTCATTATCTATTTGGTGATTGGGGACACTTCTCAAAAATGAAGTGAATCTATCTCAAGAACTTCTAGCTAACTCTCTTTGTAGTGACACATAATTGTTCAATGTGACCAAGGAAAGCAATAGATTGCAACCAAAACTCACATTTACTAAACATAGTGAAGAACTGGCAATATTTGAGAATCTGCAAAACAACTCTCGAATGACTTGCATGTTCTTCCTCACTACTAGAGTAAATGAGAATATCATCAATGAACACCATAACAAACAAGTCTGAGTACTGTTTGAAAACTCTGTTCATCAAATCCATGAAAGTTGCAGGAGCATTGGTTAGTCCAAACCACATAACTACAATTCATAATGACCATATGGAGTTCTAAAGGCTGTTTTCGGAATGTCACTATCTCTGACTCTTAGCTGATGATAACCTGATCTGAGGTCTATCTTTGAGAAATGACTAGCACCCTGAAGTTGGTCACACAAGTCATCAAACTTGGGGATGGGATTCTTATTATGGATTGTGTCCTTGTTCAAATGTCTTTTGTCAATGCATATTCTGAGAGAATAATCTTTCTTCTTTACGAACAATACTGGTGCACCACATGGTGGAATACTAGGTATGATGAAACCATTATCTATAAGGTCTTTCAACTGCTCTTTCAGTTCCATAAGCTCTGCTGGAGCCATTCTGTGAGGAAGAATAGAAATAGGCTGGGTATCTGGAAGAAGATCAATTCCAAAGTCAATTTCCCTGTCGTGAGGAACTTGATACTCTCAAACTTACTTCTCAAATAAGAAGTAAAGCGGTCGTGTCAAGTAAATAACCCAACTAGTGAGGTTGTGATCCTTCCCACGAGGAAAATAGTCTAGACTTAACTTCAACCTGTTATTACTATTGTTTGGTCAATGACTTCCTTGGAAAGTAAAAACAATAAAGGGGGGTTTCTATTTCTAAATAAGTGAAAATAAATAACGAACTTAAAAGAGACACTTAACAGCTTTGAATGTTGGGTTTTAATCAAATAATCAAAGTAACTAGGGTTTACGTGTTCCCCACAGGTTCATAACTTGATAATTCTAACTATAACAATTCTTTCCTAGTATCTTGCATGCAAAATGATAAGTTATGTATTTCTAAATCCTTGGTCCGACAATTAGAAAATCTCACTCCGCACCTTGGTCCGGCTACGTGTGTTGCTATCCTAACCCTTATCCTTACCTCATATTAAGCATCGTATTCGATATTGGACTACGTATTACCTCGTACCAATCAATACTATCCTATTAGATAGTATACACTAAATCTATGTTAATAATTCTTTTCCTATTATCTACCTCCTTGGTCTGGCAAGTAGCATTAAGGCGAGTTCTAACGTTGGCCATCCGTTAAAAAGATTTTTAAGTGAAAGAATTATTAATAAATGCAAGACACTAATCTAGAATTGTTATTTTAGTTAGGGTTTATCTCATTATTTTCCTATGGTTCCCACAATCCTAGTTATGGAGTTTAGTTACTCATAGACATAAACACAATATTCAAATATAATAAATACGAATTCATGTACTTACTTCAATGAGAAAGAATAAAATCCAAAGTTTGCTTGATTAATTTCCAAAAATCACTTGCAAGAATCTCAAAATCTAACTCTAATACACAAAGTCTAATAATACGGAGTCTAACTATTTGGTGTTTAACAATACAGAGTCTAACCTAAAAAATGAGGTTATTTGAATTATTTATAAAAAATAAAAACCTAATTAAACAAGGATTCTAATTGCTGGAAATCTGCCAAAAAGCGGCTGGGTCGACGGACCGTCATGGTTACAACGGATCGTCGTGGACTCCGTCATCCCATACTTGTGCAATTTCTTCTGCTTCTCTCTTCATTCCCGTCGATGGCAAGTATGACGGAACATCATAGGCACAATAGTCCGTCGAGGGCCTTCGTTCTAAAACACATCAACTCTTGGAATCTGGGTACTAGGATCATTTCTCTGAACTTCACGACGAACCTGCAGGACGGATCGTCAAAGACACGACGGACCGTCACAAGCTTCGTAATCCCACACTTGGTCAGACTTCCCCATCTTCCTTCAGTAGCTGCACTACGCTGCCACCTATGGACCATCACAAGCACGACGGACCGTCATAAGCTCCGTAGGTGGTCTCTTCTGCAGTTCTTCGCTCGAAATCTCCACATTCAGCTTTGGAAAGATTTCCTGCAAAACAAAGAGAAACTTATATAAAAATTAGCACAAAAAGGCTTTTGGACACACTAAACTTAAGGAAAAAGTATTAATAATATCGTGAAACCACAGTATATCAACACCCTCAACTTAAATTCATTGTTTTTCCTTAAGCGACGCACTATGACTCACTACACAATCTTTGTACAATAGTATCCATGTTTTCTCCTTTGCAATCATTTGGCTATCAATCCTGATTAATCTCATCAAATCTATGCATGTTATCACTATTAGGCTTGAATTTTGTGGGATTAGAACATGACACAGACTCACCACGCACTAACACTTATCCTTTTGAAATTTCTCACCGGGGTGATAACAATTCTGGTATTGCAACTTGTGTCCTCACTTTAAAACAAAATCCTCCTTTTTCACACAATGATTTTAGTTTGAGTATAAGGATTACTTTTCAACACTCACTCTCAGAACAAAGTCACACTCATTCATACCTTTTGCCATAAGCTTGCCCTTATTTTCACTGCCTTAAGTTCGCTATAAAACCCTTAGAATCACGATAGGACTTTTTTAGCTAGTAACATTGTCTTGGGGTCAGGTAAGGTATATTTTGGTATACTTTAGTGACTTTTTGCCCTCCTTGACATATCGGCTAAACCTTCCACAGTCTCTCATTTTATCTCGCCTAGTTTCTTATAATCTTTCACCTTGCTATTTTCTCTTCTTTCTTCATTTGTGTAAGTGACTCTCTTCTTTTCTTGCTTGTATTTCTTGTGTATTTTTATTTTTCTTTACTTTTCATTTCAACTAATTCTTGAGTCACTTTACTTTTGTTCTTTCTCTCTCTTTGTTATTTTAACCGCACTTTCCAGAGCCTTCCTCATAGTAGCCACCCTCAACTCATGGCTTTGCAACGAGTAAAGGTACACAATACCCAAAGTTGGGTCAGGGCTATAATGAAGGTTGTTTATGCATTAGCCACCCTCAACTTATGCTTTTGGCATAAGATGAGGTTCACAAGTCCAAGGAGGGACCACAGCCAACATATTTTTCCCAGAAAAGATCAGTTGGGGTGAAAAACAAAGGTCAAATATTAAGATCAAATTATTTGGATCAAAGAAGGATAAATTTCGTTTTGTTTCTTTTCTTTAGGCTAGAAATGGGCTATATTGAATAAGGGCCTATGATCCTTTCCTAAATGTCTATTACAACTTACTTTTAGTAGGACTAACCAGGCAAGTTCTAGCACAGTACCAATAGTGGACTATTCAAATTTCCTCACATTCACTTGACATCTCATCACTATACAAGATTATCAGACACCTAGTTCGAATATAAGACTTAGGGTAATGCAATGGTGTAACTCTGTTTCATGCTTAGAGCCACACAATTATCAATTACTATGCCTAGTCATGCATTATTTTCTAGTTTATCAATATATCATTTTAGACATCATGCTTCAGACTTAAACTATGCACAAAAGATATACATATGCCCGTTCAACAGAAAAAGTAATCAGTCTTTTGGGGAAAAAGAACATAGGCAAGAAAAACCCAAAAGAGGATAGTGTATATTTATTTTAAACACTCACTCTTAGAGCAAAGTCACACTCATTCATACCTTTTGCCATAAGCTTGCCCTTATTTTCACTGCCTTAAGTTCGCTATACAACCCTTAGGATCACGATAGGTTCCTTAAGCGACGCACTATGACTCACTACACAATCTTTGTACAATAGTATCCATGTTTTCTCCTTTGCAATCATTTGGCTATCAATTCTGATTAATCTCATGAAATCTATGCATGCTACCACAATTAGGCTTGAATTTTGTGGGATTAGAACATGACACAGACTCACCACGCACTAACACTTATCCTTTTGAAATTTCTCACCGGGGTGCTAACAATTCTGGTATTGCAACTTGTGTCCTCACTTTAAAACAAAATCCTCCTTTTTCACACAATGATTTTAGTTTGAGTATAAGGATTACTTTTCAACACTCACTCTCAGAAAAAAATCACACTCATTCATACCTTTTGCCATAAGCTTGCCCTTATTTTCACTGCCTTAAGTTCACTATAAAACCCTTAGAATCACGATAGGACTTTTCTAGCTATTAATATAGGCTTGAGGTCAGGTAAGGTATATTTTGGTATACTTTAGTGACTTTTTGCCCTTCTTTACATATCGGCTAAACCTTCCACAGTCTCTCATTTTATCTCGCCTAGTTTTTATAATCTTTCACCTTGCTATTTTCTCTTCTTTCATCATTTGTGTAAGTGACTCTCTTCTTTTCTTGCTTGTATTTCTTGTGTATTTTTCTTTTTCTTTACTTTTCATTTCAACTAATTCTTGAGTCACTTTACTTTTGTTCTTTCTCTCTCTTTGTTATTTCAACCACACTTTCCAGAGCCTTTCTCATAGTAGCCACCCACAACTCATGGCTTTGCCACGAGTCAAGGTACACAATACCCAAAGTTTGGTGAGGGCTGTAATGAAGGTTGTTTATGAATTAGCCACCCTCAACTTATGCTTTTGGCATAAGATGAGGTACACATGTCCAAGGAGGGACCAGGGCCTACACATTTTTCCGAGAAAACATCAGTTGGGGTGAAAAACAAAGGTAAAATATTAAGATCAGATTATTTGGATCAAAGAAGGATAAATTTCGTTTTGTTTCTTCTCTTTAGGCTAGAAATGGGCTGTATTGAATAAGGGCCTATGATCCTTTCCTAATTGTCTATTACAACATACTTTTAGTAGGACTAACCAGGCAAGTTCTAGCACAGTACCAATAGTGGACTATTCAAATTTCCTCACATTCACTTGGCATCTCATCACTATACAATATTATCAGACACCTAGTTCGAATATAAGACTTAGGGTAATGCAATGGTCTAACTCTGTTTCCTGCTTAGAGCCACACAATTATCAATTACGATGCCTAGTCATGCATTATTTTCTAGTTTATCAATATATCATTTTAGACATCATGCTTCAGACTTAAACTATGTACAAAAGATATACATATGCCGGTTCAACAGAAAAAGTAATCAGTCTTTTGGGGAAAAAGAACACAGGCAAGAAAACCCTAAAAGAGGATCGTGTATATTTATTTTAAACACTCACTCTTAGAGCAAAGTCACACTCATTCATACCTTTTGCCATAAGCTTGCCCTTATTTTCACTGCCTTAAGTTCGCTATACAACCCATAGGTATACTCTAGTGACTTTTTGCCCTCCTTGACATATCGGCTAAACCATCAATAGTCTCTCATTTTATCTCGCCCAGTTTCTCATATTCTTTCACCTTGCTATTTTCTCTTCTTTCATCATTTGTATAACTGACTCTCTTCTTTTCTTGCTTGTATTTCTTGTGTATTTTTCTTTTTCTTTACTTTTCTTTTCATCTAATTCTTGAGTCACTTTACTTTTGTTCTTTATCTCTCTTTGTTCTTTCAACCCCACTTTCCAGATCATTCCTCATAGTAGCCACCCTTTACTCATGGCTTTGCCATGAGCCCAGGTACACAATACCCAAAGTTGGGTCAGGGCCATAACGAAGGTTGTTTATCATTAGCCATCATCAACTTATGCTTTTTGCATAAGCTGAGGTGCTCATGGGCAAGGAGGGACCAGATCCAACACATTGTTCCCAGAAAAGATCAGTTGGGGTGAAAAAGAAAGGTCAAATTTTAAGCTCAAATTTTTTGGATCAAAGAAGGATAAATTTCATTTGTTTCTTTTCTTTAGGATAGAAATGGGCTATATTGAATAAGGGCCTATGATCCTTTCCTAATTGTCTATTACAGCTTACTTTTAGCAAGACTAACCAGGCAAGTTCAAGCTCAATGTCAATTGTAGACTATTCAAATTTCCTCACACTCACTTAACATCTCATCATTATACCAGATTGTCAGACACCTAGTTTGAATTTAAGGCTTAGGGTAATGCAACGGTGTAACTCTGTTTCATGCTTAGAGCCACACAATTATCAGTTACTATGCCTAGTCATGCATTTTTTTCCAGTTTATCACGATATAATTTTAGCCATCATGCTTCAAACTTAAACTATGTACAAAAGATATACACATGCCGGTTCAATAGAAAAAGTAATTAGTCTTTTGGGGAAAAAGAACACAGGCAAGAAAACCCCAAAAGAGGATAGTGAATTGGGCTACTAAGACTTCACCCTAACACTCACTATCCATTTATCCCACCCCCAATAAAAAGGCATGAAATTTTCCCCAATGAATAAAAATTTAAATACAAGAGTTGTAGGTGAAGCAAACCTGTGGCGCAAAGCACCGTCGATCAGCAAGATGGTGGGTCCGGGTCCCAAGAACCCACGTCCTCTTCAATCTGGACACCCTCAGTGGTGTCCTCAGCAACAACCGCACCATCAGTAGTGCCTTCTGCTATCTCCACAATGCGGGAGCTAGACGCCCCAGCCGCTAAATCTGATCCTCTCATTCGGTTAACCTCCTCCTCAGCAAGGGAGGCTCTCCTCGCAGCCTCTATATCTCGGCGCTCCTTCTTACATGCTCGTGCCTCGTCCTCTGCTCAACCCCTACGCCTCTTGGCACTCTCTCAAGGGGTAAGTGGTGGAATTTCAGAAGTACCAAAAAGGGTCGCCAACACGGTGTCCTAAGCAGGCTCGACAGAAGGGGCCTCAGACTCTGGCACCCTAGCCTCTAAGATCGTGTTGATGTCTGCACGAAGACTGTCGACTGCATCCTGAAGAGGCGACACATCCACCAGAGGGGCTGGCCGGGCTAGCACTCTCAACTTAAAGACGTCCAGGCGCTGGTTAACCTCAACGATCTTCCGCTCTGTAAACTGCATCATCTTCCTCTCTAGATGCTTTTCGGACTCAGTAATCGATCTCTGCATCCACGGTAGGATATGATGCAGAAGAGTGGCCATTTGTGCCTCTAGTTTTTGGACCTTTTCAAGCGGGACTAGTGCCGGTAGAGGGGCTGTTTGAGAGGAGCTTGGGGTTGTGTACTACCCGGGATAGACTTGACCGGGGTAGTGTCAGTGGACGCCTGTGTAGCTGTAAGAGCCTGGGCTACCGTATCAGCAAGATCATCAGCAAGAGGGGGCAGCTCTGTACGGGGCCGTCTGCGTGGAGCCAACTCATTGGCCTCGTCTTTGATGAGGCCGACGTCTACAGTGCCCTGCGGGGTCTTAAGCTAATCTACGTGCCATATGGGCACACCTGCGGGCCTTCAAAGGGCAAAGATCATGCACGGGAAAGGGTAGGTAGTAGTGACCTTGAATGCCCTCTCGTGCATGACTGCCTGGAGAAGCCATTCGAAGTCCACCTCGAATCCGGCTATCATCGCTGCCATCAACAATGCTCAATCCCAGGTAACAATGTTATCAGCAGTTGTGGGGGAAAGGCAGCGACGGACAAGCAGCCACAAGAACTTTGATGTGAATGTGAGGTTGGCTTTCTTGACGGCCCCCTAAGGCTCAGTCACCCAATTGACACCCTCTCCATCTACAGACAGGTGCAGGTCCATCCCCCCCTTGGTGGTCTCTCTCAGTGCTGGCTCGCGCAAGAACTGGCCATCCTTCACTATCTGCCAGTGGTAGTCAAACTCAGCAGTGAGGGTGGTCCGAGTAGCATCAATACTCTCGCCGTATAGAAACCGGCGGATGGCTGGAAGGGAAATGTAAACCTGCACACCCCGGACTCGGTCCTGCTCCAGTGGGGCCTGTTTAGGGGGGGCAGCCCGCCTATCGATCTGTGATCGAATAGTCACTACGTAGGATGCGTAGAACTCTCAGACAATTTCCTCGCTGTATCGTCCCAACGGACATGTTGTCCATCCAAGTGATGTCTGGTGAAGAGGTTGTGGATCTCCGGCATCGTTGGGAGACTCCCTGTAATTACCCTCCGCTCCAAAGTGAGTGTTTGAGTCATCACTCCTTTATCAGCCAGGAACTTGGCGTCAGAGTAGATTTGAAACTGCCCATCGACACACCATCGGTTGGGCTAGTCTGTGGCTGAAGTGGGGACCTGAGCTGGTGAGCCGGATGTAGATTCTGAACTATCAGCCTCATTAGACGAGGCCGACGCTGCAGCAGTAGCGAATGCGGGAACCTCAACAGAGCCTGAGGCTTCCTCGGACCAGGATACTCCTAAGGATCCAGACGCTCCTTACTCATTTGTGGCTAACCCAGAGGGTGTGCCGGTCAGTGTGCGCTCCTGATTAGACTGAGAGGCACTGACTACGCCGGATGCCACCTTTTTGGGTGTGGCTTTGGGAGCACGTGCAGCACAGGAAGGTGTGGAAGTGCCTGTGGGCACATACTCAGGGTCCCGCTCATCATTAGAGCCGATGATCATGCGTGCAGACGGGGCAACAGACTTCGATCGCTCGCGTGTGTAAATTCGATATTGCTTGGGTGCCATAGTAGATAGTACCTGCAAAGGATCAATATTAGTACGAGTAGTGGCAAACAAGAAAAGCGAAACCATACGAAATAAAACATTAAAAAGAGTATGTCATTGCTGTAGAAGCAGTGACACACGACGGGCAAGGTGACGGCTCATCGTGACTATGACGGACCGTCGTGAGGTCCGTCATGTTTTACTTAGACTATGTATATATAGAGAACTCTGAAGGAGAGTCTCTGACTAGCATAACGGTATGTGCAGGACGGACCATCACAGGTACGACGGTCCGTGATAGATGTCCATCGTAGGACACTTGAGAAAAAAAATGGAGACTCTTAGGAGAAGGGTCTCTGTCCGTCATGACGGTCATGCAAGACGGACCGTCTTGGGTACGACGGTCCATTACATGTATCCGTTCAAGGACACTTGGAAAAAATGAGAGACCCTTAGAAACAGGGTCTCTGACAACCAGAACAGTTGTGCAGCATGAACCGTTGTGAAGACGACGGTCCATCACATGTGTCCGTTGGGGAACACTTGGGAAAAAAATGAGAGACCCTTAGAATCAGGGTCTCTGACAACCAAAACGGTTGTGCAGGACGGACCGTGGTGAGTACGACGATCCGTCACATGCGTTCGTTGGGACAGGGGTGCTAGGGCCTTTTCAACGGACCCTACGACGGTCCATCATCGGGATCTTGTTCTAAATGACAGTTATAGAACTAAGGGTACCCTAAGCATCCCCGATGAACCCACATCAACCTTGTAGTGTTTTGGACCTAATGTGTCTAACCCAACTACCTAGGAAACTAGCAATGCAAAAGCACCTATGTCTAGGGTGGTAAACATGGAAATTTTGAACATTTGTAACCTAGGTTAGAGAGAATCGTCTAAAATAAACAACATACGAAGAGGAACTAAGCATAATACTAACTAGTAAACAAAAAGGCAAAATAAATGAGTATCAATTTAGAGACACATACCTTTGAAATGGAGAAAAACAAATGCACAAGTACTCGGTGGCAAGGTAGACACTCACAGCAGCAATTTCCACTAGTAGATAACACTTTAGAGCTTCGGAGAATTATGAGAGGGCAATGATCGGTCGTTGAGAGAAGAATAGATTATGGAAGTTGAGAAGGAAAGAGTAATGAGAGAAATAATGAAGTAATGGGGGTGAAATGAGAGGTTGGGGAGTTTAAACATTCTGATTTTTAAAAAGGGTCCAGCCGGGTCCGGTCGGGTATACCTCATTAATCACGCGACGGTTCCCCGAGACGGTCCATCGCAGTTGTGATGACCCATCGTTTGTTCCGTCGCGTGTGCCCTAGTTTCAAAATAACAGAAAAATGTACCTAGTACGAGTGATGCATACAACGGTCCTTCGCAGGCGCAACGGTACATCGATATGTCCGTTAGTGACTGCTGCAGAGTAATTTTCTACAGAATTTTCTTGTGATGTGCCTGCAAATTTAAAACTTATTAGTAGAAAATTGCTACCATTACTAAAAAGATAATACGTATTGGGTTGACTCCCAACAAGTGTCTGATTTAATGTCGCGGCACGACTGGGGACCCTTGATTACTCATACTTCAACAAGATGGTATGCCTCTATCACTTTATACCCCGATGCTTTATGCTTAAAATAGAGTTTTATTCTATCTCTATTCCTCTGAAACCACATTCCCTCCTTGGCTTTTAACTCAACTGCTCCATGAGGAAATACTTGGGTAATCAGGTAAGGTCCAGTCCATTTGGACTTGATCTTGCACGGAAGACAAGGCACCCTAGAACTAACTACAAGCACCAAATCCCCAACCATAAACTCTTGTTTTGCATTTTTCTGTACAGTCTCCTTCTTCATCTTTTCTTTGTGGGATATGGCAGATACCGATTGGAGCTCACCACTCTGCCTTATGGTCCTACAAATGTTGAAGGTCGCTTCTTCATTATTCAACTGAAATATCATCTGTCCCTTCTCCATATCAACTAATGCTCTACCTATAGCAAGGAATGGCCTCCCAAGAATAATAGGCAATTCAAAATCGACCTCACAATCAAGAATAACAAAATCAGCCGGAAAAATGAATGACTCCACTTTTACTAGCACATCATGGAGTATCCCTATAGGCCGTTTCACCGTCCGATCCGCCATCAGTACCCCGCATCGCAGTGGGTTTTGGATCCCCCAAACCCAATTTCTTGTAGATTGAGAGGGGTATGATATTTATGCTTACCCCCAAATCACATAATGTTTTCGCAAAATGTAATGACCCTACTGTACAAGGAATAGTGAATGCACCAGGATCTTGTTTCTTTCGTACAAGGGATCTTGTAGCAATAGCACTACAATGACGCAGTCTATCATCATCCTCGAAAGTTACCGATCTTTTCTTGGTGACCAGATCTTTCATAAATTTGGCATAACCGGGCATTTGTTCTAGAGCTTCTAGCAAAGGGTCATTGATAGAAAGCTGCTTCAACATTGTAATAAAACGCAAGTATTTACCATCCTCCGTCTTTTTCACTAATCTCTGAGGGAAGGGTGGTGGTGGCCTAGGCATGGGAATTACCTTGATATGTACTTCTGAATCTTTTCCATTACTTTTCTCTGCTTCACCACTACCCTTTACCACATTATCATTATCCTTTCTCACATTTTCCTCAGTAGATGTCATAGGTGGCTCAATGGATTGCCTACCACCCTGAGTAGTGATTGCCATACAGTTTGCATCATTCTTTTGATTTCGGAAAGTATTAATAGGAAGAGTGCCCGGTTGCCGTGTGTTCACTGTCGCAGATAATTGGGCCACTTGCAATTCAATCTGTTTAATCGAAATTCCATGTGTATCAATTTTTTGCCGAATACTAGGTAAGTCACACCTCAACTCTTTAATGTGTACATCACTAGTGTCGAACCTCCTCATCATTTTGTGGAACATATCCTCAACTCGCACCATACTATCTCCACCATCCCTAGGAGTAACTTCATGATTTTGAGGAGGGACATAGAGCCCATTCCTATCGTTTCTATTAGCATAGTTACCCCTGTTAAAGTTGTTGTCGCGGTTGTAGTTTCCATCTCGCACATAATGACCCTCACGGTTGTAGTTACCATAGTTCCGAACTTGGTTCCCTTAACCTTGGAGTCAATTATCCTGATTTGAGCCTTGGGCGCTTGGTCGGAAACCCCCCGTCTACTCATTTATTGCATAAGTGTCCTCCGCATAATAGCACTCATCATAAGGAGGTGGTGGCTTAGCCAAGCAGTTGAGTGCATTTATCTTTTTTGCACCCCCTGTGACATGTTTTAGTACCAACCCAAGCTCAGTTCTTATCTGAGCCATTTCTTCACGAATCTCATCTGTGGCTGGGTTGTGAGTGGACTGCACTGCGAAGGTGTTTCTCCATGTATCAGACTTCCTAGTACTCCAAGCTTTGTTTTTTTAGGAGATTTTCTCTAATTTTTTAGCGATCTCAGCATAAGGGCATTCTCCATAAGATCCACATGCTATAGTGTTCAACACCGGTTTGTTGTTATCATCTTGTCCGTGATAGAAGTATTCCTTCACTTACTCATAATCTATACGGTGATTTGGAAAACTTCTCAAGAATGAGGTGAATCTCTCCCAAGAACTACTAACTAACTCTCCTGGTAGTGCCACAAAGTTGTTCACTTTGTCTTTGTGGTTTAGTTTCTTGAAGATTGAGTTATATGGGAGATTAGTGAACCATATAGCAGCCTCTCCCGTCTATGAGAGAGGAAACACTCTGAGACCTATTACATCTAGATCCAAATCCAGCCTCCCCACACAACTTTTACACACTGCCCTTACCTTAGCTATATGGGCATGTGGATACTCACAAGGTCGCCCTGAAAACAAACCTCTGGCAGTGAGAATTTGCATCAGGCTACTAGTTAACACAAAAAAGTGGCCTGTGGGTAGAGGGGGCAAGACAAGTGGCCTATCCGAGTCTGCTATGTTATCATACCCTCTGTAGTATGCTTGGGGCCGTGGAACGGGATTTTTTCCCCTCTGTTGATATTCACACGGAGCATCGGGTAACATCTGACCATAAACATCAACCGGAGCTGGAATGTTCTGGTTTGGATCCTCATCATTTATTCCTAAGTTTCGATCCATATTGTGCAGTGTAGGCTCTAACTTGTGATCGTAGGGAAACAAGGGTTCTCTTCTTCTCTGTGTATTTGTCTTACAAGGAGGATAGTTCTGAAAAGAAATCAAAAACAATAAAACATAGTAAAATCAAGAAAATATCAGCTAAACTATAGTAATAAGTTCAAGTTAATCTAAAAGCTATAATCCCCGGCAGCGGCGCCAAAATTTGATACGCTCAAACTTACTTCTCAAATAAGAAGTAAAGTGGTCGTGTCAAGTAAATAACCCAACTAGTGAGGTTGGGATCGTTCCCACGAGGAAAATAGTCTAGACTTAACGTTAACCTATTTTTACTGTTGTTTGGTCAATGACTTCCTTGGAAAGAAAAAACAATAAAGGGGGGTTTCTATTTCTACATGAGTGAAAATAAAAAACGAACTTGAAAGAGACACTTAACAGCTTTGAATGTTGGGTTTTAATCAATTAATCAAAGTAACTAGGATTTACGTGTTCCCCACAGGTTCATAACTTGATAATTCTAACTATACAATTTCTTTCCTAGTATCTTGCATGCAAAGTGATAAGTTATGTATTTCTAAATCCTTGGTCCGGCATTTAGAAAATCTCACTCTGCACCTTGGTCCGGCTACGTGTGTTTCTATCCTAACCCTTATCCTTACCTCATATTAAGAATCGTATTCGATATTTTACTATGTATTACCTCGTACCAATCAATACTAGCCTATTAGATAGTATACATTAAATCTATGTTAATAATTCTTTTCCTATTATCTACCTCCTTGGTCCGTCAAGTAGCATTAAGGCGAGTTCTAATGTTGGCCATCTGTTAAAAAGACTTTTAAGCGAAAGAATTATTAATACATGCAAGACACTAATCTAGAATTGTTATTTTAGTTAGGGTTCCCACAACCCTAGTTGTGGAAATTAGTTACTGATAGCCATAAACACAATATTCAAATATAATAAATACGAATTCATGTACTTTCTTCAATGACAAAGAATAAAATCCAAAGTTTGCTTGATTAATTTCCAAAAATCACTTGCAAGAATCTCAAAATCTAACATTAATACACAAAGTCTAATAATACGGAGTCTAACTATGTGGTCTCTAACAAGACAGAGTCTAACCTCAAAAACGAGGTTTTTCGAACTATTTATAAAAAACAAAAACCTAATTAAACAAGGATTCTAATTGCTGGAAATCTTCCAAAACGCGGCTGGGTCGATGGACCTCGCGACGGACCGTCGTGGACTCTGTCGTCCCATACTTGTGCAATTTCTTCTGCTGCTCTCTTCATTCTCCTCGACGGCAGGTATGACGGACCGTCATAGGCACAACGGTCCGTCAAGGGTCTTCATTCTAAAACACTTCAACTCTTGGAATCAGGGAACTGGGATCACTTCTCTAAACTTCACGACGAACCTGCAAGACGGGCCGTCACAAGCTTCGTAATCACACACTTGGTTAGACTTCCCCATCTTCCTTCAGCAGCTGCACTACGCTGCACCTACGGACCGTCACAAGCACAATGGACCGTCATAAGCTCTGTAGGTGGTCTCTTCTATAGTTCTTTGCTCAAAATCTACGCATTTTGCTTTTGACAGATTTCCTTCAAAACAAAGAGAAACTTATATAAAAATTAGCACAAAAAGGCTTTTGGACACACTAAACTTAAGGAAAACTTATTAATAATACCGTGAAACCACGGAATATCAGAACCCCAAGAAGATATTTTGGAAATACATCTGGAAATTCACATACTACTTGAACTGATTCAAAAGATGGGTTTTCAAGGATAGAATCCTTAACCCAAAATAGATGACAGAGATAACTCTTAGATATCATCTTTCTGGACTTAAGTTAAGAAGTAAATCGACCCATAGGCGCTAGGCTACTACCCTTCAATTCTAAAATTGGTTCATCTGGAAACTGTAAACGAACAATCCTAGTTCTACAATCGACTGAGGCAGAACATGAGTGTAATCAATCCATGCCTATAATGACATCGAATTCTACCATTTCTAACTCTTCTAGATCTCCTGAGGTGACTTTCTGAGAGACTATGACAGGGCAATCTGTATACCCGTCTATCTATAACTGGGTCACCGATTGGAGTAGAGACTTACGAGGGTTCTGAGACAGTTTCTAGAGTGACACTTAATTGGACTACTATATAAGGAGTGACAAACGACAAAGTCATCTCTATTGTCTTTCAACTTCGTAAATTCAACCACATGTGAGTCATATCGTTAAGCTGGTAGAATGCCAATTTCACCTTTCACTACCAGTTACTTGCATCACACACAATATTTTCTTGCCCTCATCATTGAAATTCATGGGTCTTTACCAACTTGTGACCCTGATAACTTAGGCGGATTCATTATAACAAAATGACTAACTCTAGCTGCCACTAATGGATCATTTCTATTAGTAGGAACTCGATTATGCTAATTGTTCAAGGTTGTCATACTTTTAGACAAAAGCTGAACTGGTGTTCTGAAACTCTACATTACAACTTCCTTATCTTTTACTAGATGAACTGCGTTAGCATTGGGTGCATTAGAAGTACATGCCTATGATCTAAGAGAAGGCATGATCTGAAACGTAGAACGTCAAGCTAGGGTGGAACAAGATCATACCTCATGCACGATAAGAGTATTATCTCTTGTATGAAACCTATCCTTTTGTTTCATTCATACAGTATATGAGTATTTCCCATCATTTCAAACTTTCATATGATTTAACTTCTACACAGTTTTAATTGTTTTCATTTATCTTTAGTATGCTCATAGTTATGCAAACATGGTTAGTTTCCTTACACTCCATAACATATGTCCCGTGTCCGTGTCTAGGGTTTAGCGTTAGGGTATGAAAAACATGGTATCAAATCCATAGGCTTAAGAGTCCTAGGATATCTGAAAAGCTGCATTGAGTAGAGTTTTTTTCTTGGGTGGGAAGTGCACACCAATTAGTGAGAAGGAGGCTTTAAAATGTGTAAGTAAAACTTCAATTTTATGTTACTCTTATCGTACGCAAGGTATGATCTAATTCCTCATGTTTATCCTTCATTATGTGTTTTCAGATCATGTCTTCCCATAGAGCTTACACAAGGAATATGAACGCGACTCCTCAAGGTTCCAGATCAGGATATTTCAAATGCTGAATTTTCAAAAGGTTATTCAGATGTTGACTCAGAGTGTGACCAACAAGAACAACTTACAGTCCCTAAATCTGGCAAATGTTAATGTTTGATTAACTACATCTAGATTTTTGGATATTGTTCGAATGAATTTGCCTGAGTTATTAGAATCATTGATTGGTGAGGATCCTAAAACATGTGAATCCTTTTAGGACAGGTTCTTCCTAAGAGAGTTAAGGGATGAAAAATCTCCGGAGATTGTGAATATAAGGTAGGTTTCCATGACAGTCCAAAAGTATGACCTCAAATTCACCCAAATCCCCAAGTATGCTCTTCACATGGTTGCTGATTACATGGACCAAATGTACAAATTCATACATGGGGTATCCGATCTAGTGAAAACATATCATAGGAGTTCTATGTTCCTTGGAGACATGAACATCTTTAGAATCATGACTTATGCCCAACAGGTTGAGGGTGATAAACTTAGGGAATAATCGAAGGAGAATAAGAAGGCTAGGATATTCATTACATTCTTTCGTACTAAAGTCCCTTATTGGGGACGTTGCATTCCATGTTGTAGGTACAAGTACTCAACTAGTAGATCTCCCCAATAGAAGTATATTATACTCAAAGTTGTTGATGAGATCCAGGTTGATTCAGGGATTTACCAAGTCTTTACTATGCATATTTCCATATTGGTACGTCATGGATTGCAGTAGAGATTTTGTAGACATTATAAAGTTATCATTTGTATTCATAATTTCACTTGTCACATGTATTTGTTCATCTAGTCGACATGTGTTGTATATTAAGCTTCTCAACAGTAAATCTATCTACATCGTAGTTTACTTTATCACCATAGGTAATTTGTAAAGCACGTGTTCATAATGTACTTCTATGTATCATCTACGGTTTGGGTGTGACAAAAATGGATAGAAATCGGGTGGTAAAAATCGCTTGCAGGGTCAACAGATGTTTTCAACTCCTTAACCTTCGTAAATTAATGTTCCATCCTCCAAGTTCTGAATTGATCATAGCAGTAGAGCATCAGTCTCTATGTCTAAAGGAGTATTTCAGGAATTGGAACCTACCCAACTTGTCCAATGTGTGGTGTAACATTCTAAAAATTGTACTCGTCCAGTGAAGATCCTATTAAGCTTTAGGAATAGGTATTGGGTATACATAGGCATCCCAATGCCCAATATGGAGTAATATTGGGCATATTAAAAAATATTGTCTTAAGGGTGTTAGCCAATTTTAATAAATCGAAGCTTGTCAAAGAAATGTACCTGTAATGAAAACCCTAAGCTAAAAATAAACATATTAATTCTCAACCAAACACATGATGTACTAGGTGTTGGCACCCGATTTCGACCCTCCTCGGTATAAATTAGTTCTCGAGCTTCTTAAATTTCCAAACAATTTAAAATAATTAGTTTATAAATTTTGAGAAAAAATAATAATAATATATGAATTTTGCGTTATTTTTGATACTTTTGACATTTTCTTATAATTTTTAGATAGCATATATACTTTACATGATTATGTATATAATTGATATATTTTACGATTATTTCTCAAACATTTTAATTTTTAGTAAGTATTCTATTAAACTATTTTAGTTTAAATAATGGTCATATTTTGAATCACTATTTTACAATTGAAATAATAATATTACTAAAATAGAGAAGCTCGTTGATTAATTAATACTAATTCGTTTATTTAAGGTTTAGCAAAATTTATTATCTTAAATCAATTTGGCCATTTATTAAATTAACTCATTCTTAATTTTCCAACTTAACTCAGTTTTGGGCCATTTGTAGGCCAAATTCCAGCCCATTTTTTTTACGTTTAATCCATTCCCACCAACTCTTTAAACGCCAGATTTGGGCCTCTTTTTTTTTCTAACTGACCCAATTCAATTTCCAACCCAATATTTCCAGCCCACTTCAGCCCTAGAATCGACCCAACCTTTTTCTACTAACCGACCCAACAAGAATTTAATTCCCAGCCCAATTTAACTTAAAGGCCAAAACCCGATTCTCCTTCAAACCCGACCCACCAGTCACTCCTTCTTCCTCTTCACACATTCCACCTTCAACAGCCACGCGCAGAAAATGCCCTCCCCTCTGTTACTGTCTTCTTCCTCGCGTAGCTCCAACGTGCAGCGCGCCCCCTTCCCCTTTTCCTTTCTGTCGTACGCATGGTATGCCTAAGTGTCAAAATCCCCCTTCCTTGTCATCCTTCCCCTCAAATTGGACGTCCCAGATCTTTCTTTCCGTTTAGAAAATTGTACAAATTCGTACTATTCCGTTTCAACATTATCTCATTAGGGTTTTCAATTTCAAAATGGGACATGAAATCGCGATTTTACCCCAGCTCTTTTTGTGATTTCGCCCCGATCTTCATCCATCAAAATGGCTATTTATATGGCCATCTATTCACTGTTGGAGGAAGGTTTTTTTGGCTAAAATTCCGTTGTTACATAAACATAGAAATAGTCGAGAAAAAATAGAGGAAAGTTAAGGAAATTTTCGAGGAAATTTTCCTTTTTCTGTTCTAATTCCTTCAATGTCTTTGGAGTTTGTTGAAGTTATCAGGCCTCCATTGTGGTCGTGGAAGGTCATCTCCTTTACCAGCAAAGTCCCAATCGCTGCTCGGAGAAAAGTAACGCTTCCTTTTACTTACGTTTTGCTTCAGTATAGAACACGATGTGATGAGTGTTGTTGGTTCCTCTGGTTTGGTTACTGCTTCGTTTACTCGTTTCGACTTCTATACTCTTCTTCGAATGATTGTTTGGTGTTATTGATTCGTTGTTGATTATGATGGATATACTTCAATCATGTTTAAGATCCATTTGAAACTGCTTGTAGGCATATTTTACTTTGATCGTATTGTGTTTCTAGTTTAGCGTAGATATGTGCACCGTTGTGATTTTCTCCTACGAGTTAACATGTCTCAATGGTTGTGCCTTGTATTCATTATCATATGAACTCGAGTTCTTGAGAAGCAAATATATCAGTTTTTTTGTTCTCTTTTATGTTTTCGCTTTCTGTTTCCTTTGCTCCTTCACAAAAGTTCTCTTGCAATTCCTTAATGAATTGTCCCTTTTGGAATCGTTTGATTTCATTGCTTTAGAATCCTCTCATCAATGTTGGTTCTATGTGCATTCTAAGCATTAATTTTGATTGATGTATTGATGAAAGTCGCTTTAGTATTATATATTGGTCGTTATGTGCATTGGTTCGAGTTCATATCTTTGAAGTTAACTGGTACGCTGCTCGGCATTGTTTGTTGTTCGACATTCAGTTCTCCTGCTTGGTTCTCAATAATAAATCTCTTACTTTGTTGATATTGTTATTGAAACTTATAAAAATGATTAGGAAGTTTTGTAATTTGTTTCAACAAGTCCTCAAGGCACTGTTATTATTGCTTTTCTTTTCTTAAGCTTAGGACTATATATTTGTTTCATTTTGATAGCTTTTCTTCTTTTGAATTCTACTGCTTAAAGTAAATCACGACCTTCCTTGTTTAGAGCATGTTTTAGTTGCTAATAATTTATCTGTTGTTGCTACCTTTTGCACAATGTAATCACTGCTTTAAATCTTGGTTCCTTTGTGACCATTGCTATTTTGAGTTCTCTGTAATGCATGGAGTATGCTTGATCAATAAAGTATGGTGTTTATTTTGCATATTTACTAAGGAGTAGTGGTGCATTTCCAAGCATATGACAGATGCATTAGTATGTGTATATGCACTGCATGTCACTGTCATTGCTTTACTTGTTGTGAGATCTCATTTTTTAGTTTCATTTGGAATGGTTTTTGAAGTCATTTGTTCCCCTCTAACTCGATCTCCTAGTAGTTCATTTTATCTCAGTCTTGTTCAAGACGCATGCTATTAGTGTATCGTTCAAGGTGCTAATTCGCTTTGGGTTTTTTCACTGCATGTGAAAACTATTCTTGAGTCCTTATGGACTTCACTCCAATACCCTGCACTTCATCATTGAGCCATAAAGGCTCAAAACATCCTCCTCGGGTCGTAGATTCCATTCAAATTGGTGTAAAGGTCGAAATATGGCAATATGTGTTGCTAGAAATTACAGTTTGCAGATGTTGAGAAGCTGTATACCAGCAATATACACAGTTTATACCATGATATACAAGTAAAAAATGCACAGGGAATCCAAATTCAAAATCTAGATTGATAGCTGTGAAAATATGTTGCTTCAACATATATTTCAACTATCTGATGTTGAAAATCAGGCAGATATACAACCACTATACATTGATATACAGACGTGTTATACCACAAATAGGAGGAAAAAAATACGAATTGCAGGTTAACGTAGAGGGACGCTGAATTCAGTAAAATACTGGAATATTGAATGAATACGTGCATAGGGTACATCCCGTATACATTGGTATACACTATTTGGGCAGCGATACACAATAATAAAATGGTTTAAAAAATTGTACAGGTACAAACACGCCAAAATAATATGGAAAATACAGGAGGAATCGCGAGTATTCGTATCCAAACAAAATATATAGTATTCAAAAGTATAAACGGATTGGATATATACAGTATACATCATTTGTATACTTTAATTTCTTTTTCAGGAAAATGGGCCAGGGCCCTTTCAGCAAAGTTTTGATAGGCCCAAAATGCCACAAATATTTTTTGCAATATTTAAATTGTTGAAAGGGCCCAAACCTAATTAGCAAAGGACAGGTAGGCCAAAACCCATTTCAATGAGTTTGGGTATTAAGCCCAAGTTCAATTTTTCTTTTCCTTCCCTCATTACCTATTGTTTATTTCAATTAACCAATATTTGGTAGAATTTTAGAAGTATCCTAAACGGCAGCCATTTTTTTTACTATTATAAATTTTACTATTATTTTTACTGACTTAGTTTGTTCTATTGATTTTCGTCAAAATTTAGGTTTATTCCCGTTAGAAATTTGCACTAAATATTTCCCTTTAGAAAAAATAAAAAGATTAAAAAATGAAATAAATAAATATTAAAACGAATTTTCTCTTTACTTAGTTAAAATTATTATTATTTAACAGTCATTTAGTCAAATCGCCGGTCATCCGCAAGTAAACGGGCATCACGAGGGCCTAACACCTTCTCGGGATGTACATTTGAATTTCGAACCTTTTCAATCGATTTTTATCTGTTTTTAAATCTTTTGAAGTTTTTAAAATTTTTCTTGATTTTATCAAAAATCAAGTGGCGACTCCATAAATTTGGAAAGTCAATTTTTCTTAAATAATAACATTAATTGATTTTCCGAAACATAGTCATTTTTCACTATTTTATCAAATAATATATTTTAAAACATAAAAACACTAGGAATCCATGTGTCAATCCTAGGTACCATGCCACATGATCATTTAAAATGATCATGTAGATGAAGAATTGTTCAAGGACATAGTGAGGATCCTTGGGACAATAAGTAAACATTCTAAATGAACCGTCAAGAATAGTTAGCCAGGAAAGTACAAGCAACACAAGTGCAAGCACATGTGAAACCGTCCAGGGGGGGACCATAGGACCTCCCTAACTGAATTTGGTTATGGTAGTTAAGGGCAGGCGTGCGAACGGGTCCATCCATGTGGGGCCCAACTCCCTAACCAACTCTAGACTCTAAATAACTGACCTGAGTGACTAACTAACCTACGACCTACAAAAAATAACTAAGTGACCTGACAACCTAAGACCTAGTCGGGAGACACCAAACCGTGTAACTAATTAAGAGACAACCTAGTATTTAACCTAGGATGGACCAAAAGGGTTAGTTATGGTCTTAATGACTTAGGGATACTTTAGGAATTACCGTAGGTCCTTAAATAATTAAATTAATAACTTAATTAATTAATTAAAAATCATTAGTTAGCCGAAACATTTAGGAAATTTTCTGATTTTACGAAGTCAAATGCTCTCCTATTTTTAGTCAACTTAGGAGGGGTGTTTTAGTAATTAACTAATTAATTTATTTAATTAAGTCGATTAGCCTAAGTTGAATTAGTAAATATCATTTCTTAAGACTTAGAATCATCTTCAAACACTAGAAAAATCACTATTCAAAACAATACGAAATCATGAGAAAACAATAAGAAAAACGTAGAAAAATAGAAAATTTCTCTTAGGTGATTTCAAGGTATTCTTCAAGGTTTTCGTGAAAGGTGATCTTAGTAAATCGAATTCTACATAAGGTATTGGTTTTCTCTCTTGGTTTACTTTCCCGAAGAGTCTTTTCAAACACTTTATGAATTCAAGAATATCAAAACTAGGTTGTTCCCAATGACATTGTTCAATGTCCACCTCCGTAGTTATCCATGTTTTCAATTTTAATAGTATGTAGATTTAATATCGAACATGTTGTTTTTATTTGGTTCTAATGAGGCCTATAGATTTGATATGTTTGATTAAGGTATTAATTACATGAGTTAAATAAGGTTGTAATGTGTAGTTGTGTTCGAAAAGATGAAGTAGGTATGAATTGTTCATGAAGTTTAGCTCATTGTTAAAAATCAACTGGCTTAGAATGTTGAAATCACTATAGTATATTCTTTAAGTTAATTAAATTGGATAATGATATTCTCAATACCATTGTCTAGTAAAAATTTTGCTTATGCCAATAAATTTTCTAACAATATCCTGGATTACCATAATATGTGAAGGATTAGTGTGTGCCAATAAATTGTCTTACAAATGTATTTCCAAAATAGAATACAAAATGGGCTAATGACTAAGTTATACAAAATTAAGCATTACCAATGAAACACAATGAATTCATAACCAAGGGTTTGTTAATCATTGGGACAAGTCCCAACATACCCTTTCCAAACGAACTATGAATATAAGTAAGTACATTCAACAAAGTTCATAATATTCATAAAGACAAGTATAAACATACCAAAATTTCATTGAACAAGTCACATAATTAAAAGTTTAAGAATTATGAAAGTGACAAGAATGAGGTGTTAAAATATGTGAGAAAAGTCTCTCTCACACCTAGACAATTATGCTAAAGATACTCATAAAAAGGGGTGTTAATAATCCTGAGACAGGTCTTATTGACACCAATATGATAATGCAAGGTTCAAATCAAATTTAATCAAGTAAAGAAAGGGATGAACAGTTATCCAAAGAGTTAAGTAAACCCCATAACTAGAAGCAAGCTTCCATAATGTTTGAGAAAACTCTAAAAGTTATAAAGAAAAAAAGTTCAACAAAGCACCGATAGACTAGCAATGAGCTCGTGCCAGCACATGTAAGCCTCATGAGATGAGTCTACCACAAAGGTGGATAAGTATTCTCTGTATGTCTCTAATTCTTCAAACTATGATGCACGCATAGGAACCAGCTAGTGGATTCCACCTAAGAGATATAGGTATGATGCGGTTTCACTTTGGCCGGTAAAACAACCCCATTTCGGTGTCGGGTAGACACTGGATTTCATGCTTAGATCACATGATCTATGTAGTTTAAATTCTCAAACAAAATACTCGGTTCACTTTAGCCGTCATCCATCTGTTTTCGGTGTGGGGAAAACACTGGACTTGATTTCACTTAAGCTGGTGAACTACCCCTTTTTGGTGTGGGGCAAACACTGAATTTCATTTTTATCTCACTTGATTCTAAGGTCTTATGTTCATATAGAAAATGAGTTGTGTGCTTTGAATGCATTAAAATATGTCACATTTATACAATTATTCACAAATAACAAATTAAGAATGTCTAGTGACTTTACTTTCCAGATATGGCATGTTGTTATAGGAAGAGATTTCCATGATCATTCATAGTCCTTATTTGTATATGTGAATATACCCATACTTAGTACAAGTGTTTACTAAACCTATATTATTACTATTTTATAGGCGCAAGTCAGATAGAAGATTGAAGGCTTATTGAAGCGATTTAGATCATCAATCTCAAGACTTTGGTAGGTCCTCTTGAGTTTGAGGATGCTACACCTATCATTCTATCTTAGTACTTTAGACATACCTAGTGGATGTTTTCCCTACCGTTTTATTTCAGACTTTTAGTCAAAGATTTGTATTAAGGTTTTTTGGGAAACTATTAAGATATATTGATTTCTTCATTGAATGGCTTAATCGATTGCAGATGGTTATTTAGTTTGAGATTATTAAAATATCACTCTATATAATAATTATATGAAGTCTACGTATACTTCATTATGTTCTAAAGTTTTAAATTTTCCACAAATTTAACTATATGATTGTAATGAAAGCTATGAAAAGGCTTGTTTGCGACCTTTGAGAGGTTAATGATGCTGGTTGCATTCGTATTCCTGAATCCGGGTGTGACAAACTTCTTATCAGAGCATGAGGTGAAATTACCTAGGAACTAAAGCTCAAAACAATCATGTTACGTAGTTTCTAACTTATGGTTGTGAAGCGCGCCACAATTATGACTTAGAGACTAAGTGATGATAAGAAACCTCTCTTCTTCTACTCTTTATCGTGCTGTATAGAGTTTTAATATTTTGTGTCATTTTTGTGTCTAACTTCTTTCTTGTGTATACGTGCAGAAAATAAACACAAGGAGAAACATAGGACAAAGAGTCGAAGAAGCAGCTGCTGGAAGCGACCAAGCTCATCCTCAAGCCCCATCTGCTCAAGTGCAAGTGCCTATCAACCCAGCTGCGTTGATGAATGGAGAAGTAAGAAAAGCACTAGTTCAGATGGACCAAGCCATTAATACTCAGATATAGGCTATCACAACCCAGGCCACTAGAAGGGTGCTCCTAGGGAGAACCCACGTGCTAGCTCCATGGCTAGGATACTGATGGATTTCACCAGAATGAATCCTCTTGTATACTTCAGGTCCAAGACTAAAGAGGATCCTCAAGAGTTTGTGGATGAAGTTAACAAGATTCTCTGTTCCATGTGGGTGAATGAAAATGAGAAGGGTGAGTTGGCTGCATATCAACTCAAAGATGAGGCACAAGTATAGTACAAAATGTGGGCAGATGGACGAGCACCTAGAGAAGTTTCCATCACTTGGGACATTCTCGAGACTACATTCTCGAGAGTTCTTTCCCAGAGAACAGAGGGAGGCTAAATTTTAAGATTTCATCAACCTACGACAGGGAAGTATGTCAATCAAGGAGTCTTCCTTGAAATTTATTAAGCTCTCAAAATATGCTTCTTTTCTTGTGTCCAATAGCAGGGATGAGATTAACAGGTTTGGGACTGGTGTATTAGAGGATTTGAAGGAGGAATATCGGTAGCCATGTTGCATGATAACATGGAACTGGTAGGTTTATCGTACATGCACAATAGGTTGAGGAGAGTCATTGGGAAATAGAAACCGAGAGAGAAAGAAATATAGGTCCTCTGATCAGTCCAGTTTGAGCAATAATAATAATTCACTTGGAGTTTGAGATACGACCAAATTAAAGAAGGGGCACAAGCACTCATGTAATCCCACTCTTTCTAATAACACTAATGTTAAGGGGCACAAGTCTGATTCGAAGAAGGGAATTGATACAAATGCCTAGAGTGATAGAGATTCGTGTGGTAAATGTGGCAATTTGAATATATGTCAGTGCTTGGTAGGTACTAATGCCTGCTATGGGTGCGGCAAGAGTGGCCATATAATCAGGTATTGCCCACATGTGAAGAATCAGGCCAAGGCAGATACTAAGCCTTGGCCTAATCCTACTGTTGCAGTTGATCCTCCCAAGAGGAACAGGTTCTATGATTTGAAAGGTAGAGAGGAGCAGGAAAAGTCAGCTGATGTGGTCACTGGTAACTTGCTTATATTTTCCCTTCCTTGTTATGCATTGTTAGATCAAGGATCCACCTTGTGTTTTGTTACTTCTTTAGTAACTAGTAAATTTGACTTGTTTCGTGAGATCTTGCATTACCCTTTTCTAGCAAGTACTCCTATAGGAGACATTGTTAGAGTTGAAAGGGTATATAGAGATTTGCCCGAAAACTGTTCTTGATAGAGTTACCTATGCTGACCTAATAGAATTATCCATGCTTGACTTTGATATAATATTTGGTATGGATTGGCTCCATAGGTTTTATGATACCATAGGCTTTCCACACATGGTAGTAAGTTTTCAGTTTCCTAATAAGTTAGAGCTGGAATGGAAGGGCGTAGTTCAAATCTAACAGGCCAAATAGGTCCCCATCTTAAAGCAAATAAGATATTATGTAAGGGGTATTTATAGCACTTAGTAAGAGTCGATGACTTAGAACATAAAGTTCCTTTCATAGACTCTGTGTCCATAGTGAATGAGTTTCAAGATGTATCATGATCTCAATTAGATCTATTGGTGGGAAGGTATGAAGCGAGATATTTCTATGGTTCGGAGGAGTGCCCAAATTGCCAACATGTTAAGGCCGAACACCTTAAGCCTTTAGGTCTTACTAAGTAGTTTGAGATCCCGTTACCCTCACTTGTTTAGTTTTTCTTGTAGATATACTCTTCCTAAGTCTGATTTTGTTTATGAAACTCTAAATTTAGTGCATTAGTTGGTTTGGTGTTTTAAGTCTAAAATGTATGTTTTATACTTGCAATATATGAGTTAATATGAATTAATTCCTACATTCATTATTCTGTTATTGTATAGCATTGACATGATTTTTGTGTTGCATGAGTTGTGATGTGCATTGTGTTAAAGTAAGATTGAGAAGGAAGTTCCTCAATCTCAAATATGAAGCATCGGATAAGTTTTTAGTGTTGTGTATCATCGAGAGTAAGTTGTGAATCACATATTCACAAAGAGTAAAGTTTCAAGTATGTTATTATGTTTCATAATTACCCTCTTTGATTTAAAACGATGTGCAGTGTCATTCGGAGACGAATGTTCCTAATGGGGGGGGGGATAATGTAACATTCCAAAAAATGTACTCGTCTAGTGAAGAGCCTATTAAGTTTTAAAAATAGGTATTGGGGGTACATCGTCATCCGAATGCCCATTATTGAGTAATATTAGGCATATTATAAAATATTGGCTTAAGGGTGTTAGCCAATTTCTATATATACCCAAGGGTGTATACTTAAAATCCAAGCTTGTCTAAGAAATGCACGTGTAATAAAAATCCTAAGCTAAAAATACACATATTAATTCTCAACCTAGCACATGAGGTACTAGGCATCCAAGTGTCAAGCCTAGGTACCATGGCACATGATCATTTAAAATGATCATGAAGATTAGGCAGTGGCCAAGGACATAGTGAGGATCCTTAGGAAAATAAGTAAACATTCAAAATGAACCATCAAGAAAAGTTAGTTAGGAAAGTACAAACAACACATGTGCAAGCACATGTGAAATTGGCTAGGGTGGTACGCAACCACCCTAACCGAATTCGGTTAGGGTAGTTTGGGGCAGGCGTGAGCAGGAGTCCATCCATGAGGGGCCAAACTCCCTAAAAAACTCTAGAATCTAACTAACTGACCTAACTAACTAACTAACCTAGTACCAACCCAAAATTACAAACTAAGTGACCGACAACCTATGACCTAGTCGAGTGACACAAAACCATGTAACTAACTAAGAGATAACCTAGTATCTAACCTAGGATGGTCCAAAAGGGTTAGTTATGATCCTAATGACTTAGGGATACTTTAGTAATTACCCTAGGTCCCATAATTAATTAAATTAGTAATTTATTTAATTAATAAAAATTTATTATGTGGGCCGAAACACTTAAGAAAATTTCAAATTTGACTAAGTCAAAGGCTCTCCTATTTTTAGTCAACTTAGGAGGGGCGTTTTAGTAAATAACTAATTAATATATTTAATTAACTTAATTAGACTAAGTTGAATTAGTCAATATAAGTTTCTAAGACTTAAAATCACATTCAATCACTACAAAACTCATGACTAAAAACTGTACGCAATCATGAGAAAAACAGTGAGAAAAACAAAGAAAAAGAGAAAAGTTCTTTTAGGAGATTTTGAGGTATTCTTCAAGGTTTTCGTGCAAAGTGATCTTAGTAGATTCAATTCTAAATATTGTATAGGTTTTCTCTCTTGGTTTCCATTCCCCAAGAGGTTTTTCAAATGCTTTATGAATTCAAGACTATCGAACTAAGGTTGTTCCCAATGACATTATTGAATGTCCACCTCCCTAGTTATCCTTGTTTTCGATTCTTATAATATGTCGATGTAATATCTAATACGTTGTTGGTATTTTGTGTTAATTGATCATTATGTGTAGGGTTATTTCTCTGTTAATCTCCAATGAGGCCTATAGATTTTATTCATTTGATTAGTGAATTAGTTACATAAGTTAAAGAAGGTTGTAATGTCTAATTGTGTTCGAAAAGATGAAGTTGTTATTAATCGTTCATGAAGTTTAGTTCATTGTTAAAATCCGTCTGTCTTAGAATGTTGAATTCACTATAGTATATTCATGAAATTAATTGAATTGGCTGTTGATATTGTCATTACCATTGTCTAGTGAAAATTTGGATTATGCCAATAAATTGGCTTACAATATCCTAGATTACCATAATATGTGAAGAATCAGTCTGTGCCGATAAATTTGCTTTCACATGTATTTCAAAAATATAATACAAAATGGTCTAATTACTAAGTTATACAAAATTAAGCATGACTAATGAATGTCAATAAATTCATAACCAAGGGAATGACAATCATTGGGATAAGTCCCAACATACCCTTTTCCAAATGAACTATGTATATAAGTACATTGAACAAAGTTCATATGGTTTATAAATTGTGGTATAAAGCTATCAAATGTCATTAAACAAGAAAAGGTGAGTAATGACATAATTAAAAGTTTATGAATTATGAAAGTGATCAGAATTAGGTGTTAAAAGAACTGAGACAAGTCTATGTCACACCTAGACAATTATGCTAAAGATACTAACAAAAAAGGTTTTAATAATCGTGAGACAAGTCTCATTAACACCAAGATGATAATGTAAGGTTAAATTCACATTTCATCAAGTAAAGAAAGGGATGACCAGTTATTGAAAGAGTTAAATAAACCTCATAACTAGAAGCAAGATTCCATAATGTTAAAGTCAACCCTAAAAGTTGTAAAGAAAAAGAAGTTGAGCAATGAACCGATATACTAGCAATAAGCTTATAACAACACATGTAACCCTCATGAGATGAGGCTACCTTCAAGGGGGATAAGTAGTCTCCTTATGCCTCCTAGTCTTTGAATTGTGTTACCAGCATAAGAACTAGCCAGTGGATTTTCCCTAAGAGAGCTAGCTAGGTTTGATGCGGTTTCACTTTGGCCGGTGAAACCACCCCTTTTTGGTGTGGGGTAGACACTAGATTCCATGCTTAGCTAACATGATCTGTGTCGGGTAAATGCTCAAAGCAAGTATTCAGTTCACTTGAGCCGTGAACAACCTCTTTTCGGTTTGGGGAAAACATTGGACTTGGTTTCACTTTAGCCGGTGAACCACCCCTTTTCGATATGGGGCAAACATATGATATAATATTTATCTCACATTATCTAGGTTCTCTTTGATTGGTAAACAACTCCTTTTCGGTGTGGGGCAGACATTGGATTTCATTTTAGCTCACATGATCTTAATGCTAAAGATATCTTTAAGAATGCAAGAAAGAAAGAAGAAGAATTGTAAGTTCAAGGTGAGCAAAGAAAGTAAGAGCTTAAGTATATCAAATCATCAGTGATTTATAAGAAGGAAGTTTTAACAAGTTATAGGCTTGTTTCAAATCATGATATATGCTCCAATGTCATCACGTTAAACAAATGATCAAATGATGGACATAGCCAAATGAAAATTGGCTTATAATTACTTCTTATATTATGCTAATAAAGGGATTAAAACATAATGTCAAATCAATGCCCCATAATCTCCATAAAGATTTCATGCCCAATTTAACAAGAATGGAAAGAATAACTTGTAGTAAGGGTAGCCAAATCATTTCCTTAGTCATTTGGATTACATACTCGATTCTTTGTAGGTATGGGACTACAATGAACCATTTCACTTGTAATTAAAATAGAAGATTAAAGAGATCTTTGAACGGCACAACAACAAGAAGAAAAAGACTGAAAAAAATAAACTAAGTGTTGTGGGAGTAGATTTCGAGTTTGGAGGAGCAACTTTCAAAATTTTCGTTCGAGTTATTTTAAAATTGTGTCGGTGATTCTAAGGTCTTATGTTAATATAGAAAATTGTTTTTTATCTTCGAATGCATTAAAATATGTCATATTCATACAATAATTCACAAATAAAAAATTAAGAAAGTCTAGTAACTTCACTTTCCAGATATGACATGTTGTTATAGGAAGAGTTCTCCTTGATCATGCATAGTCCTTATGTGTATATTTGCATATACCCATACTTAGTACAAGTGCGTACTAAACCTATACTCTTCTATTTTATAGGCGCAGGTCAGAGGGCAGATTGAAGACTCAACGAAGCGGTTTGGATCAGCAATCTCCAGACTTTGGTAAGTTCTTTTTAATTCGAGGATGCTATACCTATCATTCTTGATTAATACTTTCGACATAGCTAGTGGATTTTTCCCTAGCGTTTCATTTCAGACATTTATTCAAAGCTTTATATTAAGGCCGTTTGGAAAACTATTTAGATACATTGAATTCTTCATTTACTTGCTTAACCGATTGTAGATAATTATTTAGTTTGAGCTTATTAGAATATAAATCTATATTGTAATTATATGAAATCTATGAATAATTAATTATGTTTTAAAAATTTTAAATTTTCCACAAATTTAACTATATGATTGTGATGAAAGCTAAGAAGAGGCTTGTCTGCGACCTTTGAGATGTTAACAACGCCGTTTGCATTCGGAATCCTGAATCCGGGTGTGACATGTGGTAAGAAAAATCAAGGATAATGTCTTGTAGGTAAGAAGGATGACTTGGGTGTGGTCATTATGGTCACACGTTGAAAGATTGTCCTTCTAGAAAGGGCCAGGGAGGTAATAATGGAAGAGTGAAGTCCAAAATTTCAGCATCACTACCAGGTCACCCGAATAAGAAGGGTAACACATATTGTATTGGGGGTGGCCAGCACCAAAAAAGGTGTATGCTCTCTAGGATCGCCGTCATCATGAAGATTCCCCTATTGAAGATTCTCCAAGTCAATTCATTTCTTACCTTGACGCTAGAACGATGATTTCTAAGAGGTATCACTATAATCTATTTTGGGTTAAGGATTAAATCTCCAAAACCCCAACTCTTAGTTTCATTCCAGTGGTCCATCAGTTTCCAGAAAATCTCTACGGAGTTCCTCCTTAAAGGGAAAATCGACTTTGGAATTGATCTCCTATAAGATACCCAAAACATCTAAATTAATCATTATAGAATGGTTCCAATAGAGCTTAAGGAATTGAAAGAACAATTGAAATATCTTCTAGATAAGGTCTTTATGAGACCTAGTATTTCTCCATGAGGTGCACCAGTATTCTTCTCGAAGAAGAAAGATGGTTCTTTAAGAATATGCATTGATTTTAGGCAATTGTACAAAGTCAAAATCAATAATAAGTACCCCATCCCAAGAGTTAATGACTTTTTGGACCAATTCAAGGTTTCTAGTCATTTCTCAAATTTAAACATCGGATCTGGTTATTATCATCAACTTAGTGTCAGAGATAATGACATGCCACAGACACCCTTCAGAACTTGGTATGAGCCTTATGAATTCGTAGTTATGTCATTTAGACAAACTAATGCTCCTACAACTTCAATGGATTTAATGAACAATGTTCAAGAACTATTTTGACTTGTTTATTTTTGTCTTTATTGATGATATACGCATTTACTCTAGGAATGAGGAGGAACATGCGAATTATTTGATGATTATTCTTCAAACCTCAACGATTACCGGCTATTAAATAGTTTAGAAAATGTGAGTTTTGGTTACAATGAGCTACGTTCTTTGGGCATATCATGTCAAATGAAGGAATACGAGTGGACTCTCAAAAGATTGATGTGGTGAAACAGTGGCAGAGTCCTACCTCTCCTACAAATGTAAGAATTTTCTTGAGTTTGGTTGTCTATTACAGAAGGTTCATGAAAGTATTTTCATCCATTTCCTCTAATTGACTAAGTTTACATAGAAAATGTTAAGTTTAAGTCTTAAATGGTTGTGAGATATACTTTGCAAAAGTTAAAACTAGGTTGACTACAACTCCTATTTTGACTCTATTTGAGGGTTTAAATTGTTTTGTTATCTATTGTGACGCATCCAATGTTGGTCTTAGTTGTGTGTTGATACAATGATTTAATGTTATAACTTATTCTTCTAGATAACTCATGGTGTATGAGAAGATCTATCCTTCATGACCTCGAGCTTGAAGTAGTGGTGTTTGCGCTTTAGATTTGGGGACATTACTTGTATGGTATTCACATAGATGTGTTTACAGACCATAAGAGCTTTAGTATGTGTTCACCCAAAAGGAGTTGAATCTTCTCTAAAGGATATGGCTTGAGTTTCTCAAGGATTATGAGATAATTGTATATTACCATCTTGGTAAGGCCAATCTATTAGTAGATGCTATTAGTATACTATGATGGGAAGTGTAGCATATGTTGAAGAAGAAAGGAAGGCATTATGAAAGGATGTTAACTGGATTGCTTGTTTACAAGTTCGTGTTATGAGAATATCAGATGGTGGTTTAATGGTATAGATTGGGGTAGAATCTTCACTTGTGGTGGAGGTTAAGGAAAATCAAAACAGTGATCCGATATTGCTTGGAATAAACAATGCATTCCACTAGTAAAGGGTTGAAGTTTTCTCCCAAGTGGGAGATGGTATGCTTTACGATTCGGGTGGATTATGTGTTCCTACAACGGGTAAGTTGAGATAACAGAATCTTGAAGAAGCCCGTAATCCCGTTTATTCTATTCATCTAGGTGCCACCAAGATGTAGCGCAATCTTCCGGAAGTCTTTTGGTGGAATGGTTTGAAAAGGGATATATTAGATTTTGTTGCTAAGTGTCCCAATTGTCAACAAGTCAAGGTAGACCATCAGAAAGCTATAAGTATGACTCAAGAGATCGAAATTCCTAGTTGGAAATTTGAAGTGATCAAAATGGACTTCATTACAGATTTATCTCGTACTTGTAAACAACATCACTCCATTTGGGTTATTATTGATTGAATTACATAGTCTACTCGCTCCTTAGTGGGTAAGACTACATGTTTGGCATATAAATAAACCAAGCTTCACATTAATAGAGACAGTGAGGTTGCATAGGTTCGTTTGTCTATCATCTTAGATAGAGGTGCTCAATTTACCTCTCATTTCTGGAAATCATCTCACAAGGGTTTTGTTACTATGGTAATTTTAGAACAACATTTCATCTATAGATGGATGGTTATGCAGAGCGTGCCATTAATACATTAGATGATATATTGATATATTGTGTGATTAGTTTGAAGGGTAATTGAGATACTCACATTCCTCTTATAGAGTTCGCCTACAATAATAGTTACCTTTACAATATTCACATTTCCCCTTATGAGACATTGTATGTGTGTAGATATAAGTCTCTACTATATTAGTTTTAAGTAGGGGAAGCAGCCTTGATAAGGCTAGATTCAGCTCATGATGCTATGAAGAACGTGAAAGTCGTCAGAGATAGACTTAAGACAACCATAGTCGTAAGAAATCATATGTAGATGTAATGAGAAGGGAGTTAGAGTTCCAAGTTAATGATTATATCTTCGTTAAAGTGTCACCTATGAAGGGGGTGATCAGATTTTACATGAAAGATAAACTCGTCCTAGATATGTAGGCCTTACAAGATCATGAAAAAGTTTTGTAAAGTTGCTTGTGAGTTAAGGTTGCTAATAGAAATAGCAACAGTGCAAACAATTTTTCACATTTGGTTGTTGAATAAGTGTGTGGGTGACGTAGAGTGTATCATACCTTTACAAACTGTAGAAGTGAAGGATATAGCTTATTATTAAGATGTAACATTTGAGATTCTTGATTTTTAGGTTCGAAAGTTAAGAAACAAAGAAGTGACATGAGTCAAAGTTTTGTGGAGTAGTCATTTCATTGATAGAGCTAATTGGAAAGTAGAAGAATACAAGAAGGCCAAGTATCCTCACCACTTCCCTTCCAATTTCATTCCATCTTGAGGTAATATTTCTCTTCATACTTTCAGTGATTCATGCATGAATTTAGTTTTAGTATCACTTTCCTATAGTTTGTACTTGCATTTAAAGCGTATTTACATGTTCTTGGAGAATAAATCAGTCTGAAATCATATCCTAGTGTTTAGTGTTAGCATTTGCAGATCTTTCCATTCATTTCAACTAGTTTAGCTTTGTTTTGACGAGAAATATTCCCTAGGGGTAGATATTGTAACACCTCAAATACAAGACCTAGAAAGAAATTGCACAAAACTTTCCTAAACTAGTAAACCACGATAGGGTTAACAAACCGTGATAGGTTCCACGGTCCATTGACCTATTCATGGTCTAGAGTAAACTGCACCAGCCCTAGCGTTAGACCAAGGGACCTTTCACGGGTTTAAGTGTTATCGATGAACCATGGTGGCATCGTAGAGCAAACTATAGGTCCCAAATGGCTCACCCTCAAGAAAGTTTCGCCAAAGTATGGACCACAGGGACCTATATGGCCCGTGGTCCCCAATAGTGGTCATGGGGCATCCCTGTAGCTTAACTAGTAGGCCCTAAATCTTACCCTTTAGACATCAACCAAAGTAAGGACTAAAGGGACCTTCATAGTCTGGAGTCCTCCACACAGTCCATTGTAGTGGCTCGTGGACCAGAGTTTAGAACACATTACTCTTTGCCAAGAACAAAACTGGTCCCATGGTCCGTGAAAGTGGTCATTGTTAGGCCCATAAGGGTTTTAAGTAGAGTTATTTTAGATTTTCTCGTATTGGTTGGACACATAAACTATGTCGTGTAACTCGTAAACTATGTGGTTTAATGTGTTTAGCCTAGAAACATAAGTATATCATTTATTAAAACAAAGATAAATTAGAGCATAAAAGTGGAAAAAGAGGTGAGGATTTGTAGTTTAAGAATGTATCAAGGTTCTATCAGTTCCAGCCCCAAAATCAAAATATTTCTTCGTGAATTTTGTTTTCAAGTATGTGGAATTTCACTAGTAGGTTCTTTTCACCCATTATGTCCTTAGATTTCAATTAGATCCTTGATTCCATTATTATCAACTAGACCTATAATTTCTAGAACTGTAGTAGATTATTGTGAATTAGTTTCTTAATGTCCCAAATAAGTTAATCATGACATTTAGCATGTTTTAGTATAAATACCTTAAAAATTAAGAACCCTAGATATGTAGTTCTTTAGTTCATAAATTACACATTCTAGGTAAGTTATTATAGACAATATAGATATTTTAATAGATACATGCCTTAGTTTTTAATGTATTATATCAATATATTAATGTTGCATTCTTAGATTTTGCATGTTAGTATTTTGAACTATCCAGTTCTTTGGTATTTCAGTTATAATGTGTAAAATTAATTACTTATATAAGAAGGTTAATACCGAGTGGGCTGGGATTAGACACTCTCTAGTCCTAGACTACAGGCCCCATAGGTTGTAAGTCCCCTCTGTTGGCAACATTTTATTGAGTAATGCCAACATACCTTTGTATCCTTTGCTGGGTATATCGGGTCCTGTCAATGGAGCGTATACATTGGACTCCACATGTAGCTCATATACTTTATATCGATTAATAATAGATTCTCTACATTTCAATCAGACTATATTGAATTTTTCCATGTTATAGTATAGTTCAAATTCAATCTCAACATGTTATAAACTTTGTCATTACATTAAATATTTCATGTTGAGTATTCTTACTTGTATCATTCCTATCTAATGTCATTATTCGGATATATTATTTTATTGATTCATGTTATTGTTTAGTTTTACTCTATCTTGCATGCTTAGTACCTTTCATGTTCTAAGGAATACTCTACAGTACATCTTCTGGTAATGTAGGTTAAGGTCCTTCGTAGTCACCTTACACATAGTCGGTTCCCCATATTCTTTTCACCAACATCTTTGGTGAGTCATAGAGTTTGTTATCTCACATCTATGAAGACTCACACTTTTTTATGTTTAAAATGTATACATGGGTATTCCCCATCATTTTAGACTTTTATATTATTTAGCTTTCACACAATTTTAATTGTTTCCGTTTATCTTTAGTATGCACATAATTATGCCAACAGGGTTATATTTGGGTCACTCATGACCCTAGGTTTCATTTCAACGTCCAAGGGGTAGCCTCGAGGCATGACATTTCCTCTCATTTTAAATGTAATAATATTTAATCTTGGAAATATTTATTTCGCATATATTCATTTTGTAAAATAAAACTCAACTCTCATCCTCATATTCAAGTACTCAAGTCTTAATATAAGTTATAAAAGTTTGCAAAAGACTTCTCAAAATGACTTGAAAGACTTTCTCAAACATGATGCTTAACTCTATCTTGAATTTAAATTATGAATTCAACATTTATGAGGTATGATATGACAGATCTCGTGATGATTAAATGTAGTTTAAATAGTTAATTATAAAGAAAAAAAGCAAAGATATTGACTAGGAAACAAATGTTCGACACAGAGAAGAGTAAAATTATTTGGTCGTGAAATTATTTTTGAAAAAGTGGAGTCCACGTTCACTCCTTGACGTAGAGAGGGAGGAAACTATTTGGGGACTAGTATTCGAAGCATGTACCTGATGCGCACTTGAGAGCTAATTTTTTCCTTGTATTTTCATACTCTATCACACTTGATTTAACTCATACCCACTGAAATTATAAGGTCAAAACTCTCGAATTCTTATAAACCAGAATCATCTCAGCAAAATCCACACAAGAACTAACAATAAACTTAACTCATTCGCAAACCCTCGCCTCAAGAACTGATAACAACATACCATTAATAATTAAATTCAAGAACCCGTATGGAATTTAGCAATTCAACTATAATAATGAATTCATGGGTAAAATATTACGGATTGGTGTAAGGGAGAGGAAACCAATCACTAGGGAATCTTACATACCTTAATTTCGCAAAACAAATCCTCGATTCCCAAGAAATCTATGTGAATTTTTTAATCATCCTTGTTTTCCCCTTTTGATCTCCTCTCAATAACCTAAGCGTGATTTTGTATCATGAAAAGTGATCTAAGTTAGTTTAGACCCGAAAATACTTCCAAAAACGTTTAAATCTAATGGGGTAAGAAAGACAAAAACATCCCTCATTAATTTGGGTAAATTTCCTTATCTGGATTGGCTGAAGTCAAATGGGCATATCTCCCTCATCAGAACTCGGACTTAGCAAACTTGATGAAATTGGGATAATTATTCAAAGATCTCTCATTTGATATTTTATGGGCCACCTAACTAATCTTGTACTGAAAATTTTGGTTGATTGAAGATTACCCAAAACTCACAACATAAGTTGAACTCGGAAAAATATTAAATTTGTTCATTTCAAGTTTGTTCTTTCTAAGTTTAGCTCTTCATAAGACTGATGTATTACAATACTTCACCCATGGGAACATTAATCCTCAAATGAGATCACACTAAGTATACTAAGGGTGGAAACATCTAATACCCAGGTCATTTATCGAATATGCAATTTAACACACCATAGTTTATAAATTTGTCAGGCCCCCAGCTACTCCCGGGATGAGTACACGAAACCTAGGACAACAGTGATCTCAAGCTAACCCTGCTGGCATGATCATGAGCATACTAAAGATAATAAACTGTTGCGGAAGCTCAATCATACTTAAAATGAAAAGAGGGGGAATACCCATTTTCTATAACTGAGACATTTGAAAACAATGAGTTTTATACAAAAGAAATATTAACTCAATACTAAGCTGAATCTAAATATGTCTGAAAATAGCCTCTAAACTAGACTAGAAATACTAGGACAAGCCCTAGCTAAATCTAGAAAAAATTGAAACTAAATGACTAAAGACTAAAATGAAACTCATGACTGTTGTCCTCGGAGACTAAGGACTCACCACTGAATCTACTGAACTGGAGATCGTGAAAGAAATATATGCGTGATCTGTATGCTGAGAACCTGAAACTAAGGACAGAATGGGTGAAAGGAACCCACTAGTGAAATCTCACATACATGGTAATGAAATCCACTGAAAAATACTTAATTTTTCGGTCTGGAACTTCTGGAGCTTGTGGCGTTCTTGAACTAAGGTTCTTGAGTTTTTTTTACTTTCTAGCTTCTAATTTTCTTAGTTTTGATTTATGATTTGATTGGATGTGTTTTAATAATGTTTCTATGCCTAAACTGACTAAAATTTGACGATTTAGGGTCAAAACAACGTAACTTAGGGTTTTAATGGTATGGGAAAGGTAAAAAAACCCTTGGAAGGTTGCTATCGGGACTCACGACGGCCATGACTGACGGTCTATTGTGCGCCCGACGCCCCGTCGTTGGGTTCGTTGTGAGGGCCTGTTCGACAGACCTTTATTAAAATGGGCATAACTTTTTACTCCAAGGTCTGATTTTTGCAAGGTCGGTGGCTATGGAAATATAATTCAATTATGTATTGTGGGTAGGTCATGACAAACCTAATTCATTATGTTTTAAGAGTTATTATCATTTTAAGTTGACCCAACTACATTTCCCCTTAACTGGCACAAAATTTTCCACCTACGCACCGTAGGTCCACCTACAAACCATGCTGGTAATCCATAGCTCTGGTCAGAGAGTGGTTGAAGGTAGTCTTGATTGACAGTCACGGACTTTGGAGCGTCATTTGACTTACGGATCATAATCCCGTTCGTCGTCCAAGACATAACCAATTTTTCTAGGCTGAAATTTTTGGAAGTTTCTTATCCCATCGAAGGTTGTGCAAGTTGGACCGTGGTTCAGGCAACGGCCCATCGATTCCACCGTTGGTAGCACCTGTAGATTTTTTTGAAAAATTAATTTTCGATCTTTTTTGTCGACGGGGTGTTACATTATCTCCCCCTTGGGAACATTCATCCTCCAATGAAGAATAAACTAGCTGAAATAGAGGGAGAGAGATGCAAACCCCACTACTAAACACTGAGAACTGAGTTCTGACTTAATTGAGTTTTGAGTACATGCAATTACACTAAAAATTAAAGTACAAGCTGAGGGAACATGATTCTAAAAATGAATTTACGCATGAATGACTGTAAAACTAAAGAGGAACTATTACCTTAAGCTTGAGTGGAATCAGAAGGAAAAAGGTAAGGATAATTGGCTTTCATGGCAGCTTCTGCTTCCCAAATAACTCTCTCTACGGACTGACTCCCCCACAAAACATTGACTGAAGTGAATTCTTTGTTTCTCAACCTTCTAACTTGACGGTCAAGAATCTTAACTGGTACATCCTCAGTAGAGATACTATTTTTCATCGAAACACTCTCTAATGGTACTATGGAGGCGGGGCCACCCACTTCCTTCTTCAAGAGTGAGGTGTGGAAGATCGGATGCACTGCTTCTAATTTTGTTGGCAACTCTAACTCATATGCAACCTAGACAATCCATTTCAAAATCTTGTAAGGGCCTACATATCTAGGACTGAGCTTCCCTTTATTTCCAAATCTCATCACCCCTTTAATATGTGAGACTTTCAGAAAAACCCAATCATCAACATGGAACTCTAGTTTCCTTCTCCTTACATCTGCATAAGATTTCTGACGACTTTGGGTTTTCATAAGTCTATCTCTAATGAGTAGCACTTTCTCCATAGCATAAAGGACTGAATTTGGACCTATCACAGCTGCTTCACCTACTTCAACCGAACCAACAAGATATCTACATCTACGCCCATATAAAGCCTCATAAGGGGTCATCTAAATGCTGGAATGTTAGCTTTTATTGTAGGCAAACTCAATAAGAGGACGATGATCATCCCAACTACCTTTGAAATCAATCACAAAGGCTCTCAACATATCCTCTAAGGTTTGAATGGTACGCTCTGCCTGCCCATCCACTTGTGGATTAAATGTTGTACTAAGGTTGACTTGAGTTCCAAGACCTTTTTGAAATGACTTCCAGAAATGAGAGGTAAACTGAGGATCTCTATCTGAGATGATAGACAAAGGAAACCCATGCAACCTCACAATTTTAGTAAGGTAAAGCTTGGCATATTCCTCTACTGAATATGTAGTCTCGATCGCCAAAAAGTGAGAACACTTAGTCATCCAATCAACTATTACCCTAATTGAGTCATGTTGTCTTCGAGTACGAGGTAACCCTGTGATGAAATCCATATTGATCACATCCCACTTCCAAGTAGGAATATCGATCTCTTGAGTCATACCTCTTGGTTTCTGATGTTCTACCTTGACTTGCTTTAAATTAGGGAACCTACTAACAAAGTCTGCTATATCCCTCTTCATACCATTCCACCAATAGACTTCCCGCAGATCGCGGTCTATCTTAGTTTCACCTGGATGAATAGAATACCTGGAGTTGTGAGCTTCTTCAAGAATGTGCTGTCTTAACTATACCACACCAGGAACACACAATCTACCTTGGTAGCGAAGTACACAATCTCCCCCATGGAAGAAAACCTCCACTCTCTGATTGCTGACTGCACCCTTTAGTTTAAGAAAGATCGAATCACTCTCTTGCTTTTCCTTAACCTCAACTACTAAAGATGATTCTGCCCCATTCTGAACTATTACACCGCTGTCTGATATGCTCTTAACGCAAACTCCAAAGTGAGAAAGCCAGTGAAAAGTCTTAACTAGCTCCTTTCTTTTTTTCCTCTACATGGGCAACACTACCCATAGATAATCTACTAAGAGCATCGGCCACTATATTCGCCTTTCCAGGATGGTAATTCACACTCATATCATAATCCTTAAGGAACTCAAGCCATCTCCTCTAGCGATGATTCAACTCTTTCTGGGTGAACACATACTGAAGGCTCTTATGATCGGTGAACACATCTAAATGAATAATACACTCTAACTTACTTCTCAAATAAGAAGTAAAGCGGTCGTATCAAGTAAAGAACCCAACTAATGAGGTTGGGATCTTTCCCACTAGGAAAATAATTCAAATTTAACTTTATTTTGCTATTACTATTATTTAGTCAATTATTTTACTAGAAAACAAACTACTATAAAAGGGTTTTTTTATTTCTAAATTAATAAAATTAATTAACTAAATAAAAGTACACAACTAACAGATTCAAATGTTGGAGCTTAATCAATTAATAAAAGTAACTAGGGCTTTAGTGTTCCCCATAGGTTCCTAACTTGATAATTCTAACTATAACAATTCTTTCTTAGTATCTTGCATGTAAAGTGATAAGTTATGTATCTCTAAATCCTTGGTCCGGCATCTAAAAAATTTCACTTCGCACCTTGGTGCGGCTACGTGTGTTGCTATACTAACCCTTACATTTACCTCATATTAAGCATTGTATTCGATATTTGACTAAGTTATTACTTATACAAATCGACACTAGCCTATTAGATAATGTACACTAAATCTATGTTGATAATTCTTTTCCTATTATCTACCTCCTTGGTTTATTATGTATTAAGGCGAGTCCTAACGTTTGTCATCCATTAAAAAGACTTCTAAATGAAATATTATCAATTCATGCAAGACACTATTCTAGAATTACTATTTTAGTTTGATTTTACCTCATTGTTCACCCATGGTTCCCACAACCCTACCCATGGTCATAATCACACTTTCCATATATTTAATATAAGATTTCATGCACTTACTTTAATGAGAAAGAATAAAATCCAGTAATTCTCTTGATTAATCAACAAAAGCACCAACAATTAAATCCAGAAAAAGTTTAACAATTACTGAAATTAATCCTTCAATACTTGAAAAAGAGAACAAAAGATTATCCAAAAGGCTAACTCTCAATAACTCTAACCCCAAAAACGAGGTTTTTTGAAATATTTATACAAACAAAAACCTAATAAAAGAAGGATTCTAATTACTGAAAATCGTTCAAAATTTGTCTTAGTCGACGGACTTGTTGACGGACCGTCGTGGTCATGACTGGCCATCATTGCCTCCGTCATACCATACTTCACAAATTCCTCTGCTTCTTTCTTCATTATCCTCAATGAATAGTTATGATGCACCATTCCAAGCACGAAGGTCCGTCGAGGGTCTCCGTTCCATAATACTTTAACTTCTTGGAATTTGGGTACTGAGACTATTCTCTGATCATTACAACGAACCAGCAGGACGGACCGTTGTGGACTTCTTTAATCCCACACTAGGTCAGACTTCCCCATTTTCCTTCAACAACTTCTCTCCACACAACATTGCCACCTACGGAGCATCAAAAACTCAACAAACCGTCATAAGCTTCGTAGGTGGTCTCTTTTGCATTTCTCAATAAAAAACTTCCGCGTTCATCTTTGGACAGATTTCCTACAAATAAGGAGAAGCTTACATAAAAATCAATACAAAAAGGCTTTTGGACACACACTAAACTTAAGGAAAAAGTATTAAAAAAACCATGAAACCACGGTACATCAACACCCTCAACTTAAATTCGTTGTTTGTCCTCAAGCTACGCACTATGACTCACTACAAAATCTTTATAGAATAGTATCGATATTTTAAATTTTGCAATCATTTGGCTAACAATTGCAGCCACTCTCATCATGTTTATGCATGTTATAACTATTAGGCTTGAATTATGAGGAACTAGACCATGACATAGACTCACCACACACTGACATCTATCCTCTTCAATTTCTCACCTAGGTGCTAATATTTTTGATATTGCAACTAGTGTCCTCACTTCAAAACAACACCCTCATTTTTCACATAATAATTTTAGTTTGAGTATAAGGATTACTTTTCAACACCCAGTTTCAGAACAAATTCACAACTCATTCATACATATTGCCATAAGCTTACCCTTATGTTCACTTCTTTAAGTTTACTTTACAACTATTAGGATCATGATAGGACTTTCTTACCTTGTAATATAGGCTCAGGGTCAGGTAGGGTATATATAGGTATAATTTAGTGACTTTTTGCCCACCTTAACATATCGGTTGAGTGTCCTACCTTTTCATCATTTTATTCCGCCCTTTTTATTATATTCTTTCATCTTGCTATTTTTCCTTCTTTCTTCATTTGGTAAGAGACTATTTTGTTTTCTTGCTTAAGTTTATTATATATATATATATATATATTATTTTTTTATTTCACTTTTCTTTCAACTGGTTCTTGAGTCACTTTACTTTTGTTCTTTCTCTCTCTTTGTTCTATCAACCTCACTTTCCAGAGTATTCCTCATAATAGCCACCCTTAACTCATGGATTTACCATGAGTCAAAGTAAACAGTACCCAAAGTTGAGTCAGGGCCCCGAAAAGGTTGCTTAATGCATTAGCCACCCTCTATTTTAGCTCAAATCATTTGGATCAAAGAGGGATTAATTTCATTCGGTTTTTTTATCAAGGCTAAAAATTGGCTATATTGAAATAGGGCCTATGATCCTTTCCTAATTGTTTATTGCAACTTACTTTTAGCAGGATTAACCAGGCAAGTTCTAGCTCAGTACAAATAGTGGACTATTCAAATTTTCCTGAAACTCACTTGACATCTCATTACTCTACCAGATTATCAGACACCTAGCTCGAGTCTTATACTTAGGGACATGCAGTGGTGTATCTTTTTGTCATGTTTAGAGCCACACATTTATCAATTACTATGCCTAGCCATGCATCATCTTCATTACATTGGGATATCATTTTTGTTTTAGCCATCATGCTTCACAGTTATACTATTTACACAAGATATAGACATGCCAGTTCAATAATAAAAATAATCAGTCTCTTGGGTAAAAAGAACAAAGGCAAGAAAACCCCAAAAGAGGATCTTGAATTGGGTAATCAAACTTCACCCTAGCACTCACTTTCCATTTACCCCACGCCCAACAAAAAGATATGCAATTGTTCCCAATGCATAAAAAAACATAAAATATGAGAGTGGTAGGTGAAGCAAAGCTGGGGCACAAAGCATCGGCAATCAGCAAGCTTGTGGGTCCGGTTCCCTAGTACCCACTACATATATAGTATGGACACCCTCAGTACTATACTCATTAGCAACAACACTATCAGTAGTGCCTCCCACTGTCTTCACATCTCTGAAGCTATATGCCCTAGCAGCTTACTCTACACCTCTAATCTGACGCGCCTCCTCATCAGCAATCGAGGATCTCCTCGCAGCCTCCATCTCACAGCGCTACTTCTTCCTTTCCCTAACCTCATCCTCCTCTCGACCCCTGCGCCTCTTGGCATGCTCTCGATGGAGGGGTGGTGGAATCTCGGAAGTAGAGAATAAAGAAGCCAAGAATGTGTCCTCAGTTGGCTCTGCAGAAGGGGCCTCAGACTCAAGCACCCTAGCCTATAGGATCATATAAATATCTGCTCGTAGACTCTCAACCGTAGCTCGAAGGGTCGACACGTCCACCGGAGGAGCTAGACGGGCTGGCACCCGCATCTCAAAAGCATCTAAGCACTGATGAACCTTAGATATGTCCCGCTCTATCTACTCTTACATCTTACGCTACAAAAGCTCCTCCGCCTCAGCAATAGACCTCTGCATCCAAGGCTGGATGTGATGCAGAAGTGTAGCCATCTTAGCCTCTTGCTTATGGAACATAGCAAGCGGGACCAGAGCAGGGGAATGGGCTGAGCGAGAGGAACTAGGGGTAGTGCTACTACCCAGGATAGACTCGAAAGGGGTAGTGTCAGTGGTTTTGAAAGTAGACCGCATAGCCGTTCGAGAATGCGATATAGTATCATCCAGATTCTCACCAAGTAAAGGCACCTTTGTATGGGGCCCTCTACATGGAGATAACTTATTGGACTCATCCCTAATGAGTCTAATATAAACAATGACCTGTGGAGTCTTGAGTTGTTCAATGTGCCAAATAGGCACACTTGCGGACGTGCATAATGAAAATATCATGCACGGAAAAGGGTAAGTAGTGGTGACTTTGGTAGTAGCCAAATTAGGCTTCCTGATGGCTCCCTTTGGATCCATTACCCAGTAGGCACCCTCTCCATCAATAGATAAGTGTAGGGCCATCCACCTCTTGGTGATCTCTCTCAACGATGGCTCACGAAAGAATTGTCCATCTTTAACAATTTGCCACCGGTAGTCGAACTCGGTGGTGAGAGAGGTCCTGGTGGTATTAATATCCTCGTCGTACAGATATTGGCAGATGGCTGGCAGGGAGATGTCGACCTGTATGTCGTGTACTCTGACATGCTTAAGTGGGGCCTATTTGATGGGGGCAACCCGCCTATTGATCTGTGATCGGAGAGTATCTACATAAGAGGCATAACATTCTTGAACCAACTCCTCGCTGTAGTGACTCAAAGAACAAGCTGTCCACTCTAGCAGGTGTGTGGTGAAGAGAGTTTGGGTATCTGGCATGGTGGGGAGAATTCCAGTAAGGACCCGCCTCTCCATTGAAAGTGTCCGTGTCATGACGCTTTTTTCATTTAGAAACTTGCCGTCTGAGTGGACTTGGTATTGCCCGTCGACACACCACCATTTTGGCAGGTCGTCAACCGGTGCGAGAACACCAGTCTGTGATCCTGGAGTGGAATGAGGACTGGAAACCTCATCAGACGAGGTAGTTTGTGCAGCCGTGGCGGTTGTAGAGACTTCTGCGGACCTGGAGACTTCCTCCAACCATAAAACTCCTAAGGAACCAGATGCTCGTTCTTGTCGTATAGCTGACCTAGAAGGTGTGCCGGTCAGTGCACGCTCCTCATCAGACTGGGAGGAAGTAACTACGCCAGACTCCACCTTTTTGGGCGTAGCTTTGGTTGCGCATGCAGCTTGTGCTGGAGTGGCAGTGCCTGGGGGCACGTACTCGAGATCATGCTCATTATTAGAGCCTATAACCAGTCGGGCAGACGGGGCGACAGACTTTAAACGCCCACGTGCATAAACTCGATCTTATTTTGGTTCCATTACAGATAGAACATGTAATGAATCATTACTATTACAAGAAGGATCAAACAAGACAAGCAAAAACGAGATAAAATACACATAAGAGCAAAGTTGTATGACATTTTTGTAGTATCAATAAAACAAGACAGACAAGGTGACGACTCGTCGTGAGTATGATGGACCGTCATAGGGTCCGTCATGTCTTACTCAACGATGTTTATTTGGAGACCCAAGAAGAAAATTCTATGACAATTATGATGGATAAGCAGGATGGACCGTCGTGAGAATGACTGTCCGTCATCGATGTCTGTCTTGGGGCACTTAGAAAAAGTATGGAGATCCTTAAGAGAGGAGTCTCTGATTGCCACGACAGTTGTGCAGGATGGACCGTTGTGGTATTGATGGTCTTTCGTAGATGTACGTCTGAGGACACTTATATAAAGTTTGTGACCTTAGGACTAGGGTCTCTGACCGTCATGACGTTTGTGCTGGACGTACCGTCGAGGGTGGGACGCTCCGTCTTAGATGTCCGTTAGTGGACATTTAGAAAAAAAGATGGAGACCCTTAGGATAAGGGTCTTCGACCATATTGACGGTTGTGCAGGACAGACCATCGTGGTGATGACGGTCGGTCGTAGATGCCCGTCAATGGACACTTAGAAAAAGTTGGAGATCCTTAGGAATCGGGTCTCTGACTTTCATGACGGTTGTGCAGGACGGACTGTCTTGGGTACTATGCTCCGTCGTAGATGTCTATCACTGGACACTTAGAAAAAGGTGGAGACCCTTAATACTAGGGTCTCTGACCATCATGATGTTTGTGTAGGACGAACCATCGAGTGTACGACGCTCCGTCGTAGATGTCCGTGAGTGGACACTTAGAAAAAAATTGAAACCCTTAGTACAAGGGTCTCTGAAAACATGACGGTTGTGCACGAAGGACCGTTTAGGTAATGACAGTCCGTCGTAGATGTCCATCAGTGGAAACTTAGAAAAAAATGGACACCCTTAGAACAAGGGTCTCTAACAACCATGACGGTTGTGTTGGACGGACCATCGTGGGAACGATGGTCCATCGCATGTGTCCTTCAGTGGACATTTAGAAAAAAGTTGAGACAAGGGTCTTTGACAACCATGACGGCTGTGTAGGATAAACCATCATGGGAACGACGGCATGTCTCATATCTCCGTTGGTGAACACTTAGAGAAAATGAATAGTGGGGTGTTGGAACAAACCTGATGACGGTCCGTCGTGGGTACAACGATTCGTCGTCGGGGTCTCATTTTGTCATTCAGTGACAGAATTGAGGATGCAACAATCATTCCCTGTGACTCAAACCGAATACTTGATGGTAACCTACATGTTTCTAACCTAAATACCTAGTAAACTAGCAATGTTAAAACACCAATTTCTCAATTTTATTAAGATAATTCGAGGGACTCTCAACCTAGGTCAGTCAAATTTGGATCAAAGAACAAAGACCCACCAAAAAGAAATAGGCTGATAGTTATTGAAAAACAAAAATGCAATGTAAATGGGTAGAGATCAGAGACACATACCTGAGAAAAGGAGAAAAATAAGCAAGTGAGGCACTTGCTTATCGAGAGCAGAACCACAGCAGAAGACTCCGACCTGTAGAAAGCAAATTTTGGGATTTGGGGAAGTGATATGAATCAGTTGATAGAGAAGAGGATGAGAAAGGTAGGAAGTTATAAAACAAGGGAATGGGAGAAAGAGGGAAAGAAATGGTTAAAATGAAGGGGTAATTTTTTTTAATTCCTCAACCGGGTCGGGTCGGGTTGGTGGATAATGACGCAACGAGTCCCCGACAATGGTTCATCTCAGATGCGACAGTTTGTCATGGGTTCTTTCGCCGATGCCCTAATTTTGAAAATAAATGAAAAACGTACCTGGCACAACGAATTCATGTGACGGTCCATCGCAAGCGTGATTGTCTGTCGATGTATCTGTCACTGAATGTTGCGGAGTGATTTTATGAAGAATTTTCTAATGAAGTGCTACCTGAAAATTTAAAACCCATTACTAGAAAAATGCTACAACTACTTGAAAGAAAACTATAAGTATTGGGTGTCCTCCCAACCAGCGCCTGATTTGACATCACAGCATCACTGAAGACACTTGATTACTCAGACTTCATCAAGATAATATGCCTCTATCACTTCATTCGCCAATTCAGCATGCCCAAAATAGATTTTTATTCGTTTTCCATTCACTTTAAACCACACAGATTCCTTGGTATCCAACTCAACTGCTCCATGAGAGAATATTTGGGTAACCACGTAAGGGCCACTTCGCTTGGACTTGAGCTTGCCCGGAAACAAGCGCAACCTAAAATTATATAAGCACCATATCCCAAACCATAAACTCTCGTCTTTCAATTTTTAGGTCCTGGTACTTCTTTATATTTTCTTTGTAGGATATAGCAGATACCGATTGGAGCTCACCATTGTGCCTCATGGGCCTACAAATGTTGAAGGTCACTTCTTCACTGTTCAACCGAAATTTCATCTTCTCATTTTGCATATCAACTAAGGATCTACCCGTAGCAAGGAATAGCCTCACAATAAGAATAGGCACTTCAAAATCAACTTCACAATCAAAAATATCAAAATCTGCCAGAAAAATGAACAATTCCACTTTTACTAGCACATCGTGCAGTATCCCTATAGGACTTTTTTACAGTTCAATAGGCCATTTGTAGCCGCATCGCAGTGGGCTTTGGATCACCCAAACCAAACGTCTTGTAAATCGAGAGTGCCATGAGATTTATTCTTTCCCCAGATAACATAATACTTTCGCAAAATGTAATAACCCGATTGTACAAGGAATAGTGAACGCACCTAGATCTTTTATCTTTTGTACTAGAGATCTTGAGCAATAGCACTACAATGATTCATTCTATCATCTTTCTCAAAAGTGACCGATCTTTTTTTTGTAACCAGATCTTTTATAAACTTGGTATAACCGGGCATTTGTTCTAAATCTTCTACAAAAGGGACATTGATAGAAAGCTGCTTCAACGTTGTTATAAAACACCGATATTTACGATTCTCGGTCTTTTTCACTAATCTTTGAGGAAAGGAGGGGGTGGTGTTCTAGGCATGGGAGTTACCTTTTTAGGCACTTCAACTTCTTTTCTAGTGTTATCTTATACTTCACCACTAAGCTCTACCACTTTATCATTATCTTTTTTGACCTTTTCCTCATTAGACGGCAAAGTTGGGTCAATGGTTTGCTTACCACCCCGAGTAGTGATTTCCATATAGTGTCCATCATTTATGTATTTTGGACAGTCTTTCTAGGAAGAGTGCCCGGTTGCCATGTGTTCACAGACACAGATAATTGGGTCATTTGCAACTCAAGCTGCTTAATCGATATTGCATGTATATCGACTTTCTTCCCAATACTCGCTAAATCACTTCTTAACACTTTATTGTGCTCATCACTAGCATCGAATCTGCTCATAATTTTGTGCGACATATCATCAACTCGCGCCATAGTACCTCCACCATCCGTAGGAGTAACTTCCCGATTTTAAGAAGGCACATAGGGCCCATTCCTATAACTTCTGTTACCATAGTTATCCCTGTTGAAGTTGTTGTCGCGGTTGTAATTTCCATCTCAGACATAATGACCCTCACGCTTATAGTTACCATAGATCCAACCTTGGTTTCCTTGACCTTGGCGCCACTTTTTCTGATATAGTCTTTGGGTACTCGGTCGGAAACCCCCTGTTTGCTCATTTACCGCATAGAAATCCACCTCATAGTAACATTCATCATTTGGTGGTGGTGATTTAGACAAGTAGTTAATTGCATTTATCTTTTCTGCACCCTAGTGACATGTTTTAATACCAAGCCAAGTTCATTTCTCATATGAGTCATCTCTTCACGAATCTCATCTATGGCTGGGTTGTGTGTGGATTGCAGTGCGAAAGTATTTCTTCCAGTATTTGACTTCCTAGTACTCCAAGCTTAATTATTTCTGGAGTTTTTCTCTAAATTTTAGGAAATCTCAGCATAAGGACACCCCTCATAAGAACCACCCTCTATAGTATCCAATACCACTTTATTATTATTATCATGTCCCCGATAGAAGTACTCTTTGAGTCACTTACTATCTATGTGGTGATTGGGGACACTTCTCAAAAATGAAGTGAATCTATCCCAAGAACTTCTAACTAACTCTCTTGGTAGTGACACATAATTGTTCAATGTGACCAAGGAAAGCAATAGATTGCAACAAAAACACACATTTACTAAACATAGCGAAGAACTGGCAATCTTTGAGAATCTGCAAAACAACTCTCAAATGACTTGCATGTTCTTCCTCACTCCTAGAGCAAATGAGGATATCATCAATCAACACCATAATGAACAAGTCTGAGTACTGTTTGAACACTCTGTTCATCAAATCCATGAAAGCTGCAGGAGCATTGGTTAGTCCAAAGCACATAACTACAATTCATAATGACCATACGGAGTTCTAAAGGCTGTTTTCGGAATGTCACTATCTCTGACTCTGAGCTGATGATAACCTTATCTGAGGTCTATCTTTGAGAAATGACTAGCACCCTGAAGTTGGTCACACAAGTCATCAAACCTGGGGATGGGATACTTATTATTGATTGTGTCCTTGTTCAACTGTCTTTTGTCAATGCATATTCTGAAAGAATAATCTTTTTTCTTAACAAACAATACTGGTGCACCCCATGGTGAAATACTAGGTCTGATGAAACCATTATCTAGAAGGTCTTTCAACTGCTCTTTCAGTTCCATAAGCTCTGCTGGAGCCATTCTGTGAGGAGGAATAGAAATAGGCTGGGTATCTGGAAGAAGATCAATTCCAAAGTCAATTTCCCTGTCGAGAGGAACCTGATACGCTCAAACTTACTTCTCAAATAAGAAGTAAAGCGGTCGTGTCAAGTAAATAACCCAACTAGTTAGGTTGGGATCCTTCCCACGAGGAAAATAGTCTAGACCTAACTTCAACCTGTTATAACTATTATTTGGTCAATGACTTCCTTGGAAAGTAAGAACAATAAATGGGGTTTTCTATTTCTAAATAAGTGAAAATTAATAACGAACTTGAAAGAGACACTTAAAAGCTTTGAATGTTGGGTTTTAATCAAATAATCAAAGTAACTAGGGTTTACCTGTTCCCCACAGGTTTATAACTTGATAATTCTAACTATAACAATTGTTTCCTAGTATCTTGCATGCAAAATGATAAGTTATGTATTTCTAAATCCTTGGTCCGGCATTTAGAAAATCTCACTCCGCACCTTGGTCCGGCTACGTGTGTTGCTATCCTAACCCTTATCCTTACCTCATATTAAGCATCGTATTCGATCTTTGACTACGTATTACCTCGTACCAATCAATACTAGCCTATTAGATAGTATACACTAAATCTATGTTAATAATTATTTTCCTATTATCTACCTCCTTGGTCCGGCAAGTAGCATTAAGGCGAGTTCTAACGTTGGCCATCCGTTAAAAAGACTTTTAAGCGAAAGAGTTATTAATAAATGCAAGAGACTAATCTTGAATTGTTATTTTAGTTAGGGTTTATCTCATTATTTTCCAATGGTTCCCACAACCCTAGTTATGGAGTTTAGTTACTCATAGCCATAAACACAATATTCAAATATAATAAATACGAATTCATGTACTTACTTCAATGAGAAAGAATAAAATCCAAAGTTTGCTTGATTAATCTCCAAAAATCACTTGCAAGAATTTCAAAATCTAACACTAATACACAAAGTCTAATAATACGGAGTCTAACTATCTGGTGTCTAACAATATAGAGTCTAACCTCAAAAACAAGGTTTTTTGAACTATTTATAAAAAAACAAAAACCTAATTAAACAAGGATTCTAATTGCTGGAAATCTTCCAAAATGCGGCTGGGTCGACGGACCTCGCGACGGACCGTCGTGGTTACAACGGACCGTCGTGGACTCCGTCGTCCCATACTTGTGCAATTTCTTCTGATACTCTCTTTATTCCCTCGACCACAAGTATGACGGAACGTCATAAGCACAATGGTCCATCGAGGGCCTTCGTTCTAAAACACATCAACTCTTGGAATCTGGGTACTGGGATCATTTCTCTGAACTTCACGACGAACCTGCAGGACTGATCATCAGAGACACGACAGACCGTCACAAGCTTTGTAATCCCACACTTGGTAAGAAATCCCCATCTTCCTTCAGCAGCTGCACTACGCTGCCACCTACGGACCGTCACAAGCACGACAGACCGTCATAAGCTCCGTAGGTGGTCTCTTCTGCAGTTCTTCGCTCAAAATCTCCGCATTTAGCTTTGGACAGATTTCCTGCAAAACAAAGAGAACCTTATATAAAAATTAGCACAAAAAGGCTTTTTGACACACTAAACTTAAGAAAAAAGTATTAATAATACCGTGAAACCACGGTATATCAACACCCTCAACTTAAATTCGTTGTTTGTCCTCAAGCGACGCATTATGACTCACTACACAATCTTTGTACAATAGTATCCATGTTTTCTCCTTTGCAATCATTTGCAATCAATCCTGATTAATCTCATCAAATCTATGCATGCTATCACTATTAGGCTTGAATTTTGTGGGATTAGAACATGACACAGACTCACCACGCACTAACACTTATCCTATTGAAATTTCTCACCGAGGTGCTAACAATTCTGGTATTGCAACTAGTGTCCTCACTTTACAAAGTCACACTCATTCATACCTTTTGCCATAAGCTTGCCCTTATTTTACCTGCCTTAAGTTCGCTATACAACCCTTAGGATCACGATAGGACTTTTTTAGCTAGTAACATAGGCTTGGGGTCAGGTAAGGTAAATTTTTGTATACTTTAGTGACTTTTTTCCCTCCTTGACATATCAGCTAAACCTTCCACAATCTCTCATTTTATCTCGCCCAGTTTCTTATAATCTTTCACCTTGCTATTTTCTCTTCTTTCTTCATTTGTGTAAGTGACTCTCTTCTTTTCTTGCTTTTATTTCTTGTGTATTTTTCTTTTTCTTTACTTTTCTTTTCAACTAATTCTTGAGTCACATTACTTTTGTTCTTTCTCTCTCTTTGTTATTTCAACCCCACTTTCCAGAGCCTTCCTCATAGTAGCCACCCTCAACTCATGGCTTTGCCATGAGTCAAGGTACACAATACCTAAAGTTGGGTCAGGGATATAACGAAGGTTTTTTATGCATTAGCCACCCTCAACATATGCTTTTGGCATAAGTTGAGGTGGACATGACCAAGGAGGGACCAGGGCCAACACATTGTTCCCAGAAAAGATCAGTTGTGGTGAAAAACAAAGGTCAAATATTAAGCTCAGATTATTTGGATCAAAGAACGATAAATTTCGTTTTGTTTCTTTTCTTTAGGCTAGAAATATGGGCTATATTGAATAAGGTCCTATGATCCTTTCCAAATTGTCTATTACAGCTTACTTTTAGTAGGACTAACCAGGAAAGTTCTAGCACAGTACCAATACTGGACTATTAAAATTTCCTCACATTCACTTGACATCTCATCACTATATCAGATTATCAGACACCTTGTTCGAATTTAAGACTTAGGGTAATGCAATGGTATAACTCTGTTTCATGCTAAGAGCCACACAATTATCATTTACTATGCCTAGTCATGCATTATTTTCTAGTTTATCATTATATCATTTTAGCCATCATGCTTCAGACTTAAACTATGTACAAAACATATACATATGTCGGTTCAACAGAAAAAGTAATCAGTCTTTTGGGGAAAAATAACACAGGCAAGAAAACCCCAAAAGATGATAGTGTATATATTTTAAACAATCACTCTCAGAACAAAGTCAAACTCATTCATACCTTTTGTACTAAGCTTGCCCTTATTTTCACTGCCTTAAGTTCGCTATACAACCCTTAGGATCACGATAGGACTTTTTTAGCTAGTAACATAGGCTCGGGGTCAGGTAAGGTATATTTTGGTATACTTTAGTGACTTTTTGCACTCCTTGACATATCGGCTAAACCTTCAACAGTCTCTCATTTTATTTTGCCCAGTATCTCATATTCTTTCACCTTGCTATTTTCTCTTCTTTCTTCATTTGTGTAAGTGACTCTCTTCTTTTCTTGCTTGTATTTCTTGTGTATTTTTCTTTTTGTTTACTTTTCTTTTCATCTAATTATTGAGTCACTTTACTTTTATTCTTTATCTCTCTTTGTTATTTCAACCCCACTTTCCAGATCATTCCTCATTGTAGCCATCCTCAACTCATGGCTTTGCCATGAGCCCAGGTACATAATACCCAAAGTTGGGTCAGGGCCATAACGAAGGTTTTTTATGCATTAGCCACCCTCAACTTATGCTTTTTGCATAAGCTGAGGTGGACCTGTCCAAGGAGGGACCAGGTCATACACATTGTTCCCTGAAAAGATTAGTTGGGGTGAAAAAGAAAGGTCAAATTTTAAGCTCAGATTATTTGGATCAAAGAAGAATAAATTTCATTCGGTTTCTTTTATTTAGGCTAGAAATAAGATATATTGAATAAGGGCCTATGATCCTTTCCTAATTGTCTATTACAGCTTATTTTTAGCAGGACTAACCAGGCAAGTTCAAGATCAATGCCAATAGTGGACTATTCAAATTTCCTCACACTCACTTGACATCTCATCACTATGCCAGATTATCAGACACCTAGTTCGAATTTAAGGCTTAGGGTAATGCAATGGGGTAACTCTATTTCATGCTTAGAGCCACACAATAATCAGTTACTATGCCTAGTCATGCATTATTTTTCAGTTTATCAAGATATCATTTTAGCCATCATGCTTCCGACTTAAACTATGTACAAAAGATATACACATGCCGGTTCAACAGGAAAAGTAATCAGTCTTTTGGGGAAAAAGAACACAGGCAAGAAAACCCTAAAAGAGGATAGTGAATTGGGCTACTCAGACTTCACCCTAACACTCACTATCCATTTACCCCACCCCCAATAAAAAGGCATGCAATTGTCCCCAATGCATAAAAATCTAAATACAAGAGTGGTAGGTGAAGCAAACCTGTGGCGCAAAGCGCCGTCGATCAGCAAGATGGTGGGTCCGGTTCCCAAGAACCCACGTCCTCTTCAATCTAGACACCCTCAGTGGTATCCTCAGCAACAACCGCACCATTAGTAGTGCCTCCTTCTATCTCCATAATGCGGGAGCTAGACGCCCCAGCCCCTAACTCAGAGGCTCTCATTCGGTTCGCCTCCTCCTCAGTAAAGGAGGCTCTCCTCGAAGCCTCTATATCTTGGCGCTCCTTCTTCCGTGCTTGTACCTTGTCCTCTGCTCGACCCCTATGCCTCTTGGCACTCTCTCAAGGGGGAGGTGGTGGAATGTCAAAAGTAGCAAAAAGGGATGCCAACATGGTGTCCTTAGCAGGCTCGACAGAAGGGGCCTCAGACTCCGGCACCCTAGCCTCTAAGATCGTATCGAAGTCTGCACGAAGACTGTCGACTCCATCCTGAAGAGTCGACACATCCACCAATGGGGCTGGCTGGGCTAGCACTCTCAACTCAAAGGCGTCCAGGCGCTGATTAACCTCAGCGATCTTCTGATCTGTAAATTGCATAATCTTCCTCTCTAGATCCTTTTCGGACTCAGTAAGCAACCTCTGCATCCACGATAGGATACGTTGCAAAAGAGTGGCCATTTGTGCCTCCAGTTTTTGGACCCTTGCAAGCGGGACTAGTGCCGGTAGAGGGGCTGTGCGAGAGGAGCTCGGGGTTGTGCTACTACCCGGGATAGACTCAACCGGGGTTGTGTCAGTGGATGCCTGTGTAGCTGTGCGAGCCTGGGCTACCGTATCAGCAAGATCATCAGCAAGTGGGGGCAGCTCTGGAAGGGGCCCTCTGCGTGGAGCCAACTCATTGGCCTCGTCTTTTATGAGGACGACGTCTACATTGCCGTGTGGGGTCTTAATCTAATCTACGTGCCATATGAGCACACCTGCGGACCTTCAAAGGGCAAAGATCATGCACGGGAAAGGGTAGGTAGTAGTGACCTTGGATGTCGTCTCGTGCATGACTGCCTGGAGAAGCCATGTGAAGTCCACCTCGAATCAGGCTATCATCGCTGCCATCAACACTGCTTTATCCCAAGTAACGATGTTATCAGCAGCTGTGGGGGAAAGGCAGCGATGGACAAGCAGCCACAAGAACTTTGATATGAATGTGAGGTTGGCCTTCTTGACGGCCCCCTAAGGCTCAGTCGCCCAATCGGCACCCTCTCCATCTACAGACAAGTGTAGGGCCATCCACCCCTTTATGGTCTCTCTCAGTGCTGGCTCGCGCAAGAACTGGCCATCCTTTACTATCTGCCAGCGGTAGTCAAACTCAGCAGTGAAGGGAGTCCGAGTAGCATCAATACTCTCGGTGTATAGAAACGGGTGGATGGCTGGAAGGGAAATGTAAACCTGCACACCGCGGACTCGGTCCTGCTCTAGTGGGGCCTGTTTAGAGGGGGCAGCCCATCTATGATCTGTGATCGAAGAGTCTCTACGTAGGATGCGTAGAACTCTCGGACCATTTCCTCGTTGTATCGTCCCAACGGATGTGCTGTCCATCCAAGTGATGCCTGGTGAAGAGGTTGTGTATCTCCGGCATCGTTGGGAGACTCCCTGTAATTACCCTCCGCTCCAAAGAGAGTGTTCGAGTCATCACTCCTTTATAAGTCAGGAACTTGGCGTCAGAGTAAACTTGAAACTGCCCGTCCACACACCACCGGTTGGGCTAGTCAGTGGCTGCAGTGGGGACTTGAGCTGGTGAGCCGAATGTAGAGTCTGAACTTTCAGCCTCATCTGACGAGGCCGACGCTGCAGCGGTGGCGGGTGCGGGAACCTCAGCAGAGCCTGAGGCATCTCGGACCAGGATACTCCTAAGGATCCAGACGCTCCTTCCTCATTTGTGGCTAACCAAGAGGGTGTGCGGGTCACTGTGCGCTCCTCATCAGACTGGGAGGCAGTGACTACGCCAGACGCCACCTTTTTGGGTGTGGCTCTGGGAGCACATGCAGCACGGGAATGTGTGGAAGTGCCTGGGGGCACATACTCAAGGTCCCGCTCATCATCAGAGTCGATAGTCATGCATGCAGACAGGGCGACAGACTTCGATCGCTCGCGTGCGTAGATTCATGCGTTCTTGGGTGCCATAGTAAATAGTACCTGCAAAGGATCAATATTAGAACGAGTAGTGGCAAACAAGAAAAGCGAAACCATACAAAATAAAACATTAAAAAGAGTATGTCATTGCTGTAAAAGCAGTGACACACGATGGGCCAGGTGAAGGCTCATCGTGACTATGATGGACCATCGTGAGGTCCGTCATGTTTTACTTATACTATGTATATATAGTGAACTCTAAAGGAGAGTCTCTAACTAGCATGACGGTCCGTCGTAGATGTCCATCGTAGGACACTTGAGAAAAAAAATGGAGACTCTTAGGAGAGACATCTTTGTCCGTCATGACGGTCACACAGGACAGACCGTATTGGGTACGACGGTCCATCACATGTATCCGTTCAAGGACACTTGGAAAAAATGAGAGACCCTTAGAAACAGGGTCTCTGACAACCAGAACGGTTGTGCAGGACGGATCGTTGTGAAGACCACGGTCCGTCACATGTTTCCGTTGGGGAACACTTGAAAAAAATGAGAGAACCTTAGAATCTGGGTCTCTGACAACCAAAACCGTTGTAAAGGATGGACCGTCGTGAGTACGACGATCCGTCACATGTGTGCGTTGGGACAGGGGTGCTAGGGATTTTGCAACGGACCCTACGACGGTCCGTCGTGGGTACGACGGTCCGTCATCGGGGTCTCCTTCTGAATGACAGTGACAGAACTAAGGGTACCCTATGCATCCCCGATGAACCCATATCAACCTTGTAGTGTTTTGGACCTACATGTGTCTAACCCAACTACCTAGGAAACTAGCAATGCAAAAGCACCTATGTCTAGGGTGGTAAACAAGGAAATTTCGAACATTTGTAACCTAGGTTAGAGAGAATCGTCTAAAGTAAAAAACATACGAAGAGGAACTAAGCATAATACTAACTAGTAAACAAAAAAGGCAAAATAAATGAGTATAAATTTAGAGACACATACCTTTAATATGGAGAAAAACAAATGCACAAGTACTCGGTGGCAAGGTAGACACTCACAACAGCAATTTCCACTAGTAGATAACACTTTAGAGCTTCAGAGAATTATGAGAGGGCAATGATCGGTGGTTGAGACAAAAATAGATTGTGGAAGTTGAGAAGGAAAGATTAATGAGAGAAATAATGAAGTAATGGGGGTGAAATAAGGGGTTGGGTAGCTTAAACGTTCTGATTTTGAAAAAGGGTCCAGCCGAGTCAGGTCGGGTATACCTCATTAATCACGCGACAGTTCCCCGATGACGGTCCGTCGCAGTTATGACAACCCGTCGTTTGTTCTGTTGCGTGTGCCCTAGTTTCAAAATAACATAAAAACATACCTGCTACGACGGATGCATATAACGGTCCTTCGCAGGCGCAACGGTCCGTCGATGTGTCCGTCAGTGACTGCTGTAGAGTAATTTTCTGCAGAATTTTCTTGTGATGTGCCTCCAAATTCAAAACCCATTAGTAGAAAAATGCTACCATTACTAAAAAGATGATACGTATTGGGTTGCCTCCCAACAAGCGTCTGATTTAATGTCGCGGCACAACTAGGAACCCTTGATTACTCATACTTCATCAAGATGGTATGACTCTATCACTTTATACCCCGATGCTTTATGCTTAAAATAGAGTTTTATTCTATCTCTATTCCTCTGAAACCGCATTCCCTCCTCGGCTTTTATCTCAACTGCTCCATGAGGGAATACTTGGGTAATCATGTAAGGGCAGTCCATTTGGACTTGAGCTTGCACGGAAGACAAGGCACCCTAGAACTAACTACAAGCACCAAATCCCCAACCATAAACTCTTGTTTTGCATTTTTCTGCTCAGTCTCCTTCTTTATCTTTTCTTTGTGGGATATGGCAGATACCGATTGGAGCTCACCACTCTGCCTCATGGTCCTACAAATGCTGAAGGGCGCTTCTTCATTATTCAACCGAAATGTCATCTGTCCCTTCTCCATATCAACTAATGCTCTACCTATAGCAAGGAATGGCCTCCCAAGAATAATAGACACTTCAAAATCGACCTCACAATCAAGAATAACAAAATCAGCCGGAAAGATGAATGACTCCACTTTTACTAGCACATCATGGAGTATCCCTATAGGCCGTTTCACTGTCCGATCAGCCATCAGTAGCCGCATCGCAGTGAGTTTTGGATCCCCCAAACTGAACTTCTTGTAGATTGAGAGAGGTATGAGATTTATGCTTGCCCCCAAATCACATAATGTTTTCGCAAAATTTAATGACCCAACTGTACAAGGAATAGTGAATGCACCAGGATCTTCTTTCTTTTCTACAAGGGATCTTGTAGCAATAGCACTACAATGACGCAGTCTATCATCATCCTCGAAAGTTAATGATCTTTTCTTGGTGACCAGATCTTTCATAAATTTTGCATAACTGGGCATTTGTTCTAGAACTTCTACCAAATGTACATTGATAGAAAGTTGCTTCAACATTGTCATAAAACACCGGTATTTACCATCCTCCGTCTTTTTCACTAATCTCTGAGGGAAGGGTGGTGGTGGCCTAGGCATGGGAATTACCTTGATAGGTACTTCTGCATCTTTTCCATTACTTTCCTCTGCTTCACCACTACCCTTTACCACATTATCATTATCCTTTGTCACATTTTCCTCAGTAGATGGCATAGGTGGCTCAATGGATTGCCTACCACCCTGAGTAGTGATTGCCATACAGTGCGCATCATTCTTTGGATTTTGGACAGTGTTGCTAGGAATAGTGCCCTGTTGCCGTGTGTTCACTGTCGCAGATAATTGGGCAGTTGCAATTCAATATGCTTAATCGAAATTGCATGTGTATCAACTTTTTGCCCAATACTAGCTAAGTCACACCTCAACTGTTTAATGTGTTCATCACTAGTGTCGAACCTCCTCATCATTTTGTGGAACATATCCTCAACTCGCGTCATACTATCTCCACCATCCTTGAGAGTAACTTCAGGATTTTGAGGAGGGACATAGGGCCGATTCCTGTCGTTTCTATCAGCATAGTTACCCCTGTTAAAGTTGTTGTTGCGGTTGTAGTTTCCATCTCGCACATAATGACCCTCACGGTTGTAGTTACCATAGTTCTGACCTTGGTTCCCTTGACCTTGGCGATAATTATCCGGATTTGAGCCTTGGGCGCTTGGTTGGAAACCCCCCGTCTGCTCATTTACAGCATAAGTGTCCTCCTAATAATAGCACTCATCATTAGGAGGTGGTGTCTTAGCTAAGTAGTTGACTACATTTATCTTTTTTGCACCCCCTGTGACATGTTTTAGTACCAACCAAAGCTCAGTTCTTATCTGAGCCATTTCTTTACGAATCTCATCTGTGGCTGGGTTGTGAGTGGACTGCACTGCGAAGGTATTTCTCCCTGTATCAGACTTCCTAGTACTCCAAGCTTTGTTATTCCGGGAGATTTTCTCTAATTTTTCAGCGATCTCAGCATAAGGGCATTCTCCATAAGATCCACGGGCTATAGTGTTCAACACCTCTTTGTTGTTTTCATCTTGTCCTCGATAGAAGTATTCCTTCACTGATTCATCATCAATATGGTGATTTGGAACACTTCTCAAGAATGAGGTGAATCTATCCCAAGAACTACTAACTGACTCTCCTAGTAGTGCTACAAAGTTGTTCACTCTGTCTTTGTGGTTTAGTTTCTCAGAGACCGGATAGTAGCGTGCTAAGAAGACATCTCTTAAGTGGTTCCATGTGAGGATTGAGTTCTATGGGAGATTAGTGAACCATATAGCAGCCTCTCCCGTCAGTGAGAGAGGAAACACTCTGAGACCTATTACATCTAGATCCAAATCCGGCCTCCCTACACAACTTTTACACAGTGCCCTTACCTTAGCTATATGGGCATGTGGATCCTCAGAAGGTAGCCCTAAAAACAAACCTCTGGCAGTGAGCATTTGCATCAGGCTACTAGTTAACACAAAAGTGTGGCCTGTGGGTAGAGGGGGCAAGACAAGTGGCCCATCCGAGTCTCCTATGTTATCATAACCTATGTAGTACGCTTGGGGCCATGGAACGGGATTTTTTCCCCTCTGTTGATGTTCACTCGAAGCATCGGGTAACATCTGACCATGAACATCAACCGGAGGTGGAATGTTCTAGTTCGGATCCTCATCATTTATTCCCAAGTTTCGATTCATATTGTGCAGTGTAGGCTCTAACTCGTGATCGTAGGGAAACAAGGGTTCTCTTCTTCTCCGTGTATTTGGCATACAAGGAGGATAGTTCTGAAAAGAAATCAAAAGCAATAAAACAAAGTAAAATTAAGAAAATATCAACTATACTATAGTAATAAGTTCAAGTTAATCTAAAAGCTTTAATCCCCGGCAGCGGCGCCAAAATTTGATACGCTCAAACTTACTTCTCAAATAAGAAGTAAAGCGGTCATGTCAAGTAAATAACCCAACTAGTGAGGTTGAGATCGTTCCCACGAGGAAAATAGTCTAGACTTAACTTCAACCTGTTATTACTGTTGTTTGGTCAATGACTTCCTTGGAAAGTAAAAACAAAAAAGGGGGTTTCTATTTCTTAATGAGTGAAAATAAATAACGAACTTGAAAGAGACACTTAACAACTTTGAATGTTGGGTTTTAATCAATTAATCAAAGTAACTAGGATTTACGTGTTCCCCACAGGTTCATAACTTGATAATTCTAACAATAACAATTCTTTCCTAGTATCTTGCATGCAAAGTGATAAGTTATGTATTTCTAAATCCTTGGTCCGGCATTTAGAAAATCTCACTTCGCACCTTGGTCCGGCTACATGTGTTTCTATCCTAACCCTTATCCTTACCTCATATTAAGACTCGTAATCGATATTTGACTACGTATTACCTCGTACCAATCAATACTAGCCTATTAGATAATATACACTAAATTTATGTTAATAATTCTTTTCCTATTATCTACCTCCTTGGTCCGGCAAGTAGCATTAAGGTGAGTTCTAACGTTGGCCATCTGTTAAAAAGACTTTTAAGCGAAAGAATTATTAATACATGCAAGACACCAATCTAGAATTGTTATTTTAGTTAGGGTTTATCTCATTATTTGTCTATCGTTCCCACAACCCTAGTTATGGAGATTAGTTACTCATAGCCTTAAACACAATATTCAAATATAATAAATACGAATTCATGTACTTACTTCAATGAGAAAGAATAAAATCCAAAGTTTGCTTGATTAATTTCCAAAAATCACTTGCAAGAATCCCAAAATCTAACACTAATACACAAAGTCTAATAATACGGAGTCTAACTATGTGGTGTCTAACAATACAGATTCTAACCTCAAAAACGAGGTTTTTCGAACTATTTATAAAAAAAAAAACCTAATTAAACAAGAATTCTAATTGCTGGAAATTTTCCAAAACGCGGCTGGGTCGACGGACCTCGCGACGGACCGTCGTGGTTACAACGGACCATCGTGGACTCCGTCGTCCCATACTTGTGCAATTTCTTCTACTACTCTCTTCATTCACCTCGACGGCAAGTATGACGGATCGTCATAGGCACAACGGTCCATCGAGGGTCTTCGTTATAAAACACTTCAACTCTTGGAATCTGGGAACTGGGATCACTTCTTTGAACTTCACGACGAACTTGCAGGACGGACCGTCACAAGCTTCGTAATCCCATACTTGGTCAGACTTCCCCATCTTCCTTCAGCAGCTGCACTACGCTGCCACCTACGGACCGTCACAAGCACGATGGACCGTCATAAGCTCCGTAGGTGGTCTCTGCAGTTCTTTGCTCAAAATCTCTGCATTCGGCTTTTGACAGATTTCCATCAAAACAAAGAGAAACTTATATAAAAATTATCACAAAAAGGATTTTGGACACACTAAACTTAAGGAAAACGTATTAATAATACCGTGAAACCACGGTATATCAGAACACCGAGAAGATCTTTTGGAAATACATCTGGAAATTCACATATTACTGGAACTGACTCAAGAGATGGGGTTTCAAGGATAGAATCCTTAACCCAAATTAGATGACAGAGATAACTCTTAGATATCATCTTTCTGGACTTAAGTTAAGAAATAAATCGACCCATATGGGCTAGGCTACTACCCTTCAATTCTAAAATTGGTTCATCTGGAAACTGTAAACGAACAAGGCATAACATGAGTGTAATCAATCCATTCCTATCATGACATCGAAGTCTACCATTTCTAACTCTTCTAGATCTCCTGAGGTGACTTTCTGAGAGACTATGATAGGGCAATCTGTAGACCCGTCTATCTATAACTGGGTCACCTATTGGAGTAGAGACTTACGAGGGTTCTGAGAAATTTTCTAGACTGACACTGAATTGGACTACTATATAAGGAGTGACAAATGACAAAGTCATCTCTATTGTCTTTCGACTTCGTAAATTCAACCACATGTGAGTCATATCGTGAAGCTGGTAGAAGGCCAATTTCACCTTTCATTACCAGTTAATTGCATCACACACAATATTTTCTTGCCCTCATCACTGAACTTCATGGGTCTTTACCAACTTGTGACCCTAATAACTTAGCCGGATTCATCATAACAAAATTACTAACTATAGCTGCCACTAATGGATCATTTCTATTAGTAGGAACTCGAATTTGCTAATTGTTCAAGGTAGTCATACTTTTAGACAAAAACTGAACTGGTGTTAAACTCTACATTAGAACTTCCTTATCTAATACTAGATGAACTGCGTTAGCATTTACGTGCATTAGAAGTCCATGCCAATGATCTAAGAGAAGGCATGATCTGAAACGTAGAACGTCAAGCTAGGGTGGAACAAGATCATACCTCATGCACGATAAGAGTATTATCTCTTGTATGAAACCTATCCTTTTTCTTATATTCATACAGTATATAAGTATTTCCCATCATTTCAAACTTTCATATGATTTAACTTCTACACAGTTTTAATTGTTTTCGTTTATCTTTAGTATGCTCATAGTTATGCCAACATGGTTAGTTTGCTTACACTCCAGAACATATGTCCCGTGTCCGCGTCTAGGGTTTAGCCTTGGGGTATGAAAAACATGGTATCAAATCCATAGGCTCCAGAGTCCTAGGATATGTGAAAAGCTTCACTAAGTAACGTTTTTTTCTTGGGTGGGAAGTGCACACCAATTAGTGAGAAGGAGGCTTTAAAATGTGTAAGTAAAACTTCAATTTTATGTTACTCTTATCGTACGCAAGGTATGATTTAATTCCTCATGTTTATCCTTCATTATGCGTTTTCAGATCATGTCTTCCCATAGAGCTTACACAAGGAATATGAACGCGACTCCTCATGGTTCCAGATCAGGAAATTTCAAATGCTGAATTTTCAAAATGTTATCAAGATGTTGACTCAGAGTGTGAACAACAAGAACAACCTACAGTCCCTAAATCTGGCAAATATTAATGTTTGATTAACTGCATCTAGAGTTTTGGATATTGTTCAAATGAACTTGCCTGAGTTATTAGAATCATTGATTGGTGAGGATCCTAAAACTTGTGAATCCTTTCAGGACAGGTTCTTCCTAAGAGAGTTAAGGGATGCAAAATCTCTGGAGATTGTGAATTTAAGGTAGGGTTCCATGACAGTCCGAAAGTATGACCTCAAATTCACCCAAATCTCCAGGTATGCTCTTCACATTGTTGCTGATTACATGGACCAAATATACAAATTCATACATGGGGTATCCGATCTAGTGAAAACATATCATAGGAATTCTATCTTCCTTGGAGACATGAACATCTTTAGAATCATGACTCATGCCCAACAGGTGTAGGGTGATAAACTTACGGAATAATCCAAGGAGAATAAGAAGGCTAGGGTATTCAGTACATTCTTTCGTACTAAAGTCCCTTATTGGGGACGTTGCATTCCATGTTGTAGGTACAAGTACTCAACTAGTAGATCTCCCCAATAGAAGTATATTATACTCAACAGTTGTTGATGAGATCCAGGTTGATTCAGGGTTTTACAAAGTCTTTACTATGCGTATTTCCATATTTGTACGTCATGGATTCCAGTAGAGATTTTGTAGACATTGTAAAGTTATCATTTCTAACCGACCCAACAAGAATTTAACTCCCAACCTAATTTAACTCAAAGGTCAAAACCCGATTCTCCTTCAAACCAGACCCACCAGTCATTCCTTCTTCCTCTTCACACATTCCACCTTCAACAGCCATGCGCAGAAAACACCCTCCCCTTTGTTCCCGTCTTCTTCCTCGCGTAGCTCCAACGTGCAGCGCGCCCCCTTCCCCTTTTCCTTTCTGTCGTACGAATGGTATGCCTAGGTGTCGAAATCCCCCTTCCTTCTCATCCTTCCCCTCAAATTGTACGTCCCAGATCGTTCTTTCCGTTTAGAAAATTGTACCAATTCATACTATTCCGTTTCAACATTATCTCTTTAGGGTTTTCAATTTCAAAATGGGACATGAAATCGCGATTTTACCCCAGCTCTTTTTGTGATTTCCCCCCGATCTTCATCCATCAAAATGGCTATTTATATGGCCATCTATTCACTGTTGGAGGAGGGTTTTTTTGGCTGAAATTCCATTGTTACATAAACACAGAAATAGTCGAGAAAAAATGGAGGAAAGTTAAGGAAATTTTCGAGGAAATATTCCTTGTTCTGTTCTAATTCCTTCAATGTCTTTGGAGTTTGTTGAAGTTATCAGGCCTCCATTGTGGTCGTGGAAGGTCGTCTCCTTTACTAGCAAAGTCCCAATCGCTGCTCGGAGAAAGGTAACACTTCCTTTTACTTACGTTTTGCTTCGGTATAGAACACGATGTGATGAGTGTTGTTGGTTCCTTTGGTTTGGTTACTGTTTCGTTTACTCGTTTCGACTTCTATACTCTTCGAATGATTGTTTGGTGTGATTGATTCGTTGTTGATTATTATAGATATACTTCAATCATGTTTAAGATCCATTTGAAACTTCTTGTAGGCATATTTTACTTTGATCGTATTGTGTTTCTAGTTTAGCGTAGATATGTGCACCGTTGTGATTTTCTCCTATGCGTTAACATGTCTCAATGGTTGTGCCTTGTATTCATTATCATATGAACTCGATTTCTTGAGAAGCAAAGATATCAGTTTTTTTTGTTCTCATTTATGTTTTCGCTTTCTGTTTCCTTTGCTCCTTCACAAAAGTTGTCTTGCAATTCCTTAATGAATTGTCCCTTTTGGAATCGTTTGATTTCATTGCTTTAGAATCCTCTCGTCAATGTTGGTTCTATGTGCATGCTAAGCATTAATCATGATTGATATATTGATGAAAGTCGCTTTAGTATTATATATTGGTCGTTATGTGCATTGGTTCGAGTTTGTATCTTTGAAGTTAACTGGTGCGCTGCTCGGCGTTGTTTGTTGTTCGACATTCAGTTCTCTTGCTTGGTTCTCATTAATAAATCTCTTACTTTGTTGATATTGTTCTTGAAACTTATAAAAATGATTAGGAAGTTTTGTAATTTGTTTCAACAAGTCCTCAAGGCGCTGTTATTATTGCTTTTCATTTCTTAAGCTTTGAACTATATATTTGTTTTATTTTGATAGCTTTTCTTCTTTTGACTTCTACTGCTTAAAGTATATCACTACCTTCCTTGTTTAGAACATGTTTTAGTTGCTAATAATTTATGTATTGTTGCTACCTTTTGCACAATGTAATCACTGCTTTAAATCTTGGTTCCTTTGTGACCAATGCTATTTTGAATTCTCTGTAATGCATGGAGTATGCTTGATCAATAAAGTATGGTGTTTATTTTTCATATTTACTAAGGAGTAGTGGTGCATTTCCATGCATATGACGGATGCATTAGTATGTGTATATGCACTGCGTGTCACTGTCATTGCTTTACTTGTTGTGAGATCTTATTTTACTTGTTGTGAGATCAATAAAGTAGGTGTTTATTTTGTATATTTACTAAGGAGTAGTGGTGCATTTCCATGCATATGACGGATGCATTAGTAATGTGTATATGCACTGCGTGTCACTGTCATTGCTTTACTTGTTGTGAGATCTTATTTTTTATTTTCATTTGGAATGGTTTTTGAAGTCATTTCTTCCCCTCTAACTCGATCTCCTAGTAGTTCATTTTATCTCTGTCTTGTTCAAGACGCATGCTATTAGTGTATCGTTCAAGGTGCTAATTCACTTTGGGTTGTTTCATTGCATGTGAAAACTATTCTTGAGTCCTTATGGACTTCACTCCAATACCCTGCACTTCATCATCGAGCCATAAAGGCTCAAAACATCCTCCTCGAGTCGTAGATTCCCTTCAAACTGGTGTACAGGTCGAAATATGGCAATATGTGTTGCTGGAAATTACAGTTTGCCGATGTTGAGAAGCTGTATACCAGCGATATACACTGTTTATACCGTGATATGCAAGTAAAAAATGCACATGGAATCCAAATTCAAAATCTAGATTTAAAGCTGTGAAAAAATGCTGCTTAAACATAGATTTCAACTATCAAAAGTTGAAAAGCAATCTGATATACAACCAGTATACATTGATATACAGACGCATTATACCACAAATAGGAGGAAAAAAATACGAATTGCAGGTTAACGTACAGGGACGCCGAATTCAGTAAAATACTGGAATATTGAATGAATACGTGCATAGGGTACATTCCGTATACATTGGTATACACTATTTGGGCAGCGATATACAATATTAAAATGGTATAAAAAATGGTACAGGTACAAACACGCCAAAATAATATGGAAAATACAGGAGGAATCGCGAGTATACGTATCCAAAAAATATATATAGTATTCAAAAGTATAAACGGATTGGATATATACAGTATACATCATTTGTATACTTTAATTTTTTTTTCAGGAAAATGGGTCAGGCCCTTTCAGCAAAAGTTTGATAGGGCCAAAATGCCACAATGTTTTTTTGCAAGATTTAAATTGTTGAAAGAACCCAAACCTAATTAGCATAGGACAGGTAGGCCAAAGCCCATTTCAATGAGTTTGGGTATTAAGCCCAAGTTCAATTGTTCTTTTCCCTTCCTCATTACCTATTGTTTATTTGAATTAACCATTATTTGGTAGAATTTTAAAAATATCCTAAACGGCAACCATATTTTTTACTATTATAAATTTTACTATTATTTTTACTGACTTAGTTTGTTCTATTGAATTTCGTCAAAATTTAGGTTTATTCCCGTTAGAATATTCCTCTAAATATTTCCCTTTAGAAAAAATAAAAAGGTTAAAAAAATGAAATAAATAAATATTAAAATGAATTTTCTCTTTACTTAGTTAAAATTATTATTGTTTAAGAGTCATTTAGTCAAATCGCCGGTCAACCGCAAGTGAGCGGGCATCACAAGGGCCTAACACCTTCTCGGGATGTACATTTGAATTTCGAACCTTTTCAATCGATTTTTATCTGTTTTTAAATCTTTTGAAATTTTTAAAATTTTTCTTGATTTTATCAAAAATCAAGTGGCGACTCAGTAAATTTGGAAAGTCAATTTTTCTTAAATGATAACATTAATTGATTTTCCGAAACTTAGTCATTTTTTCACTATTTTACCAAATAATATATTTTAAAACATAAAAACACTAGGAATCCATGTATCAATCCTCGGTACCATGTCACATGATCATTTAAAATGATCTTGTAGATGAAGAAGTGTTCAAGGATATAGTGAGGATCCTTGGGACAATAAGTAAACATTCCAAATGAACCATCAAGGATAGTTAGTCAGGAAAGTACCAGTAACACAAGTGCAAGAACATGTGAAACCGGCCAGGGGGGGACCATACGACCTCCCTAACTGAATTTGGTTAGGGTAGTTAGGGGCAGGCGTGCGCACGGGTCCATCCATGTGGGGCCCAACTCCCTAACCAACTCTAGACTATAAATACCTGACCTGAGTGACTAACTAACCTACGACCAACAAAAAATAATTGTGACCTCACAACCTAAGACCTAGTCGGGTGACACCAAACCGTGTAACTAATTAAGAGACAACCTAGTATTTAACCTAGGATGGACCAAAAGGGTTAGTTATGGTCTTAATGAGTTAGGGCTACTTTAGGAATTACCGTGGGTCCTTAATTAATTAAATTAATAACTTAATTAATTAATTAAAAATCATTAGTTAGCCGAAACAGTTAGGAAAATTTCCGATTTTACGAAGTCAAATACTCTCCCATTTTTAGTCAATTTAGGAGGGTTTTTTTTTAGTAATTAACTAATTAATTTATTAAATTAAGTCGATTATCCTAAGTTGAATTAGTAAATATCATTTCTTAAGACTTAGAATCATCTTCAAACACTAGAAAAATCACGACTCAAAATAATACGAAATCATGATAAAACAATGAGAAAAACGTAGAAAAATAGAAAATTTCTCTTAGGTGATTTCAAGGTATTCTTCAAGGTTTTCGTGCAAGGTGATCTTAGTAAATCCAATTCTACATAAGCTATTGGTTTTCTCTCTTGGTTTACTTTCCCGAAGAGTCTTTTCAAATACTTTATGAATTCAAGAACATCAAAACTAGGGTTAATCCCAATGACATTATTGAATGTCCACCTCCCTAGTTATCCTTGTTTTCAATTCTAATAGTATGTAGATTTAATATCGAACATGTTGTTTGTATTTGGTTCTAATGAGGCCTATAGATTTGATTCGTTTGATTAAGGTATTAGTTACATGAGTTAAAGAAGGTTGTAATGTGTAGTTGTGTTCGAAAAGATGAAGTAGGTATGAATTGTTCATGAAGTTTAGCTCATTGTTAAAAATCAACCGGCTTAGAATGTTGAAATCACTATCGTATATTCTTGAAGTTAATTAAATTGGATAATGATATTTTCAAGACCATTGTCTAGTAAAAATTTTGCTTATGCCAATAAATTTGCTAACAATATCCTAGATTACTATTATATGTGAAGGATTAGTGTGTGCCTATAAATTGTCTTACAAATGTATTTCCAAAATAGAATACAAAATGGGCTAATGACTAAGTTATACAAAATTAAGCATTACCAATGAAACACAATGAATTCATAACCAAGGGTATGTCAATCATTGGGACAAGTCCCAACATACCCTTTCTAAATGAACTATGAATATAAGTAAGTACATTCAACAAAGTTCATAACGTTCATAAAGACAAGTATAAACATACCAAAATTTCATTGAACAAGTCACATAATTAAAAGTTTAAGAATTATGAAAGTGACAAGAATGAGGTGTTAAAATATGTGAGAAAAGTCTCTCTCACACCTAGACAATTATGCTAAAGATACTCATAAATAAGGGTGTTAATAATCGTGAGACGGGTATTATTGACACCAAGATGATAATGCAAGGTTAAATTCACATTTAATCAAGTAAAGAAAGGGATGAACAATTATCCAAAGAGTTAAGTAAACCCCATAACTAGAAGCAAGCTTCCATAATGTTTGAGTAAACTCTAAAAGTTATAAAGAAAAAAAGTTCAGCAAAGCACCGATAGACTAGCAATGAGCTCGTGCCAGCACATGTAAGCCTCATGAGATGAGTCTACCACAAAGGTGGATAAGTATTCTCTGTATGTATCCAATTCTTCAAACTATGATGCACGCATAGGAACCAGCTAGAGGATTCCACCTAAGAGATATAGGAATGATGCAGTTTCACTTTGGCCGGTAAAACAACCCCATTTTAGTGTCGGGAAGACACTGGATTTCATGCTTAGATCACATGATCTATGTAGTTTAAATTCTCAAACAAAATACTCGGTTCTCTTTAGCCGTCATCCATCTCTTTTCTGTGTGGGGAAAACACTGGACTTGATTTCACTTTAGCTGGTGAACTACCCCTTTTTGGTGTGGGGCAAACACTGAATTTCATTTTAGCTCACATGATCCTGGTTCAATTTGATCGGTGAACCACTCTTTTTCGGTGTGGGATAGACACTGAATTTCATGTTAGCTCACATGATCTTAATGCTAAAGATTTATTTAAGAATGTAAGAAATAAAGAAGAAGAGTTGTAAGTTCAAGGTGAGCTAAGAAAGTAAGAGCTTAAGTATATCAAATCATCAATGGTTGATAAGAATGAAGTTTTAAGAAGTTATTGACTTGTAACAAATTAGGATATATGCTCTATTATATTTTTGTTATGCAAATAATGAATTGATTGGCATAGCCAAATAAAAATTTGCTTACAATGAGCTCTTATATTATGCCTATAAAGAGTAGTAAAACATAACGACTAATCAATGCCCCACAATCTCCATAATATAAAAATGATAAGATAAGTTACCTAGCCAATAAAAATTGTCTTATAATGATTTCATCCACAATTTAACATGAATGGAAAGAATAACTTGTAGTAAGAGTAGCAAAATAATTTCGTTAGTCTTTTGGAATACTTGCTCGATTCTTGGTAGGTATGAGACTACAATGAACCATTGCACTTGAAGTAAAACATAGGATTAAAGAGATCATTAAACAACACAACACAAGAAGAAAAAGATTGAAAAAAAACTAAATGTTTAGGATGGAGCTCTCGGGTTTGGAGGAGCAAATTTCAAAATTTTCGTTCGAGTTGTTCTAAAATTATGTCCATGATTCTAAGTTCTTATGTTCATATAGAAAATGAGTTGTGTGCTTTGAATGCATTATCTTTAATGAACTAAGAGTCTTACTTTGTTTTTATATGTTTGTTAATATTGATATTGTATGTCTACTTACTGCTTTATAGCGCCTTGGAATTTCATAAGTTAAGTAGAGGCAAGGTAAGATATTCTTAATACTCTAAAGATTTAAGTTGTTGTTTAGCTTTTCAACTTGCATACACGTACAGTCAATGTACTGATGATAGTCTCCATGCCTCATCTTATGATGCACACGTAGGTAACCCTGATCAATACCGAACGCCTTGTACGTGCCCCATTTCTATCCCTCATTATCGCATGGCTATGGCGATGTTTAGAGAACTTAAGGCTCAAATCCAAGATCTTATTGATACAAGTTTTGTTAGTCCTAGTTCTTCCCCATGGGGTGCTCCAGTTTTATTTTTTAGGGAGAAGGATGATAGCATGATGATGTGCATAGATCCCCGGAAACTGACTAAGGTCACTATTCAAAATATGTACCCCTTCAACATATAGATATTTTTTCAACCAATTAAATGGTACACGGATTTTCTCTAAGATTGATTGTAAGATTTAGGTATAATAAACTGAAGATTATGCCTTAAGATATATCTGAGACAACATTTAGGACTTGTGATTGATACTATGATTGTTTTGTTGTGCAATTTGGGTTTGACTAATGTGTCTGCAACTTCAATAAGCTTGATAAATGGAGTATTCAATTCCTTTCATGAATTTTTTGCGACAGTATTTATCGATGACATTTTGGTATATTAGAAAAGTGAAGAAGAGCATGCTAACCATCTTCTTCCATTTTTGATATTCTTCTAAAGCAAAATTTAAAAGAAAATTTTTCTAAGTGTGCATTCGAGTTGATGTCAGTTGCATTTTGGGGAATGTGTTGTCAAAATAATGGGTAAGGGTAGATTGCCAAAAGGTATTTTCAGTTCACAATTGGGTCCGACCTAGTTCATTGAGGAAGGTTAAGAGTTTTATGCGACTTTCTAGTAACTATCGTCATTTGGTAAAATATTTTACTTCAATTCCTACTTAGTTCACTAATCTTACCAAAAATGAGGTACCATTTTACTGGACTGTAAAATGTGAGGAGAGCTTCTAAAATCTGAAGATTCTTTTTACCATCGCGCCCATTCTAGCATTAGTGATTAAGGGTAAGGACATTAATGTCTATTGTGATGCCTCACATTATGGATTGGATGTTGTGTTGATACAATATATGAATGTTATAGCTTACGCCTTGCATCAATTAAAGGTGCACGACAGAAATTATCACATTCGTGATTAAGAGTTGGCAGCTGTAGTATTTTCTCTTAAGATCGGGCGACATTGTTTGTATGGAGTTAAATATGAGGTACTTACTAATTGTATTAGCTTACATCATGTATTTCCCCAAAAGTATTTGACGTCGATACATCCATGATAGATGGAATTGCTCAAGGATTATGATGTGACAATTTAATATTATCCGGGTAAGAAAAATGTTTTGGCAGGCGCTTTCAGTTGAAAAGTGATAAGTATTGGTAGTTTATATCACTTGATTTGAACGAAGAGACTCTTTCCCAAGTAAATTTAGACCTTGGATTCTATGTTCATGCAGTTGGACATTCTTGAAAGAGGTGGGTTTCATGTTCATATAGTAAATCAAACCCAAATATTTTGAAAATAGAGATTAAGAGGAGCTTAGAACAATGATTGCAATAGGTATGTCTCAAAGAACAACTCTAGATGTGGATGGTGTTTTAAAAAATAAGGGTAGAATATGTCTTCTAAGAGTTGATGAACTTATCCCAAGAATGTTGGTGGAGACTCATGGCTCGAGATATACTATTCATTCGGGGTGTGACCAAGATGTATGGAGATCATAAACGAGATTATTGGTTGATGGGTATGGTACAAGACATTGAGTGTGAATTGTCAAAAATATAATTATGAAAATCAAAGACCTGCGAGGTTGCTCCAAAAGATGCCAATTCTTAGATGAAAGTGGGAAAGTATAGCCATGGATGTTGTGGTTGGCCTTCCGAAGGACTTTGGGGAAATTTGATTCTATTTAGGTTGGGGTTGGTAGAATGACTAAATCAGCACACTTTATTACGGTAAGGGTGGATTGCAATTCTAAAAAATTGGCTAAGATTTATTTAAAAGAGAGAGTGAAATTGTATGGTGTGTCCCTTTCAATCCTCTCATATCATGGTAGCCTTTTTATTTCCATGTATGGAGTAAGTTTCATGAGGCACACATCTCACTTTTAGTTAAACCTTCAAACCTTAGACGGTTGGACAATCAAAAAGGTCTATACAAGAGTTAGAGGGCATGCTGAGAGCTTGTGTAATTGACTGTGGAAGGAATTGGGATAAGTTCCTAACTCTATGTGTGTTTTACTATAATAATAGTTATTTCTCGAGAATGGATATGGAACCATTTGAGGTGTTATACGGAAAAGGATGTAGATCGCTCATAGATTGGTTTGAATCAATAGACGTAAAACTTTTGGGGGTATACTTAGTGAATGATGCTCAAGATAAGGTAAGGAGAATTCAATCTAAGCTTCTAGCCGCGAACAATAGACAAATTAAGTGTGTGTATTACAAGGTTAGATACATCGAATTCCATACGGACGAGAATATACTTCTCAAGATATCACCCATGAAAGGGTGATGAGATTTTGTAAGAGGGATAAGTTCATATCTCGCTATATTTGTTTCTTTATAATTCTTTACAAGGTCTTTGTCGTATAATCTTGTGCTACATCAAAATTTGTATGGGTTACATCTTGTATTTCATGTATGTATGTTAGAGAAACTCTCACAAAAGTATTTTTTATTTTTATACATCAGAAATATTTGTATTTTTATATACAAATAGAGCTCATTTTGTATTTTTTTGCATGCAAAGAGAGTTGTCATTGTATATCTAAAGACATAAACTTTCATGGTATTGAGTGTTAATATTTTCTTCAATATTGATATCATTTTAGGTTTGTTTAGTTGAGTAAACCCCATGTAAGTGTTTCTGTCAGACTCTTATCAAGATTATCTTACATTTAGCATTACAACTCGCATTCTCATACATTCAATGGAATGTTGGTTTTCCTACATAATATTATGATGTAAAGCAGGATCAATATTCAATACATCATTGATTTGGTTGAGCTCTCATAGTTTGTTGGTGATCCATTATTTTTTCGGAGAGCTCCTTTTTCATTTTCTTTGACTTTTAGAATTTCAATTGTTATGATGATCAGCGATCTTTTCCAAACAACCATCAGTTAATAAAGGCTTCATAGATAGACGATAAATAGTGTACTTGTCTATACATTTTCATTATCTTATGTTTAAGACTCTAGTTGCCATTTTGACCAGTTGAATGTTGATCTCAATTTTTTTTCTATATATGTGGAAAAATCAAGTTTACTTTGTATTGCATTTATCATGAGTAGGTATTCTGCTAAGTTAGTATGTTAACACAAGGGTTCATTAAGAACAAACTGTGGTCTTCCAGTAGCGGCCACATCGAGGATGTAGGATCGAGGTGTGAAAATGAAACCATGTATGAGTCTACTTCTTTTCAGGAGTGCTATAATGAAAGTTTTCTCAAGCATAGAAAAGAAATAATTATTCGTTATGATTCTCCCTCTAGAATTAGGTACTACGACATTATCACAGTTTCATGCTATTAAGTGTTAATATTTTCTTTAAAATCTTTTAATATTTAAATATTAACAACTTTTCATGTAGTGTTTATTTGCTCAAAATCTCTCCCACTACTTGAGGTAACAATTTTCTTATGTTTACAGAGGATTCTCCCACTATTATAATGCAACGGAATATCAGTTCTGACATACTAATTAAATGTTCTTGAGCGTCTAGATTTATAATTGACTTATTTGTTATTTCTTTATTCAATTCCTATAAAACTAGTTCACTTCTAGGAGAATGGTTTACTAAATGATCCATTTCTTGAATTAAGTCTGGTGCATTAACAATTGCCTTATTTTTTAGGGCTTTATAATAAACATTCTTTCATTGTTTAGGATATCAAATTAAAAACACATTCTATTCCTAATCCCATTTTTCTTATCCTGCTACTCACCAAATGTGCTGGACAATCTTATATTTGAACATGTCACATATTCGACTTACATCAAATATATAGTTGTTCAATGTTCTTATTTGAAAGAAACTGAATTCAAAATTTGATATGTATTATTAGGACCTATGTCACGCCCCGAGCTACCACTGAGAAACGGACACAGAATTTAAGACCACAAGTGATCCCAAGCTAACCCTTTTGGCACGATCATGTGCATACTAAAGATAATAAACTAAATTTCGAAGCTAAATAATAATTTAAATATAAAATATGGTGAATACCCATATTTTATATCAGAGATATTTGAAATACTTGTGAGTTTAATATAAAAGAAATATTAACTCAATACTAAGTTGAAACTAACTATATGTGAAAATAGCCTCTATACTGGACTAGAAAATCTAGAAAAAGCCTATGCTAAGTCTAGAAAAAACTAAAACTAAATGAGTGAATTATTGAAATAAAACTCATGACTTTTTTCCTCAAAGAATGAGGACGCACCACTGAATCTGCGCAACTGGAGATCAAAAATCGATCTAAACATGATCTGGATGCTGAGAACCTGAACCTACATCACGAGAAGATGTAGCGCACATATGCGTCAATCCTTGAAGGTATTGTGAATGTAAGATAAAATAACGCTGAAATAAAACATAACTAAACAAGCATAAAAGCAAGTATAAGAATCTAAACATGATATACTAAATTTCTGATCGAACTGAATTCAATGACCAATTTATAACATGTTGAAACTGAATACTAAATATACTGATAAATGATCAATGCAAGAGAGTCTGTCTAAGTTATTGGAGATACTAATAACCAATAATAAATGCACATGAGCTAAATGTGGAGTCCGATGTCTCCCCATCGAAAGGACCCAAAATACCTTCCAAGAGGTATAAAGGTATGCTTGCAAGATCAATAAACTGATTACCCACATAGGGGAATTACAACTTACTTGACTAGTAGTTCTTTGACTAATTTGGTACGCTGACCCCTAGTCTAACTCGGTATTATGCTACTCCTTATAAATTTATGGAGTTAACTAATTATGGCTGAATTTCTGTAAATACTTGATAGGTCAAAACTTAACATGCAAACAGACAATGCAACATTTAATATGGTAATGATGCATATATAATTGAGGCATGTATATCTTAAGTAACTTAAATATCTGAACTCGCATGTGTAATTAAAGAACTAAATAAATACATAGATAGGGTTTTGAAATTCATGCGATAAACAAAATAATAACTTTACAATCTAATTTGGAACATATATTTAATAAATTCATGAAGTTCTATCGAAGTTATAGATATTGTAGGTTTAAGCGTGATAAAAGAATGAAGAACTGACTGAAAAATAAAGACCAAATGGGTTAAGGAACCTACAAGTTAAATCTCATATGCCTGGTGATGAAATCGACAGAGAAATATCTAGGTTTCGGAGTTGGAACTGAAGGAACCTTGTTGCGTTCTTGAACTAGGGTTCTTGTCAATTTTTCTTTTCTTGCTTCTAATTTTCTATTTTTTAATTTAATGATTTTACTTAGGGTCAAAATGATGTTTTTAGTGTTTAAAAGAAGTGGCAAAAGACCAAAACACCCCTTTGTTAAGTGTTTTCAGACCAAATGATGACCTGGACTGACGGTTCGTCGTTCAATCAATGGTCTGTTGTTTTGGACTGTTCAATAGACCTTTACTAAAAAAGACTTAACGTTTTGCTCGAAGGTCTGATTTTAGTAAGGTTGGTGGTTGTGGAAATCTAATTCAATCATTTATCTTGTTGTATGTTGAGGGACACCTAATTAATTTTGTGCTAAGAGTTATGACCAATTTAAGTTGACACAACTACATTTCCCCCTAATTGTATGTTAGTTTCCACCTTTTGCTAGACTTACAAACACACTAGATATAACGACAATCCTCTTTGGTGAACCATGGTTCATATCAGAGAGTGCGTGAATGGGGTATCGATTTACTGACACATACTAAGGACTGTTGCCTGACCTACGGACCATAGGTCTGTCCATCATTCGACATTTAGTCAAATATTTTTGGGATGAGATTTTGGGGGTAACTGAGGACCTCTACATGAGCTGATAGTCAAAGGAACCCCATGCAACCTCACAATTTCATTAATGTAATGATTGGATAGTAATTTGTTGAATCAGTACTCTAGACCACTAAAAGCGAGAAGAGTTATTCATTCTATCAACTATCAGCCAAATGAAGTCATGTTGTCTACGAGTACGAGGTAACCTTTGATGAAATCCATATAGATCACATCCCACTTCCAAGTAGGAATATCGATCTCTTGTGTCATACCTCCTGGTTTCTGATGTTCTACCTTTACTTGCTGGTAATTGGGGCACTTACTCACAAAGTCTGCTATATCTCTCTTCATTCCATTCCACCTATAGACTTATGCAGTTTGTGGTACAAGAGGCACCTGGATAGATAGAATACCTGATGTTATGAACTTCTACAAGGATACACTTTCTCAACTCACCCATATTAGGAATACACAATCTACCCTGATAGCGAAGTACACCATCTCCCCCTTGGGAGAAAACTTCCACTCTCTGATTGTGGACTGAACCCTTAAGTTCAAGTAAGAATGGATCATTTTCTTGCTTTTCCTACCTCCACTAGAAAAGAAGATTCTTCCCCATTATCAGTTGTTACACTATTGGCTGATATTCTCATAAGGCGAACTCCTAAGTGAACAAGCCTGTTACTATCCTTAACTAGCTCCTTCCTTTCTTCATCAACATGGGCTACACTACCCATAGATAAACTGCTAAGAGCATCATTTGGTACATTCTCCTTACCAGGATGATAATGCACACTCATATTATAATCCTTAAGGAATGGTCAGTTACACATCTACGTGAACACCATACAAGTAGTGTCTCAAGATCTTGCATGCAACACTACTGCTGCAAGCTCTAGGTAAAAGTTTGATAGTTCTTCTCATGAACCTTAATGTGTCTAGAATCATAATCTATAACCTCATCTCGCTGCATCAACACGCAACCTAGGCCAACTATTGATCATCACAATAGATCACATAACCATCTGAACCCTATGGTAGAGTCAAGACAGGAGTTGTAGTCAATCTAGTTTTTAATTCTGCAAAGATTTTCTCACACTCATATGACCATTGAAACTTTACTATCTTCCAAGTTAACCTAGTCAATGGTGAGGCTATGGATAAAAATTCTTTCATGAACCGTCTATAATAAACCACTAGACCTAAGAAACTTCTTATATGTGTAGCAGAGGTAGGTTTGGGCCATTCTTTCGCTACTTCTACCTTTTTTGAATCCACTCGGATCGTTTTCGCAAGATACAATATGACCAACGAAAGAAATGTATTGCAACCAAAACACATATTTCTAAACTTAGAGAATAACTGGCTATCCTTGAGAATCATTAGGAAATTTCTCCAATAACTCGCATGTTATTCCTCATTCCTTGAGTAAATGAGGATATCATCAATGAAGACGATAACAGAGAGGTCCACGTACTATTTGAACACTCTATTCATAAAATCCATGTAAGTTGTAGGATCATTTGGTAGTCTAAATGACAGAACTACAAATTCATAATGACCTTTTCATGTTTTGAAAGCTGATTTCGAAATGTCACCATCTCTATCTCTAAGTTGATAATAACCCGATCTTAGGTCTATCTTTGAGAAGTTACTAGCACCCTGAAGTTGGTCAAACAAGTCATCAATCCTGCAGATGGGATACTTATTCTTGATTGTAACCTTTTTAGCTATCTATAGTCAATGCACATTCTGAGAGAACCATCTTTCCTCATCACGAACAACACTGGTGCACCCCATGGTGAAAAACTAGGTGTAATGAAGCCCTTATCAAGAAGGTCTTTCAACTGCTCTTTCAATTCCTTAAGCTTTGTTGTATCCATTATATAAGGAGGAATAGAAATAGGATGGGTATCTTGAGGAACATCAATTCCAATGTCGATTTCCCTATCTGGACGGACTCCGGGAAGATCTTCTAGAAACACTTATGGAAACTCACGGACTACTACAACTTACTAAAGAGTTGATGTTTCAGATCTAGAATCCTTAAACCGAACAAAATGATAGAGATAACCCTTAGAGATCAACTTTTTGATCTTAAGGTAATAAATGAATCGACCCATAGGCACTGAGATACTACCCTTCTAATCTATGATTAGTTCTTCTGGAATCTGAAAATGAAAGTTCTACAATTGATTGATATATAACAGGAATGTAACCAATCCATGCTTAGAATGACATCAAAGTCTACATTTTTTACGTCTACTAGATCTACTAAGATGACTTTCTGAGAGTGTGATAGGGATTTTTATATACCTATCTAGCTATAACTGGGTCACCAACTAGACTAGAGACTGAGAAAGTTTTTGAGAGTGTTTATGAACTAACACTGAATTGGACTTCTATACTTAGTTACAAAAGACAAAGTCATCTATGTTGTCTTTCCACCTACTGAACCATATGTGAGTCACATCTTTAAGCTGGTAGTAATATCAATTTCACCTATCACTAACAATTACTTGCATTACACCAAATTTTTTCTTGAACTCATTAATGCACTTCATCTGTCCTTACTAACTTCTGACCAAAAAAACATAGGCGGATTTATCCTAACAAAATAAAAACTCATGCTACCACTAATGGATCATTTCTAATAGTAGGAACTTGAAGCTGCTGATTGTCTGGTTGGTCATACTCCAAGCCAAAACCTTAATTGGCATTCATAAACTCTGCAGTAGAACTTTATTATCTTGTACTAGAGAAACTGCATTAGTATTGCGTGCATTATTATTCAATGACTAAGCTCTACGAGAAGGCATGATTTTAAGCGCAGAACGTCGAGTAACAAAGGAATCAGATCATAGCTTTCGCAAAATAAGAGTTACAAGAAAGTTAAGTTTTTCTCATTAAAACAGCTCATAGCCTCCCGCTTATTAGATGTGGTGAATTTCACATCTATGGAAAGGACTCTACTTAGAGCGAATTTTTCAGACATCCTAGGAAACTTCAACCTAGTGGTCTGAGACCAAATTTTGTCATACCCCGAGCTTTCCCCAAGACGCTGACACAGAACTTAGGATGATAATTTATCCCACACTAACTCTTCTGCCATGATCATGAACATACTAAAGATAACAAACTAAATGTGGAAGCTAAATCATAATTTAAACATAAAATATGAGGAATACCTATATTCTATAAATGGGATATTTGAAAAATGGCGAGTTTAATAAAAAGGAAATATTTACTCAATACTAAGTTACAACTAACTATCACTAAAAATAGTCTCTAAATTGGACTACAAAAACAAGAACAAGTCCAAGATAAGTGTAGCAAAAACTGAAACTAAATGACTTAAAGACTGAAATGAAACTCATGACTTTTGTCCTCGAAGAATGACGAATCACCACTGTATCTGCTGAACAGGAGATCGGAAATTGATCTAACCGTGATCTTGATGCTGAGAACCTGGTGCTACAACACAAGAAGAAGTAGCGCATGTATACTCAGTTATTGAAGGTATTGAGCATGTAAGATATAACAAAGCTGAAATATAACATAACTAAACAAGCACAAAAGCAAGTATAATAATGTGAGCATGATATACTAAATTTCTGAGCTAACTTAATGCAATGACCAATATATTACATGTTTAAACTAAATACTGAATATATTGATAAATTGTCAATTCAAGAGAGTCTTACTGAGCTCTGGGAGCTACTAATAACTGATTATAAAAACACATGAGCTAAATGTGGATTCCGATGTATACACCCCATCGAGAGGACCAAAATACCTTCCCAGTGGAATAATGGCATACTAGCATGATCACTAAAGTGATTACCCACAGAGGGGACTTAAAACCTACTTGGCTAGTAGTTCATGCACTAATTGGGTACGTTGAACCCTGGTCCAACTTGGTATTATACTACTCCTATTGATTAATATTGTTAACTGATTATCATAATTTATATAAAAAATTGATATCTCAAAACTAGACATGCAAACTTATAATGCTAATATGGTAATCATGCATTTATAACTGAGTCATGTATATCTAAAGTAACTAAAATATGTAACTAGAATGTGCAATTCAAGAACAAAAGAAATACATAGCTAGGGTTCTAAAATTCATGCGATAAATTGAACAATAACTTTACAATATTATTTGGAACATATATTAAAAAAATTCATGAAGTTCTATCGAAGTTCTAGAAACCCTAGGTTTAATCATGATAGGAGAATCAAGAATTGTCTAAAAACTAGGGACTCAATGGGTTAAACGAACTCACTAGTGAAATTACATATGCCTGGTGATGAAATCCATGGAGAAATAACTTTATTTTGGGGATGGAACTGAAGGAACCTTGTTGCGTTGTTGAACTAGGGCTATTGACCTTTTTCTCCTTTATTTTATCTAATTTTCTAAGTTATAGTTATGTTTCTAGGCTTAAACCGACAAAATATGATGATTTCGGGTCAAAACGACGTATCTTAGAGTTGAAATGGAGTGGGAAAAGACAAAAAGTCCCTTCAGTTAAGAGCTGACAACCTGAATTGACTGTCCGTTGTTTGGGTCCATAGGTTGGGTCTGTTCGGTCGGCCTTTACTAAAACAAGCATAACCATTTACTCGAAGGTCTGATTTCAGCAAGATTGGTGTCTATGGAAAGACAATTCAATTATCTATATGTGGGTATGTCATTGGACACATAATTAATTTTGTGCTAAGATTTATGATCAATTGAAGTTTACCTAACTTCATTTCCCCCCTAACTGTCTATTAGTTTCAACATACGGTCAGACCCACGGACTGTAAAAAACGAAGCTTCGTGTTGTTCAGCCATGGTTCATTTCAGAATGTCAGAGAATAAGGTGTCGATCAATGAACATAGACTACAGACTATTGTCTGAACTATGGACCGTTGATCCGTCTGTCGTTCGACACTTAGTCAAATTTTTCTGGGCTGAGTTTTTGGGGGTTTCTGACCCAATCAAAGGATGTGCAGAATGGACTGTGGGTCAGGATACGGTCCAACGATTGCCATCATCGATTGCACGTGCATATTTTCTGAACAATTGATTTTTGGTCTATTTTGGATACAGGGTGTTACAATGTATCCCAAAAGAAACAAGATATAACAACCCTAAGAATGGATAAGATAATAAATGCTTAATGTGTCTAGAACACCAAGGATTAGACCTGGTTCAAATGTATTGATGCGCGTATAAACATACCTCGTAACCCTTGCTACATCCAAGACAAATAACTTGTGGAGTTAGTTGATCTAGGAAAGGTTGGGTCCAGCCATGTAGGGCTCTCGAATACGAATATTTGCTCGAAGGAATTTTTAGCTAAATTAAAAAGAGGAAATCTTAGGTTTGGAGGGTCTAGGGGTAAAATGGACTTTTTCTAGTGTAAGAGTAATATCGTAAGATCCTAAATATATAATTAATTAATTAACTAACTAATAATGTGGAGGGGCAATTTGGGGAGAGAGGGCCAAAATTTGGCTCTTGAAGTGAATTTTCGCTCCACCTGGGTTCGAATCTAGGTGAAAGCAATGAAATAAATTGTTTTTAATTTAAGTTTGTAAATTAATGTAATTAATTTATATTAGTTATTAGCTGATTTAAAATGAAAGGAAATCATATTTTTAATAATTAAATAAAACCTTATTTGATTAAGTCCTAAACTAGACTTCTAAGCCTAAGAAAACTCTTCTCTCCCACACTCATCTCTCTCTCACGTTTTTATAAGTCTCACTCACGTTTTTCTCTGCAAAATAACTACAAAAACAGTAGTTAAACCAAACTTCTTCACACTTGAAGAACTACCAACGAAAATTATAAACAAACAATTAATCAAACACGTTAGGCAAAGAGAGGGTTTTTCCGTCAAGTTGGTGTTGAAGCTCTTGGATTTAAACGTGTGTTTGGAGGGGTTCTTTGGGCAGAAGGTCGAGGTTTGAACGTCAAAAAGGTATGGCTTCTCTTCTTTCTTGGTCCCTTTCCCAAGAGACCCCTTAAGGTTCAGAATATTCATTTCGAAAACTAGGATTGTTCCCTGTTGCCTATCCCTGTCTGTAGCTCTCATTGAATCATAGGTTAGTTATGTTTGCTGGCAGAACTCTAGGAATGAAACGTGTTTTCGTTTTCGTTATGATTATGTGTTTACATGTATGTTTGGAATTATGTGACTTATGTTGATGTTTCTGAAAATGTAACTATGTGTATAGCTATGTGTTGTCGTTTCTATTGTTTATCGTTTAGGACTTGAAATGGCATCATAGTTCTTTATATTTTATGTACACATGTTGATGTAAATGTGATGTTTATATAAGTTGAAACGTGGATGATTTGAGGGGTAATATCTTGGATAAACGAATCCATGAGAACCCACCAAAAACGTTTTAAATGCACTACGAAATTCCCTTAAGAACTAAGGTGTAATTTGATGAAAGGATGGTGAAAAATTGAAAGATGATTTCCAGCTTGTAGTGATGAATTTCAGTCAGAAAAGAGGGTTCAAAATGAAGAAAAAAAGAATTAAATCAAGTGAGGTCATGGAGGATTGAACCTGTGACCTCACCAAGTTAAATATCATGAAAATAAAGAAGTAAAAAGAAATTTGGTGAAGGGGATTCGAACCATGGTATTGGCTAGAAATGTAAGTTAAAAGAAAAAAAAAGATTGAGATGAGTGGGATTCGAACCCACCACCTCTCAATTAGATTTATGGAGGAGAATAAACAAAAAATAAAGTGGCAGGCGTGTGTGAATTGAACCCACAACCTCTTAGGCAGATTTAAGGAGGAGAATAAAAGAAAAATAAATAGAGACTGTGGGGTTTTGATCCAACAACCTCACAGTCAACTCTTAATAGACAAGGAGAAATAGATTTTTAAAAAAATAAATGGGGTTGTGGGGGTTTGATTCCACAAACCCTAGGCCAAGTAAGAGATAATTCAAAGGAGAAAAATAAAGAGGAAACATTGATGTTGGGGATCGATCTAGGGTCCCAATGTCATGTGCACAAAAATACAATAAATGAAAAAAATACAAGTGTTATAGAAGGGATTCGAAATTGCGTTCCGTTGCCCGAATTCCATATAGATGCATAAGTCATACGTGAATTAGATCTTCAAGATTAATGCTGCCTACTTAGATCGAAATCGAGATCTTGGCATACATATAAGATGCATAAGTCTTGTACTACATAATCTTATGAAGATATGAATCACTTAAACCAATTATGAATGAAGCCTCATGGCTTGTATGTATAGACCCATAAGTCTAGCATAAGTTTAAAAATAAGTGAACCTAAGATCTATGTAATGAAATAATGTAAGTCTAGAAAGGTTAAGTACGAGTGTAAAACACAATAAATGGCAAAGTGGATTGGCATATGATGAAAAGATTATTATGTTATGAAATGATGAAACCCTAGAAGGGTTAAGTAAGAGTGTGAAACACACATATGACCAAGTGCATTGGCATAGGATGAAATGAACATTAACATAAAAAGGGGTGAGTAATTATGAAGAGCAAATGTGCTAATGTTGATGAATGTGGTGACAACATGATATGAGACTGATGTAAAAGATGAGAGAAATCTCAAATGAGCCTAAGTAAATGTTACCCAACTGTACTCACCTATGAGAGTGTAAAGTTAATGAAGAGACCAGTCTCGATGAACACTCTAATGAAAGTATTGAGATTAACAAACCTAATTCTACTGGTGAGATGAGAATCAACTATTGAGCTATGATGTCCTCATACTAGAAGCAAGCTTCCATGACTTATGAGTTGAATGTAATGTAACTTTATACTGAGCACCAATAGACTAGCTATGAGAACTTATCCCTTCTTTCAGGAAGGGCGGAGGTTCACGTAAATCTCATGAGATGAGACTGTCTTGCATTTCGGGTATGGTTCTCCTTATATCTCCTAGTCTTCTAACCTATACTGCCAATATAGAGATATGGCGGGGTTCAATTCCTATGTACACTATCATGTTTTGGGTCACCTTGGGAGGTGATTCCACCTCTGTTCGCTGTGGGGTTTCATGACACTGGATTTCATGATGCTCACATGATCTATGTCAGTGAAAATTAAAGTTCCAAATGAATGAATAAATGAGGCCAGCCTCAAATGATGCACATAATGGAATGATTGATGCCAAAGGTGTTATGATAGGATAATCAAGAGGTGAGTTAGATTCAAGTAATGACATTAGGTCATTCTTTGTCATTGTACAACGAACCCGATGAAAGCCTTAAAATAATTCCCAGGTAGTACCAGTGTTTACACTAGCCCATGAATGAAATGAATGAAGTACTTGTGAGTGAATGAATGAAGCAGACTCTGTGTTTGATAAATAAAACACCGTAGTTAACGTCCCATATGTTGAGCCCTCATTTTTTGTAAGTCTTAATGTCATGTCCATGATTCCAATGTCTTATGGCATACGAATGAATGATATGAAAAACATTATGTGTTATATGAATTATGATATTTGCTATGTGTACGTTGTTTTGTGCTGTGTGATTAAGAATGATGATGCATGTTACTGTCATGGAATAACTTTCCTAATCCAAATTTGGAAATCTCATACACTTTCCTAATCCAAATTTTGAAAGTCACTCACTGTCCTAATCTCAATTTGGCAGGTCCACTGACTTGACCTTCTACAATCATGTTGCTAGGAAAGAGATATTCTTACTCATGCATGTCCTTGGTGTGTGATTTCATGTACCCATACTTATAACAAGTTTGTGCTAACCCTATAAAAATCTACAATTTTAGGTGTAGGCACTTGTGGACGCTAGAGTTACAGGTTGAGGATTAAACTATCCGAACGTGGAGCATTCATCCGGACTTGGTAGTCCCTCATGATTTCGAGGATTCATTACCATTATATTCTATCTTAGTTATAGGATTGATCTAGTGGAGTATTTTCCACAAGCGTTTCTTTCCGCTTTTGTTAGACATTGTATTGGTGCCATATTGGCAAGTATACAGTTAATGCTTTATAAAACTATTTCTTTCATTTGAAGATCTTAATGTTAGATGTGTGATGGTGAAAAATTATAAATCTGATAGAATGATTAGTATGTATCTTAAGAAAGAAAAAGTTTCAAATTCTCCACTAAAATTAACCTAGACGAATAAGAATGACGCAACTAGGCTTGTCTGCGACCTCTGAGAGGTCAACGACTCCGGTCTCGTCTAGGGTCTAGACTCCGATCGTGAAAAAAAATAGCTAATAATAGGTCAACAATTAATATTACCATCTTTGTAAGAGTCTACTTGTGTTCTCTTCTATACCAATCTATTATATAGTGTCTCATGTAGCCAATTGAAATGCAATTATTTTATAAGATAAATTACTCATGAACCTTGTAGAGAAGTTTACATCACTAAAATAAGATTGTAGTTATTTTATATAGTTATCATGATTCTATTTTCATGTATCTTAAATATTTTGAGTTTATCAAGCCATTAGGACTTACAAGACTCTAACACCCCAGAAAAGTTTTTCGAACTAAGTATCAAACCATTCATCATAGTTATTGATATTTTACAAAGGAATTAAAATTTATTATGTATTAAGGTCAGTTCACTAGATTTAGCACATTTAATATCTGAAATTTTGCAAGTTAAGTTATGTATGAGTATTGGGTCGACTTCAAACGCCCATTACTCCTTATGCAGGATGTCTTTAGTGTTCTACAACATATCGTAGGAAATACCGTTGGATTATCTTTACAAAGACGCCGAGTTTTCTAAGTTTCGAGTTTGGATTAGTGAGATATGAACTTTTGAACTTAGATTGTCCAGTTGAGGAAAGTTAGCAAACAATAGTGAAGGATATTTTAGTTATTTCCTCATCCAATCAAATGTGATTCGCTTTAAGTAATATTTTAGGGTTCTAAAACTTCATGGTTATAATCCTAATATCCACCGAGGGTTTTAGTTGAGAAATCAAGAAGAGATAAGAAGAGAAAAGAAGAGTAAGGAGAAAAAATGAGGAATGGATGAAGATGTTCATCGACGTGCTTGAGTTTAGCTGTGGATTTTCACCATGGATATAATACCTATGTGGTATGTAATCTTCTATATTGCTGTTTTAGTTCACCCACATGCCAATCTTATTATATTTCAGTGAAAATCATGCCTAAAGTTGAGGGATTAGAGTTCTCGATGAGTTCTTGATAGGCGTTTTTGAGGTTCATTCTAGATCTTGTTGTTTTTGGTTTTTGATAAATTCTTGAGATGAAATTGTGCAATTTTAGAGTGGTATTAATTATATTAGAGTGTTATATATTTATGTAATTTAATACAACTGTTTGGGGAAAAATCATATAATTTTACATAAGTTAGGGTGAAAAGACGAGCAAGGACGTTCGGAAGAAATTCTGGGTTGGGTCCTGTCACATTTCACCTTCCATGCCACCTCAAACTCTTCTCTATTCTACAGGTGTTGGTTCCCCTCACAACCCATAGACCTGGGGTTTCCTCTCCTATCCAATTTACCCCGGTTCGCTTGGTTTGAGCTCATTTAAAGTGTATACTCCTTTTTATTCTAAGTACATTAAACTACTTCTAAAAACCTTGAAATCATTAGATTAATCATAACCTTGAAATAATGTTTCAAATCCATGGTAAAGTTAATATTAAGTTTTTAGAGTTCTTCCTAACCTTTTGAGAGAGTCCTTTCAAGATCTATGGAGGAGTATTCTACAACTTCTAAAAACTTGTTTCAAGACTCAAGTATGTGATCGTGAGAGTGAGGGGAATGTATTCATGAGACTACAATATCACCTAGATCATACATATCATGAACCATAACTCTTCAATTTGTAATTCACCTTAACCAGAGAGATAACACTACATTTCAAGAAAGTCTTCAAGTTAAATTGTGAATTCATTGAGATCAATTATTGATTGCATTAAGTATTGAGGAGGTTAAAAAGAGAATCAGAAGGGTAATGTACATGAGTTCCATGTAGTTATGTAGTCCTTGAGTTGAATTGTTCATGCCCATAATTTCGCATGAACCTTATGTGTAGAACATTGTTGAGATGAGAGTTACCTTTGAGTTCGCGAGTTGAGTAGTTCATGCTCATAATTCTTCATGAACCCTCCTAGTTGAAATGATGAAATCATTAATAAACACGAGATCATGATCCTTGAATTCATACTTCAATTCTATAAAAGTTAAGAGTCAAGTCTAGAAGTTGAAGGCAAGTTAAAGTAAAGTTCTTAAAGATTTACGAGAGTCTTTAACAAACATTTTAAACATAGGTTTAAGGCTCAAGTTAAAAGTTAAGCAAGAGTAAAGAGTTGAGTTTAATCTCAAAAGTTATAAGGGGAAAAAGTGATCCCTAGGATTTACAAATATTTTCACATTTAAATAAGAAGAGAGCCTTCAGGCTAGTTTTCAGGCAGAAGTAATAACTTTATAAAATGAAGCACGTAGGTAACAGAGCTTTAAAAGTTATGTTTTGAGCAATAATTTCAAGCCACAGAATAAGTATGTTTTAAAAACATAAGAACCAGTATATTTTTAGGAGTAGTATTGAGCACTGATGTGGGGTGCGAGTTTCAATTAACTCAAGTCTCCATGAAAACCATTTTTCAATAATGGGAAGAAAAGGGTAATTCTATACCCTGGAAAAGTTAAGATGGCCAGATAGAGTGGGCCGAATAGTGTTGTATCCTTATTATGTTCACCGAGTTGACATCATATTTTTAAAGAACTTTTATTTATATTGCACTTATTTTAAACTGCTTTATATTGAAGTGATTCAGTTAAATATCACGAGTTGGGTAACTTAAGTTTAGTTTCTAGAGTTAACCAGCGCTTCATTGATTCGAGTATCATATCTTTTAAAGTTCACTCTCTAATCCTTATGTTGAGCATCTTATTTTTGAGTTTAGTTGAGTGAATTTTAAAATTGGTAAGTATGTTTCCTTTTTATTCATGTTTCAAGCTTTTGTTATGCTGTAGAAATAACCATACATGACAAGACATTTCATCTAATGAGCCATTTGTCCTACATCTTTTGATCATTCACACAGAAGTATTTAGGATCATCAACAGGAGCTTCATTGATACATCCCAGAGTTCTAGCCCGTCATGGTGGGCCTCCATATTTACGAAGGATTTCATTTACTTTTCAGTTTAGTTAGGATTTCGTGGTTCTTTTCCTGACTTCTTTAAATATCAATTAGAGGCTTTATATATAGTTAGTATAGCTAACGAGTTTTTGTTTATTTATATTTTATGAAATGTTTTAAAGACTAAAGTTTTCTATTTTATGGATAGTTGAATATATTAATTTAATTTAAAGTTGTTCATTTAAGTTAAAACCTTAAAAGGTTTAGTTTATTGAACTTTATTTGGGTTTTTACGCTTTTGAGTGCTTAAGTTAGTTTTCCACTTTAGTAAGCCAGGATGAGGGTGTAGACTCGGGTCGTGAAAGAAACATAAAAAAATTCATATCATGAGTAACCTTTTATAAAACTCAAAATACTTAAATTCACCTCTTGCCCATACGCATATATATTACCCAAATAATAATTGATTAATTATAACTTATTACTACCTCAATGATAGGAGAGTTAGGAACAAATATATTAAATACTAAGGTACATTTACACTCTATATAGAAAGTGAAAATAATTCCTTCTTACTTAAGGTACATTTATATTGCATTCTTTGAATAAATATCTTATCTTTATCTAAAGAAAAGGTTGAGTAGTACTAAGTGGGTGTGTAATGTCTATTGAGAATAAGATATATTACATTAAATAGATCATAATATTTTGAATAATACTAAATAAAAACATTTAGTGATCATTTATTCATATAAATTTATAAATCTTGAATAGAAAATCGATGGGATTAGAGAAATACTCATGCAATACACATGTACAATGACCAATTATTCTCTCCATACAATTATATATACCTTACTCAAATGGAGAGTCTATTGTTGGTTTAAGTCACGTGAAAATCATGTGGTTAAATATATCTATTCATATATTACTCTGCTTAGGAGAGGTAGTACATATTATTAAAATTAGATGCTTAAATACATAGTGACGTGCATTGATTTCATTTGATGGGGAGGAAGATCAAAGCCAAAACATAAAATTAATACTTCATTACTTTTCAATATTTGTAATGAAGGGAGGTGCCCCTATAAGCAAATATGACCAAAAACTCATATAACAATCCCAAAATATAATATTTCTTATTAGATCGTTCTTATGATCTATCAAATTTCTGATCAATTAGATTTCAACTTTTGTTGAATTACAAAACTATGATTAATTTGGTCAAAAATTGTTTGTCCAAAATATAGTTTAAGATTTTTCATTCAGTAATTCCTATCACATATTATCATTTGTAAAATATATATATTAATAAACAATAAAGGAAAAAATTGTAAAAATTATTTTAATAATCTGAGTACTATTTTCTAACGATCAAAATGTTGATGTATATATTTAAAATCAAAATTCAAAACACATCTCTTAGATATTCATGTATCTTGAACGAATGATGCAATATACATTTGTAAAGTCAGATATTGACTACAAAAAATTTAGATCAAAAGTAACTCATATGGAGAGTATATGTTAATAATATCATGTAAATATTATTCTCTATAAATTCATTGATCCATTCTAAGACTATTGAGATATTGAGAGTCAATCACCACTTATCTTAGTTGAGTAATTTATATTAAAATTAATTTTCCAAAAACAAAAAATATCCAAAAACATATCTAAACAACCTATAATTGTCAAATTACTTCATAACAATAAGTTTTTTTCATTTGTTCGTTTCTAATGAGCCTCTATAGTTCAAAAATAATTTTATCTGCAAAGTTGTGATCAAATTCATATTCAAATGATTTTTAAAAAATAATCAAATCTATATACATATCATATATTAATTCATGTTAACTAATCATGTGTAATAATATACTACATATAACATGAATAAATAAATGTAAAGAATGTCATTCATACTAAATCACAATTTAATTCCAATGAACGATTTTAAATCATAACCACATACCAATGACTACTTTTTACTAGTCCGTTATCAATGAACTTACAAAATTTAAGGTCAATTGATGTTTCTAAAGAATAATTATTCCAAAAGCTATGACAAATTTAAATTCAAGTGATTTAAGTATTTTTAAAAATTAAAACAATATGTCTATCACACATCAATTCATGTTAAATAACTATGATCATATTTCAAATTCAACATAAACATGACAAATACAAAGAATGATATTACCATATTCAAATTAATTTTTAATATAAGAAACTACTTAAACTCATCAAAATTATTTTAAACGGAACAATCAAATTTTAAGTAAATCAGAGATCAAAAAATTCATGACCACGAAAAAAATGACAAAATTTGAAAAGAAATTGTTTTTATCAGCATAGTTAAAGATCCCCTCGACTTTATTCAAATTTCCTTCTCCTTTAATAATCATCTCAAGAACATAATGTTATATTTGTTTCTTTTGAGTAAAACATACACACCTTTATGGAAAATTGCCCTCTAGATTAATTCACCCAAGTATTCAAGATATTACATTTTTAGCGCTCATATCAATGAAAACCTTTAATATCTATTCTCATGAATTAAGTGTTACTAGTATCTAAAGTATAATATCCAATTGAGTAAACAAACCTTTACCAAAACACATTTATTTAGGATAACTTGTACATGTTATGCTGAGTATTTTCTAATGACTCTAATAAATAAATCACCCTAATGTATCGTATTAACAATTATAACTCTCAATTCATATATATATATATATATATAGGTATATGAACAATCAACTTTTGTCGTCAAAACAAATAATACTTGTTTTATGCAAAAAAATTTATTCTTCTCTTATTTAAAGGAACAATGAGATGTAGGTAAACTGTGTAAGTTATTTGAAATATATTACATATTATATTTTCCAAAAAGTATTACCACCACTATGAACACACCTGCCCTAGACACATGCAGTTGCAGTGCGTTCATTTTCTGTCATTATATACGTTAGTACGAACAAAAAGAAGCACTCATATACATAATAAAAGTATGTATAACTAGATTAGGCTATTTATTTAGATGCAAACATAGCTCTTTATTTAAATAGTTAGAAAATTATATGCACAATAGAGCATATCAGAATCTTAGTGCTGAAATGAATAATCTAGAAAACTAATTTGTTTACGCTAGATCTATTCAATTATGATAGATCACGTAAACTTGTTGAAATTTAATTCGAGAAGTACCTCTTAAAGCGTGGACAGATACATTCAAGTGAATCCACAACTGAAATGTATCTTCCTTTAAACGAATTCCCATGTTAGATAGATCATCATATGAATCCAAAACATAAACAACGGTTATGTAATCTTCTACAATGATCTCAGATTCACATGAGAAATCTCTCAATACTTAGGTGGGCATGTATGAATAGAAACATTCAATGTTTTTCTGTCACGACCAAAATTGGGCCGCGACTGGCACCCATACTTACCCTCCTATGTGAGCGAACCGACCAATCTAAACCTTAACATTTCAACATAATATCAACAGAAAGTAATGAGGAAGACTTAAACTCATTAACAAAAACCAATTCAATAACTTCTAAAAACTCAACAACTATTATTATCCCCAAAATGTGGAAGTCATCATCACAAGAACATCTACTTCAATTACTAAATCTAAGAGTATCTAAGAAGCTAAAATACATAAACAGCTAGTCCATGCCAGAACTTCAAGGCATCAAGACATGAAGAGGAGGATCCAGTCCAAGCTAGAAGCATTAGCTCACCCTGATATCCGAAGTAATGAAGATTGGCTAGAGTTGCGGTTGAGTTGAAGACGACGGTACGTTTGCTGCACTCCACAATTAACAAAGAAAAGAAAACATAAAAGTAGGGGGTCAATACAAACACAAGTACTGAGTAGGTATCATCGGCCAACTCCACATAGAAAATAGTATATAACAAGTAATATCATAAATCAACTAATACCCTTAGCATGCAGCATTTACAATTACCATAACCCTTGGTTACAACACCAAGCACGTCAATGAGGACTCACGCCTCCTCATCACACTCATTTGGGAATCAGGTTCATTAGATTGAGTATATTAACATCTTTCAAGATTCATTATCTTTATTCCTCTCTTGTCGGTACGTGACACTCCGCTCCTCATATAATATCCTGGTGTCGGAACGTGACACTCCGATCCTCATTCTATCCTGGTGTCGGAACGTGACACCCGATCCATATTCTATCCTGGTACCGGAACGTGGCACCCGATCCATATACTATCCTGGTGTCGAAACGTGACACTCCGATCCTCATATACTATCCTGGTACCGGAATGTGGCACTCGATCCATATACTATCCTTGTGTCGGAACGTGATACTCTGATCCTCATATACTATCCTGGTACCGGAACGTGGCACCCGATCCCCTAATCTCACTACATTCCTTCATCAAGCCTTCTTTTACACTAAGGCATCATCATTAACAAAGTAGATTAGGGTTTCTCAAGATTTAGGATTCAATAGCTTCATCATGCTTATTTTATCACAATTACATAATCACATTCATGCAAGCATACAATTAAGCATATACAAGGGTTTACAATACTACCCATACATATCATTCGCTATTAAGAGTTTACTACAAATAGTATAAAAACCATAACCTACCTCCACTGAAGAATTTGGTCAAGCAAGAAATTTCCCAAAGCTTTGTCCTCTTCTTTCTCTTGATCGTACGTTTCTCCCTCTCTTTCTGTTCTTTTCTTTTTCTTATTCAAACCCTCTTTCTTTTACCCAATTAGCATATAATTAAATATAAAAGCTGGCAATAATAACCCACCAATTAACTAAAGGTTACATCTTTTAACCCTCAAGTAGTTAGACTTATTAACATTAACCCACTAACTTTATAATTAAAGCAGGAATAGTCAAAAACGTCCCTTAAAACATTAAAGAAATCCGACCCCTCCTGGGATTAAGCAGCCTGTGACGGCCCATCGCGCCTGCGATGGTCCGTCCTGCTGCTCCGTCACAGAGTTCAGAGACAATTTCTCTGAAAAGTCTGTGACGGTTCATCACACCTGTGACGGTCCGTCCTGCCATTCCGTTACGAAGTTTAGAGAGTCGATTTCAGTGCCCATTTTTCAGAATTCTAAGTATTTTGGAACGAGACCCCCTCGACGGTCCGTCGTGCCCATGACGGTCCATCGTGGGGTCCATCGTTTCTGCCAATTTTTCCAGAATAAAAGTCTGCTGCTCAAAACGACTAAACAGGTCCTTACAATAGATACCAATTTACCCATCGTTCGTCCCCGAACGATCACAAGAAGAAAAACAAGGGCGAAAAGAAGTACCTGAATCTGTAAACAGGTGTGGGTATCTTTCTTGCATATCAGCATCTTTCTCCCAAGTGGCTTCTTCAACGGGTCGATTCTTCCATTGAACATTGATGGATGCAATCTCCGTTGACCTCAGCTTGCGAAATTCTCTATCCAAAATGGCAACAGGCTCCTCCTCATAAGACAAATTTTCATCAAGCAGAACTGAATCCCAACAGATAATGTAGTTTCCATCCCCATGGTATCTTTTCAACATAGACACATGAAACACCGGATGTACTCCGGACAGCCCTGGAGGCAAGGCTAACTCATAAGCCACCTCCCCTATGCGCTTCAGAACCTCGAAGGGACCAATATACCTCGGACTAAGCTTACCTCGCTTACCAAACCGCATCACCCCTTTCATGGGTGAAACCTTCAGCAAGACTTGATCCTCCATAAACTCCAAGTCTCTAACCTTTCAATCTGCATATTCCTTTTGCCTACTTTGTGCCGCTAAAAGCTTTTCTTGAATAGATTTCACTTTATCTAAAGATTCTCTCAGAAGGTCAGTACCCCAAGGTCTAACCTCAAATGCATCAAACCACTTAATGGGAGACCTACATCTTCTCCCATATAGTGCCTCAAATGGGGCCATATCAACGCTTGAGTGATAGCTATTGTTGTAGGAGAACTCTGCTTAGGGTAAGAACCTATCTTAATGACCACCAAATTGTATCACACATGCACGAAGCATATCCTCCAACACTTGAATTGTTCGCTCAGACTGACCATCGGTCTGAGGATGGAACGCAGTACTAAGGTCCAACCTAGTACCCAATTCCGCAAGCAATGTTTTCCAAAACATAGAAGTAAACTGCGTACCTCTATCTGATATGATGGAGAATGGAACCCCATGCAACCGAACAATTTATGAGATATAGATTTTGGCTAACTTCTCTGCATTTTAAGTCACCTTGACCGGAATGAAATGAGCAGACTTAGTTAACCTATAAACAATCACCCAAATAGAGTCATACTTACCCATTGTCTTTGGAAGACCAACCACGAAATCCATTGTAATCCTTTCCCACTTCCATTCAGGAATGGGCATTCTCTGAAGTGTTCCTCCGGGCCTCTGGTGTTCATACTTTACTTGCTGACAGTTTGGATATTTGGCAATAAACGCTTCATTCTACTCCACAAAAAGTGTTGCTTTAGGTCACGATACATCTTGGTTGCACCAAGATTTATAGAATACCTTGAACTATGAGCCTCTGTAAGAATAGTGTTGATCAAATCATCGACGCGGGGTACACATACCCTTCCCTTTATTCTCAAAACACCTTCCTCATCAATTTGTGCTTCCTTAGCCTCTCCTCGAAATACTTTATCTTGGATCCTGCTTAGTTTCTCATCCTCAAATTGTTTTCCCTTAATCTTGTCAAGAAAAGAAGATCTTTCCTCCACACAAGTCAACAATCCTCCCTTCTCATTTACTTCTAACCTCATCAAGTCGTTAGCCAGAGTCTGAACCTCTCTAGCCAATGGACGTCTAGAAACATGCAAGTGAGCTAGACTTCCCATACTCCCTGCCTTTCTACTTAAGGCGTCTGCCACAACATTAGCCTTTCCCGGATGATACAAGATAGTGATATCATAGTCCTTCAGTAGTTCCATCCATCTCCTCTGTCTCAAGTTCAAATCCTTCTGAGTAAAAACATATTATAGGCTACGATGATCCGTGTATACTTCGTACTTAACCCCATATAGATAGTGTCTCCATTGCTTTAATGCAAACACTACCGCAGCCAACTCCAAATCATGGGTCGGATAATTACGTTCATGCACCTTTAATTTCCTCGAAGCATAAGTAATTACATTCTTCTCTTGCATTAGCACTACACCCAAACCAGAATAGGATGCATCACAATAGACAATGAAATTCCTACCTTCCACGGGCAAGGTGAGAATTGGTGCAGTAGTTAACAAAGTCTTGAGCTTCTGAATTCTTTCTTCACACTCGTCCGACTATACAAATGAAACATTCTGCTTAGTCAAGTTCGTCAATTGGGAAGCAATGGAAGAGAATCCCTTGACAAATCGACGGTAATAGCTAGCTAAACCAACAAAGCTCCTTATTTCTGACACATTAGTAGGTCTTACCCAATTCTTCACTGTCTCAATCTTAGAAGGATTCACCATCACGCCCTCCTTAGACACCACATGCCCCAAGAAGGACACTGAATCTAGACAAAACTCACACCTGGAGAATTTTGCATAGAGCTTCTTCTCCCTTAACATTTCTAGTACCATCCTCAAATGCTCCTCATGTTCTTTCTTGCTCTTTGAGTATATCAGTATATCATCAATAAATACGATCACAAAGAGATCCAAATATGGCTTAAAAATTCCGTTCATCAAGCTCATGAAAGCAGCAGGGGCATTTGTAAGACCAAAAGACATCACTACAAATTCGTAATGCCCATACCTGGTCCGAAAACCAGTCTTTGGCACATCCGTTGCTCGTATTTTCAATTGATGATAACTGGATCTCAAGTCAATCTTAGAGAAGACACAAGCACCTTGTAACTGATCGAACAAGTCATCAATGCGAGGAATGGGATACTTGTTCTTAATAGTTACCTTGTTCAACTGTCTGTAGTCTATGCACATCCGAAAACTCCCATCCTTTTTCTTCACAAATAACACTGGAGCACCCCAAGGAGATACACTTGGTCTAATGAATCCCTTGCTCAACAACTCTTGAAGTTGGGCCTTTAACTCTCTCAACTCCGCAGGAGCCATTCTATAAGGGGGTATAGAAATGGGGCGAGTACCCGGTTCAAGATCAATGTAGAAGTCAATATCTCTATCAGGTGGCATACCCGGAAGGTCTGCGGGAAACACATCTAAAAATTCACGGACTATCGAAACCGACTCAAGTGAAGGTACTTGAGTAGTGTCATCCCTGAGATGTGCCAAGAAAGCTAGACAACCCTTACTAACCATTTTATTAGCACGAAGAAAGGAGACCATACGAATCGGATTGGAAGTGTAGTCGCCCTCCCACACTAACGGATATGTCCCACGCTTGGCTAACGTCACTGTTTTAGCACTACAATCCAATATCACAAAATTCGGAGAAAGCCAAGTCATACCCAGAATTACATCAAAATCAACCATGTCTAAGATAACAAAGTCTACATAAGTATTGTTCCCCACAAAATTCACCAAACAAGACCTATATATCCTTTCAACTATTACAGACTCACCCACCAGAGTAGACACACGAATAGGTATGTCAAGCAATTCACAATGTTAATTAAGACCATTAGCAAATGAGGAAGATACATATGAAAATGTGGAGCAAGGATCAAATAATACAGAATTCATACAATCACAAACCAAAAGATTACCTGTGATAACAGCATATGATGTCTTTGCTTCCGACCGCCCAGGGAAAGCGTAACAATGGGCCCTATCACCAGTTTGTCCGTTGCCTCTAACAGGTTGCGCTGCAGTAGTTCCCATTTGTTCGTCACCCCGGCCATTTTGGTGACCACCATTACCTCGGCCACCACGTCCTCCAGAATAACGGCCTCTACCATGACCACCTCTACCTCTAGCTATTGGGGGTCTATAACTCTGTTTTGGACAATACATCATAATGTGTCCAGTCTCCCCACATCCATAACATTCTCTCGATTCAAGCATAGGTCTCTCTGAGAAGTGTTGACCGGTCTGAGGTGGACCCCCAACTACAGTCTTTAGTGAAGACTAAATTGGTCGGACTGAGTAACCTCCTGAACCCTGTCCTCTAGAATAAAAACCATTAAACTCACCTCCCTTTCGAAACCTTTTTGATATTGATGCCATGGTGAAGTCATCTGGATTCACTCCCTCTACCTCTATCACGAAGTCTACCACCTCTTGAAAAGATTTCGCTGTAGCCGCTACCTGTAAGGCTGAAATTCGCAACTCTGACCTCAACCCCTTAACAAAACGACAAATCCGCTCTTGTGGACTGAAACAAAGTTGGGTGGCATACCTGGATAATTCACGAAACTTAGCCTCATATGCCGTAACCAACATCGTACCTTGCTCTAGGCTCAAGAATTCATCTCTTTTCTATCCCTCAAAGTCCGGGGGATATACTTCTCCATAAACAAGCTAGAGAATGATGCCCAAGTCATATGTGGTGCCTCTGTTGGTTGACACTCAACATGCGACCGCCACCACATTTTGGCGCTCCTTTGAAACTGATAAGTCACAAACTCAACACCAAACTGTTCTACTATACCCATCTTGTGTAGTAGCTCATGACAGTCAACCAGAAAATCGTAGGCATCCTCAGATTTAGCACCCTTGAAGACTGGAGGTTTCAATTTCAAGAACTTACTGAAAAGTTCATGCGGTTCATTTGTCATTATAGGCCCTGTAGTCATACGAGGAAATGTACCTATTTCCAATGAGGCATCCATGCGGGGAGCCATAGTAGCTGCATGTTGTACCTCCGAACCGGAGGTGTTGGTGTGGAAAACACTAGAGGTGTCTGGCCCTGATCAGATAACCCGCTAAGATAAGCAAGAACCTGATTGATCATCTCTGGGGTAGGTTGGGGTGGCAATTCCTCATTCTGCACTTGTTCATTCTCCCCATCCTCACCCTCTCTTACAACTTCCTCAGTTGGTGGAGGAGTCACCGCCCTAGTACCAGATGGGATAGGTGCTCGTCCTCTTCCTCTAGAGGACGTCCTCCCGTGACCTCTACCGCGGCCTCTTGCCACTGCTCCCTTTTGAGCTACCATCTCAGTGGCTGGCTCAGATGCATCTTGTCTTGCTGATGTTGATGTTGGCGCGGTTGTTTCTCTAGTTCTAACCATCTGCGAAATAGAGTGAAGATGGTCAGATACCAATTTGTATCACCTAGATACCAATTGGACCCATATAATAGCACGAAAGAAAGAATGAAAGAATGGAATTTTCCTAAAGCCTTATAGCCTCTCAAAGAAAAGTAAGGGTGTCCCCCTACCGTTCCTTAAGACTTTACTAGACTCGTTCTTGTGTGATGAGACCAACGAACCTAATGCTCTGATACCAACTTGTCACGACCCAAATCGGGTCGCGACTGGCACCCACACTTACCCTCCTATATGAGCGAACCAACCAATCTAAACCTTAACATTTCAACATAATATCAACAGAAAGTAACGCGGAAGACTTAAACTCATTAATAAAAACCAATTCAATAACTTCTAAGAACTCAACAACTATTATTATCCCCAAAATCTAGAAGTCATCATCACAAGAACATCTACTTCAATTACTAAATCTAAGAGTATCTAAGAAGCTAAAATACATAAACAGCTAGTCCATGCCGGAACTTCAAGGCATCAAGACATAAAGAGGAGGATCCAGTCCAAGCTAGAAGCATTAGCTCACCCTGATATCCGAAGTAATAAAGACTGGCTAGATTGCGGTTGAGTTGAAGACGACGGTACATTTGCTGCACTCCACAATTAACAAAGAAAACAGAACATAAAAGTAGGGGGTCAGTACAAACACAAGTACTTAGTAGGTATCATCGGCCAACTCCAAATAGAAAACAGTATATATCAAGTAATATCATAAATCAACTATTACCCTTAGCATGCAGCATTTGCAATTACCATAACCCTTGGTTACAACATCAAGCACGTCAATGAGGACTCACGCCTCCTCATCATACTCATTTGGGAATTAGGTTCATTAGATTGAGTATATTAACATCTTTCAAGATTTATTATCTTCATTCCACTCGTGTCGGTACGTGACACTCCGCTCCTCATATACTATCCTGGTGTCGGAATGTGATACTCCGATCCTCATTCTATCCTGGTGTCGAAACGTGACACCCGATCCATATTCTATCCTGGTACCAGAACATGGCACCCGATCCATATACTATCCTTGTGTCGGAACGTGACAGTCCGATCCTTATATACTATCTTGGTACCGGAACGTGGCACCCGATCCATATACTATCCTGGTGTCGGAACGTGACACTCCGATCCTCATATACTATCCTGGTACCATAACGTGGCACCCGATCCCCTAATCTCACTACTTTCGTTCATCAAGCCTTCTTTTACACTAAGGCATAATCATTAACAAAGTAGATTAGGGTTTCTCAATATTTAGAATTCAATAGCTTCATCATGCTTATTTTATCACAATTACATAATCACATTCATGCAAGCATACAATTAAGCATATAGAAGGGTTTACAATACTAACCATACATATTATTCGCTATTAAGAGTTACTACGAATAGTATAAAAACCATAACCTACCTCCACTAAAGAATTTGGTCAAGCAAGCAATTTCCCAAATCTTTGTCCTCTTCTTTCTCTTGATCGTACGTTTCTCCCTCTCTTTTTGTTCTTTTCTTTTTTTTATTCAAACCCTCTTTCTTTTACCCTAATTAGCATATAATTAAGTATAAAAGATGGCAATAATAACCCACCAATTAACTCAAGGTTACCTCTTTTAACCCTAAAGTAGTTAGACTTATTAACATTAACCCACTAACTTTATAATTAAAGCAGGAATAGTCAAAAATGTCCCTTAAAACATTAAAGAAATCCGACCCCGCCTGGGATTAAGCAGCCTGTGACGGCCCATCGCGCCTGCGACGGTCCGTCCTGCTGCTCCGTCACAGAGTTCAGAAACAATTTCTCTGAAAAGTGTGTGATGGTCCGTCCTGCCATTCCGTTACGAAGTTCAGAGAGTCGATTTTAGTGCCAATTTTTCAGAATTCTAAGTAATTTGGAACGAGACCCCCTCGACGGTCCGTCGTGCCCATGACGGTCCGTCGTGGGGTCTATCGTTTCTGCCAATTTTGCCAGAATCAAAGTCTGCTGCTCAAAACAACTAAACAGGTCGTTACATTTTCTAAGTGAAGAGAATCATACTTATAAAGATTTCTTCCAATTAAAATAGGAGAATAAAGTACAGTCTAATTTCTTTAGAAAAATACATATTGATTTCTTTTAAAAAGAAAAACTGACGTTAGTGTCTTCTTTTCTCCTATGAAATAGTATTTTGAGTTTTAATTAAATATAGTCACTACAGGGACCATAAAATTAATTATTTACGCTTTATATTATATAATTATTCCAAATAATTAACTTGAATTATTCTTAACATACTAAATTAAAATTCATTCTAATAGAAATTTGTAATTGCACCCCTCTATTTATGTTTCAAAATTCCCCATTAAACATTTATGTAGTTCTCCATGTAAATATTAAAGATACTAATCAATAAATAAAATTACTGAAGATTTTAACTCAACGATTATTTCCTTTAAAGTACTACTTCACTAATTTCATGTGTAAAATTCAAAAATGAACTAGCAAGGTTTGACACGATAAAAACTTATATTCTTCTCAAAATGACATATATAATTTAATATCTATAATGAAATATCAATTCTATCGACAAACTTATTATTTAACCATTATATATTATTATCATCCAATCTACAAGGCATATTTACTCAAATCAGAATCTCACGTGTTAAAAAAATTAAAAAAATCATTAACATGTGTGTGTGTGTGTGTGTGTGTGTATATATATATATATATTATTTATATCAACATTAAGAATATAAAGTTCAATTGGTAGTTTAGAGAATATGTTTTGGTCAGCCAATGTAAAACAAATATCTCTACTCGGTCCTATTCAATGCATACAAAATGCATTATCACAAGAAGTTGGAACTTTATTGTTCCTATTTGCAATATAAATTAAATATAATCTTGTGGTACTAATTGGAAAAGACTTCAGTTGAAGCTAATCTACCGAAGGGACTAACAGAAAACGGGAGAACGAGTTAGATACGATCTAGACTACATTTTGTCGCAACATAGTGCAAATGATCATCAAGATTCTTCAAAAAGAAATGTGTATATTTAAAAACCTTTTGTTGAGTCCACTTCAATCTCTTCTAAAATGTCTTGTGTACAAAAGAATTGACTAAAAATGAAAATAAGCAATTGATAAATATTATAGCTAAACAAAAATATTTAGTTCTAATCCTATTTAGTCACAAAATATTATAAAAACTTTTACCTACGAACAATTTATCATAGGTTACTGACTAAGTTCGTTGTTGTCACGCCTGGAGCATACACCTAGACGTGGTCAGCACCCAGCACCATTGTTTTCCTTGAACGAACCCATTTTCCTGACCTACTTAACGCAGCGGAATACTATAATCATTTCAATAAAATAATTAAAAGCATTCTCATCGTATAACTTAAATAATTATCTTGGCAAAAATTGCATAAAGTCTCAACACTTGTACATATGAAATATAAGAGAAATTAGTCTCCAAAACTGGAATACTAACTATCTATTTGTCTATGAAGTGTCTAATAATTGATATGGATGTAGGGATCGACCCCACAACATCCCAATAAACTAAACTAGAAAAGTAATATAAGGGATGTCCTCGAAATACAAGAAGACTTACCATGTTACTTTGTGATCAATGGGATCAAGGTGCGTTGCGTTCTCATCCCTGTTACCTGGATCCACATAATGAAATAAAGTAGGCCAACAGGCATCAGTACATTGAATGTATGAGTATGCAATTTGGAAAGCTATACGGCAACTTAATATGAAGGGGATTAAGATGAACTTACCTTGGGTCTACTAAACTCAAGAACATGCTTAACTCAGAGTATGTATATAAATCAATTTAAAACACATGCTATATATATATATATATATATATATATATATATAAAGCTTGTAAAATAAAACAACTTAGTTTGTTAAACAAATGAAATAACAAAATCAACCTCACTTATATATGAAAGTAATATAACTTTTACGGGAGACTCTCTAACAGACAACCATCATTCTTATTCTATGTGATGATACGAGTTTTTACTCCACGTTGACCACGGACCATCCTTTTACTTTCCATCGGTATAGGACTTTAGTTATCTTTGTTGATCCACTAGATAATCTTACGTAATAATCTAAAAATTATGACCCGTTAATTCCCATGATGGTTTCATTGAACTCTAATATCCATATAGTGCTCAATACTACTACTTAAACATAATTTAGCTCGTACTTTTAATACAACATCCTTCCTTTGGGTTGAGATATTACTAAACCGTTTAGGTTTAAAAAGCCCCTTTTGGAATAAATGTTCCCCTTTTATTCAAAACTCTTTTAAAACTATTAGTTTGTTTTTAACTAAAATGTGAAACATTTATAAATCTTTAGGGAATACATAGTTCCATTATATCTTTTCAGGAATGAATTTAACTCTCGCTCTTTACTTGACTAGAAACATAACTTATATGGAATACATAGTTCCCTATAGCTTTTGAGAATTTAACTCAACTATTTATACTTTGCTCAACTTGTAACTTGAGCCTTAAACCAAAGTTAAAATGATTGTTTAAGAATCTTTGAAAAATTCAAAAACATACTTTGACTTGCTTCTTACATTTAAACTTGACTCCTAACTTACTTGACTTTGATTTTAACTTTCATCGACATAGATTGTGGATTTAAGGATCATTATCTCATGTTTATGGATTGTTTCATGATATTTAAATGTACTTTAGAGTGTTGGAATTAACTAGGAATGATAGGTACATCACTTAAAAACTAGTATGAAAAGATAGGGAATGAATGGGTCCTCTAAGGGGTCTAGAGGCTCAGAGAGGCGCGGAGCGCTAGAACTTGATGTGTAGACACAGTCCTGAGGCACTCTTGCTGGTCCGCCATGCCTGATAGAAAGGTTCTGTCCTGAGGGATTCTAGAAGGTGCGGCGCTTCAGGTCATGTCAGACGAGTTTATTGGCTTTTCTTCTTCAATTTTAAATTCTAAACATCCCAAACTTTAAGGGATCCCACGACAAACACTTAGGATCTCTTAATATATCATTATTCTATAGATTAGACCCAAAAACAGTCCGGAAAAATGAATCAAATCTACTTGGGATACAATACAATTCAACAAAAAATAATTTAATGAGTTTCCATCAAGAACTCCCAAAAAAACTCTTGATGTATCACAATACACCACAAAAACTAAAGTTCCTTCCGGTAAAGTCAAAACGCAGCGGACTTCAATTTCTTTTTCAACTCCTAAAAGCTTTTCTCACAAGCTTCAGACCATTTAAATTTGAATGTATTTTGAGTCAACATTGTCAAATGAGACGAGATAGATAAAAATCCTTTCATAAATCTCCTATAATAACTAGCCAAACTCGAGAAACCCCTTATATCAGTTGGATGTGAGTCTAGGTCAATTCTGAATTGCTTCTATCTTCTGAGTGTCAACTCTAATCCCACAGTGAAAATAATGTGACATAAGAATGCCATGGATTTACTCCAAAACTCACACTTGGAGAACTTGGATTATACATCCTTATCCTTCAAAGTCTTTAGAACAATCCTTAGGTGACTAGCATTATCTTATTAATTCGTTGAATAAACCAGTATGTCATTAATGAATATACTGAAAAATAGGTCAAAATGACGTTTGAAGACTCTTTTGATAAGATCCCTGAACGTTGCAGGAAGATTTCTCAAACCAAATATTCATAATGTCCAAACCTTTTTCTAAAAGTTGTCTCTGGCATATTGCATTACTGTACTTTCAACTAATGATAGACTGATCTAAGGTCAAATCATGGAAAATCAAGAAGAACCTTGAAATTTATAAAACAGATCACCTATCCGTGAAAGAGGATATTTATTCTTCATGGTCACCTTATTCAATTGGTTGTAATATAAACACATCCTAAAGGAATTATCTTTGTTTGTCACAAACAAAATCAGAGCGCCCCAAGATAAGATACTTGGTCTAGTAAAACATTTATTTTATAGTCTTTCAATTTATTTTATAACTCTTTTAACATTTTTGGTGCCATTTTATTATGGAGGAATAGGGATAGGAAGAGTATCATCAATGACATGTATGCCGAAGTCTATCTGTTTCTCGGGCCGGAGTCGAAGTAGATCATAAGGAAGGACTTCTGGAAACTCACTGAATATAGGCAATTTCTTAAGGGAAAGTACCTAAAAACTTGAATCATTAACTGAGACTAAGCTATATATACACCCCTTTGAAACTATGATTTGATTATTAGGAATTTGAAACTTAACAACCCGAGTTATGCAGTCTATAGATTCATAACTTGCATGGATTCAGTCGATACCTTGAATGACATAAAAATTTACTAAATCTTACTCTATTAAATCAACCATGGTATTTTTGTGATTGATGGAAATAGGATAATCATGATAGATTTTTTCACCTAGAATAGACTCCCCAAGCGGTGTACAAACATAGAAGGGTACGTAATGTTTTTCAGGAAGAATCTCAAACTGATTTGCAACATATTGATTTAGGAAAGATAAACTTTCTCCTGGGTCTAACAAAGCATAAACATCAAAATTAAAGAATTTGATCATACCCGTAACAACATCTGCAGAGTTTTGTAGCTCTTGGTTGCTAGTGAATGCATAAAGTTGATTTGCTCTTCTACTAGTAACAGAAGTGTCTCCTCTAGGTGTAGTCATATCTGGTGGAGCAACTGATGAATTTTGAGCTCCCTTGCCCTAATTTCCACCACCTTTGTTATTCTCAGGGCACTCTCTAACAAAGTGACCCTCTTGACAACACTTGAAACAACCTGTCTCGTCATTACGACATTTACTCAAGTGGATTATACCACATTTACCACATGCAAAAATCCCACTAACTCCTTGTTCCACACTTCCTTCGGACTGGGTAGGTCAAGACTTGAAGTTCAGTGAAGTCTGACCATTATACTCACCTCTATTTTAGGGAGCAAGTGCACTAGAAGACGATGGTGCGTGCCCCTTTGATTTTTGAAATTGTGGTTGATGTGAACTACCTTTCTACCGCCCAGACTCATTCCCAATAATAGTTTTATTGTTTGTGTATTCCTTTCTGTCCCTCTGCCTCTCATCTTCAAGATATTAAACATAGTCCATAAGCTTGGATATGTCCATATCACCAATCAACATTGTAGTACTACCTTGTGTGCCTAAAGCAAGACCCGAACTCGCAACAAACAATATCATCCTACTCTTCATATCATTAACCATCTCCGGAGCATAGCAAGAAAAATTTGTAAATGCCAACACATACTCACAAACACTCATGGAGTCCTGTTTCAAAGTGAGGAACTCTCGTAACTTTGCTTCCTTCAATTCTCGAGGAAAGAATCACCCTAAGAAGTCGTCTTCAAAAATTCCCAACTTGGAGGTGGTGCGTCCTTAACTATGCCCTCCTTTCATTGGTCAAACCAGGTTCAGGATAGACTGTTCAATTGATATGCAACTAATTCAACTCTCTCAGTATTAATCAAATCCATCACTTCAAACATCTTTTTCTATTCTTCTACAATGTTTTTTGCATCCTAAGTGGTGCTTGATCCAGTAAACCTAGGAGGATTCATTCTTAGAAACAAATGAATCCTTGAGGTATCAGTCTCTTCTTATCGTGCTCTTTTCTATTACTCGAACAGGTTGGTTACTACTTTACATACAATTCGGATGGCTTCCCGGAACTCAACATTGGTAACATCTCCTTGAGCTTGCACATCCTGTGTATTGAGTAACTCTTGTTCCTCAACATTTCTCCTAGTTGATCAACCTATGAATGCTTTTCGTGGAGGATGATGATTTGAAACACACACAAGCATGAATTAGAGAGAGAACTTTTTATAGATAAAACTGTAAAGCGCGAAAATAATGTGAAGAAGTTTGATGTTCCTAAATATTGTTGCCTTTGCATCATAGATGTGGACCTCTTTAGGATGATGAACAATACTCTTTAAACATGCCTTCATAGACTCCCTAAGACTCTTGAATTTTGTGCTGGATACTAAGTTTTTCAATCCCAGAGCCTATACTCTAGACGTGGCCGGCACCCAAAGATCATTGTTGGCCGTAAGCGAGACCTTGGTCTATCTTACTTAACTAAGAAAAATACAATAAGTATCCTAGGTAAAGAACTAAAAATATTTTCTTCGAAAAAAACATAAATAATTGTCTTGACCAAAAATACACTAATTCTCAACAGTTAAACATATTGAACACAAGTTAAATTATACTCCAAAACATAACTACTAACCATCTATTTGTCTATGAAGCCTGTAATAACTGAGATGGATGTTGGGAAAGACCCAAAAACACCCTAATGAACTATGCTAGAAAGGCAATAAAAAGGATGTTCTGTAGAATGCACAAAGGCTCAACAAGTGACTATGGGGTGCTCAATGGGATCAATGACAAGTTGCGTGCTAATCCTTGTACCTGCGTGTGTATCGTGAAAAAATGCAGACGAACTTGCATAAGTACATTGTATGTACGAGTATGAGAGTTGGAAAGATAAATGACGACTTAAGTTTGACGGGATTAAGATGAACTTACGTTGGCTCTACTCAACTCAAGAATATGCTTAACTCAAAGTATGTATATGGAGCAATTTAAAATACATGTGATATATATGAAGCTTGTAAAACAATAAAACAACATAGTTCCTTTAAAAAATGCAATAACAAATTCAACATTATTTATATGAAAGTAATGTGACTTTTGTGGGAGATTCTCTAACCGACAACCATCACTTTGAGCTTAAGTGATGATACAATATTTTACCTCAGGTTACCCAAGGACCTTTATATACCTTTCCATTGGTACAAGACCTTAATTAGCTTGATGGATCCACTCGATAACTGACGTGGTCATCAAAAAAGTATGACTCGCCAATTATAATAATGGCTTCATGCTTTACATGTAAAATTGAGTTAATATGAACTCTCATCTCCACATCGGTGATTAATACTACTCCCAAAACATACTTTAGCTCATAAATTTAATAAAACTTCCTTCCTTTGGATTAAGATAATTTAGTTAACCCTTTATCTTTAATAAGCCCCTTGAGGTATCAATATTCCCCTTTTAGTTCAAAACTGTTTTGGAACTCTTTGTTTTCATTTAATTAAATGTTAAACATTTTAAAACCATTACGGAATACTTAATTCCCTTATAGATTTTTAGAAATGACGTCAACTCTTGCTCTTTACTTGTCATAAAAGTTAAATCTTAGGGAATACTTAATTCCCTAATAGGTTTTGAGAATTTATCTCAACTCGTTCTCTTTTCGAAACTAGTAACTTGAACCTCAAAAAAAAAGATAAGATGATAGTTTGTGACTCTTTAAAAACTTTTAAAACATACTTTGACTTGCTTCTTACTTTTAAACTTGACTCCTAACTTCCTTGACTTTGATCTTAACTTTTCTTTAATTAGATTATGGATTCAAAGATCATGATCTCATATTTATGGATAAACTCATGATGTTTAGATGTAATTTATTGTATTGGAATTAACTAGGAATGATAGGTACATCACTTATGAACTAGTACAAAAAAGATAGGGAAAGAACGCGATCTCCGTGTGGTCTTGGCGGTTTGGGAGGCATGGAGCCAAGAGCCTGACGTGGTGTGGGATCAATTCCCCACGACCCATACTTTTCCTTTAATTAATTTCCTTTTTTCCTTCCATAGTCTCTCATTTTCTCTATTGTCCAAGGGGAACTAAAACCGATTCCCCGTAACCCCTTTTTCTTTTCATTTTTTCTATTTTTCTCTTCTCCTTCACTGTCTGCTCTGAAGACGTGGATTCGAATCCTACGCCTCCCACTTATTTGTTTGATTTATTTTTATCCTCCTTCTTCTCCCAGTTCACGAGTTCGATTCCCCCCAACCCCATTTTCTTTTCCCTTCTCCCGAAGACAATTGTCAAGTTCGGTTCCCACCAACCCCATTTTCTTTTTATTTTTTCTCTCTTTTTCAGCTTCTTTTACATGTGAGGTCTTGGGTTGAATTCCCATTGACCTCACTTATTTTATTTGACTTTTAAAAAAACCCAAAATTTGACATTCTTGAAGAGTAATCAAATATGGAAAATTTTAGTCATTCTTCAACTCATTTTTAGGCACATTTTTCATAAGTTTAGTTCGCTAAAAGATGGTAATTTCAATCAATTATATTTCATTGCTATGAATATAACATGATATACACATTTTAAACATAAAATACACAAGAATTTCATGCCTTATACGACTCCGAAAAGTGGCTAAGGCACTGCTAACGTGCTCACCCACACCAACATTTTCGATCACACTCTGAATATCATTTTTATAATTTACGTCACATAAACATGTTCAAATTTAATATAAAAACAGCATTCATTCCTAAATATATCAACGCAACATACCCAACCTACGATTTCGTTTGGGAGCTAGGGACAAGGACATAAAAAAAAGGGAACAACCTTAGTTTTGGAATGAATCTTTTGAATCGTAAGGGACCTCTTTGGAAAGGGACCAAGAGAGAAGAAACCGATACCTTTTGATGTTGTTGAAGTGTGCAGCTGCTGCTCAAAAACTCCTCCAAACAACGCTGAAATTCTCCTCAACGTACACGCCACTCGACAAACAACCTCCATTTGCCTTGACGTTTTTAATTACCTTGCTTTTCTTAAAACTTTTCTTGTGTTTTTCAAGTTTGAAGATAATTGTTATTAAATTGTTCTTGAGCTTTCTTGTTAGTCAGAGCGTGATAGAATGAGAGTTGAGAGACGTGGGAGAGAGTTGAGAAACGTGAGGGAGAGAGTTATTAGGATTAAGAGACTAAATTCAAGACTTAGTCAAAATAGGATTTAATTAAATTAATATAAAAATCTGATTTATTTTATTAAATACGTGAAAGGATCATTATGCCCTTAAAATTTCAGATTTTAAATATTAATTAAATAACCTTAAGTAATTATCCTATTCTATTTTTGGGTTGTTACATTATCCCCCTTACAAACATTCATCCCTGAATGACACTACCACTACACTTCGTAATGCCAATCAGATCATAACATAATCACAATGCATAATCAAGCAATAACAACAAAATACGGAGAGATAAGGAAATATAGCCTTTAAAGTAGGAAGTCTAACCTCAAGAGCTTAAAAGATGAGGGTAGCGGGATCTCATATCGGCCTCATCCTCCCACGTAGTGCCCTCAACAACATGATTTCTACACAACACCTTCACTGTGCACTCTCATTGTTCCTCAGTCTCTTGACCTGTCTGTCTAAGATCTCAACAGGTACCTCCTTATAAGACAAGTCTTCAACCCCCCCCCCCCAAACCTTCCACATGTAGAATCGATGGTGGATCACCTAGGCACTTCTTCAACATAGAGACATGAAAGACTGGATGGACAGAATCTAGCTCCGCAGGCAATACTAACCCATAGGCCTCCTCACCCATAGGCTAAAGGATCTTATATATCCCCACATACCCAGGACTAGCTTCCCTTTTCTACCAAATCTCATTACCCCTTTCATAAGTGATATCTTCAAGTAAACGTGGTAACAAAAATTTAATTCTAAGGGCAGCTTTATGTTGTTTGCATATGATATTTGTCGGTTGTTAGCAGTAGCCAAACTATCTTTAATCACTCTCACCTTATCTAAGGCCTCATAAGTGATCTATGGACCCAAAATGGATGACTCTCAAACCTAGAACCTTCCAACTAGAAATCTACGCCTCCTATTATACAATGCCTCAAACGGTACCATCCTAATACTGTAGTGGTAGCTATTATTATACGAGAACTCTATAAAAGCCAGATGGTCATCCTAGTTACCTCTAAAGTCAATCACGCACGCTCTCAATATGTCCTCACGTATCTGAATGGTGCACTCTGCTTGCCCATATGTCTGAGGTTGAAAGGCAGTGCTATGCTTTACCTGCGTGCCCAAGCTTTTCTGTAAAAGATCTCCTGAAATGTGAAGTAAACTGAGATCCTCTACCTCAAATGATAGACAAAGGAATCCCATGCCATCTCAAAATCTCATCAATTCCATGACCCATTCTATAAGTAGGAATAAAGATTGGTTTTGTATCGGGTTCTATGTAAATACTAAAGTCAATCACTCGAAGGGGAGGGAGTCTAGGCAAATCTTCAGGAAACACATCTAGAAACTCATTCACTATGGTCACTGAGTCTATAGAAGGAATTTCATGATCTAAATCATTCACACTCACAAGATGATGTAGTAACCCCTTGGACATCATTTTATTGGCCTTAAGATTTGAAATCAAGGGATTAGTATGATTCGAATTGTACCCCTCTCAGACTAACTCTTATTGATCAGGAAAGTGAAATCTCACCACTCTATTACGATAGTCCAAGCAAGCATAACAACTGTGAAGCCAGTCCATGCAAAGAATAATATCAAAATCATGCATGGGTAACTCAATCAGCTTTGCACACATACAATTACCACTTAAAACTATTGATAAATCCTTGTAGACCCTATTATTTCTTACATTTTCTCCGAAAAGTATACTAACAACTATAGGATCATGCAGAACTTCAAGTAGTATTTCAAAATTAAAGGCAAGAAGAGGAGTCACAAAAGAAAGCGTAGACCCTGGATCAAGTAGAGCATAAACAGAAGTTGAGAATATTTGTAGCATACCTGTTAACAACATTTGTGGACTTCTCCTACTCCTCCCCTCCCTTCAAGGCATACCTCTATTGCCCCTCTTGGTTTCAGGTTTTCCTCCTCTAGGTGTTGTACTCCTCTGAGAGTTAGAATTCCTAGAACTATACTGCCCCTTCTTGAACCTGAGCTGCGCATGGATGCCAAAATTGTTTATCTGGCCTCTATTGCTAGGACCTACCTAATCTTGAGGCCTAGGCCTCCTAACATCATGAACACCTCTTTTGTTGCGGCTATCCTCTACATGCTAGACTTGCACTATAAACCTACAAAGGTCCATATTATCATGGAGCATCGCAGATAGAAACTCCTTATCTAGGTCTCCATTGATTCTCTTAAGGAACCTGCTCATATCATCCCTGCTGTTCAAAACTAAGGAAGTAGCATACCTGGATAATTTCAACAAAGCTAAGTACTCTCCTCATTGTTAATATTAAATATTTAAGGGAAGTAACATACCTTGATAGCTTAACAAACTTAAGGGAATACTCTATGACCTTCATAGAGCCTTGCTTAAGGTTGATGAAATCCTCAACCTTTTCCTCCCTCATCTCACTGCGGAAGAATCTGTCTTGAAATGTTGTCTTCAACAACTCCCATTTGACTGGCACTCCACCTAAGACACGATTATCTTGGCACATCTTGCACCAAATCTGTGCAACATCCTTGAGCTGGTAGGAACCCAGCTCAGCCTTCTCAGTATCAGTAGCCCCCATAACCACCATGATCTTATGTACCTCGTCTACAAACTCTTGAGGATCCTCTAAAGCCTTAGCCCCTGTGATTATAGGAGGATTCATCCTTGTGAAATCTCTCAGTCTGTCAACAATGCTGCAAACCAGTGGGTTCTCCATCTGAATATCTTGTAGGTTGGCTTGGGCACTCATAGCCTGAGCCTGCATCGTGATGGCATATGCAATATGGGCTAGAGATGCCCTCACATCAGAATCAGTCAACCCAGCTAGAGCATGGGGTTGATTCTGATTACCCCTAGCAGTTGCTCCTCCCCTCTGCTGACCCTTAGTTCTCCAAGTATTCATTCTCTGGAAAAAAACAAGGATTGATGTTAGAAACGCTCATAACACCAAGAACTCAGACATTAGGAAAAGCACAATAAGATCAGAAGAAGGGAAATTTTTCCTATGCATCATGCAGTCGCTAATCCAGGATAGTTGTTTACTTCACTACCATGACTTAAAAAGTACCCAATATGGTAAATGTGAACTTATATTCCTCGGAATTTAACCTAGTGATCTGATACACACTTTGTCACGACTGGAATCTAGACCTAGACGAGACCGGCGTCCTTAACCTCTCAGACGTCGCAGACAAGCCTATATGTGTTATTCAAACCTCACCTATATTAAATTTAGCACAAAATTTGAAACTTTTTGATCTTCAACATACATGTTAAATAGTCTTAACATTACATAATCGTTCATCATCAAACATCTAACATTAAAGAGATAAGCAACTGAAAGAAATCGTTCATTATGTATTAATTTTATAATGGCAAAAATTGAACCAATACAAAGTCTGAATCAAAAAAGGAAAGAAACGCTAGTGGAATATGCTCTACTAGCTCTACTACTGGACAACAACCCTTGTCTATGTCTTCACTTCTTATGTCCGACTCTCCTTGAGTTCACTCAAAATCATCTCAGAGGTGTTACAAACACTCTTCAAGCTTTCTCGATGTTGCTTCAAGAAAATATCCTAGACGCAGAAGAGCAATTTTTGTTAGGTTCAAGATTGAATGTCTTGTAATCATTTGTGTATATGTCGAATCCTTTATTGAGAATTACAAAATTTCCTGTTGCGATAGCTCTATTAAGTTAGAAAGCTAGTATTTATGAGTTAGTTTCTATTTCAATTTCGTTCTAGTCTGTAAATACATGTCTTTTTATACTTAATAATATAAAGTTGTGGAATGCAATACATAATTTATCCTTAAACTTTTATTTCATTGGTCTGTTCCTAAATTTATTTTCTTTTAAAAACTGATGGGTGGGATCTAGAGCTATTTTTATAAAGGATTTTTGAGGGAAAAGATAGATTGCCCAAATACTCTTTCATGAATTACTCATGCTTTTTTTAGCAACTAAACTTATCATTTATAGAGTTGTGAGAACGGAAAATCACTTGGAGGTCCTTGATCATTAGGAAAAAAGGCATTGAAGAGGATTATGAAATTAATCTGTTAGAAAATAATCCCACCATAACACCAATATAGAGTCACATGGAAAAGAAAATGATGAAGTCCACAACAAAGGCAACTCTGTTTATTGTTGTCTTAACAAATTTTTTAAAGAGAATTCTATTTCTCCCATCACAAAAATATATTTGAAATTATCTTTAGAAAGAATATGTAGGAGTTTATGAATTCAACTTGCAAAGAATAAAAAAACTCTAAGAATATCAAAGAATGTTTGGATAGAAAATTTTTAATTGATAATAAAGTAAAATTTCAATGCACTAAATCAAAAAAATGTAAGAGATAAATATAAAAGCAATCTGCCAAAGGATGATTCATTAAATATATATTGAAACAACTTAGTTCATTAAAGATATTCTAATAACAAACTCAACTTTAATTTTAAATGAAAGTAATATAGTTTCTTAGGGAGAATCTCTAACCAACAAATGCCACTATGAGCCTAAAATTTTATAAAACGTCTTGCCCACACTGCCAGAACTGTGCTATACTTTGTCGTTGCATAAGACTTCTTAATTTAGTGGATTCACTAGATTAGGTTACATGATCATGTAAAGTATGACATGTTTATACCCATGAGAGGTAGATGTTTTACATGATGATTTGAGTTAATATGAACTCTTCTCCCCATGTTGGTGCTCAATACTACTCTCAAAATATACATTAGCTCACGCTTTTAAAATACCTTCCTCTCTATAGGATAAAAAAATTCTCTCAACAATAAGCTTTTAAAGCTCTCTTGGAATCAGTGTTCCTTTTTCTTGTTCAAAAACTCTTTTGGCAAATCTTAGTTTTCTCTCAACTTAAATGCAAAAAAATTATAATAATTTCTAGGCAATACTTATTTCCCTTATATCTTTAAAGAAATGAACTCAACTTTGTACTCTTCACTTCTTCACTTGACTTGAAACTTTTGATCATAATCAACTCCTTAGGGAATAATTAGTTCCCTTATACTTCTTTGAAGGAAAGACTTCACTTTTTACCCTCTATGTAACTTGAAACTTTATCCTAAAAACAAATTTAAAGCACTTAAATAAGACTCTAGGAAAATTTATTTTAACTTATATAATAGCTTTAGACTTTACTTCTTAACTTCCTTGACATTGACTTTAGCTTCCCTTGAATTGAATATTGAATTCAAGGTTCATAATATCATGTTTATGGATGATTTCATGATGGATAGATTTACTTTAGAGTGTTGGAATCAACTAGGAAGTGTGCATACATCATTTCGGAAGTAGTAAGAATAGATGGGGCAAAAATTGGGTCTAGAGGCAACCCTGCCATTCGAGAGGTATGGTGCACCAGAGCTTCATGAACAGATGCGTTCCTGAGAGGGTTTAGCTGGTTCGGCATGGCAAACCCTCCCGGATAGAGCCTGCATTGAGAGGCTCTCGACGGCGCTGTGCTAAAGGGCCTCTCACACACGATCTTATCTATTCTTCTTTGTTTTTTCAACTCTAAACCTTTTAAACTCCCATGGGTCTTTCTCCAATCACTTAGGATCACTAATAAACTATATACCCAATATATTAGACCCATAAAACAACCCGAAAGCATGAACCAAATCAACTAAAACATACTACAATTCAACTAACAAGAATTTAACCAATATTCTTCAAGAACTTCAATGTTTATCATTGAATCCATTCAAAACTCGATGAATTAAAAAAATTTGGGTGTGGGTTAAATAAACCAAACAATAATATATCACAAACCTTGGTAGGGAAAACCGCCCGACGAATTCCACTCGACGATCTTTCTGTTCTTAACGAATTGTTGGTATTTCCCCCTTTCCTTCTTCTCTTCTCTTTTTCTCCCAATCACTAAGCGTGAATAATATTTTGTAAAACTGACATAAGTCTTAGTTTTCCCCTAATAAACATTTAATATGAATTAAGAAATAGTTGGGTGAATGACAAGTTTACCTTACTAAAATCCGGATTGGGACCTTCCTCAACCTAACAACCCAACTTCTGACAGACATATCTACCTCATACGATCTCACAAATATGAAAACTCAAGAGCGTTGGATATATCTCCCCAAGATATTCCTAACCATATAAATAAATAACTCTAAATTATCTTGAGCTAGAAATTACGGCGGTTTGAAAATGACAGAAACTCAATTTCTTAACATAGGAAATTTTCCATATTTTCCCGGTTCTATCAAAAATTAATTATTTTTTGTTTCTTAGCACATTATTGGCTATTATGAGTTGTGATATTTTCCATAAATAATCTAAAAGAAGTTTTGAAACACAATTAAATCATAAAACACAATTGTATACACAAAACACAAATATCCGTAACAAGCAAACAAGGTGAGCCTCACCCTACCACGAAAAAAAAATATTTCTCATCAAATATAAATAAAGATAGAATATAGACTTGAAGAAAGAAAAGACAAAAGAGTGGTGAATAAAGGTCTTGTCTATGTAGCTTCTACTCAGGTTGAGGCATCAAGTACTGATGTAACCCCTTGAAATTGACAATGACCACTAAATCGTTATCATCCTTTTTTTATACTTTTTATTTGTCTTAGCTTCTTTAGTGATATTAGGTGCAATAAATTTCTCCATCTAATGAGCTTCCTCGAAGGCATGTATAGCATTAACAAAGCCTCAAGCCCATGGAGGCATATTAGGGTTGATAAAAATTCATCTTTTTGCATTGGATTCTTTTGTGTTTCCTTTTTCTGGCTAGGTCTACTCGTTTTTCCTACTCCTTAAACTCTCATGCTCTTATATTCCTTTGTGGATCATTTACCCCCTAGATTTTTGTCTAGACATTTCTGTGAGTTATTTGATGACAAGTTAGATGGTAATTTAAAATGGGAAAGAGAAGTTCTTACTATAGAGTCACTTCGCCAAGGTAATTTTTAATCTGTTGATTGTGTTATGGTCTTCAATAAAAAGATGTACAAATAGTAAAAGGGTGCAAACAAAGGGCAAACAAAGATTGTTTCAGTAAGTCGTCGAGGGATATTTTCAGTCAACATGACTGCAAAAAGTTATAGATTAGCCATACATAAAGCATTTAGTAAATTTTGAAACGGTGATGTCTAGGTGAACCGTCGAGCAGTTTGGCATGATGCACTCAGCTCACCAAACAGGTCATCGTCCATATTTTAACTCCATTCTTTCAAATTTGACGTTGTAACCCCTAATAATACAATTCAAACATTTTCAATATCAATTTTAACAAAGACCCATAGCATTTCCACAATCCTAACACATAACAATTCAGCTTAGAGCATAGTCGAGTGGGATTTTACCTATTACATAGGAAATATCGTGTAATGCTCGATAATATAGGGTATCCTCTCAACTTAGATACTTAGAAAATATTTTGAAATATCAATCATTATATAAATGAGTACAAATTTTGATAAAATAACTGAGGGGTTTGATTACTAAACTTTGATGCTGACTTAGATTCTAGTGACGTCCAAGTAGGAATGCGATCCAAATCCGAGGACACTCTGATACTTGAAATATTCTAAAAGGGAAGAAATATAACTACTAGAGTGAGGGTGTGATTTTGTAAAAGGGACAAGTGAATGAAATACAACTTTTAAACATGTGGTTTGTGATCATACAATTTTTGCTAGATAAATTTGCGATGTTACTCCACCTCGTCCAAAAACTTGCCAAAGCACTGAATATATAATTTTCTAACAAAATATAATATGAATTTCAATTCATGTGGGCATCGCATAGGCGGACATTGTCGAGATCGCCAACTAGATTGGCGATGTGCTGATGAAATTCTCATTCTGTCGAGTTTTACATACTCAACCCTTAAAATATATTGATTCAAACGATGAAAATGATCGGGCAGGCCTAACTTGTCGGCGGTCTACAAAAAAGAGATGATGCTCGCCACCATACATCTTTTCATATACTCTCCTTATTCAATGAGTATAAACAACAAAGAATTATTTTATCAAGATATAAAAAAACAAGTAAAAGGTTGTGGGTTGCCTCCCAAAAAGTTTGACACTACGACCACCATCCCCTATTATGTTCTTTGATAGAATATTAGTTCGTGATATAATTTTGGCCAGTTTTTGGTCTCTCGTTTTTTCCTTTTCAATGTGCTCCTTCAATACCATAAATGTGACAACAGAGACATTGTTCTCGTGAGTGTACCACAGCTTATTTATTGTTGTCATTTCCTGAAGATAATGAGTTTCTACTGCATTAGTCCCCCGACTAAGAGTTTATTGGTGACTTCTTCATTTACCAAATCCAAACTCCAAAAAATGTAGTGAAGGAGCACATTATAAGGCAAACCATGGGTTGGGCATTGTAGCACTAGCTTTTTGAACCTTAGAAAATTTTCTTGTAGAGACTCTTCATTTAGGGGCTTAAAGCATTAAATGTTATCCAAAATAGTAATCATCTTCGAGGGGGAAAATAGCATATTGAACACTAACAAGCTCTTCCCAGGAAGTTATTGAATTTTTGAGGTTCCCATGAAGTAGACTACCAATTAATAAGAATAAAAACACCATTGAACTACATCATAACGTGACGCCACTCCCTAGTAGCGACGTCATTTTGATGCTTATCATGACCAAAGAAACAAACCTAGTATACGAGTGTCTACAATTGTTGATAGTTTACTAACTCAACTAAGCGTTGGGGTCATGTCCCAAGGGAACGATTTCGAGAAATGTTGTTAGTTTAGAATTTCAGTCTAATTAATCGTAACTAAAGAGATTATGAATATAGACATATCAAATAAAAGGGGTGACACGAAAGTGTGAAATATATAAAAAAAGGGGGGGTTGTCACAAGCATAGTAAAAACGATAATAATACAAAAGGGAATCAAGTGTGGGGAAATGTTTTTGGGGTGTGACGGGAATACAAGTTGAGATCACTAGTTGGGTACAGTCTTTCGATAGAATATTTTCAATATAAGAGTGACTAGTCTATGATTTACATGGAAATAAGTTCCCTCTCGGGCTACTTACCAGTTTCAAATGTGTTCCTCTACAACACCTATTTTCTACATTACGGACAACCTACAACTTACCCTACTCAATCTCTCAAGCACAGTTTTAGGATATCGGACTTGTTCTGACCCTCTTAGGCTGAATCTCATTTCAACCCACTCCCTAGGCTATTAGTCTAGCATTCTTGGTTTTGCGACCTCCCTCGTGGGCAAGCCAAAAACATATGCGTTACTTTGTACATGCAACTAGAAATCCATTAAATTAACCCAAAAATACTAGGTGGAATGTAACACGCCATATCAAAATAGACCAAAAAAAATCTCTTCAGAAAAATCTAAAGGTGAAACCAACGGGGCCATCTACGGACAGTAGAGTGACCCACAGTCCATCCTGCAGATCCGTCAATAGGGTCAGAAAACCCCAAAATCTCAACACTGGTTTTGTTAATTCATGATCGACGGATGAACCTACGGTCCATAGTCTGTGACCGTCCATCAACAACCCATTCACCCACAATCTGACTAGATCTTTGGATAACCAACATGATCCGTAGATGGACCCACGGTCCGTAGGTCTGACCGTATGTGGGAATTAGCAGACAATTAAAGGGGAAATATAGTTGGGTCAACTTCAAATGCTGATAACTCTCAGAAAAATATGAATTAGGTTTCCCATGACCTACCCAAAGATAAATAATTGAATTATCTTTCTATAGAAACTGACCTGCTTAAAATCAGAACTCCTAGTAAAAAGTTATGCTCGTTTTAGTAAAGGCGTGTTGAACAGACCCAACCTACGACGTAAAGGACGGACCGTAGATTGAACGATGGACAGTCAATCCTGGTCATTGTTTGGTCTCACAACAACTAACGCAGGGGTCTTTTGATCTTTTCCAACTTCATTTAAACACTACGATACGTCATTTTGACCCTAAATCATCAGATATTACTCTGTTTATGTTTAGATATATAAAAAGAACTTACCTAAGTCAAAATAATAAATCAAAAGTTAGAAAATTAGAAGTAAGATTGAGGACAAAGCTCAAGAACACTAGTTCAAGAATTCAACAAGTATCCAGCAGTCCCAGCCACGAAACCTAAGTGATTTTCTGTGAATTTCTTCACCAGGTATGTGGGATTTCACTAGTGGGTTTCTTTAACACATTGGGTCCCTACTTTAACGTTAGTTCTTGATTCTCTAGTCAAAGTATCATGTTATTACTCAGATTATCACATGAATATTCGAACCCTAGCTCTGTATTTCTTTAGTTCTTGAATTACACATGCTAGGTTAGATATTTCAGTTTTGTAGATATACATGCTTCAGTTTTAAATGCATCATTATAAGATTTAATGTTGCATTCTCTGTTTGCATGTTAAGTTTTATGTTATCCAGTATTTAAAGAACTTCAGACATAATCAATGAACTACATAAATCAATGGGAGAAGGAAAATACCAAGTTGGACTAGGGTTCAGCGTACCCAATTAGTCATAGAAATACTAGCCAAGTAGGTTGCACGTTCCCTCTGCGGCATTAGTTTAGTTATCACACAAGCATGCCTTAATACCTCTAGCAAAGTATATTTGGTCCTCTTGATGGGAGTATACTCGAACTCAACATTTAGCTCATGTGGTTTTATTATTAGTAATTAGTAGCTTCCACAGTTCACTCAGACTCTCTTAAGTTAACTATTTATTAGTATATTGAGTATTCAGTTTCAGCAATTTGGTCGTGACATCAAGTTAGCTCAGAATTCAGTATATCATGTTCAGATTATTATACTATTTTTTGTGCTTGTTTAGTTATGTTTTATTTCTACTTTATTATATCCTACATGCTCAGAACCTTTCAAGTACTGATGCATACGTCTACTACATCTTCTCGCGATGTAGGTTCAAGTTATAAGCATCCAAATCACGCATAGATTGATTTCTCAATCTCCATTTTAGCTTATTTAGTGGTGAGTCGTCATTCTTTGAGGATAACAGTCATGAGTTTCATTTCACTATTTTAGCCATATACTATTAGTTTTTGTTAAATTTAGATGGGGCTTGTCCTAGTATTTCTAGTCTACTTTCGAGGCTATTTTCTGATATAGTTACTTTTAGCTTAGTGTTGAGTTAGTAATTTCATTTTATTAAAATCATGAGTCTCTAGCATATGGGTATTCCCCAATTTTTATTATAAAATAATGAATTAGTTTTCGCATCAGTTTATTATCATTAGTATGATCATGATCATGCCAGTAGGGTTGACTTGAGATCACATGTTGTCCTAGGTTCCCTACTCGCATCTCGGGGGTAGGTCGGGGCATGACAAAATATTGTATAAGAGATCTAGGTTTTAAGTGTTCTAGGATGTTTGAAAAGCCTCAATAAGTAGACATTTTATGGGCGTGAAGTGCACCGTATCTAATGAGAGGGAGTCTATGAAGTATTTTAGGAAATATTCACCTTGTTGTTACTCTTATCGTGTGTAAGGGATGATCTTATTCCATTCTGACTTGACATTCTACAATTCAGATCATGCCTCTTCGTAGAGAAAACGCTAGCATGGAAAATCCCCGAAATGCAAGCGCAGATCCTCCAGTCCCAGATAAAAAAAGTCTCCAATGATGAGTTCAGGAATAACATATAGATGTAGGCTCAATGTATGACCAACTTGAAAATCAGTTTTATGCTCATTTGAATGTAAATGGTGGATCAACAGCGGCAAGGGTAAATGACATTGTTAGGATTAATCCTCCTGAGTTATTAGGATCATATACTAATGGGGATCCTCAGAATTTCATAAATAAGATCAAGAAGATCTCAAGTCACTTGCAATGATTGGGTTGAGTTATCACCATACAAGTTGAAAGATGTGAATCATGTTTGGTATAATAAGTGGAAGGAGAATAGGGATGCAAATGCAACTCCAATTACTTGGGATTGTTTTAGTGAGATTTTTTCCACAGGTTTTTCCCAATAGAGTTGAGAGAGGCAAAGACTCATGAATTAATAAACATTAGTCAAGGTAATATAAAAGTCGAAGAGTATGGGCTGAAGTTTAACAAGATCTTCAGGTATTCTCTTTAAATTGTAGCTGAAGCTAGGGCTCACATGAATAAATTCTTAGATGGAGTGTCGAATTTGGTGATAACGGAGTGCAGAAATGCTATGTTACATGGAGATATGAACATATCTAGACTTATGACTCATGCTCAGCAGGTTGAGGGTGATAAGCTTAGGGAATAGGCTAAGGAGAATAAAAAGGCTAGGACTCAAAACTATGACTATTCTCAATAATAATCGGGTGGTGGAAATCGCTCGCAGAGTCAGCAGAAGTTTTCAGCTCCAGCCCATTCATTAGCTAGTGTTCCATCCTCCAAAGAGTAGCTACGACCAGAAGGGTAGCAAACTAAGCTCTAAGTCACAGGGAAATGTTTCGGGCACCAAGACTTACCTCACTTTCCCTAAGTGTGGTTAAAACCACCCAGGCGAGCGCCTTGTAGGAAAGGAAGGGTTTTTTTGGGTATGATCAGTCTGGTCACATGTTGAGGAATTGTCCTTCTAGAAAGGGTCAAGGAGGTTCCAATGGAAAAACTTAGTGTAAAAATTCAGCAGCACCAACAAGTCACCAAACTCAGCAAAGTAATTCATCGGGTACAAGTGGCTGTCAGCGCCAGAACAGGTTGTATATTCTTCAGGCTCGCCATGATCAAGAAGGCTCTCCTGATGAAGTCAATGGTACGTTACGAGTATTGACCTTTATGTTTATGCATTGTTAGATCCAGGGGCGACTCTTTCTTTTGTAACTACTTACATAATAGTTCAATTCAATGTCAGTTCAGAAACTCTCTCAGAACCTTTCTCAGATTTTGCTCCAGTCGGTGACCCAGTAATATCTAGAGGGGTATACAGAAATAGCCCTATCGCAGTCCCTTAGAAAGTCACCTCGATTGATCTATTAGAGTTAGAAATTATAGATATTTATGTCATTCTAGGAATGGATTGGTTACACACATGTTATTCCTCAATCAATTTTAGAAATACGATTGTTCGTTTTTAGTTTCTAGAGGCACCAATCTTAGAATGGAAGGGTAGTATCTAAGAGCCTATGGGTAAATTTATTTCTTACCTTAACGCTAGAAAGATGTTCTCTAAGGGTTATCTCTATCATCTAGTTTGGTTTAAGGATTCAAGATCTGAAACCCCAACTTTTCAGTCAGTTCCCTTATTTTGTGAGTTTCAAGAAGTTGTTCCGGAAGATCTTCTCGGAGTCACTCCTGAAAGGGAAATCGACTTTGGAATTGATCTCCTTCCAGATAACCAGCCCATTTCTATTCATCCTTACATAATCGATTTAGCAGAGCTTAAGTAATTGAAAGAGCAACTTAAAGACCTTCTATATAAGGGCTACATCAAACCTAGTATTTCACCATAGGATGCACCAGTATTGTTTGTAAAGAAGAAAGACGCTTCTCTCACAAGGTCATACTAAAGAATATGTATCCCATCCCCAGGATTGATGAGTTTTATGACCAACTTCAGGGTGCTAGCAATTTTTCAAAAATAGACATTAGATCGGGTTATCATAATCTCAGAGTCACAGATAGTGACATTCCGAAATTAGCATTCATAACTTCGTATGTTGATTATGAATTTGTAGTTATGTCATTTGGACTAACAAATACTCCTACATCTTTTATGTATTTGATGAACAGAGTGTTAAAACAATACTTGGACTTGCTTGTTATCATGTTTATTGATAATATCGTCATTTACTCTAGAAGTGAGGAAGAACATGCAAGTCGTTTGAGAGTTGTTATGCATACTCTCAAAGATCGCTAGTTATTCGATAAGATTGGTAAATGTGAGTTCTTGTTGCAATGTGTTATGTTTCCTGGTCACAATGTATCTAGTGTAGGGATACAAGTGGATTCACAGAAGATAAAAGGAATGAAACAATAGCCCAAACCTACCTCTGCTACAGATATCAAAAGTTTCTTAGGTCTATCGGGTTATTACAAAAGGTTTGTGGAAGTATTTTCATCTATAGTATCACCATTGTATTGGTTGACTCAGAAGATGGTCAAGTTCAAATGATCAGATAATTTTGAGAAAAGCTTCGCTGAATTGAAAACTAGATTGACTACATTTCCTAACATGACTCTACCATGGGGTTGAGATGGATACGTGATCTATTGTGATGCATCCAGAGTTGGTCTTGGTTGTGTGTTGATGCAACGATATAAGGTTATGCCTTATGCTTCTAGACAACTTACTGTGCATCGAAGAACTATCTGACTCATAAACCTCGAGCTTGCAGCAGTGGTGTTTGCACTCAAGATCTGGAGACACTACTTGTATAGAGTTCATCTAGATGTGTTCACTGACCATAAGAGGCTTCAATATGTTTTCACCTAGAAGGAGATGAAGGAGATTTCTTGAGTTCCTCAAGGATTATGATATGAGTGTGCATTACCATCCTGGTAAGGCTAATGTAATAGCAGATGCTCTTAGAAGATTATCTATGGGTAGTGTAGCCCATGTTGAGCAACAAAGGAAGGAGCTAGCGAAAGATGTTCACATCCTAGCTCGCTTGGGAGTTTGCCTTAAAAGCAAATCAGAAAATGTGTAACTGTTCAGATTTCCACAATTTAATGCTATAATAATTAATGAATTTTAATTAATTAAATCTTGATAAAGAGAACTATTAGTAGCTCTTAACCATTTCCTTAAATATTGAGTTTTAATTATTTAAATTTTGAGAAAGAGAACGTTTAAAATTCTAATTTTAATTTTGATTAATAGCTCTTAACCGTTTCTTTAAATTAAGCTTACAATAATTGGTGACAATGTTTACAATTTTAAATTATGAATTAATGCTTTTCAACCTTCAAAATATTAAAGTCCTATAAATTGGCACTTTACTATTTGATTTTCCATTAATCTTTTCATTCTCTTTATTAATTTTTTTAGATTTGATTTGATGATTTTCTAATACTATTTTAATAGTTAATAGAAAAGATGTCTAATTTAATATCGTAATTTTCCATTAATCTTTTCATTCTCTTTATAAATTTATTTGGATTTGATTTGATGATAATACTTTAATAGCTAATGAAAATATTATAAGGAGAATAATTTGGCAGGAAGTTCAAAAGGGTTTGACAAGATCTTCCTATGGAAATTATATCAATTATAATGGAATGTTGTGAAGGTGACACCTACATCCACTTTGGTTGTCATGCAAATTTACATATGTTCTTATAATTTATATATTTTTCGATTTTCTACATTGTATTTGGCGTCCACATTGTAGTCTTATTATATATGAATTCACAACAAGCAAGGCTCCATATGGAAGGAGCGCTTCCTACTAAGGATTTTTTTCGTATCAAGATTTCACAAGATGTTGAATTAAGAGAGTAACAGTCTCTTCCAATACACCTCATATTTTCATGTTTGTTTAGAAGGCTTTGCCACTGTGTGAATGTAACATATTAGTTTTATCGTGAAACATATGTTGATTTATTGTGTAGATTGTTTCCCCCCTTTACAAAATACATAATATTTTAGTATTATAAAGATAGCTGAATACTAAATTGTTAATATTGTAATGTCTGTCGTTTTTAAAAATGATATTCAAACATCTCCATTACCTTTACAACCTTGAGTAGCCATTAAGATAAAAAATAAACTGTGACCTCCTTAAAATGTCCCGTCTCTTCCCTTTTTCTTATGTTTTTTTTGTTCAATTTTTCTGTTCAATATGTCAACTTTTCACATTTCTTTTCTAAAAATATTTATTATCGTAAATATATTTGAATGGGTTCTAATTTATCAATTTGTGATCATTTCTCTCTATTTTGTCAAGTAATAGTTATATGTCTTATTTAAATTTTAAAGATAAATATTATAATCATAATTAAATGTAAAAGCCTTTTCAAATTTAATAAGAAAAATATTTCTTACAAAATTTAGGAACGCATTTATGTCATCTTACATATATATATATATATATATATATTGTGCGCGCGCGTGTGCGCGCGCGCGTGTGCGCGCGTGTGTATGTGCGTATGCGTGTGTGCGTGTGTGGGGCTACTATTCATATTTATCTTTTTAAATTATTTTTTTCGACATACTCTTATTTAAAAATTAAAAAAAATACTCTAATGGCACCGTACCATTGACTATTTAATTTAATAATAAACAATTGAAATGACATTTTACATTAATGAAAAGAGAAGAATGAAAAAATTAAAAATGATGATTTATTTTAGAATATGTAGAAATGGAAATTGAAAAAGGCAATTATCAATTCTAATAATTTCATCAAACGTTTTTCACAATTCATACAAACAAATAAATACGAAAAAAGAGATTTTAGAGAAGAAAAAAAAACTGGATTGTAGCTCATATCTATAAATTACAATATATTTTTCATTACTTATTATTTTATATTATTTCAATATTTCAAATTAAAATTATTTAAATTAATAATAAAAGTTGTCCAACAGAAAAAAAAATTGACATTTAGGATATTGAAAGAATTATAGAAAGTTTCTTTTTTTGTTAAATTTGATTTCTTTCTGAAAAATTGGTATAATATTAATTATCAATCTTACATTTTCTTTTTTCTTTTCTTCTTTATTTGATTGTTTTATTCATTTTAATTTTTTTATTGCAGTATAAAAAAAATGAAAAGGTGTAAAGAAAATTGAATATTCACATTTGTGTGATTTGTTAACAAGTAGTCACAATTTACCATATGAAAGACTTTATTTTACCTATTTTATAATTAATCCTCAATTTTAACAAATAGCAGTAACGTATTTGGGAGTCTGGAGCCTAAATGGTACAAAATGTTAACAAAAATTTCTAAACGATATATGAAATTTTTTTAAAAAACAAAACGACAAAATCGCTTACGAAGTAGCGATTTTGGCCGCATAACAGCGATTTGTTCATTGCTTTTAAAAAAAAAATCAACAAACTACTTCCAAGGATCAAACTTTTTTAATAAATCACTGCAAAGAAAATGATTTACGAAATTTTTTTAATAAATTACAAGTCTTAATTATATTTTATCCTTTTTTTAGCCCACATATGCTTATCGTTAGCTATGTTAATGAAGATAGTAATGAATAATTGTTAAGCATGTCGGGCTACTTTTATGTCTTTCTCAGTTTGCTAATCCTATATATAACTATCCAATTCCTCCACTTTCTTTATCCCACTAAGCCTTTCTTATAAACTTTTATATTTTTACAAGTACTAAAGCATAAATCAAAATGATCAAGTTGAGATGCAAAAAGTTCTTCAGCCCTAAATTGCTGCACTGATAGCTATTTATTTAAAAATTTAAAATTAAAAAAACATATGTAAATCACTGTACAGGCAACGATTTACTAAAAAAAATCAATAAATCATTGTACTAGCAGCGACTTACTTAAAATTTTAAAAAAATAATTCATATATCGCTGCCTTGGTAGCGATTTATGAAAAAATTAAAAATAATTAACGTAAAATTGCTGCCTTCGCAGCGATTTATTAAAAATATAATTTAAAAATATTGATTTATAAAATTTAACGTGAACGGCAAAATCTCTTACAAAGGCATCGATTTGTTGTAAAAGTTTTCTTAAAAAAAATAAATTGTACAAATCGTTGCCATAGCACCGATTTTGCTTACCTCCGCCGGATAAAATCGCTATTTTGTAAATGATTTGGCCGTCTTGGTTAAAAAAAAAATTATGTACCATTTTGAAATTTATATTAATGTTTTTCACCCTTTAGGTTATGGGCTCATGTATTTGGTATTACTTCTAATCTAATAAATTAGTGTATTACCTTTTAATTTTACACATTAATGATATAACACATCCTTTTATATTCCATTTTAATGGAAAATAAAAGAACGCTTACATGCTCCATTACATTCACCATTTTCTTTGATTTAAATATTAAAATATAATGAATTTGCATTATGTTCGAGTACGGTCATGGCTATAATTACTGGTCATTACAAGATAAACGTAGATGAATTGAACATGAATTTTATTTGTTTGAGTTTAGATAGTCAAAGGTTGGACATGAGTAAAGATTGGATGATGAATTATATTTCCTCTATCCCTATTTAGTTGTCCACTTTACAAGTGATACATATATTAAGGCACCAATGATTATAATTAGGTTAGTTACAATTTTACCTTTTAACTTAAAAGATTATGCAACTCCCGAAGTTTAGTAAATGTATTTTCTGATTTCGAAAAGGTATATTTACAACATAATAGTACTATAAATTTTCTAGAATTAAATAAGGGCATATTAGGAAAAATATTGTTGTCATTTCTTGATTTTTTAAAATAGACAAGTAAATAGGGATAGATATAAAAGGAAATATGTACAAGTAAATAGGGACAGAAGGAGTATCTTTTTTAAAATGAGTAATATCATTTGATTTACGATTTTCGATCAAATTGAAGAGTACATATCGCAAGTTTATAGATGATGGCCGATATGAATGACTGGATAATATACTTGAAGGTAAAACCAACTATTAAACAAAATTGAGCGATTTTTTTTCCTTCCTCCCTACAATAAAATTAAAAAATAATGATGAAATCAAACAATATGATATAGTTGAGATATAACTAATCGGAAAGAAAAATAATTCTAACACACATATTTTAATACTCGCACGAAGCATGGCTATGTTCCCTATTTTAGTATATAACCAAAAGAATATAAGTAACTTCATTAATTTATTAAAATTTATATTTAAGGTTCTTAGAAAATATTATTGTAACAGGGTTTAACCAAAGGGTGAGATGATCAATCAATTTTTTGATGGAGTAAATAGACAAGGTGGGTCCATTATTTAGCCCTTTCCACGATACTTTATTAGCATGAGAGAAGGAGAGGAAATAAAGTGTACTTGTTTCTTCCTCGAAAATAAGCATATAGAAAATATAACGACTTTTTACTCACATGAAAATATGAAACATTACCTTATTATTTTGACTAGTGTAACAACATTTGCCTAGCTATGGCTGTTTTTGCATCTTTTATCTTTCTTTGTTTTGACAAATCCCCTTTGTCACTTCACTCTCCTTCCATTTTTATAGTTTCAATCCCAATGATGAGAATATCACATATGAAGCAGATGCTTATTCAAAAACGGTGTAATTCAGCTCAACGAAAATGATTCAGAGTTAAGCATAGGCCGAGCTACATACTCTAAAACACTCTATCTTTGGGACAAGGCCTCTGTGAATGTCACAGATTTCTCAACACATTTCTCCTTTAGAATCAATTCTCAAGGCAGAAAATTATATGTTGATGGTCTAACCTTTTTCCTCTCCCCTACAAGTTCAGTAATTCCTGATAAACACTTTTCTGCAGGAGAGGGACTTGGCCTTGCAAGTGTTGATCAACAATATTCATCAAAAAGTCATCATTTTGTTGTTGTCGAATTTGACATCTTTTGGAACTCTTATGATCCACAGGGTGATCATGTGGGTATCGATATCAACTCCATGCAATCTGTAGCTAATGTGAACTTTTCTTGCGGCTCTCCGGATGGTACGAGAACTGATACCTAGATTACTTATAATTCAATCTAGAAAATCTTACTGTTGTTTTTACTGGTTTCCAACCACAAGGGAATATCATAGTCACTATCCTGCAGAACCTGTCTTACAATCTTTATCTGAAGGCATATTTGCCATAGTGGGTCACTTTTGGCTTCTCAGGTGCAACAGGAACCTTCTCTGCAATACATACCATATATTCTTGGAATCTTACTTCTTCTTTAAACTATAATGACAACATAACTGATTCAGATATACCCCTTCTAAGCCCTGTGCCTAAGTATACTTCAAGCAAAATTAAGTCAGGACTAGTGATTTGGATTGTTTTCTGTTGGTTGTCTTTCAATCGCAGTATCTGTTTTGATATTGTTTGCATTTTGGAGAAAGAGAAAGGACAGCGAAGATGAAGAGGATGATATTATTGATGGTTCCATGAACAATAAATTTGAAAGAAGTTATTGCTAAAATTGTATAACATCAGCCTTGGTTTTTAATTTGACCCAGACTGTGCTACAACTATTTTTTAGCTTTAAGTTGTTAAGTTAATATTTCTTGAGTACCTGATAGTTTTCTTATTTATGTGTTGCATAGAGTTTTTGTAAGTATTTATAAGACCATTAAGCGATGGAATAAAATATATCTATCATTTTCTCTGCACACTACTTATCTGACTCTTTCGCTACAATACTTTGTATTGAACTTATTATTTTGTCAGCTCTTCATTTGGTATCAGCGAGAGGTTGTTCTGTTAAAATCACATACTATTGTTTTTCTTTCTATTGAGATTTGTGATGTCGATTATATGACGGACCTATAGGATGTCGGTGGAATGAAAAATCTTAACAACAGCAACTATAGTACATGATCAACTTGTATATTTCTTATATGCAAGGGCAAGAATAATTGTGGGAGGTTGTCAATGGCAGTGAGGTGACACAACTAGAAGTAGAAGATGCAAACACCATGTTGTGGAAGTGGAAGATAAAAGAAGGAAAGCAAAGACTGAAGAGGATGTGCTTGAGCATATATAAGATACAACTACCCCAAAAGCAGTCTTGAGATACATTCACCAAGTTATTTTAATAGAAAAAATGACACGAGCATCCAACTCTTATAGAGTGAATTACTTTCATAGCACAACGGAACATGACAATTGCACAATACTTTCATAAGTTAAAGATGTTATGTAGAGATATTTGAAGTTAGATCCACAAGCTCCAATTTGAGAGACAAGGATGAAGCGAATATACAGGCTTCATTGCTTCAATACAAGGATGGAAAATTCAACCTTCACTTGTAGAATTGAAGAATATTCTAGTTGGACAGGAATCTTTGGCCAAGCAAAGGGGAGAAGATTCACTGATGATGAAGCTTCACTCTATGTCAATAAAGGAATTTGAAATTTCAAGAAGCATGGTCCCAAATCTAAGAAGACCGATGATGTGATGGAAGGTCGCCAAGGTAAAGAGAGGACTCGTGGAAGTGGTGGTTTGAAGAATCATTGTGGAAAAAAAGTTTGAAGGGAAGTGCTACAATTGTGACAACAAGGAACATATGGTGAAAGGTTGCAGGTCAAGGGAAAAAATTATGGACATGTAATGCTTCCATTTCCAAGGTTGAAAAGGAATGGGATGTTGAGGCTTTCTTCACTATTAAAGACGAGGATCTAGCCTTCACAGCTTTAATATTTAATCTAATTGACTTGTTTATTGGATTATTGATTCAGGATGCTCAAATCACATTGTTAACCTCTTATAATAAAATATTTCAATAATGACAAATGCTTACACTAACCAGCCACTTGATATAGAAAAGGAACAAGATAGAAACAAAGAACCTATTCCCGAAATGATGGAGTTCAGTATATTGCAGCAATCAAGACTAACTACGGGCAAAATCCAGTTAAGAAGGGAAGCAAAAAGTTGGTCAATAACATCAAATATTGTTACTTGCAAATAATCAGAGAGAGACACAAAAGGAAGAGAATCCTTAAAATTAGCCGATAAGGACAATAAGCTTAAGTCAAGGGACAAATTAAAGAAGCAATCGCGTCCAGCATTCTAGGATCGTCTTTAGGAGAAATCAAATCAAGAAAAAGAAGATCAGCCAAGAAAGGAAAGAATTGATTTGTCTTGCACATATCTAATAAGTGGAAATAAAGTATATTTGTTATTTCCTTGAAAATAAGAATATAGAAAATAGAAGGACCTTTTTGCCGCTTGAAAATATAAAAAAAATTACTTCATTATTTTGACTACTGTAGCAACATACATTTGTTTAAGTATGGCAGTTTTTACATCTTTATCATACTTTGTTTTGATAATCCCCTTTGTCACTTCACCCTCCTTCAATTTTGATAGTTTTAATTCCAATAATCAGAATATAACATATGAAGCAGATGCTTATTCAGAAAACGGTGTAATTAAACTCACTAAAAATGGTGTAAACCTCAGCATAGGTCGTGCTACATACTCTAGAACACTCAATCTTTATGACAACACCTCTTAAAATGTCACAGATTTCTCAATGCATTTCTCGTTTGGAATCAATTCACATGGAAGAAATAACTATGTTGATGGTCTTACCCTTTTCCTCGCCCCTGAAGGTTCAGTAATTCCTGGTAAACTCTTTGCCGCAGTAGAGGGACTTGGCCTTGCAAGTTCTAATAAAAAATGTTCATGGAGAAATCACCATTTTGTTATTGTTAAGTTTTATATCTATACCAACTATTATGATCCACGGGGTGATCATGTAGGTATCAATGTCAAATCCATGCAATCCTAAGCTGTTGTGAACTGGTTTAGTAGCATTCCCAATGATACATAAACTAATGCCTGGATTACTTATAATTCAATCGGAGAAAATCACCGTCCTGCAAAACCTATCTTACAATATTCATTTGAGGGAACATTTGCCAGAATGGGTTACTTTTGTCTTCTCAGGTGCAACATGAAACTTCACTCCAATACATACAATATTTTCTTGGAATTTTAATTCTTCTTTCAAATATAATGACAACATAAAACATCCAAATGTACCCCTACCATGACCTGTTCCAGAGGATACTTCAAGCAAAAATAAGTCAAGATTAGTGATTAGACTGATTTCTACTGGTTGTGTTTCGATAGCTGTATCTGTTTTTATATTATTTGCATTTTGGAGAAAGAGGAAGGTAAGAGAAGATGAATATATTATTGATGGTTCCATGACTAATGAATTTTAAAGAAGCACATGACCAAAAAATTCTTCTACCGTGAATTCGTTTGATGTACAAATAACTTTTCTCTGGAAGAGATGCTTAGCCAATTTTTTCAGGCGCTTCTAGGGAGGAGTTGCGGACGCAAACCACGGACACCAGCATAGATCGTGGGTCACTTATGGTCCTTGGGTGGTGACCGTGAGTCTCACCTGCAACATCTCAAAATCAACACTAAGGTATGTTTTTGGATGCACGATGTTACATTAGTAGAGGACAAGTTTCTAGTAGCAATCTCTATACCCAACACCTACGTGTTGCATGGGATGATTGTCTTAGATAGACATTATGTAGTGGATCTACAATATCTAGAAGTTCATGGTTTTACCTTTGAAAGTAGGACACCTCTTTTCCATGTGGGATAGACACTGAAAGTAGGACACCTCTTTTCAATGTGGGATAGACACTGATTTTATGTTAATAGCTCACATGGTCTGACATTTCAGTTAAAAGTAAATCTCCCACAATAGTGAACTAAGGATACTTCTTGAAGTGTCTTATCAATGTTTAAATATGTCAATTGCAATGGTCTTTTTTACCTTATGATTTATGTTTTCTCACTCTTTTAATTCATGTTTTACTTTGGTCATTACATTTCATGAAATCGGTCGTTTTTATCATGCTTTCAAATGTTTTATGCATGTATTTCATACTTATAGCAGATTTGTACTAAAGCATACTCTTTCCCACATTTATGATCCAAATGTAGGGTCTGATGATCCAGGTTCACACTCCCACAACAAGCAATCCGTATTAGAGATTTTGAAGATTGGTGAATCCTCATGTTCCAAGGACCAAACTTTCATTCATTTTGTCTATACTATTAATCTTTGGACTTGATGTACGGGATGTAGGGAAAAATTACAACAATATTGATATTAAATTGGAGTTATAAAGTAATGAATAACTTATCACAAACACTATGTCATGGCAAGCCACTTTCTTGAAAGCGATTTCGGCCCGACTCTAGTGCAAATCACAGTAGCTGGTTGCTCTCCAAGGTTCCACAGTTACTCTCAAACACGTGCCCTCGTAGCTGGATGTTTAGTGATTTCCCAAAACCGATTGCCCAAAAATATTCTAAGAATAAGCTTAAGAAAAGAAAGGAGGAACAACTTTTTCTCTTCTTTTTCTTTTTTGGTTTTTGTTGTGTTTTTTCTTATGCTCACAAAATGGCATGCTTATATAGATATTTCAAGAGGAGGGGTTTCAAATAGAAGAGTTATTCTTTTTATTTTGAAAAATGGTTTGTCAAGATTAATGGTATTATAGGTCATTACTTCACCGATACAGAAACCTCTTGTTCGTCTTTTGGAACGGATATGTTTTCTCTTTTGAAACGTATTATTGTTATATCATTGCATTAGACTTAATGAACATAGTTAGGATTAACTCAATGATAGTATTAACTCTACAATCCCACACCAACAAAGATAAAGAGTAACAATTGACTTTTGGGCAAAAGGAAGGAACGTGTACTAAAGTGTTATTATCTTTAAATTTGAATTGACACGTAACGATATGAGGCAACAACTTAATATACACAAAGTGAACTACTCTTGAACTGAGTATATATAAGTTGATACCCCATATTACATACTATGTGCTTAAATTTTAAGCAACCTCCGCGATACGAACAAAGTGCTTTTATGGTCATGCATACACACCTTGACTCTTATGAGTTCTCTAGAAAGACGACCCATGTTTTTCATAAAAGGTGACAACACCTTTAAACTCACGTAGGTTATTCCATCAAGTCTATATCAAATAGACCACCTTATGGCAATAGAATCATTAAGAGCAAGATAATCTCAACCATATAAAACATTATCTCACGCTATAGGGATAGAAAATGTGGTGTATATTGAGGCCTAACAGGTCCACCACATTACCTCAATCAATGGTATTTAGCCCCATCCCCTCGACGTTTCAAGGACTATTTTCCTTGTCAAGCACTTGGTTATAGGATCCACTAAATTTCTTTTGGACCTTACTTATTATAAGGAAATAACACACAACTTCAACAATTGTTTAACTACCCCATGTCTTATACGAATATGTCTATTTTTTTCATTATACACACTATTTTTGGTAATTCCATTTGCTACTTGTGAGTCACAGTGAAGAGAGCCTTGTCATGCTTGTCTTCCCTACAATGACATATCTTCCAAAATATTTCTTAGCCACTCAGCTTCTCTCCCTGTCAACTCGAGAACAATGAATTCAGCTTCCATGGTAGAATGTTCTATACAAGTCTGTTTGGAAAACTTCCACAAAATAGAACCTTGAGGCGCCTGTGTCTAGCACCCAGTAAGTTTTATTTGCAACCAGATTTGCCTCAACGACTATAGAAGCAATCACTTCATTACTCTCAGCAGGATTGGCTTGGACATCACTCTATTCTTCCTACTTTGAGTCCTTCCCTTTTCTTTTGGCAGCTATGTGACAAACTTTTTCACAAACAAAACAAGGGCCCTTAAATTTTGATTTAACCCTCTAACTTGTTGAATTGATTTTCTTTCATCATATGTTCTTTTTTCAAGACTTTATTTTGTTTGCCTTTGAACATGTCTTTCACAAAAGTGCCAGAAGATTAAAAAAGATTTGCTTTAGAAGAATTAAGAGAAATTTCTTCCATCTTATCTTTGAGACGGTTCACCTCTCCAGTCCTCATGTGACTAATAAGTTCTTGGAGAATTAAATTCTTTTTCTTATATTTCAATTGATTTCTATTATCATTCCAAGACGGTGGGAATTTTTCATACAGAATATTAACCTGTAATATCTCACACATCTTCATGTCCTCATTGAGAACATCAGCAGTCAAGTTCCTATAATCATGAACTTGTTCCATTATTGGCTTATTATCAACCATTTGGAATTTAATCCATTGTCTGACGATATATTTTTTCTTTCCTGCATCATCAACACTATATTTCTTTTCTAAACTATCCCATATTTCTTTAGAAAATTTATAGGTAACAAATAAATCAAATAAAGAATTTAGTCATGTGATTTAGCAAATGCCTCTCACAGTTCTATTATCCTTTTCAAACTTCTTATTAACAACATCATCAAAAATCATAACATTACTAGAATAAGTAGTGGTGTTAGAACCATTAATATAATGTTTTTTAAATAAAATATAATCAACTTGTAATTTTTCAAAGAAAATTTAAATTTGTGACCATCGTTTAAAATTATTTTTATCCAAAGGCTCAAATATTGGCAAATAAGAAAAAGCTTTTTTCAATAAAATAGTCATTTATCAATTTTGTGTGTTAGTAAAATCTCTTTCATATTTTTGGAATACTACAATGTTGATATCAGATTGGAATCATAAAGTAATAAATAACTTATCACAAACATTATGTCATGGCAAGCCACTGCCTTGAAAGCGATTTCCGCCCGAATCCAGTTCAAATTGTAGTACCCTAAGGTTCAACATTTACTCTCAAACACGTGCTCTCGCGGCTTAAAGTTTGGAGACTGCCCAAGCCAATTGCCAAAAAATATTCTAATAATAAGCTTAAGACTAGGAAGGAGGAACACCTTTTTCACTTAATTTTATTTTTTGGTTTTTGTTGATTTTTTCTTATGCTCACAAAATGCAATGCTTATATAGATTTTTCAAGAGGAGGAGTTTCAAATAGAAAATTTATTTTTTTTCATATAGATAAACTAACATTAAGGGTCATTACTTCACTTTTACAGAAACCCCATGTTTGTCTTTTGGAAGGGATATGTTTTCTTTTCGAAACATACTATTGTTATATCTTTGCATTAGACTTAATTAAAATAGTTAGGATTAATTCAACTATAGTATTAACTCAGCACTGGCTACGTCCCAAGAACTTCATATGTACTAGATGGCTTTGTGACCATGTTAATTTTCATTTTATTTTATGAAACTCTGTGATTTGATTTAATCTTTTAAATCTCTTAAAAATTTTATTTTTGTGTATGAACAATGTTCAATGGATTGTATGGGGCCTTTTGGATCTTATACGTCATGTTACACAAGGTTCTACCTTGGGTCATGACAATATAGGACCCTCAAGTCACGGATTGTGAACTAGTGGAAATTGATGAACAATATATCACTTGGATGTGCGAAACAAATCTCTGAATTTCATGTTTTTCTTTATGTAATATATGGTTTTCATACCATTGAGGATAGAAGGAGACTATGGAGAAGATGAGAAATATTGATCTAGGACATCATGGGTATGGTTGTCTATGAGAGATTATAAGGTTTTCCATAGAGTTGAGGATAAAATGGTTTGTTCTATAACCTATGAAGCTAACACTAAGGACATAAAATCTTTTTTGATAGATACAGGCATGACAATTCTAAGGGTAAATGGTAGGGGTTTTACCAAATATAGTAGGTTTAGTTACGCACTAGTGAATGTTAGATGGCTTCTATTTATGCAACCATTGGAAGTACAGGTAATGAACCCAGAATGCTCAGATTACTCACATCTATGTGTTACTTTGAGAATGGATGAAGATATAAGACATAAGCCTTTAATGTTTTGAAATCATATAGTGAAGCATGAAAAGTTCCAGAGGATAGTACAAAGACTTTGGCAACAAAGGCATAGCACTTGTACAATGTATGAGGTGTGGTAGAAACTAAAGAGTGTTAAAGAGCTCTGAAAGAATTGAATACCTTTGAATATCATGGAGTGGGAAAGAGTAAGAATGTACAAACAATATTTACATGACTTGCAAATTACTATGAGGAAGAATAGATTATCATTAAGGAATTGAAAAAAGGTTAAGGATAATTTAGAAAAATTGCTAACTATTGAAGAAAGTATAGCAAAACAAAAGTCAAGAGTGCAATGACTACATGCTAATTTGAAGAGTGGAATATCCTAGAACAAGATCACAAGCTTAACTACTTCTACTGAGAGGATTGAAAACAATAAAACTTATATTATGGAAGAGATAATATTGTCAAGGACTTGGAGTATTTGCTACAGTTTCGTGAAGCCCCGACAACTTACTCACTAATCTTTCAAAGTCTTGTAAGCTCAAGGAAAACTATCAGACTTAGAACACTAAGAGAATGCTTGAAAAGGACTTAGAGAGAACAAAAGAGAGCTTTTGAAGAAGGCTTTGTAATATGTTTGAAGAATGTGTTACAACTTTCTTAGTGCCTTTGCAAATGAGGGGCACTTCTATTCATTCTACTTCTAAAGGAATAAAATTCAATTAGTATTTACTTGACAAGTTTGTAGGATATTTTAACTTTGGTCCCCTTTCTATAGAATTCTACAATGCTTTGGAACCTCCCCTAGCCTTCTTGAGACTTCCAAAAGGTTTTAGACTCTTCCGCACAACTCTAGAATGTTGTTCTCCTATTTGCACGCGGAATCAGGATGGAGTTGTGGAGGGAAGTCACATTCTCCCCTACCTAATGATGCGACTACCGCGGCACATTGTTGCAAAAAATCCTGGACTTTTTCTTTGAATTGCCACAACTTCATATTTCTCCCATGTGGCCTCCTCTGGAGTTTGTCCCTTCCAATGCACCAGGAACATGGCGCAAGCTTGTTCAACTTGCTTCTGTTTGGCTTGATAATCTATGATAGCCTCAATATCCCAATCATAAAAGGCGGTGACTGTAATGGGTGCTCGTGATGATCGGTCCCGTCTAGAATCCTCCTTGTCCTCATGGTACGGATTGAGGATTCTTGCTTGAAACACTGGATGGATCTTGAAGTATGGAGGTAACGCCTACTTTTACGAGATCTTTCCCAGCTTGGCAATGATCTTGAAAGGACCCTTATGTTTGCGCACTAAGTTTTGATTGGACGCCTATTAGTGCCTTGGATTGTATTGGGTTGAATTTCACCAAGACCATGTCACTTTCTTTATTGTCCGTGGGATGATGCTTGCGGTTGGCGAACTTCTTCATCCTTTTGGTTGCCTTGTAGGAATTGGCAGTGTCAAGCTGCTCCCCCCATCCCTTGGCAAGATGGTCGGTAACCAAACTCTTACCCTAAAATATAGCCAAAAAATGAATGCAGAGTTTGGGGTTATTGGCCTGTCGCCAACTCAAATTTGCGCCTAATGGACTTACTCTTCTGGAGATTATAGGAAAATTTCACCATGTATAGGAGTCTGGCCCAATACTTCTGATGCTCACTAACATAGTGCCTTAGATAGCACTTCAATACGGCATCGATGTATTCCGTCTGGCCTTCGATGTGCGGGTGAAAACTTGTGTTGAAGTGAATCTCCGTGCCAAGTATCTCAAAAAAATATCTCCAAAAGTTCCCGATAAAGGGGGGGTCTCGATCGCTAATGATATGTCTCGGCAGCCCACAATATTTCACCACGTTCTTGAAGAATAATCGAGCAGCCTTTTTTGCGGTGCAACCAGCTGTGACGAGCATGAAGGTAGCATACTTTGAAAACCTATCCACCACGACCATGATCGTACCAAACCCGTCAGACTTCGGCAAGGAAGTGATGAAGCCCATCGTCACACTCTCCCATGGGCACTCTACTACTGCTAATGGCTCTAGTAACCCTCCCGGTTACCTTTGTTCCAATTTGTCTTGTTGGCACACAAGAAAAGGTTGCACAGAGCACTCGATGTTGCCCCACATGTGCGGCCAGAAGTAAATAGACTCAATCAACGCCCTCGTATGTTGCTGCTCTAGATGCCCAACCCACGGTGTATCTTGGATTTCCTTAATGATGTGCCGCCTGATAGACCCAAACTTAGGCATATAGATCCTTCAACATGTAGTGAGCCAAAGACCATATTTTACTAAAAAAACGTCTGGTTTTTCCTTAGTTAGCCAATTTCATCAGCTTCTTGGCCTCTGGATCGTGTAATTGCATCTTGAATGTCACAATGAGATGTAGTTATGGCAGCATGCTCGTCCTTCCTACTTAGTGTGTCGGCCACGACATTGCCTCTTCCTTGCTTGTAATCCAAGATGTAGTCAAACTCGACTAGAAAGTAATTTAATCTAGCTTGCTTCGGTTGATCTTATTTTTTGATTGGGAGTAGCTAGTGGCCACGTTGTTGGTCTTAACCACGAACTTGGAGCCCAGTAAGTAGTGTCTCCATGTGCGTAGGCAATGTACAATGACCATCATGTCTTTCTCTTGCATCGTGTAACGTCGTTAGGTCTTGTTTAGATTGTGACTTTCGAATGCTATTGGGTGTCTATCTTTCATTAAGACTCCCCCAGTGGTAAAATCTATTGCATCTATATGTACTTTGAAGATCTTGGAATGTGGGGCAGCGTCAAGACCGATTCTTTCGTCAGTGCAGTCTTGAGACCTTCGAACGTTATTTGGAAATCCTCGCTCCAAACCCCTGACTTATTCTTCTTTAACACCTCATTCAGTGGAGCAGCTTTAGCGGAGTAGCCACTAATTAACTTGTGATAGTAGTTCTCAAGTCCAAGGAAGTATCATAGCTCGGTCACCTTCGTGGGCGCCTCCCACTCCTGGATCGCACGAATATTTTCTTCGTCCATCCGTAGTTTACCCTTGCTGATAACATAGACTAAGAATTGTACCACATGCTGGGCGAACTCGAACCTCTCCCACTTGACATAGAGTTGTTTCTCTAGTATGTCTTAGAAGACTTTCCTCAAGTTCTTCACGTGCTCCTCCAATGTGCTACTATAGATGACTATGTCATCCAAGTACACAACCATGAACTGGTCCAAGTATGGATTAAATATCTTGTTCATCAGCGTGCAAAAGGTGGAAGGTACGTTGGTTAAGCCGAATAGCATCACGAACCACTCATATGCTCCATATTTTGTCACGTACGCTGTCTACGGCTCATCCCCCTCAGCGATGCGCACTTGGTAGTAGCCTTTTCGGAGATCTATCTTGGTGAAGTATTTGGCCTGGAAAAATCTATCAAACAAGTCTATAATTAGTGGATATGATATTTTTTCTTTATTGTTACCTTATTGAGCGCCCAATAGACGATGCATAAGCGCAAGAACCCGTCTTTGTTATTCTGAAACAACAATTCCGTGCCATAAGGTGCCTTGGATGGACGGGTGACTGGCCTTTAGGAGCTTCTCTATTCGCTTCCTTATATCCTCTTACTCAGGTGGATCCATACGGTAAGGTGCATGTGTGTGTGAATTGGCTCTGACCTCCAACTTTATTCTATGATCTACCTCGCACCTCGCAGAAAGAGTCTATTGCAGGTCGTCCGGCATCACATCCTTTTTTTCTTCAAGTACATTCTGTATGATCGGTGGTAAGGACTCCATAGTACCATTGTCTTCTTCTGAACTTGCAATGGAAGCTAGAAACGTAGGTTCTCCTTTCTTTAGGCCTTTCACAATCTGCATGGCCGATAATTAGGCATGTCCTTCTTTTTTTGGCACCTTGACTAGAGGTTCCATGCAGGACCCTTCCCGCTCCATGACCATGAACATCAGAGGTAGGGGTCGATCATTGTGTGGCAGCGCTGCAGAACTCTTGCTGGAGAATGATATCAAATATATCTATAGGAGTGATGGTAAAGTTAGTCATTCCTTACAACTTTCTCAACATGATGCTTACTCCTTGGGCGACCCCACACACGGGAGTCAGTGGGGCGTTAACAGTCTTGACGCAGGTGTGGCTTGGCACATAGTTCAGCCTTAACCTCTCTATGGTTGTCTTGTTCATGATGTTTTCTTTGGCCCCAGATTCTACAATGGCACGAGCTGGTCGTCCACTTATGGAGATGTCTACATACTGCGTGCTGAAGTCTCCCGACTTCTTTTTCTGTTGGGCTATCGCGCTGAATAGTCTCACCATGCCTTATTGTGTCGTGCTAGCGTCCTGCCCTTGTTCTTTTGTATCCTTCTCCTTCCTTTCTCATAGGATGGCACCATGGTTCTTCATCTCGGGGCACCTGGCATAGTCATGTGGTCCACCGCATATGTAGCAACCATCTCCTTTGTTGGTCTGCGCCTGCTTCTTTGTGTAATTCTAGAGCATGAACCGCTTGCTATCCATTTGGTCGGGGTCATGATAATTGGGGTGTGCCTGGTTCTCCTTCCCTTAGCCACAATCTCCCCCACCTTTGGCATGAATACTTCCTGCAACCCTGCCCTTCGCCTTGTCATGCCGTTCATAATTGAAGTCTGTCAAGGACTCGGCTTGTGTGATGGCTTCATTTATAGTCTTGACTTGTCGCCTCTCAAACTCTATCTTGACTGAATTATGTAGTCTGTCCATGAACATCAGAGGTAGGGGTCGATCATTGTGTGGCAACGCTGCAGAACTCTTGTTGGAGAATGATATCAAATATATCTATAGGAGTGATGGTAAAGTTAGTCATTCCTTACAACTTTCTCAACATGATGCTTACTCCTTGGGCGACCCCACACACGGGAGTCAGTGGGGCGTTAACAGTCTTGACGCAGGTGTGGCTTGGCACATAGTTCAGCCTTAACCTCTCTATGGTTGTCTTGTTCATGATGTTTTCTTTGGCCCCAGATTCTACAATGGCACGAGCTGGTCGTCCACTTATGGAGATGTCTACATACTGCGTGCTGAGGTCTCCCGACTTCTTTTTCTGTTGGGCTATCGCGCTGAATAGTCTCACCATGCCTTATTGTGTCGTGCTAGCGTCCTGCCCTTGTTCTTTTGTATCCTTCTCCTTCCTTTCTCATAGGATGGCACCATGGTTCTTCATCTCGGGGCACCTGGCATAGTCATGTGGTCCACCGCATATGTAGCAAACATCTCCTTTGTTGGTCTGCGCCTGCTTCTTTGTGTAATTCTAGAGCATGAACCGCTTGCTATCCATTTGGTCGGGGTCATGATAATTGGGGTGTGCCTGGTTCTCCTTCCCTTAGCCACAATCTCCCCCACCTTTGGCATGAATACTTCCTGCAACCCTGCCCTTCGCCTTGTCATGCCGTTCATAATTGAAGTCTGTCAAGGACTCGGCTTGTGTGATGGCTTCATTTATAGTCTTGACTTGTCGCCTCTCAAACTCTATCTTGACTGAATTATGTAGTCTGTCCATGAAGTGGAACAACATGTCCTCGTCTATGAGGTTGGGAATTTGAAGCGTTAGAGTTGTGAACTCTTTCACGTATGCCTGAATGATTCCCGATTACTTCAATTCTCGGAACTTCCGCTTAAACTTATTCATGACGTTGTTAGGGAAGAAGACTTTCTTGAATTATTCGTGGAATTCCTCCCACGTGTTGATGGTGCACGTCCCCTCTACAGTCTCGGTATCTTTTTTCCTCAACCATAGCATAGCCATCTGGGACAGTTACCACACGACAGTGTTGATCTTATTCTCGTCGGTTTTCACCTCAATACACTTGAAGCAATTCTCCAAGTGCCATAGAAATTTTTCCATCTCTTGAGCTTCAGGGACGCCCTTGAATATGGGTGTCTTGGGAGCCTCGACCCTGGCCTTCCTATCACGGTCGGGTAATGTAGATCTTCAAACCTCCACGCCTTCCTTGAGTGTTTTGACTTCGGCCATCAGCATATCCATCATGCTAAATGCGTCCATAATTCGACACTTCGAGGAAGTGATGGCCTTCTTCATCTCTAACTCAGCCCGCTAGTGGCCCTCCAACTCCTTATGAATGTTCTTGGTCTCCTCAAGGATGAAGTCCTCAAGGGTCTTGAACTTGTCGCCGGCCACATTCATGCACCGACAAAATATCTCCATAGCCTTCCTTGCCACTTCCACCCTTGCGACCCATTCTTCTCCAACTGTAATGTCTATGGCATCTTCCCCCAATTAATCGTCACTTGATTCGGTAGTTAAGGGCGGATAAGATGTTTGTGCATCGCTAGGTGTGGGATCAAGCATAACCTCCTAATTAGCGTTTTGATGTTTCTTACCCTTTCGGTTCTTCTTTCCACCATCCATACGGACACTAGTTGTGCTAGCGCCATTTACGTCTCCTTTGGTAGCCATTCCCTTAGTATTAAACCTGGCTCTGATACCACGTTTTCATGGACTTAGATTGTATACTAATGTTTTGTGCAGCCCTCGACAACTTACTCACTAATCTTTCAAGTTCTTGTAAGCTCAAGAAGCCCTTTAAGACATCGACGCGAAGAGAATGCTTGAAAATGACTTAGAGAGAACAAAAGAGAGATTTTGAAGAAGGCTTTGTATTATAATTGGAGAATGCTTTACAACTTTCTTGGTCCCTTTGCAAATGAGAAGCACTTGTATTTATACTAATTCCAAGCACTAAAGTGCAATTAATATTTACTTGATAAGTCCCTAAGATATTTACACTTTGGTCCCCTTTATAGAGAATTCTACAATACTTTGGGACCTTCCCTAGCCTTCTTAAGACTTCCAAAAGGTCCTAGATTCCTCCGCACAACTCTAGATTGTTCTTCCCCTATCCGGGCGCGGAATCAGGCTGGAATTGTGGCAGGACGTCACAATACGCTTTTATAAACAACTTCTGCTGGGACTTGTGCTACCCAACTACCTGCTCTAAATATAATAATAATGAGAAATGGACATGTCATGACTACAAGTCAGCAAGCTTAATTGATTGAGCTTGTGACCAAGAAAGAATTCTAGCTAATAGAATGCATTGTGTAATGGATGTCTTGGTGGATAAAAATTTCCAGCCTTTCTACCAGGTATATTTTACTGGATTTTTAATCTTTCTTATTTAGCGTGAATAAAATATCTCACGAAACCTTCAAAGGTATATATATGTAATTGTTAGCGGAGGCATACTTTCTATCATCTATAGTTATCCATGTGCCTCTTGACACATCTAGTATAGCATAACAAAAGGGACAAGGGGCAAGGGACAAGTATACTATGACCAAAATTTCTAAGACACATTTTAACTAAACTAACGACTCTAACTCATTTTTGTTGTATTTTTTTAAACCTTATGGTCGCACACTGCATGACTCCACATAGTTGAGACATGTGGAAGATGTTTGGGTACCACGCCAGCCAAAAAGTATACACAATAATTTAAAAAATGGATCGAGAGGGTAATAAGACCTTATTAATTAATGTGTCTATTAAATATTGTCATAATCTGGGGTATAGTTGTATCATATCCCTAAAAAAACAAATTTTACATCCTCTAATAGCAACTAATAACATTCTTACTCAAAATTAGATTCTTCTGCCAATAGGGAGTACCAAAGCATCTGCAGTCCTTGAAGGCAGTTTTGAAAATAATAATCTTGAAGAAAGGAGAGTTTGAGCTTTTTGATCACATTTTTTCTCAATGTAGTTTAAAATGACTTTCTATATAATTTTTCATCAATGACAAAATAACTAAGTGTCTCAATTTCAAGACTGTAGGTTTACCCACTTAATGCAATAAATATAAATATGTTAGCCACTAGAAAATATAAAACATTACTTTATTATTTTGACTAGTGTAGCAACATACATTTGCCTAAGTATGGCTATTTTTGAATCTTTATCATACTTTGTTTCGATAATCCCCTTTGTCTTTTAACTCTCCTTCAATTTTGATAGTTTCAATCCCAATGATGAGAATATAACATATGAAGCAGATTTTATTCAAAAAACACTGTAATTCAGCTTACCAAAAATAGTTTAGAGTTCATCAAAGGTGGAGCTACATATTCTAAAACAATCTATCTTTGGGACAAGGGCTCTGCTATTGTCAAAGATTTCTCAACGCATTTCTCCTTCAGAACCAATTCTTAGGGTAGAAACCTATATGCTAATGGTCTTACCTTTTTCCTCGCCCCTGTAGGTTCAGTAATTCACGATAAACACTTTGTTGTAGGAGAGGGACTTGGCCTTGCATGTGTTGACCAACAATATTTATCGAAAAATCACCATTTTGTTGCTGTAAAATTTTACATCTTTACCAACTATTATGATCCACATAGTGATCATGTAGGTATCAATATCAATTCCATGCAATCTGTTGCTAATGTGACCTCGTTTAGTGGCTCTCACAATGGTACGAGAATTGATGCCTCGATTACTTATAATTGAATTTCAAAAAATCTTAATGTTGTCCTAACTGGTTTCCAACCACAAGGGAATATGATATTCACCATCCTGCAGAACTTATCTTACAATCTTGATCTGAAGGCATATTTGCCAGAGTGGGTCACTTTTGGATTCTCAAGTGCAACTGAACCTTCACTGCAATACATACCCTATATTATTGGAATTTAACTTCTTTTTTAAACTATAATTGCAATATAACTAATCCAGATACACCCCTACCAAGCCCTGTGCTAAATCTAGATGTACCCCTACCAAGCCCTGTGGTAAATCCAGATGTACCCCTAAGCCATGTGCTAAATCCATATGTACCCCCTACCAAGCCATGTGCCTAAGGATACTTCAAGAAAAAATGAGTCAAGACTAGTTGTTGGATTGTTTTTTGGTTGTTGTGTTTCAATAGCACTATCAATTTTTATATTGTTTTCATTTTCTGAGAAAGAGGAAGGTGAGAGAAGATGAAGATGATTTATGATATTATTGATGGTTCCATAACTAATGAATTTGAAAGAAGCATACCACCAAAGAAGTTTTTGTAAAGTGAGTTGGTTAGATGTACAAATAACTTTTTGCGGGAGGAGATGCTTGACCAGGGTGGGTTTGGATATGTTAATAAAGGATATTTAAAGGAATCCAACTGCTATATTGTTGTTAGGAGGATTTCAAGGGAGTCAAAGCAAGAAATAAAAGAGTATGAATCAGAAGTTAGGATTATCAGTCGGTTAAGATATAAACATTTTGTGCAACTAATTGGTTGGTGCCATCAAAAAAGAGAACTACTACTTCTCTATGAGCTTATTCCTAATGGAGTCTTATATTACCAAATTTTCAAGGGATAAATCCATTCAACATGGCCAATAAGATTAAAGATTGCTCAAGGCTTGGCCTCAACATTGTTTTATCTACATGAAAAATGGGAACAACTCCTATACTATGTTGGATTCCAATTTCAATGCCAAACTTGGGGATTTTTGGTTTAGCTAGGCTAGTTGACCATGATAAGGAATCTGAAACAACAGTTTTGGTAGCCATGATCGGTTATATGGCTCCTTAATGTGTCACCACTGGAAAAGCTAGAAAGGAAACAAACATCTATAGTTGGTGTTTAGCGTTAGAAATAGCTTATGGAATGAAGCCTATTAAACCTAAAGTTGAGGAGCATCAAGTAAATATTATTGATTGGGTTTGGAGACTTTACGGGATGGGAAATCTTAGTGAAGCAGTTTATCTTAGACTCTCATAAGAGTTCAATTAGGATATGTAGCACTTACTAATTATTGGTTTATAATGTTGTCATCCAGATAACAATTGAAGGCCTTTTATAAGGCAAGCAATTCAGGTTCTTAATTTTGAAGCTCAATTTCCCACACTCCCTCTATCCATGCCTCTACCGACATATTGCAGTACGTCAAAATATGGACCAACTACTTCATTTGCATCCCCATAGCACTCCAATGGTCCTCAGATTTATGATGTACACTCTTTAGGGAGTAGAGACCATACTGGTTCTTCAAATAACACAGAAGCTTCAACAGCATCTTCGCCTTCTGCAACGCTTCTGTATACGTGTTGATATTGTTTTATAAATAAGTTATTTTGCATTCGATCTTTCAATTGCAATGTCCAGCTTTTGGTCTTTGTGTTAATTAGTAATTCCAATTTTATGAAGATTGTTGAATGTGTTGAGTCCATCCCATAAATTTTTGGTCAACTTTTGCTATTCAATTGCTACAAGTTTTTGTTAAAAAGATAGTAATTAGAGTTGAAAATAAATGATTTGGTGGTTAGAAAATTGGTAAGATTTGCAACCCTTTTTGACTTTCCTATATTTACTTATGTCATTAGTGACATAGGCATGGTTTTATCCTTCTCTAAGTAGTCCATTCTTGCTCATTTGTAGAACACACCAAGTTAGATAGAAAAACCATTTTGAGAGCAAAGTGAGTATTCCATAGACTATATAAGAAAAAGAGTCTTTGAAGAAAAAAATAGAGTGTGACCGATATTTTAGTAACGTGGAAACCAAATGAGTTTTGTTCCTTTTGAGTATATAGTAGTCATTTTGAGTATTATATTCGTAACTACACAGTATAAAATTTCTTACTATAGTGATACCAGCTGCTCCTCTTGGCCCGTGATTTTTCCCTTATTTAGAAGGGTTTCCACGTAAAATTCTTCGTATCATTATTGTCCCATTTATTTCCATTATTTCTACCATATATATTTTTATTCTTGTTCGTGTTTTCCCAACAAATTGGTATCAGAGCTTAGATTATATCTGAGTATGCTCTATGATTGCAGTAGAGTCTGAACTTCCACATTAGAAAAAATTTACTTTAAATTTGTGATAACTATATTTTTTGGAAAAAATGATTGAATCCAGCATAAGTAGAGTGGTTACTTTGAATGGTGTTAATTATGTCATTTGAAAGGGGAAAATGTAAGATCTGTTTTATGTCAAAAACTTTTACAAATCAGTTTTTACCACTATAAAGCTGATAATAAAATAGATGAAGATTGGAATTGTTTCACAAATAGGTTTGTGGATTTGTTAGGTAATGGGTTGACGATAATATGTTGAACCATATTTTTTGGGAGACACATGCTTGCACCTTATGGGAGCATCGTGAAAGTTTGTATGCTCGGAAGACTGGCAACACCAAAATGTTCTTAATAAAACATATGTTGAGTTTAAAGTATCATGATGGTTCTGGATGACAGAGCATATGAATAATTTTCAGGGGATCATAATCCAATTATAAGCTATGGGCATCAAATTTGATGAAGAGATTCAAAGCATGCTTCTACTTGATTTCCTACCAGATTCTTGGGAAACATTTAGAACTTCATTGTCAAATTCTTCTCTAGATGGTGTGATCTCTATGGATTCCTCCAAGAGTAGTGTCTTGAACGAAGAGATGAGAAGAAAAACTCAAGGTTCTTCTTTCTCGGATATCTTGATAACTGTCCCCTAGGGAAGAAACAAAACTCGTGGTTGTCAGTATAGAGAACAAAATAGGAGCAAATCCATAGGGAGACTAAAGGTTATTGAGTACTATCATTGTGGCATGAAAAGTCACATAAAGAAGTTATGCAGGAAGTTGAAGGGAGAAAAAAAACAAAGAGAAAACTAAAGAAGATGGCAACGAAAATTGCCTAGCCACCATTACCACCGAAGATCTAGTTACTGACCTTGACGCGGATATGATAAATATTGCTTGTGATGATTCAAGCTGAGTTGTAGACACTAGTATCGCATCTTAGGTGAAATCAAGGAAGGATTTTTTCTCATCCTATACTATTGGTGATTTTTGAACCTTGAGTATGGGTAATGAGACTATTTCTAGGGTGATTGGTAGTGGTAAAATTTGTTTAGAAACTAGTGGTGGAACTAAACTAATTTTGAACAATGTAAAACATGCTCCTGATGTTCGTCAGCACCTAATTTCTATTGGTGTTTTAGATGATGAAGGATATATTAGTACTAAAGGTGATGGAAAATGGATGATCATGAAGAGTTCCTTGGTTGTGGCTCGTGATAACAAACGTCATGGTTAATACTGGACTACAGCCTCTGCTTGTGTTGATATGGTGAGTGCAGTTGACAGCGATATCCCTTCAATGTTATGGCAAAAGAGACTTAGTCACATCACCGAGAAAGGACTCAATGTTCTAGACAAGAAGAAATTTTTGTCAAATTTCAAAAGTGCTAAATTAGAAATGCGTGAGCACTGCTTGACTGGTAAAAAAATTCAGTTTCCCTTAAGTCCTACCCTCCTTCGAGAAAGACAGTGTTGCTTGAGTTGGTGCACATTGATTTATGTGGTCCAATGAAGACAAAGACATTCGGTGGTGCACTCTACTTTGTCACTTTCATTTATGATTGCTCGAGAAAACTTTTGGTTAATGTCTTGAAGACTAAAGACCAGTGTTAGGTGTCTTGAAACAGTTTCAGGCTTCAGTTGAAAGAGAAACTGGAAAGAAACTGAAATGTATCGTACTGATAATGATGGTGAATATTGTGGACCATTTGACGAGTACTGCAAGCATCGAGGTATTAGACACCAGAAGACTCCTCCCAAGACTCCTTATCTTAATGGTTTTGCTGAGAGAATGAACAAGACCATGATGGAAAGAGTTAGATGTTTGCTTTTTGAAGCAAAGTTGCTAAACTAATTTTAGGGTGAGGCTTTATTGACCTCTACACATATTATTAATCTATCTCCTCTTTTTTCTTTGCAAAGTAATATATTTCCTATGACCATTTATGAGTGTTTGGGTGCAAAGCTTTTGTACATGTGCCAAAAGATGAGAGGTCAAAGTTAGATGTCAAGACATGGCAGTACATCTTCATTGGATATGGCCTTGATGAATTCGGTTACAGGCTATATGATGAAATTGAAATGAAACTTATGAAAAACCGTGATATTATTTTCATAGAGAATCAAAGAATTTAAGATATTGACCAAGCGGAGAAGCTAGAATCTTCAATTTTTGATAATATAGTTCTTCATGATAAAGTTCCTCACACAAGTGTGAATGATGTTGTTGGGTTTGATAATCATGGTGAAGCCCAGAATCATGTATTAAATTGATATGTTAATGTTTATAATAACAATGATATTGTTGTTGATGATCCTGTTGCTCATGAAGTTGTAAACGAGTCAAATATTTCGCTTTGAAAGTCCATAAGACAATGATTTCCTTCCTCCCGTTATTCACCCAATGAGTATGTCTTACTCACTGTCGGGGGAGATCCTGAATGTTATGAGGGGGTCAGCGAATGTGAGCACAAGGATCAATAAATTAAAGCCATGCAAGATGAGATGAAGTCTCTGCTCAAGAAAATATTTTCTCCTATTGTGAAAATATCTTCTATTCGCAAACTAGGTTTGGATCCTAATCTTAATTTAGAGATTGAGTAGATGGATGTGAAGATGACTTTTCTTCTCGGTGACCTATAATAAGTGATTTATATTGAACAACCTGAGGGCTTCAAAGTAGAAGGTAAAGAAAATTTTGTGTGCTAACTCAAAAGGAGTCTTTATGTCCTAAAAACAAGCACCAAGAAAGTTGTACAAGAAGTTTGAATTTGTTATGTGGAAGCAAGGCTATAAGAAGACTTCTTCAGATCATTGCGTACTTGTACAAAAATTTTCTGACAATGATTTGACCATCCTCTTGTTGTATGTGGAGGATTTGTTGATTGTGGGCAAGAATACATCCAAGATTGACGAGTTGAAGAAAGAGTTGTGTAAGAATTTTTCTATGAAAGACATGGGTCATGCAAAACAAATTTTGGGCATGAGAATTACTCGTCTAAGAGATGAAATATTGATTTATTTTTCATAGAACAAATACATTAATAATGTACTGGAGCACTTTAATATGAAGAATGTTAAGCCTGTTAGTACACCTCTTGCTGGTCATATGAAGTTGAGTAAGAAGTTGTGTCCTACAACTAGGGAGGAAAAAGAGATCATGGAAAAAGTTCCATATTCCTTTGTCGTCGTAAGTCTAATGTATGCAATGGTATGCACTAGATAGATTTCTCAAAAATCTAGGAAAAGAACATTGGAAACCCGTGAAGTAGATACTCAGGTATCTTAGATGAAGCTCAAATTAATGCTTGTGTTTTGGAGCATCAAATCCAATCTTGAAAGGCTATACACATTCTGATATGGCAAGTGACCTTGATAACAGAAAATCCACTACTGGATATTTGTTTACTATTCAGGGAGAGTTATATCATGGCAATCAAAGTTGCAGAAATGTGTTGCACTATCTACAACTGAAGCTGAGTATATTGCAGCTAATGAAGCCAGCAAGGAGATGATATGTCAAAAGTGATTTCTTCAAGAGCTTGGTTTGCATCAGATAAAGTACATTATCTACTGTGACAGTCAAAGTACAATAGACTTAAGCAAGAACTCCATGTACCATGAAAGGAAAAAGCACATCGATGTCAGATATCATTGGATTCGTGAGGAAGTGGAGAGTGAATCATTTTGTATCAAAAATATCCATACATGTGAAAATCATGCAGATATGCTAAACAAAACGATACAGAAAGACAAGTTCGATATATGCAAAGAACTTGTAGGTATGGGTTCTCTATAAAGAAAATAAAGATACCTCCTTCCAGTGAATGGGACTGGAGGGGGAAATGTGTTGAGTCTATCCCATAAATTTTTGGTCAACTTTTGCTATTCAATTTCTACAAGTAATTGTTAAAAAAAATTGTAATTACAATTGAAAATAAATGATTTGGTGGTTCGCAAATTGGTAAGATTTGCAATCCTTTTTGACTTTGGTATTCTTACCTATGTCATTAGTGACATATGCATGATTTTCTCCTTCTATATATATAGCATCTTGCTCATTTTTAGAACACACCAAGTTAGAGAGAAAAATCCTTTGGAGAGCAAAGTGAGGTATTCTATAGACTATATAAGAAAATAGTCTGTGAAAAAAATGGAGTGTGCGCGATATTTCAGTAAGATGGAAACCAAAAGATCTTTGTTCCTTTTGAGTGTATAGTAGTCACTTTGAGTATTATACTCATGACTACACAGTGTAAAGTTCCTTACTATAGTGATATGAGTTGCTCCTCTTGACCCGTGATTTTTTCCCTTATTTATAACGGTTTCTACGTAAATTCTTGGTGTTATTATTTTCCCATTATATTTTCATTATTTTTACCATATATATATATATATATATATATATATATATATATATATATATATACATATTTGTGATTGTTTGAGTATTCCCAACAGAATGAATCAAAAATTCTTGCTCAAAGTTTAGTGAAAAATTGTTGTGATCACAGATAGAAGAGAGTCTAGACACGTTGTTGGGCCCGAGGATAAACCACGAAGAAATAGATTTGCTTAAGATCCAGGTTGTGTGGTGATAAAAGGGTTATCACTGTAGTTTTGAGAATTTTATGCATATTTTGAAAGAAATTGTTTGTTCCTCTCATAGAGTCTAACCTTGTCATCCTCATTCTTGTTTTTTCTTTAGTTACTTGTTATTTCAAAATATTTTTCATTGTAATTCTATAGTTTCTGTTGTGTTTAAGCTATCAGATTGCTCGAGTATTAGTAAAATGAAAATTTTGGTTTGTTACAAAAATACTCTGTTCTGTTCTTAAAGACATGTCTGTAGCTACAATTTGAACATATTTTGAGTGAGATACATTAAGGATGGCATGTATGTGGTACGTTACCTCGCAGATTTTAGTTATATTGACTCTCCAGTGCTACCGAAACTAAAGCAAATACTTGAGGTATTATAGGTTTTGAGTATTCACATTGCTTCTAAATTCTGAATTATTTTTAATCGTGGTGTCTGGATAGCTTTTGTACGGCTCGACTAATTCAACAGGAAATTTTGACTATTATAAATTCATTAATATTTCATTTTAAAGTTTTTGTGTTGGACTTGATCATTTGAATAGACAAGTAACATGACTGCAACAATGATATCAGTGGGAGCTAATTTTCGACATATTAAATGAAGTTTTATTATATTAATTTTACTATTTGGTCTCTTTTTATAGGTAACAAGATAAATATCTTTTCATCTTTTAAGAGTTATATTTTGCATACATCCCACTAAATTATAAGACAGAAAGATTGTTACTAAAGTCAACATATACAATCGGTTAAAATAGTCCAATAAGAAAATATATGTTCGCGATTGTAGTTGCAAACGAGATTGACTTGGTATATTTTAGAGCACACACATTTAAATTCATAATCTTATAACAAAATAAAAATGAAACACCTTTAAATAGTTCAGTGATAAAAATTTCTCAATGATGACCTGTCAATATTTTAAATAGGTTTTTGTGTATATCCTTTCTCCTAACGTATTTTTTATATCACCTTTATCATGCTTCTTTAGTACCTTTATTAGTCTATATATAAATATATAATGTGTAGTCTGGAATTTTTCTATTTTATCTAGATTGATTCTTTTTTAGAACAACAAGACACTCGAAAAGAAATTTTACAACTCAAAAAGTTATTTAAATCCACCTTATTTAATTTGTTTACAAGTATGAATTATTGTAATTAAAATAGTATGTTAAATGGTTTTGTTTCTTATCTATAGTTAATGCTAAGTCAAGTTGAGTGATATTAGATTTATAGTAGTTATTACTAATAGTTGGAAGAACTTCTCATTTTTCGTAATTATTTATTAGTAGAATTTATCCCCTTTACAAGCCTATCAATGTGATAAGAAACAATGGATTTTTAGTGTATCTTTCTTAGTATTGTAATTGAATTTGATAAAAGCCAAAAGTTGATTTTGGCTTTGGTGCGTTTGAGCAGTACTGAGGACTTTGTTGCGGCATTGGATAAGGAGTAAGGAAAATGGAAATGCATTTATTTCATTGTTTCAGTCTTTTTTTGCGCAAATTGGCCAAAAAAACTTAATATTTGTTTGTTTCTTTATCTTTTGAGTTGATAAACTTGACCCTTGAAATAAAATGCAACTGAGACTTTTCATCTTTCCTTACAATTCTGACTGTTTTTATGTGTCTTTGTTATTTTGGATTTCATAGTTACTAAAAACAAAACATTACTAGGTGCTTATATTAGTGGATCAGTCTCACTCAGTATCAGGATTATAATAAATAATTTGATACTACGGAGGATGAACTAGAGAAAATGTGTGCCTACTTATTTATGGTGTTTGTTGCCTCTGTGACCGATTTACAAGTATGCTTCTTTTTGTTATATTACCTTTATTAATTCTTCACTCTAACTAAATGAAATTAGTCGATTTTTTTGGATAAACATATGTTAGGATTTGATTCTTCATTTTATTCCAACACTTGATAATTATGAAAAGTTGTTATTTCAAATGCTTTGCATATAGTGTTGTATGATTTATGAGATAGTGTCATTTTCATTATGTGTTTTTTTTTTGCCTTTGTTGTATCAATTCCAATGTCCATTTGGATGAAACTAAACATATGAGCATGGTTTTGTTAGTACTGGACCATGTTCTACTGTTAGTACTATGAAACTTGGTAAAATAGTTGTTGAAAATAAATTATATTCTAAAATCGATTTTTTTTTCAATCCCAAATCTTAAAAGAAGAGAGAATCAATGAAAACAAGAATTATTAATTTTTTCATTTTTGGTTTAAGTGAGAATTTAAAATATTTATGACTCTTTAATAAGTGCATCCTCTCTTATATTTTAAGAAATTCTTATCTGCACTACACTTTCTTTATAGTAATTTATTGTGGAAATAAAATTTTGGCAACAATTAATTTGGCAGCCATATTTGTTGAAATCGCTATCCACAAATGTGAAAATTGATAGTTACCAATGTAAAAATTGGTAGCAGCATTTGTGGAAGTAGGTAGTCAAAGTTTGATAGAGTTTGGCAGCAATTTTTTTTGTGAAAATTGACTACCACATTATGTCATTAATAATATAATCAAGTCTTCAAAAAAAACTCTATAAATAGAGTAGTCATTGAATACTTGAAGACATGACAAAATAGAGAAGTAATAGAGAGTAGAGAGAGTAATCCACAAACTACTTTTTACTTGTGATAAAATAGTGTGCAAGTTATATTATTGCGAGTTGTAAGAAATAAAAGAGTGTTGGGTAGAATTCTTTTGGTACTACCAAGTTTTTTCATCAATATTATTGAATTACTTTTTCGGATATCATATTTACCCATTTTAATATTTGGTGTCATTGTTACTCTATTCCTATTGGTATTTAGTTTGGACATTATCGTGGATGTGATTATCATTTTGTCCAACAAAGTGATATCAGATCCATGACAAATAATAGTCCATTGTCCTTTCAATACCCCCGTCTCACAAGAGAAATTATGAAAAATGATGTCTACAAATGAGAGTTATTCTTGGCTCTCAAGATGTTTGAGATATTATAGACAAAGGGTATACAAAACCCAAAAATGAGGAAACTTTTCCCTCAAATGAAAAGGAGGTCTTGTTAAAGACAAGAAATAAAGATCAACAAGCTCTCACTCTTATCCATCAATGTTTGGATAATGGAATGTTTGAGAAGGTGGGTGATGCGACCACCTCAAAAAAAGGGTGGAAAATTTTACAAAATTCTCTCCAAGGAGTTGATTAAGTAAAGAGGACAAAACTTCAAACTCTAAGGGTTAATTTTGAAGATTTAAAAATGAAAGAATTTGAATCCATTTCGGATTTCTTTTCAAGATTGATGGTTGTTGTAAATCAACTAAGAAGATACAGGGAGAAATTCGATGATGTGCGCACGATAGAAAAGATCATTTTTTCATTAATAACTAAATTTGATTATGTGGTGAGTGCTATTGAGGAGTCTAAAGATTTATACTCTATGACGGTAGAACAATAGGAAGGTTCTTTACTAGCCCATGAAGAGAAAATGAAAAGGAGAAAAGAAGATCCAATAGAGAAACTTCTTACAACCCATGCATCCTTCAAAGGATTTGAAAATGAGAAAAGTTACAAAGGAAATGGACAATGGAGAGGTCGTGAAGGTCGTAAAGGTCGAGGAAGAGGAAGAAGTTATACCAATCATTTAAACAATGAATATAAATGTCACCAGTCATTCAGAGGTCGTGGTCGTGGTCGATGATGAGGTAGAGGACGTGGAGCCTATCAAGATAAAAAATGAAATGAGGTATGCCGAATCTAAAATTTAGTGTTATAACTGTCATAAAATTGGACATTACTCTTGGAATGTCATAGTAATGTTGAAGAGAAAGTTAATCTTGTTGACAACAACAAAGATGAAAATGAGTCAACATTGTTATTTACACTCAAAGAAGAAGATAAAGATAATTGCAGCCCATGGTATCTTGACAATGGAGCTAGCAATCATATGTGTGGCCACAAAGATATATTTGTGGATATAAAGAAGACCGTGAAAGGTAATGTGTCTTTTGGAGATACATCAAAGATTCAAATTGAAGGGATATGTGTGATTATGATATCCTATAAAGATGGTGGTCGTAAATTGATTGCTAATGTTTATTATGTGCCAAAATTGAAAAGTAATATTTTGAGTTTGGGTCAACTTCCTTAAAAAGGATATGATATTAGAATGAAAAATATGCATCTTTGAATTAGAGATTCAAATAACAACTTAATTGTTAAAATTCATATGGCAAAGAATAGGATCTTTTCTTTGAATCTTCAAACTATCGATTCAAAGTGTTTGAAGGCTAATGTGCAAGATGACTCATGATGTTGGCATATGAGATTTGGAAAATTGAACTTTGAAGCACTCAAATCAATGGGAGACTAGAACATGGTTGATGGGATACCGTCAATAAACTATCAAAATCAATTGTGTGAAGCTTGTCTTCTTGGAAAACATGCAAAGAGGAGTTTTCCAAAGGATACTACATCAAGAACAAGCAAGCCAGTTAAACTTGTACACACCGATGTGTGTAGTCTATTCGATCCACAAACTTTTGGTAAAAGAAAATATTTCTTTCTCTTTATTGATTATTTCAGTAGAAAGACTTGGGTATACTTGTTGAAGCAAAAATTTGAAGTTTTTGTTGCCTTCAAAAATTTAAAAACACTTGTAGAAAAAGAAAGTGGCTATGAAATAAAAGCATTAAGTTCCGATAGAGGAGGTAAATTCACTTTAAAAGAATTTAATGACTTTTGTCAATCTCATGAAATTCGGCGCCCTCTAATAGTACCTTACTCGCTCCAACAAAATGGAGTTGCAGAAACAAAGGATAGAACAATTCTTAATATTAATAGATGCATGTTTAAAGCTAAAGATCTACAAAAAGAATTTTGGGCCGAGGCTATTTCTTGTGCAATTTATGCAGCAACAGGTCTCCAACAAGAAATGTACTAGATCAAACACCTCAAGAAGCATTGAGAAAAAGAAAACTAAGTGTTAAGAACTTGAGAATCTTTGGGAGCATAGCCTATGATCATGTTCCACATCAAGGGAGAGCTAAGCTTGACGATCGGAGTGTCAAGTATGTGTTTTTTGGGTGTGATGCAATTTCAAAAGGATATAAATTGTACAATCCAAGCAATAACAAGGTGGTGGTGAGTAGTGATGTTGAATTTGTGAAGAAGTATCATGGAACTGGGAGACTCCGGACAAAAAACATATGATTTTCTTCCATACTTTGAAGATGAAGAAGAACAGGAGACCATGGCACCTGCATAGAATGCAACCCCGCCTCCTTCATCAGCAAATGTTGCATCTCCATTTTCTCAAGAGAGTTCAAGTGAAAGACCACATAGAAGGAGGAGCACTAAAGAACTCTATGATGACACAGAAGAAATTACTAATTTTGAATTTTTGGGTTTTCTCTTTGATGATAGTGAACCAATAAATTTTGATGAAGATGTTACTGACAAAAGCTGGAGACAAGCCATGGAGAATGACATCTAATCAATAGAAAAGAACAACACTTGGGAGTTAACAAATCTTCCCAAGGACCATCAAGCAATTGTAGTCAAATGGGAATACAAGACGAAGGAAAATTCCCATAGAGAAGTAGAAAGATAAAAGCCAAAACTTGTGGGTAAAGGCTACAAATAAAGGCATGATATCGGCTATGATGAAGTTTATGAGCCTGTTGCTTGGATAAAGACAATCTGTCTATTGATCTCTTTACTGCCGCAAATGAAGTGGAGGATCCATCAACTAGATGTAAAATCGGCATTCTTCAATGGATATCTTGAAGAAGAAGTCTATGTTGAGATACCATTGGGTTTTGTTGTAAAATCATGAAGATAAGGTGTTCAGGTTAAAGAAAGCCTTATATGGGTTGAAGCAAGCTCCACGAGCTTGGAGCAGTTGCACTGACAAATATTTTCAAGACAATGTTTTAATCGTTGTCTCTATGAATGTGTTTTTATATTAAATTTCATACTAATGGAGATGTTCTGCTTGTTTGTCTTTATGTTGATGATATTATTCTAAAGGGTAACAACCCAGTTTTATTTGAAGCTTTGAAGAAAGTTATGTCCCTTGAGTTTGAGATGACGAACATAGGGCTCATGTCATATTACTTCGGCCTAGAAGTGATGCAAATGGAGGAAGGCATCTTCATATCTCAAGAAAGATATACCAAGGAGATTTCGAAGAAGTTCAACATGTTTGATTGCAACCCTGTGAACACCCCAATGCACAGTGGAAAAAAATTGTGAATGTTTGACGATGCAGAAAAAATGGATTCCACTTTGTTTAAAAGTTTGGTTGGAAGTCTGAGATACTTGACGTGTAGGAGACCAGATATACTCTTTGCAGTTGGAGTAGTAAGTCCCTTCATGGATGATCCTACCTCCACTAACTTGAAGGTCACTAAAAGAATTTTTTTGCTACCTAAAAGGTACTATCGAACTTGGGCTATTTTATTCTTCTGATGATGATTTTAATCTTGTGGGATATTATTATAGTGATTACGTGGGAGATGATGATAGAAAAAGAACATATGGATTTTGTATGTTTTTGTTGGGTGATTGTGTTATTTATTAGAGTTCAAAGAAACAATAAATTGTTATTCTCTCGACTTGTGAAGTTTAATGTGTAGCAGCAAGATCATGTACGTGTCATGCTATTTGGTTGAGTAGATTGTTGAAGGAACTCAATTTGCCACAAATTGAAGACACAATGATTTTATGTTGATAAGAAATTTGGGCAAGCACTAGTAAAGATCTAGTGTATCATAATCGAAGGAAGCACGTAGATACAAGGTATCACTTTATCCAAGAATGCATTGCCAAGAAAGAGGTAGAGCTCAAGTATGTGAAATTTCATGATCAAGTTGTGGATATCTTTATAAAGCCTCTCAAGTTTGAAGATTTTAAGAGATTGAGATCAAGCATTGGAGTAAAGAAGAAACAAAAAATTAAGGGAGAGGTTTGTGGAAATAAAATCTTGGCAACAATTAATTTGGCACCCATACTTGTTGAAATTACTATACACAAATGTGAAAATTGGTAACCGCATTTGTGGTAGTAGGTAGTCAAAGTTTGGTATAAGTTTGGTAGAATTTGGCAGCCAATTTTTTTGTGAAAATTTGCTACCATATTCCATCATTTATGATGTAATCAAGTATTCAAAAAACTGTATAAATAGAGTATTCATTGAACACTTGAAGACACACCAAAATAGAGAAGAAATAGAGAGTAGAGAGAGTAATCCACAAATTACTTCTTAGTTTATGAGAAAATAGTGTGCAAGTAATATTATTGTGAGTTGTAAGAAAGAAAAGAATGTTGAGTAATAGTATTTTTACACTACCATATTTTTTTATCAATATAATTGTATTACTTATTCGGATATCATATTTACCCATTTTAATTTTTGGTGTCATTGTTACTCTCTTTCTATTGGTATTTAGTTTGAACATAATCCTGGGTGTGGTTATCATTTTGTCCAACATATATTACCTTGCATGTAACAAAGTCATTATAATCAGAAACCTTGGGAGCATATTTTTTTCATGGGATGAATAATTCTTTAGTTTAAATTCATAATCCAGAGCCGATGAATTGAAGTTTCAATGAAATATTTTAATGTTATTTTTTTTAAGTAATTAGTGGCAATTAGTATAATAAAAAGAAGGAAGAAAAAAAATTATTATTCTACAGTTATCTTGTCCTTGCTAGAGGTGATTTTTGAAGTATTTGTTATCTCCTACGCTTCTCTTACTGAGCATTGAGAAGGAAGACATTGTTATGAGATCACACCATTATGAAATGTGATAACGTGAAAATATTTAAAACTATAATTATGTGAAATAGTGATTTTGTTTGTTAGTAGTACAGAGATAAAAGACAATAGTTATGACAACGTTAGAAAACATCTAGCCCGCCAAAATGCATTAGAGGTCCTCCATTAAAATAAAAAAGGTGTTGAGAGAGACAAAGAAAACTGAGATATGTGAAGGTCTTATATGCGTATATGTTTTTTTGTAGTTTAATATAATTTTTGTTCAGCAGTTTATTGGTAATTCACAATATACATTTTTTAGTTATTCAAGTCAAAGTTTATTAATTAGTTGATATGCATACGCTTGATTTTCAAGGTACCTCCACATCTTCTACGTCGTAGTTATTGGGATGCAGAGGATCGACTACTAAACTTAGGCATCTAGCTCCAGCTTACTTTAAGTATTTGAAAGAATAATGATTGTATTGAAGTGTTTTTCTAAAAAGGGAATACATGGGAGATATATATAGGGGATATAGGAAGGAGAGTACTAATCCTAATAGGACTAGGATTAGTACACAGTAAATACTAATATTATTTAATACTATTTATTTAATACTATCTGTTATTATCGCCCTCATGCTGAGCTGAGCGGGAGCGAAAGGAATCTTGGAACTGAGGTAATCGTGTTGTCGGCTCGGGAGAGGCTTGGTGAGAATATCAGTCGGTTGTTCTTCAGTGGGTACATACTACACAGTCATGGTGCCGGCCTGAACTTCATCGTGAACAAAGAGACAATCGGTATCAACATGCTTCATTCTGGTGTGTAGGACGGAATTCTTGGCCACACAGATGGTTGATTTGTTGTCACAATAGAGAGCAGGAACAGTGTTAGTGGCGCGGAGTTCGCGAAGAATATATGTGACCCATATGGTCTCAGCAGCAAGAAGAGCAAGGGCGCGATATTCAGCTTCATTCGAGGACAGAGAGACCTTGGGTTGTTTTTTTGTACACCAGGAGATCAGGTTCGGCCCCAAAAAAATGAGAAACCCCGATGTAGATTTTCTGTCATTTTTTTCATTCGCCCAATCTGAATCTGAGAAGCCCCGAAGATCCAAGACCCCGGGTCAAATGAGTAAACCACGATAAAGAGTGCCAAAAAGGTACCTGAGAATGTGTTTTAGACAATGATAATCATGTTCACTTGGTTGATGCATGCACTGAGCAACTCGGTTGACAGCAAACTAGATGTCAGGATGGGTAATGGCCAGATAATCTAGAGCCCCAATGAGGCTGCGGAAGTGGGTGATATTGGCAAAGGGGGTGTCAGCTCCATTCGTAGACGAAGAGATTGCCATCGGTGTTGGTTGACTGGTGTATTTTTCCAGTCCAGCTTTCTCCAACAGATCTCGAGCATATTTTGACTGATGAAGAAACAAGCCGCTGCCTGTCTGAGAAACCTCCATTCCCAGAAAATAATGTAACGGGCCAAGGTCCTTCATTTTGAAGGTAGTATGCATAGCTCGAGTTACATCCTGAATGAGAGCTGCAGTAGAGCCTGTAATAATGATATCATCTACATAGACAAGAAGAATGACTATACCGTGTGCTGAATGTCGAGTAAAAAGACTCGTGTCGTGTACGCAACACGTGAAGCCGAGTCCCCGGAGGAACATTTTCAGACGTGTGTACCAAGCATGGGGGGCTTTCTTGAGCCCATACAGAGACTTCTGGAGTTTGCAAACATGTTGAAGGAAGCGGGGATCAACATAGCCCGGTGGTTGCGTCATGTAGATAGTTTCATCAAGGATGCCATGAAGAAAAGCATTGGAAACTTCCAACTGATTGGTGAGCCAATTGTTGCGCATGACGAGTGACAGTACCAGGAGAATGGTTTCCTGCCGAATAATAAGACTGAATGTCTCAGAGTAATCAAGCCCATACTCCTGATTGTAGCCTTTAGCAACCAAACAAGCCTTCTACCTAGAAATACTTCCATATGCATTGTGTTTAATTTTGTACACCCATTTACAACCCACTGGGTGCCGCCCATGGGCCTTAGGTACAAGAACCCAAGTTTTCTGATCAGTCAAAGCCTTAAACTCGTCATCCATAGCATGACGCCAATAAGCATTTTTTGAGGCAACAGAGTAGGTTGTTGGTTCACTGTCGGGAAGGGGTGTATTTGGTAGTATTTAGGGGTGGCACGGGAGGTGGTGATTCGAGGGTGGCCGGGAAAGACCCAAAACGGATCGAGCTTGAGATGTTGTGGGTATGGGGTGGTTCGGGTTGGTTGTGAGTGTGGGTGGTGGTTGCGGGTGTATTGTGGGTGACGGTCGAAGGGGTGATGAGGGGTGGTTGGGTAGTGGGTGGAGGTGTGGGGGAAAGGTGGTGAGGGACCCTGTGAGTATGTTGGAAAAGAGGGAAGGACGTCAATGAATGATGTATTTGTGGAGGAGGAAATAGACTCGTAGGGAATCTCATTTTCGACAAATTTGACATGACGAGATATGTAGACTTTATGAGTTTGTGGGTCAAGACAGCGATAACCCTTGGAGGTAGGATAATAGTCCAAAAAAATACAAGGACGGGATCGGGGTTGTAATTTGTGAGTAATATGAGGGCTTAGCCAAGGGTAGGCAAGACACCCAAAGACGCGGAGGTTGGTATAATTAGGAAGTTCTTGGTAAAGGAGTTGATAGGGTGATTTGTTGGAGAGGGTGTGACTGGGCATTCTGTTAATGAGGTAGTTTGCGGTGGCTAGAGCTTCTACCCAAAAGGAGACAGGGAGATGAGATTGATGTAGAAGAGTAACCACCGTTTCAATGAGATGGCGATGCTTACGCTCAGCCACCCCATTCTGTTCAGGAGTGTATGGACAGGAGGTTTGATCTATAATTCCCAGGGATTGCAGAAACTGGCCAAAGATGTTATTTACATATTCCTTTCCATTGTCACTTCGAAAAAGTTTAACATGAGAATTGAATTGGGTTTTGACCATTTTTTCAAAAGTGACAAAGGTGATGTATGCCTGTGATTTGTGTTTTAGTGGGTACAACCAAGTTTATTTTGTAAAATCATCCACAAAACAAATATAATAGCAAAAACCAACAAATGAAGGAACAGTAGTAGGACCCCATAGGTCAGAATGAATAAGTTGAAAAGGTGTTGTTGTACGTTTCTCAGATAAAGTAAAAGGTAATTTATGAGATTTAGCAATTGAACAGGAGTCACAATTGTTTACATGAATGGAAGAAAAACCTAATTGAAGATTATTTCGTTTCCTTCCTTATCAGAGAGGGGCCCGCGGGGCTTATTTATTGAAAAAGGGGGAGTGGCTTGAAAGGCTTTCCAACTAGCCATAGTACCATTGCGAGTTGTCCTTCTTCTTTAATCGGTCGCACCAACTTGTTCCAGCTTTGACGAACTTGTGCCAGGAAGAACGTACAAACCATGCTCACAGGGGCCCTGAAAAATTACCCTCTTGGTAGTATTGTCTAGGATCTGAAAATCATTAGAGGTGAAGAAGAGTGAGCAATTATTGTCTTTTGTGAATTGGTGAACTGAAAGGAGATTAGTTTTAATAGAAGGGACGTGGGTAAGGTTACCTAGGTGAAAGATAGCAGTCGGGGTTTAAATGGTACCCGTGCCAGTGTGAGAAATATTAAGGGACTCACCGTTGCCAACAGTAATACCATTGGAGCCATGATATGGATTTGGAGCGTTAATCTTGGATAGATCAGAAGTAACGTGCATGTTGGCCCCAGTATCCAACAGCCATTCAGAGGAAGGGCCGGCTTGAGATGCATAATTGGCACGGTTATCACTATTTCGGCTCTCCTCATACCGAAACCAGCAACAAACAGCGGTGTGTCCTGTTTTCTGACAGATTTGACAAGTTGGACGATTCCGCTCGTAAGTGCCCTGCCCGCCGCTGGAAGATGACCGCCCGCCGCTGCCGAAGGAGTGCAGGCTGTTGTTGCTGCCGTGCTGATGACCGTCGTACGGCGGACGACTTCCCTGCCGACTGCCGCGCCCGCGGCCTCCGCTGTTTCTGCTGTAGCCGCCGCGGCTACCCTTCCGGCCGCCACCATGCCCCCCGCGATAGTTCTGGCTTGCGGTGAGGGCGGTGGCTAGCTACATAACAGCGGCTTCTCGGAGAAGAAGTTTGCTCTCCAGATCCAGGTTGATTTCTTCACTTTTTAGCCACTAGGAGAGAGTAGCCAGGTCAATGGGCGTTGAACTGATGCGAACCGCCTGTTTAATGGAGGAGTAAGCTGATGGGAGCTCCCGAACGATGCACATGACGAGATCTTTTTCGAGAATAATTTCGTTCACGGTGTCGAGGGGTGTGATGATGGTGGAGACCTCATCTAAATACTCCGCCATAGTTTTCGTGTCTTTGGTAATTGTGTGGAGAGGATCACGCAATTGAAAAATATGAGAGTGGGAAATTGATGCATAGCGTGTTGCGAGGGTCGTCCAAAGGGCTGAAGAAGTTGTGTAGGATCGGACGTGTTTCTGAACCGTGGGAGAGATGACCGCAATCAAACATGATCGGATCTGGCCATCCACTACTTTCCAGGCGGCATGGGCCGGATTATTTTTTTCTGATTTGTCCATGGCGGTGATGACTGCCGGCGGGGGTTCTGTGCTTCCATCGACGTATTTGAAAAGGTAATTGGCCTCAAGGGATGTAAAAATGGTGATTTTCCATGTAGGGTAATTTATGTCTGATAATTTTTCGGGAATCAGGGCATGAAGATTCCTGTGTAGGAGTTTAACTCCAGAAGGAAGTGAATCGAGAGGATCCACCTCTGTTGTCATGGCTGTCGCCACCCAAGAGAAGAGAGGGAACAATCGGTGCCCTAAAGAGAGAAAAAAACCTAGAGAAAAGAAGATCTAGGTTTTCTGGCTCTTGATACCATGAAAGAATATTGATTGTATTGAAGTGTTTTTCTAATAAGGGAATACATGGGAGATACATATAGGGGATATAGGAAGGAGTACTAATCCTAATAGACTAGGATTAAGGAGTACTAATCCTAATAGGACTAGGATTAGTACACAGTAAATACTAATATTATTTAATACTATTTATTTAATACTATCTGTTATTAGTATTGAATTAGACCATGTTTGAGTTGTATCTGAAGATACAAATAAACCTTCTATGTTTAGGGGTATTATGTTTATAACAATATTTGGTGATGGTTCAATCGAACAATTATTTTTTTATGGTAAGGTGACTTCATAAACTGTGGTTTGTAAAATAGTTCCACTACAAAGGACTAAACTATTTAAAATTCCTTGTATATATACATTTTTCTTATCAGATTAGATGTTGATGCTTCTTCATTAATCATCTGCTTTTCTTTATTGAAATTATTTCACTCATTATATCGACATTTTGTAGAATGAGCAACATGAGTAGAGGATATGATTTACATGGAAATTTTAATTCGATAAAATGCATGTAAATTATTGATGAGATTGTGATGGAATTGCTTACTCTTTAGTTAGAACAACAATTTAATTTGATAGTGTTGGGCCCATGCTCTAGCATGGGCCATACCCATCTAGCAACATTTATATTCAAATAACTTGAAAATACCGAGACTAAAAATACCTTTTAAATAATAATTAACAAAATAATGTGTTAACCAACCTCGTATCTAGAGAATGAGAAAAGTTATATATGTGTATGAGTTTTTATTTGTCTTTCTATCTTAGTAGCCTCTTCAATTTTACTTAGCACATTAAACTTTTTTAAATATTTATTTTTTTATTTTCTTTCATTTATTCTGCTAAATTCGTTTTTATCTTTGCTGATCACAAAATCGGACCAATATTTTGATCAAACCTAGTGGGAATTCGTCGATAGTTTGGTTTTAAAGTCTGCTTTTTCTTGTAATGAAAGTACAATTGTTTGAGTTACATGTTACATAAAAAATAAGGAAGAAATCGTAGATGAAAGTTTTAACAATGCAGTCTCTGAATTATTGTAACCTTTGTTACTTCCTATAAATATTGATTAAAATTGTATCTTATTGTTGACGTAAAAAGTTTAACTACCAATACCATCTAGTGTTACTTAGTGTGAAAAAGGTATTCATTTTATTCTTTTGCAGACTCTTTTACTTAAATTTGAAAAGATTATGTTGTAATGATTTTCTCCCTACAACTTTTTTCTATTTGAATACTATTTTATATTCCTTCCATTGTTATTTATCTATTCATATTTCCTCTTTTAGATGTCGTTATTTACTTTTTCATTTTGACAAATCAAAAAAGGTAAAAAAAAACTTTCCTATTATATTTTCATTTAAACTTCTTGAAAAGTTCTATTTAATAATGACTTTAATGAGTAACTGATTTTTAAATGATAAATAATAAGGGTAAAATTGTAATTTTACTATGTTATTTATTATCGTTTTAATAGGTGTGTCATATATAAAGTGAACAACTAAATAGAGTCGAAAGGAGTATTAATTAGCAAGGATTATATAGGGAACACCTGTATTCAAACACTATCTTTAAATTGGAAAGCTTCATAGTTTAAAGTTGTTTACCATAATACCCTTTAAATTGACCGACTAAATTCCCCCCCCCCCCCCACAAAAAAAAAACTAAATTTTTACAAGCTTATGGCAAATAAATTTTGAATGACTAAACCAAAATTAAATTAAATAGTGACAAATTAATGAGCATGAGATTTTTATAACTTCTCAACTGAATTTAGTAAAAGATGAATATTAAAAGTCAATGTCATATTCAATAAAATCTTTCTAAATTTGAAATGATGTCAATTATAACAAATAGTAGTTACTTGGAAAGAATACATTTTAGCATCTTGGGGCTTCACATACTACACTACAAAACTTCACAAGTTTAATTTATCGATAAAACTGTTCATAATTTCAACATTCTTTTAATATTAATAGAAGTGGAACTTAAAGGAATCCTTTGAAATTCCAAATAAATTACTATATTAACTGTAACTATACTGAAAGAATTATAAAAACTTATAGATGAATTATACATAGATAAAACATTAATATGGTGTAAGAGATTTAACAAGATAATATTAAATTTTTAAAAGATTACCACTTTTTCTCTTACAAAAATATTGAATTTTGTTCAGCTTACAATTTGAACAAATTATAAATTATCGTACTTGATATGTTAAATTATGCTCAATAATTAATTATATTATATCATGGACATCTAAAATATATCTAACCCTCACGTTTTAATGAAATAATTGAGCATAGATTTAAAAATTTGAATATGGTATTACAAGTACTATTACACTTTTCACAATTCCAACTACCTTAATCAATTACATCCGCCTTTCATTTAATTATGCTTTAATATCCATGTTCTTTTATAATTATTGTACAAAATCTTTCAACTTCTCTTCACTAATTTGTAGTTGTAGACATGTCCTCACTTGATAAGTCATTAGTTACTTTGGAATTAGTTTAGAGGGAAAAAAATCATATCTAAATAAACATTGTACATCCAAAATCAAGAATCTTTTAAATAGATTAAAGTTACATAACCTAGGATCTCTCTATTCCAGTGCCCAAATATGAGTTGTACATATGCCTGGTGAAGCTCTAACTGAAACTGTTCGCATTTTTGCGATTATGTGAAATATAAAATAATAATATGTAATATCTATGTTTAGGTTAGTATCATATATATAAGATAATATTGTAATTTCTTTTTATCTGCGACATGATACGTTCATATATATATATAAATTTATGTTTGCATCTTTTAAGTGTAACTGCTCATACATATATAGTAGAATAAAATATTCACCTTAGTGAAGTAAATGGAATAAGAGGTGATATTTTAAAATAACAATATATTGTATTACATTAAATAATATTTTCTATATTTTAATTTCCTCTATCTTTTGTAAGATCACTAATTTTCTATACAAAGTCCTGACTTCATAAAATAACTTTTGAATTTTTAATTGTGTCATTATTATTACATTTACTTTTATAATTTTTTAAACACCAACTAAATATTTATAAAAAGAAAAAAAATACTTGTATACACACATTAACTTACGTTATTCTCCATCTATCCCTACCTTTTAAAAATATTTCACAAATACCTATTTTCTTTTAATTCCTAAAAGCTTCAGATACGTAAAATCCACTGGCAAAACCCACGTTTACCATTCCTCTTTTCACTCCTTCTTTGTCTCCCAACATTCATTCCACATTCTTAGCAGTTACAATTTAAAATCAATTTGATTTCAAAAAGATTCTCTCTCCGGTCAATCTATTTCAAACATCTAAATAGGTACGGAATGTCTTCTCCATCGTTGTCTTCTTCTTAAAAAAATTGTTCAATTTTTGTTCTTGATACATATGGATTAGGCTCATTTCATTTAGTAACTTTTTCAAATGGATTTTGATTCTTAATGTGAATCTCCAACGATTCAGAATTTCTCAAAATTAAGTAACTCTTTTTATTTGTATTTTTTTTTAGTTAATCTTGTTATGGTTTCTCTTCAACCATTGTTGTTTTCAATCTCTTCTTCCTCCATCATTTTGTTTTACCACAATATTCTAAAGATGGGCGTGTATTTTATTTTTTTCCCAGATGAAATGAGTTTCTAATAGACTTGTTGATGGGGAGTGAGTGTTTCAACTTGTTTTTATATTTTTTACGAATTTTTTATATCAGAATGTATTATTGTTCTTTCTGGTGAATTTTTTGTGTATTTTTTCGTTATAAAATATTTGTATCAATATGTTTAAGTATATCAGTTTGTTATTGTACTTCTTGTATTGAAGTATCAAATGTATTTATTCGTTGATGTATGTTTGTATTAATGTATTCGACATATACATTTATATCAGAATATTCAAATATATCTGTTTATTTAGTATCTATTTGTTTGTTTTAAATTTATGTCTTCCCTTGTTGTTAATTGCTATACATTTGATATATTATTGTTAATTATATAATATAAATTATAATGTATCTTGTTTTAAATCTACAGCTTTTACAGAAAATTATAAATTTTGATCTATTTTATTGATATATTATGATTAGTGTATCAAAGGCTAGATTAATGTTCAAATCAAAATGATGGGATATAATTTGCATAACAATGTAACATAATCTAGAATAGTTGAACATATGATACTTAAATAACACATAATAATAATATATGATATTACATCTTGTATTATATTCAAATAAATGTCAGATTGTATAAAACATCACTTGATATTGAGTATCAGTTATTATTTGTTATCATTAAGTATCAACTAAGACGTAAGATTAAATTCACGACAACAACTTAAAACGATTTGATTAATATTGAATATCGATTATCTATGAGTTCTTATACACTTGTTTTAGAGTTTTTGTTTTTATTATTTTAAGATAGCCGCATTCAAATTTTAGAATGCTTCTCTAAAAAAAATTATTTATTTTGACTTCAATTTCATTATCATTAGTTGTTATTTACTGATACAAAATTTGAATGAAATTAAGTATTAGATTAACAAATGCATAAACACAATATTATTTCCTCTCATCAGTTTTAGTTAGTTACTGATACATTTTAACACCTAATTGATGCAATGTAATTTATAACTTGATTGCTTATTTATTTATGTATTTACTTGATAAATTAGTTCTAGTTATTTGCGTATAGATTTATGTTGATACACTGAAATTATTGTAATTAGTTCCTAATTTATTCATGTATCAAATTGATAAATTGATTTTTAATTATTGATACATTTAAAGATACATTTTATTTCATTTTACATACTATATATTTTTTCACAATCTTAGTGTATTAGATATATCATTTTCAACTAGATTATGATACATTATATAAAAATGTATTTGAACCATATTAAGTGGTACAATCACCACAAACGCAATCTCTAGTAATTATTATCAAATAATCAATGATACAATATTTTTAGAAAAGGTATGTGAAACATAATGTGTTAAAAAATGAAAACAAGGTTGAAAATCGTAGTATTTCAATTTATTGTATCATAATTTCACCAGCTAATAGTAAATTGTAATATTCTATCAAGGTAAAAGTCGAAAAAGCAAAAAACTCAAAATATATAATCTCAAATAATGTATGAGAAACATAACAATATTCTCAAAAAAGAGTTTGTCAATTTTCATTCTGAAAGAAAGTATAGGTTCTTCAGTAGTAACATTCTTATCCACGACATCCACAACCTGCGCACACTTGAAGTTAAATATACATAACATATCAATCAACTCAACACAACAACCTAATGATAACTATCTTCAGATGCACATTAGTTTATATATTCATACATACTTTCATATATTGATAAAATAATATACTGATACATAAAAAAGTAATTCATATGCATCTAATACGTTATAGTAACAATACACTAACTAGTATCTATAAAGATCCATTACATACGCATCAAACAAGAAGTTGACTCAACTTTAATCAGTAATGTATCATGATTTATACTCCCTCCATTTAAAAAAGAATGACTTGGTTCAACTTGACATAAAGTTTAATAAAATAGAGAAGACTTTTGGATCTTGTGGTCCTAAATTAAAGTTATGTCAAATGTACCAAATTGCTTTTTAATCTTGTGACCTTAAACATGCAGCGTGAAAAGTTAAAATTAAAATGTTACCAAAAAAGAAAGAGATCATTCTTTTTAAAAATGCTAAAAAGGAAAGAATATCATTTTTTAAACGGAGGAGAAAATGAATATACAAATTCAAAAAATAAAAAAATAAGCATATGTATCTGATACTTTATGTTAACATAACTCATTAACTCACAGATTTGCAAATCCATAACATAAATGTCATAGTTTTAATGTATCAAGTTATAACAAGTAATGTATCATGAATTATCGATCAATATACAAATTCATGAATGAAAAAACAATGATTTAAACACATGAATATGTGTTGCATACTTTTTGTTATTAGATCTTTTAATTCGTAACAAAGTTATGACAAATAAACATAATTATTTCTACGCAAGCTAATCATAAAATAACAACTTTTAACAGTCTTCAAATTTGAGATCTGCCATTACACAACGGTAAGCAATCACCATCACAAAAATAAAGATATCAAGAAAGTTGGCAAAGAAACCCAGACCTGATTGTCAATCATAGTGAGATTTGTGTAGAATTCAAATAACCCAAAAGCTATGATCTTCGATTTATTTTCCTTCGAGATTCATCAGTAAAAAATCAAAATATTCATTATGTATCTTGTCAAATTTTAAACAAAAGTTTGAATCCTACCTGAAAGTTTCTTCGTTGAAACAAAGATAAAGATGGAATGGGATTTTGAATCTTGAATTGATTTGTTATTTTAGGATTTATTATTCTGATTGACACAGTAAATATGAACTGAATATCATAAATTATGAGATTTTAATATAATTTTTTGTTTCATTTTTCTTTTTAAGTGCAACAACCACATTTATAATGTATCTGGTAACCAATTGTGTATTCAGATTACTGATATTTTGAGGGATTTTTAGAAAATAAAAAAGAATAGGAATAAGATGTAATTTAGGTTTTACCTCTAGTATTTATGTAAGTTATACTAATAAAAATTCTAAAAAGGTTTAACAATAATATTTAAGATCAGAACTTACTAGTAAGATGAAGAGACATGCGTTATAAATAATTCAAATGAATAATTTTATTAGACATTAATAATCACGCATTGTTTTTATTTGTAAAATAAATAAATGGAAATAAGGAGTGAAGGTACAAAAAAAATGAACAAAATACAATAATCAGTGTCTGCATAAAATTACAAATATATTTCAAACAAAAAATTAGCGATTAAAACATATTAGTACATACACCAAAAAATGGCATTATGAAAATAATATTTTATGTTTCAATTACTTTTTTGCAAGTATGATAAAATTGAAACTCCTAAGAATCATGATTTTTTTTTATGTTGCTGAAATGTTATAATTATATTTATTGTGCTTCATAAAAAAAGGTAGAATAGTAAAGGACCAAATAATTAACATCAACAATAGATGTAGCTAAATTTATTTATACAAACCAAAATTTAAAAGCTTCTAGCAAAGTAGCTCAGTTACTAATACAAGTCAAAGCAAAAACAAATCTAGCAAAAATAATTTCTAGTTATGCTTCATTTTTTTCCTTCTACCATCTTCCCTTGCAAGTAGATATGTCACCATATTTTATTTCATATGTCAAACTTTTCATCATATACTACTAATTGAATAAAATAAAATTATATGAATAAATAAAATATCATATACAAATTAAAATATAACAATATCAAAAGAAAGAAAGAAACATAAACTATGTGTAGTATATATGTATATATTATTTTTTAATAGAACTCACAATACTAAATAATAATTATCTCTTCAAATCTAATAAATATTATAATCAAACAAAATTATATCCCAAAAAAATTGATAATTGATAATAACAATTCTATTTTGACAACAAAATATTCATAATTACAAAAATATTTTTTTTTATACTTGTTTGGTGAATGATAAATAAATAAAATGTTAAAAAAATGTCCAAGCACATAAAATTAAAAAAAATACTTGAGAATAAATAATATCCTTCGTGTACTTCTTTTTTGTTACATATTAGTTAATTCACAAACAAATATATTGAAGAATAGAAATGAAAATCTTTAATGTCAATCTTCATGAGCCTAAATATGAATTTATAGAGGCAAAATATACACTACAAAAGGAACCCCAATTATCAACCAATAAATTTGTGGGTAAATTGATATAATTGGTTGGTAAATTGAATTACTACCAAATGTCAACTTATATTAATTTGTTTCTAAAACGCTCGTTGATGAATATTACCAACCGAATATTATTTTTTGGTATTAGTTGATATACACCTAAAGATGTTACAAAATGTTGAAACATGGCCTTGAAATTTCCGTTTGTAAGTTCATCAACTAATTTATTGTTAGTTTATCGTTAGTACCTTTACTAACAAATTGAATAGGAGTTTATAATTTTTTTCTTCACTCCCTAACAATGGCAACTCTGCACAAAAGGAGAATCGAACCCGAGACCTCTTGGTTAAGAATGAAGGAGTTCTTACCACTCCGCCAAAACTCTTGTTGTTAATAAATTTTAAATACGTTAGTATGATTATTTTTTTAAAAATAAATTTACAAATTAATTGTTAGTTTTTGTTGGTAACATATCATTCAACTTCAATGTTAGGTTAGTGATTGATTGACAATATGTTAAAAATATTATTAAATGAATGATTATTCAATTATAAAATATTTATTAATTTATTGCATTTAAAATCTAAGAGCACGAATGTAAATTTAAAAATATTAATATCAATTTATAAATCATATTTGAATGAAACTGTCACGACCCAAAAATGGGTGTGATGACACTCGTCTTATCCCACCAAGACAAGTCAGCCTAAAACCAAATATCTAACAAAGTGCGGAAGTAAATGACAATCCAACAACAATTCCTATTATGAAACCAAGTCATATTAATCCAATTCCCAAAATCAGGTTAACACGTGCACAAGCTTCTAATGTAAATATTAGAATTGAAATAAAATAGAAGTCTAAATGAAGTTGTCTTTCAAGTAAAAACAAAGTCATAAACAGGAGTAGGAAAGTTCGCTGAGATGACAAGCAGCTACCTCATAATCTTCCATAAGATGCCTCGAAAACGAAAAGAGTGACAGGTATCACGAAGATCCAGGCTCGTATCCTACAAAAATTTGTAGAAGCAAGGGGTGAGTACCAAACCACGCGGTACCCAACAAGCAAACCTCTAAACACAAGTTATGTGAACAAAATACGGGCACTTCTTACACCATATCTAAACCTCTGCGCAACAGCCTAATAGTTTACAGTTTACCAAACACACAACTCAATAACCACACTCTATCAGTTTACACATTCTCAATAACAACTCAATATTCAACAGTCACAAGCTTCACAGAGAAACACTCACAAGATCAACAAAACACGTGTTCAAGTTCATCAATAATCAAATGTGTAATGCCATAAGATGCAATGTCAAGTATAGTGATGCATGTCATCCCTAACGATACACACCCGCTGTCTCTCAGTCCGGGAAACATGGGGGACATATCTGTCCATGCATCTGTCGCGGCGCACGACACAACCCTCGATAAATAGTAACCTTCGCGGCGCGCGATACATCCCTCGAAATATAATATCCATCGCGGCGCGCGATACGACCCTCGAAAATAGTACATCATCCTCTTACCACAACTTTGTCTCTGATACAATGCAAATGACATGTTCAAATGAAAAGGAGGAGATAACCATTTGATATCAAAGCACAATTTACAACAAGAAATACAACACCAACAAATAAACATCAAGTCTCCAAATCATTCTCAACATCACACAAAGAAATACACGAATTTCGTACGCTTAACAAGAGTTTAGAAATCCACTTGCCTCAATTTATCAAACAATCACTTCGGGACTTTATCCTTCCCCTTTTGTTGAACTTCCGACTCAAGGCAATCTATTCAAATAGATAATCATAATAAGATTTCGACACTAACAACACTCACATGTAAAACATCGACCCAAAACTCAATCAAAGGTATAATAAATTTCCTAAATTTTTGATTCCAATCAATAGGTTAGATCTTTTACTTTCTAAGTTTAAATATAGAGTTAAGTCATAATTTCTTCAAAAACTACCATCTTAATAGTTTTGCTATAGTATAATACACTTAATTGAATTACATATAATATTGTATCGAAGCTATGGTAATTATATCAGAATAGGATTATCAAATTCATTTGAAAAGAAAAAGAATAACCAGAACATTACTTCTTATAATTATAATATATTTTCCTTTTGTTTCAAAGTTTAAACCTTCTTTCAAACACGTACATCATTATCAATACATTTGGTTTCTGCCCAATTAACAATTACAAAATAATACTTACCGACCTAGTTATAGGATATTTATGTTTTAGTTATTAATTATGAAAATAATATTTCTCCCATTGTTATCATTAATTGTTGGTAAGAAATTATTATAAAATATATATATATATATATAAAGGGCACTCATCATGGTCAACAAAATGAAAGGCAACCATTATTTTTTCCAAGTATATTGAAAAACGGTACTACAGATGTGCCAATTTGCATATTTATATGCAATTAAAAGTCACTCCTTTCAATTTCAAAACATGACAATTCTAATAAACTAATATATATTATTGTTAGCATGCTTTGCAGTTTGCTCTTTACCTGGACGAGAATGAAGCAACGCCAGCCGCCACTCACAGGTAGATTCTGTAACCCTTGTTCCGTTTCTTCTTCTTTTCTTTTTTTTTTAAATTTATTTTCAGATTTAATTAGTGCTAAAAGTGATAAATTTTACTCACTTATTTTATTATATAAGGGTCAAATAGTATAGGATCTTATTAAATATTCACTTTAGTCCATTAACTATCGACTAATTAACTTAAGTTAAACAAATATTCAAAAATTCTAAAGAGGATCTTTCGGATTATTACATTATCCACCACTAAAAATCATGTTTGTCCTCGAAAATAAAAGGAAAAGAAAGTACCTGAAGCTTCAAAAAGTTGAGGATATCTGGCACGCATGTCAGACTCAGTTTCCCAAGTTGCCTCTCTCACTGATCGGTGCTTCCATTGCACCTTCACTGAAGCAATCTCTTTGGTCCTAAGCTTTCGAATTCACCTATCCAAAATAGCTATAGGCTCCTCCTCAAATGTCAAGTCTGGACCCAGCTCCACAGAATCGAGTGAAATCACATGAGATTCATCCGGAATATACTTCCGAAGCATAGAGACATGGAAAACAGGATGAGCTTCTGACAAACTAGGTGGCAACGCCAACTTATAAGCCACTTCTCCCACTCGGCTCAAAATCTCAAAAGGTCCAATGAACCTAGGGCTAAGCTTTCCCTTCTTTCCATACCTCATCACGCCCTTCAAGGGTGATACTCGGAGCCAAACATGATCACCCTCCATAAACACTAAGGCTCTAACTCTTCGGTCTGCATAACTCTTCTGTCAACTCTGGGCTATCAACAGTCTATACTGAATCACATGAACTTGTTCCATAGCATCTCTAAGCAAATCTGTATCCAATGAGTCCATCTCCGCCTAATCAAACCAACCAATCGGAGATCTACACCGTCTACCATACAATGCCTCAAATGGGGCCATTTGAATACTAGAGTGATAACTGTTATTATAGGCAAACTCCGCTAAGGGTAAATGTCGATCACATCTTGCACCAAAATCGATCACACACGCTCGAAGCATATCTTCCAATACCTGAATGGTCCGCTAAGATTGACCATCTGTCTGAGGGCGAAATGCCGTACTCATATCTAACTGGGTACCCAGACCATGTTGTAATGCCTTCAAGAAATGGGAAGTAAATAGTGAACCCCGATCTGATATGATAGAAATTGGAACTCCATGTAGTCGCACAATCTGACTAATATATAGCTCGGCTAACTTTTCTGCCGTATACATCACCCGAACCGGAATGAAGTGGGCAGACTTGGTCAGCCTATCAACAATAACCCAAATAGAGTCATAACCACCCACTGTGGTAGGCAAACCCACAACAAAGTCCATAGTAATCCGCTCCCACTTCCAAGTAGGAATAGGCATCCTCTGAGATACACCCCCGGGCCGCTGGTGCTCACACTTGACCTGCTGGCAAGTCAAACACCTCGAAACAAAGTCTGAAATATCTCTCTTCATCCCACACCACCAGTAATGCTGACTCAGATCATGATACATCTTCGCCGCTCCCGGATGGATGGAATACCGAGAACAATGGGCCTCCTCAAGAATCAATCTAATCAAATCGCCTGTCCTGGGCACACAAATTCTGCCTCCGATCCGCAAGACACCATCAGAATCAAGGACAACCTCCTTAGCTTCCCCTCTCAATACTTTGTCTCGAATGAGACATAATTTTTCATCATCAAACTGGTGTGCACGAATTTTCTCGACTAAAGAAGACCGAGCCTCAATAAAAGCAATCATCCCATCACTCTCTTCTGAAATCTGCAAGCGGACAAGACTGTTAGCTAATATCTGCACATCTCTAGCCAATGGTCTATCCTCAATACTAAGCGTTGCAAGGCTCCCAATCGGCGTCTTCTTACACAGAGCATCGGCCACAACATTGGCCTTTCTTGGATGATATAGAATGGTCACATCATAGTCCTTTAGCAACTCAAGCCATCTCCGTTTGCCTCAAGTTCCAATCCCTCTGGCTAAAGATATACTGAAGACTCCGATGATCAGTGAAGATCTCACAATGCACCCCATACAAATAATGACGCCATAACTTAAGTACAAATACCACAGCCGCCAACTCCAAATCATGAGTAGGGTAGTTCTTCTCATGGGATTTCAATTGCCTAGAAGCATAAGCAATCACTTTCCCCTTCTGCATCAACACACAACCCAAACCAACTCCTAAAACATCACAATACACTGTAAAGTCTACACCCTCCTCAGGTAGAGTCAACACAGGAGCTGAAGTCAATAAAGTCTTGAGTTTTTGAAAGCTCTGCTCACACTCGTCATACCACTGAAAACGCACATCCTGTCTAGTCAATCTAGTTAATGGAGTTGCAATAGTAGGGAAACTCTGAACAAATCATCGATAATAGCCTGCCAATCCCACAAAACTCCTAATCTCAGTAGGTGAAGTAGGTCGCGTGCAGCCTCTAACTGCCTCAATCTTGGCCGGATCTACTCTAATACCCTCCTTGGACACCACGTGTCCCAAGAATGTCACAAAAGTAAGCGAGAACTCACACTTTGAGAACTTGGCATACAACTTCTCTTCTCTCAACCTATGAAGTACAATCCTCAGGTGTTGGACATGGTCCTCCTCAGTCTTAGAGTAAACCAAGATGTCATCGATGAAAACAATCACAAAAGAATCAAGGTATGGTCGAAACACCCCATTCATCAACTCCATGAATGCTGCAGGGGCATTAGTCAATCCAAAGGACATCACTAGAAACTCATAATGCCCATACCGGGTCCGAAAAGCTGTCTTAGGGATATCTGATGCCCTAATCTTCAACTGATGATACCCAGACCTCAAATCAATCTTAGAGAACAATGATGCTCCTTGTAACTGATCAAATAAGTCATCAATACGCGGAAGAGGATACTTATTCTTAACTTTTACCTTGTTCAACTGTCTGTAATCAATACACATTCTCATAGTCCCATCCTTCTTCTTCACAAACAATACAGGGGCACCCCAAGGTGATACACTAGGGTGAATAAAAACCTTACTCAATAAATCTTGCAACTGATCCTTCAATTCTTTCAACTCTGTTGGGGCCATACGATATGGAGGTATAGAAATAGGCTTAGTGCCCGGCTCCAAATCAATAGCAAAATCGATATCCCTATCAGGAGGAACACCTGGAAGGGAAACTCATGAACCACGGGAACAGAGTCCATGGGAGGTGGTTCAACACTAGTATCCCGAATAAAATCTAAGTAAGACAAACACCCCCTCTCCACCAATCTCATAGCACGGATAAAAGAGATGACCTTGCTAGGATAAGAACCACTAACACTCTTCCACTCAACCCTCGGAACACCAGGCATTGCTAAAATCACAGTCTTAGCATTACAATTAAGGACAACATGATAACGAGAAAGCCAATCCATACCCAAGATAACATCAAAGTCCACCATCCCTAGAATGATTAAGTCTACCCAAGTGTCATACCCAGCCAAAGAAACAAGACAGGATCGATACATTCGATCCACCACTAAGGGCTTACCCACGAGTGTAGAAACACGAATAGGTACAGTCATGCTATCACAAATCATATCAAATTTAGCAGCAAAATACATAGACATATAAGAGAATGTAGAACCTGGATCAAACAAAACAGACGCAGGTCGATGGCATACTGGGATGATACCTGTAATAACAGCATCGGAGGTCTCTGCCTCAGGTCTCCCGGGGAAAGCATAGCAGTGGCCTCCTCGTCCACCTCTATCCTGGGTGGTACCTCTACCCCCACTCTGTTGAGCTGCAACACCACTACTAGAAACTCTATAACCTCTACCTGACTGAACTCTGCCACGACCTCTACCCTGTGGTGTTGGTGGTCTGGTCTGGAGTGAAGAATTAGGTCGAGGCCCACCACGACCCCTTTGTGAAGTACACTGCCGCATTAGATGATCGGGATCTCCACAAGTAAAACAAAATCTCTGACCTGAGAACTGTTATGTGGACCCTGAAAACCCACTATAATTTCCTCGCCCTATAGGTCGCTGCTGTGAATCATACGCGCTCTGACCCGAGCTATAAGAACCCCTAGATGTCTGGCCACCCTCAAATGTCGGCATAGATGCATGAATAGGTCCCCGCTGCTGAAAGGAACCACTCACTCTCTGTGATCCCCTACCTCCAGATGAGGCACCCTGAAACTGGCCTGATATACGAGCTCTTTTAGGGTCCCCAAACTCCTCTCTCTCCATCAATTCTGCCTCTTTTGCGGCGCTCACAATGGACTGGAAAGAAGCCCCCTCCCTAGATGCCCGAAACATAGCTGACCTGATAGAGAAAGTCAATCCCTCACAAATCTGCGGATCCTCTATGTCTCATTTGGAATAATGGCCAACGCATGCCTAAACAACTGGCAAAAACGCACTTCATACTCTGTAACCGATAAACCATCCTGTCTCAGACTCTCAAACCTCAAGCGACTCTCCTCTCTCATGCTCCATGGGATAAAACGATCTTGGAATGCGCTAGCAAACTGCTCCCAAGTCACTGGAGGAGATCCAACTGGCAAACATCCCGAATAAGTCCTCCACCAGTCTCTCGCTAGTCCACGAAGCTGGAGTGTATCATATCGAACCCCATGAGACTCAGCCAATCCAACCACCTCTAGTAACTCTCGGCAGGTAGTTAGAAACTCATGAGAGTCCTCGCTCTTCCCACCCTGAAACTGAGGTGGGTCCATCTTTCGAAATCTCTCATACCTACGCTATTCATCCTCTGTCAGAACAGCCATCGATGCAACTTGACCCCCAACTGCTGGTGCAATATCATTATGTACCGCGGGATCTACTGGTAGTTGCCCACCGCATCCTGAGCAACCGGAGCTTGTTGCTGCTCTTAGGTCTGAGCCCCCTCTCTAGTACGAGAGTCATGTGGTGTGGTAGTTGCACCACCACTCTGAGAAAAGCCTTCTAGCACACTTAACACCCTCAATAGCGTATCCTGAAGCAAAGGTGTGACTACGGGATCAGGAGGAACCTGATCCTCTCTGTCATCAATCTAAGGTTCGGAAGAGACCTCTCTAGCACTACCTCTCAATGGTGCTGCTCCACGTCCACGACCTCTTGCTACTGTCGTACTACTAGCACGACCTCTAGCTCGAGATCTACCCCTACCTCTAGCTGGGGCCTCAACAACTACCTCGGGAAGTGCCTCCCCTCTACCACCAGTAACATTAGTTCTAGTCCTCGTCATCTGTCAAAAGAGTATACAACAACTCAGTACTAAAGAAGGTGGCTACGCACGATGAGAAAGAATGAACAAAAAAAAGTTTCCTAGTAATCCTCGTAGCCTCTCAGTGATAAGTACAGACGTCTCCGTACTGATCCTTGAGACTCTACGTAGACTCGGCTTGTATATACGTGAGACCTATAAACCTGGGGCTCTAATACCATTTTGTCACGACCCAAAAATGGGTGTGATGGCAATCGTCTTATCCCACCAAGACAAGTCAGCCTAAAACCAAATATCTAACAAAGTGCAGAAGTAAATGACAATCCAACAACAATTCCTATTATGAAACCAAGTCATATTAATCCAATCCCCAAAATCATGTTGTCACGTGCACAAGCCTCTAATGTAAATATTAGAATTGAAATAAAATAGAAGTCTAAATGAAGTTGTCTTTCAAGTAAAAACAAAGTCATAAACTGGAGTAGGAAAGTTCGCAGAGATGACAAGCAGCTACCTCACAATCCTCCACAAGATGCCTCGGAAACGAAAAGAATGACAGGTATCACGAAGATCCAGGCTCGTATCCTACAAAAATTTGTAGAAGCAAGGGGTGAGTACCAAACCACGCGGTACCCAACAAGCAAACCTCTAAACACAAGTTAAGTGAACAAAATACGGGCACTTCTTACACCATATCTAAACCTCTGCGCAACAGTCTAATAGTTTACAGTTTACCAAACACACAACTCAATAACCACACTCTATCAGTTTACACATTCTCAATAACAACTCAATATTCAACAGTCACAAGCTTCACAGAGAAGCACTCACAAGATCAACAAAACACGTGTTCAAGTTCATCAATAATCAAATGTGTAATGCCATAAGATGCAATGTCATGTATAGTGATGCATGTCTTCACTAACGATACACACCCGCTGTCTCTCAGTCCGGGACCCATGGGGGACATATCTGTCCATGCATCTGTCGCGGCGCACGACACGACGCTCAATTAATAGTAACCTTCACGGCGTGCGATATGTCCCTTGAAATATAATATCCATCGTGGCGCGCGATACGACCCTTGAAAATAGTACATCATCCTCTTACCACAACCATGTCTCAGATACAATGCAAATAACATGCTCAAATGAAAAGTAAGAGATAACCATTTGATATCAAAGCACAATTTACAACAAGAAATGCAACACCAACAAATAAACATCAAGTCTCCAAATCATTCTCAACATCACACAAGGAAATACACGAATTTCGTACGCTTAACAAGAGTTTAGAAATCCACTTGCCTCAATTTATCAAACAATCACTTTGAGACTTTATCCTTCCCCTTTTGTTGAACTTCCGACTCAAGGCAATCTATTCAAATAGATAATCATAATAAGATTTCGACACTAACAACACTCACATGTAAAATATCGACCCAAAACTCACTCAAAGGTATAATAAATTTCCTAAATTTTTGATTCCAATCAATAGGTTAAATCTTTTTATTTCTAAGTTTAAATATAGAGTTAAGTCATAAGTTCATCAAAAACTACCATCTTAATAGTTTTGCTATAGTATAATACACTTAATTGAATTACATATAATATTGTATCGAAGCTATGCTAATTATATAAGAATAGGATTATCAAATTCATTTGAAAAGAAAAAGAATAACCAGAACATAACTTCTTATAATTATAATATACTTTCCTTTTGTTTCAAAGTTTAAACCTTCTTCCAAACACGTACATCATTATCAACACATTTGGTTTCTGCCCAATTAACAATTACAAAAAAGTACTTACCGACCTAGTTATAGGATATTTATGTTTTAGTTATTAATTATGAAAATAATATTTCTCCCATGGTTATCATTAATTGTTGGTAAGGAATTATTATAATATATATATATATATATATATATATATATATATATATATATATATATAAAGGGCACTCATCATGGTCAACAAAATGAAAGGCAACCATTATTTTTTCCAAGTACATTGAAAAACGGTATTACAGATGTGCCAATTTGCATATTTATATGCAATTAAAAGTCACTCCTTTCAATTTCAAAACATGACAATTCTAATAAACTAATATATATATTGTTAGCATGCTTTGCAGTTTGCTCTTTACCTGGACGAGAATGAAGCTACGCCAGCCGCCACTCACAGGTAGATTCTGTAACCCTTGTTCCGTTTCTTCTTCTTTTTTCTTTTTTTTTAAAATTTATTTTCAGAACTAATTAGTGCTAAAAGTGATAAATTTTACTCACTTATTTTATTATATAAGGGTCAAATAGTATAGGATCTTATTAAATATTCACTTTAGTCCATTAACTATCGACTAATTAACTTAAGTTAAACAAATATTCAAAAATTCTAAAGAGGATCTTTCGGATTATTACAGAAACAATGCAAAATCTGTGATAACATGTTAAATTAATCTCAATATGACACATATCATTATATCAAAAATTTTAATTTGCGCATGTTTACCAAAAACGTTGACTAAATACAAATTTTTGATAATAAATTTAAAACTCCTAAGAGCACGAACTGAAAATGAAAGTCTCAAAACCTGAACAAACCATCCTATTAGATATATAAATGACCTTCCAAAAATAATCGCGCTGATAAAATTCGCATAAGAACACGTTTACTAAAAAATGTTAAGCAAAGTCAAATTTTTACCAAAAGTCAAAAGTTAAAACGCCAAAAAAATCAAAACCAACCATCCTATTATTAGAAAAATGACCTTCCAGAGCTAACTCTGTTGACGAAATTTAAATTTGAGCATGTTTTTTTTAAAAAAAGGACCTAATTCAATCTTTAGCCAAAAGATAAAAGTTAAAACGCTTAACAACACAAACTGAAAATAAAAGTCTCAAAACCAGAACCAATTATCGTATGAGACTAAAAATGAACTTATATGGCTAACCGGGGTGACAAAATTTCAATTCGAGCAAGATTACAAAAAATATTTACTAAAAGTGATATTTTGGGCAATGCTTAAAAGTTAAAATGTTTAATGACAAACTAAAAAAGCAAGTCTTAAAATTTGAACCCTCTATCTTATTATATAAAAAATGACCTTACGCATTTAACTACACTAACGAAATTCTCATCTGAGCACGTTTATCAAATATATTGACTGAAGTTAAAGTTCTGCCAAAATTTATAAGTTAAAACACCTAAGCACACACTAAAAAAGAAAGCCTCAAATGAATGAACCATCCTAAAATATTGATCAAAGTCAATTTATGATAAAAATATAAGATTTAAAACACCTAACGGCACAAACAAAAAACAGAAGCCTCAAAACTTGAACCAACCTTCCTGTTATTCAGAAATGAGTTTTCGAAGCTAGTGACACTGACAAAGTTCAAATTTGAGCACGTTTACAAAAAATATCAACCATAGTAAAGTTCTCGCAAAAATTTTAAATTTTAAACGCCTAACGACACTGAATATGAGAGCATCAACACTAGACGGTAATTTACCAAAAAAATCAACTTTAGTTGGTGAATTTACGAATTATTCTTATATAAGTTATTCCCTCCATTCCATTTTATTTGAGGTAGTTTGACTCGGCATGGTGTTTTAAAAAGAAATGAAGACTTTTAAAACTTGTGGTCCAAAATGAATGATAAAAATTTGTGTGACTCATTAAGATTAATATAGACATTTTATATTTCAATTGTTACGTAATATGGAAATGTACAATTCTTTTTTGGAATGATTAAAAGGAAAGTGAGTTACATAAATTGAGAGAGAGGGAGTAATAATTAATAATTTACCAATAAATTTTATCACATTTGATAATAGTTATTATTAAACTAAACATTCATATGCAACATTACTAACTAATAATTGATATGTTGGTTAATTTTACCAATTGATTATCGATCAGTTGGTACATTACCAACTATTTTAATGATGTTAATAATTTATTCACTACAATCTTTATTCATTGGCAAAATTTCCAACTAATTGAATATTGGTGGGAAGTTTACCAACAAATTACATTTCGTTACTAATTTACCAATACATTTATATTTTGTTGGTAAATTTAGCAACAAAATCTTGTCGTTGGTAAATATTTGGTTAGTAATTCATTGGTAATATGTTAATCATATCATATTATATCATATATTACTAAAAGTATAAACAAGAAAAATTAAAAGCTGAATTACTATTTTACCCTTCTATAAATTAAATTGTTATAAAATATTTAAATGTTTGATTATATAAGTTTAACTATTTTGATTATATAAGTTTAACTAAATTGTTAATGACTTTTAGACTTAGTAAAATTAGTTTCTTATTAAATATCTAATTTATTAATATTTATCATCTATAATCTATATGTATATGATATTATAATTTTTTTTAAAAAAATCTCTACCTAAATTGCTATGTTTTTTCCACTTCTCATAAATTTTTCCTTAACTCCTCTCATAAATAATATAATTATTTGGATAAAATATTATCCTTTACGATAAATATCGATATTTAATACTTTAAAGGGTGAAAGCCTGCAAAATGGAGACACACACATTGATAATGTCCTCTTGATTATTAATAAAGAATGACTCTAGCTTCATAAATTTAAATTCATTGATGCTTAATTACGTGATATGTACTGTAGTTGTTCTTTCTACATTGTTTTCTAACTTTAATTTTCTTTTTCAAAAAAATGGCCTAAAATACCTTTGAAGTTTTGAAAATGGTATAAAACTACCGTTTATCAACATATTGGCTTCAAAATGCCCTTCTCATTCACCTATTGCTCCAAAGTACCCTTGACATCGACCTTTACGTTCAAAATTGACCACTTATTTAACGATTTTAAATTTAAAGTATTTAAATATTTTTTTAAATACTTGGTGATCAACTATTGGATATAATTCAATTTATTATTATCATTTATAAACCAATCGACTACCTGCCTATTAATATTTAAACCCCGCCCAATTAATAACACGATTCTAATATCAAAATCGCCCTAAACACTACTAAAATACGTCGAAATTACAGATTTATAAAAATGACATCCAATATTATTCGAGTTCAAATTGAAGCCTAAATTAAATTTAGCTTCAGCCGCTTATTTAGGAGGCTACTTCCAATAATATTCTTTTTTAAGCTTGATTTCAAAATTTATGATTAAAGGTAAAGAAGTAGTACATCCCTAATTAATTAATTCATTTACTTCTGTTAATATAATTAAAAATTTATTATTTATTTTAAATATTTAAACTTGAATATATTATTTTTAAATAGTTTATCTATTAAGTAACACCGCATAACTGAGACAAAGGAATAATTAAGATGAACATCGACAGACTTTTTAAGTTTATCATTAATTTTATTTAGGCATTTGAATTATAATATTTTTTGATTGAGGACTTGAATATATGATAATGTACTTCTATAGACATTTTCGCCGCAAATTTTTAGTAACACTCATTGGCAGTAGATTTCATGTTGTAGCATTAGTAATGGGGCAGGTTTATTAATTGGGTGGGGTATAATTAGTAATGGGTGAATAATGGATTAACTTATACATTATATCGATAATTTAAATTATAACAAATAGTTGAGCGCCACATATTAAAAAATTATTTATATAATTTAAATTTAAAAAAGTTAAATAAGTGGTTAATTTAGAACCCAAAGATGGATGACAAGGATATTTTAGATCCAATAGGTGAATAAGAAGGGAATTTTTGAGCCAATAGGTGGATGAGTGATAGTTTTGTACCATTTTCAATAATTCAAAGATATTGTAGGTCCTTTTCCTTTTTTTTCCCTGTTCTTCATTTATTTAATATTATTTTCTATTTACTTATTCAACTTTTATACTCTTAATATCCATAACTCTCATCTTTTCACATTCATAATCTCCAAATATTTAAACTAAAACTTTAAGATATCTTTTGATATTCCTTCAATTCTATTATATAAATTAAACTTCTTCATCTCATGAAACCCTTACCAAGATTATTCGTCTATTATTTTTATTCTATAGTGAAAGTAGATGAAGAAGATTCTTGAACTTTGATATGATATGGAAGGAGGTTATAAGAACTCAAAGAGTTATGTATTAATTTTGTACTTATTTTTCATCTATATATACATTAGTCTTATAAGAATAACACATGCATTGTATTTTTTCTTAAATATTTTTCTTTTTGTCTTTTGTTTTCTATATTAGACTTCTTAATTTAGTTTTTTGTGAATGTTTTATTTTAGGCCCTTTTTCTTTCTTTTTCCTGTTCTTCATTTATTTAATATTATTTTCTATTTACTTATTCAACTTTTATACTCTTAATATCCATAACTCTCATCTTTTCATATTAGTAACCTCCAAATATTTAAACTAAAACTTAAAGATATCTTTTGATATTCCTTCAATTCTATTATATAAATTAAACTTCTTCATCTTATGAAACCCTTATCAAGATTATTCGTCTATTATTTTTATTCTATAGTTAAAGTAGATGAAGAAGATTCTTGAACTTTGATATGATATGGAAGGAGGTTATAAGAACCCAAGAGTTATGTACTAATTTGTACTTATTTTTCATCTATATATACATTAATCTTATAAGAATAACACAGACATTGTATTTTTTCTGAAATCTTTTTCTTTTTGTCTTTTGTTTTCTCTATTAGACTTCTTAATTTAGTTTTTTATGAATGTTTTATTATTGCACATATTTATTCTTATTTTGTGATTGTTGCATTTTATTATTCATTACAATTTACATATATATTTTTATGAAATTTTAGTCATTCTAACGTATCTATGTAAATTTACATGAAACACATATGCGAAGCACGGTCTCTGAAACTATTAATTCTATAAATAATATTTTTATCATATTTATCAGCCAATATATACTTCATTGGCAACATTACCAACAAAAGGTGTGTATTACTAGTATTTCAGTTGGTAATCCATTGATAGAATGTGGCTAAATTTTACGCTACTTTTTTCCACAGTATTTACCAACTAACATCTTAGATAGTGAGATTTTGGTTGGTAATCTGTTAGAGTTTCGTTGTTAAGTTTTACAATATAATTCTGTTAGAAATATGTTGGTAATTTGTTAGTAAAATACTAACCAACTTAAGTTGTTTGTAAATTCTATTGGAAATTTGAGATTTTTTTTCTAGTGATCGGAACTGAAAAAATAAATAAAGAATTGAGAAAGAAATATTCTTACCTTCATGTACTTCTTTTAGTTAGAGAATCTTCATGAAGCTACATATAATTGTTTTAGGCAAAATAGAGGAATATCAAAAAAATCATAAACATGCAAATTTAAGTTCAGAGGTTATGAACATAAAAAAATATGGGAGTCATTAAAATAATCAAAAGTAAAATTAAAAGAGGTGTAAATCATGGGTAATAAATCTTTGTAAATAAATTAAATAATAAAGGAAAAAAATACTTTAAATATAAAAGTATTTTCATTTTATTATTAGAAGTGAGGCAAATAAATAAAAAAAGAATGTGAAGAGTTTTTATCATAAATGTTCCTCCATTAATAAAAAAAATGTTTATTGTCATAAAATAAGTAATTTACTTTTCCAATAGAATAAATTAATTCGAATAAGAAAAAAGGAGAAAAAGATAACTTACATAAATCTCATAGTGTAAGACCCTAATTTACATCTTATTCCTACTTTTTCTATTTACTTAAATCCCTTAAAATATCAGTCATCCCGATACATAAGTTTTATTTGGATAGATTAATTGTGATACATTATAAAACTTGTCTATTGCGCTTAATATGGAATATTAACGTAGAATTGATTTTTTTTCCTTCACAAATAAGACAGATTTGATTTTCTTTTCCACATACTATGCTTAACTAAATGATAGCAATTCATTTCAATCTGTACAACTTCACAAAATAAAAAAAATTAAATTTTCATCTTCTCTATCAATTTGAAATCTTGAATCTCAAATTCGCCATTATTGATGATTGGACATATGATTCATGATTTCAAATCATCAATTTGAAATTGTCATCGAGAAAAAAAACTGTTCAAAGCATAACAAAGAGACAGATGCTTCTTTTGGTGGTTTTAGCAAATGGGTTGAATCTCTTTTCAAGAAACAATTTTGTAAATCTAGTTTTTGGAGAAAGAGATGAAGATACTACTGCTAATGGAATTAGACACTAAAATAGGGTCATTTTTTGTGGCAGAAGAAGAATAAATGAAGTGTTTCAGTTACCACATTTAATGACTAAGCGAAGTTGAAGAAGGAATTATTTATAAAATAAATATGGAGAAATGAAGAATCTTTTAAACTTATCGAATTGTACTAATACAACATAAACCTATCGATCTTGTTGATATATTCCACAATATGAGAAAGTGAGGTGAGGTATGAACAATACAATAATGATGAAATTGTCGTTGGTTAAAATATTGTTTTTATGAATCTCAAATCAGTCATTGCAGGTGAGTTAGAGATTGATTAATTGAGAATTTTTTTTGAAGATCTGATAAATTGATACAATAGAAAAAAAGGATGAAGAGATGCATAGTTTTGATGGATCATCCATACCTTTTATAATGTTTTGTAATCTTTTGTTATCTGTGTTTTTGAGATGATAGATTTATCAATACATTATTATTTATGTATCTTGTTTAAATTGATTGTATTTCTATTTATCTTGTTTAAATTGATTGTATTTCTACTATATTTATTAAATAAGTGTTGTCCATAAGATTTTAGGTTTGAGATCGATACATCAATATGTGAATTGTGATAGTTGTTATGTATTAGATATATTTTTATATGTTTAGTATAAATTTAATTTATGTATCATGCGAAAAAAATTAGTGCATGATACATTATTGTGTATGTATCTTATTTTGTTTGAGAAATATTGTATTTTATAAAAAGATATATTATACATGTAACTGTTTCCAATAAATTTTTTTATGTGATACATAACACAATAGTGAGTTGATATGTATATGATACATGTAATAAAGTTTGAAAATTGTTGAATCTGATATTATATTTTGTATCATGTACATATCAATTAACTTGATACACGGTGTTTTATCTATAGAAATTATGTAAAGTGTATTTATTGGTTAATGCGTACAAGCAAATAACCTTCAAATTTAAATAAGTCTAAAATTTAACACTATAGATACATAACAACATTGGATACATGGTAGATTATACAATTTGTACACAATATATTGAGCATGATGAAATTGTATTGTATTGTTTCGTAATGTTAAAAGGAATGCATTATACATTAAGTTAAGAAAATAAAAATAACTCTATACATTAAAGATATGAATTCATATATATCAAAAAGACGAATAAGAAAAAATTGAGAAAAACTCATATGATATGCTTGTCCTTCTCCTTCTCAACATATCGATAATGTATCAGATTGTTGCTATGTTTTTGGGTAGTCCATTGAATGCACAATAAAAATCTTATCAATACATTGTCATATCAATTCTACCAACAACGACATTTGGAAGAGGATGAGATGAACACCAGGATCTTATATCAATACGATAGTAAGGAAATGATTTTCGAAAATTACATGAATCAATTGGGATTGTGGATCCAACCATACACGTTCTCTGCTAGCACTTTTATGTGTGTGTTGGATCTCCTAGACTTAATTTGATATGTCTTTTTCTCCTTATAGTGAATCTCTCTACAATATAATTCAATACAAGGAAAACACACAAGAACACGTATGTGTAGTAATAGGAGAAAAATGTATTTTCAGCGTAGATTCTTCTACTTCTGCAAATGATCTTGTACCACAAGAATGCTTAGTTATTTGTTTTTCTCTATTTTTTTTGTTTCTTTCATTGATAACCTGCAGCAAGACAACAAATCAGAAAATATTTATTCAAAGAGAAAATTAGAATTCTACCACACTAAGTATTTTCTAAATTAAATAACTCTGTTTATTAATTAAATTACCTTGAATTTCTCACTGTCAAAATTCTTAATTAAGTATTTCCAGTCCTCCAACTCAACATCCTTAGGACGATTAAACAATTGTCTTCGTCCGTACTATTGCTTTCCAATCTCTGAAGAGTCTTTGTAGTTTAAATTTGATAATTCAAGTAATACAAAAGAAATACAACTTTGAAAGTGATTTATTACCTTGACCTTATACCACATTGCTTCTCTATGTTTTGAAACAATATTCTGCCAATTTCCATCTTGAAACGAGATACTGCTCCTCAAGATCAAGCCTGAGTAATTAAGAATATCTCTAGCTTCAGAACCCACAACTTTATCACTATCATCTAAATTGATTACACTAATTTTTCCTCCATATGTAGTTTTAATATCAACAGTTTTATGTTTATATTTTCCTCTTCATCTCTTTCTATTGATGCGAGAAACTGCAAAGAATAAATTATTAGTAAAAGACACGTATTAGTGAATATTCATATAATAAATTATCATAATTATACTAGTTTTCATAGTTACTTCACCAGTATAAACTCAGGACCCCAAATTATTATCATAAATGGTTTTGAGTCTTTTGAAATTCTGTTACAAAGTTAACACAACAAACCACACTCAATTGTTATATAGATAAGAACATTTAACAAACATTGTTTTCGTCTAGAATTCATCGTTGTAACATGGTTACACATGTAAAGAAGAATGAAATAATAACTAGCTCTATAATCCTGGTAAAATTTGATATTCACTCCTATTACTTCACCTAATATACTTGTAAAACGAACAACTATTACATAAGAATCAAAATCAAAATCCTGCCGTCAACTATTTTGAACCAACTTCACCCATCATGTGCTGAAGTTGTTTGATACTAAGAAATTGAGTATATCTACTAGGGTGGTACGTGAAATAACCTGTACCAATTTCAACCTCTAGGGAGGAACGAGTACTTTCTTCTAGATTTCATGATGATTGTGTCCCTAGAGATGTTCTTTGGAGAGGATCACTTGATATTTGTTCCGCATGTAGACGTCGTTGACTTAGGTTAGGTGCGTGTCCTGTCTCCAATGATACTTCAGCAACTCTTACTTGTTGTATTGGTGGCTGAGATGTCGTACCAAAATGTTCAGGTTCTTGGAAATTTTCATGTCTACCTCCTGCACCATCACTTCCACTATTAACTTTACGTCGTCCATGTCCTCGACCAATTCCTTTCATTTCCTAGAACATTAGATATAAAAAGAGGAGTATCAGAATCAGAAATTGAAGTTTATTATATCTACCTACCAAGAAAAATATCAATTCATAAAGTAGAGTATTACATTAAACAACTAAAAAATGTGGGACACTTTACTAACAAGTATTGTGTTTCATTGATTGAAATGTAAAATGTTGATTCTACTTAATATGCTGATTCTATTTACAAAGTTAAAGATACAAACGTCATGAATTAATTTCATGTCAGCCTAATAAGAAAAAAATATCGAGAACTTATCAAAACAAGAGTTAAACATCTGTTTCAGTAGTCTTTGTTTCTCAATATTTAAAAGTATTCATCAATGTCTTCTCTATCATTATCGTCTAGTAACTCTTCTTCGGTTTCTTTACTCCCAGATACAATTGTATGATTGTCATTAATGAAATTATCATCCTCATTTTCCAGATCATTGGTACGTAAAATGATTTGTGGTTTAACTTCATCCCTGTGTAAAGACACATGAATATCAACTTCATGGTCATTGGTTTAAATAGAAGACTTGTTTAGACTAATATGCCACCACAAATGACTCATTGTATTTAAGGCAGAATGAGTATTCACACTTGTAAAATCATATTTGTCAATCTTATATCCTCTTCCTAGGCAAGCCATATCCCAATAGTGATTCTTGAATAAATGAACTTTTCTATTTCCAATGTTGTGTAACTCGTAAATGTCATCTAACACACCATAATATTCTTTATTAGAGTCTGAATCATCTCCTTTCAGAAGAATTGCACTGTTCAGTGTTTTTCTCACAAGATCTTTTGCTTGGAACCTAAATCCATTCACCATAAATATTGAATATTGATGCACCAATGGTTTTGGACCTACATCAAAGATTATGAGCTCATCAGTTGCGCGTCCTTGTGAAGCTAGTGCAAATATGCACAAAAAAAAGATTTGTTCATACTTTGATGTCAAAAATAATATTTAATTAAGTGTTTTTCATAATTCTTACTCGTGTACGAGACCAATCAATAAAATCACTATTCATAATTCCATGAGGTATTATTGAACCTTGTGTTTCAATCTCTCTCATGTATTCCCTATATTTGTGTTAGTTATGGTTAATTAAATTATCTTATTGTGAAATTAAATCTTAATTAATAAGAGACTTACTCCATGAATGGTGAAACCTCTTCACAATTTTGAAGAATATGCATAACTGTTTGGTTGAATTCATCGTGGGGGTAGTTTCTTTCCATCAGAAGACCCCTTTGTTTGCCAACTTTTTTTTAAAGATAGACATCTCACCTTTTGATTCAAATCTATCATCATTTCTTTCTGATTTATTGAACTTAGTTGAGGTACTCTTAAAATAATGTGACAAAAATGTAATTCCTCATTTCCTCATTACTTTCAACAAGTGCACCTTCTGGATGACTAGGATTGGGAATATATGATTTAAGTGGTCTCTATACCTATAATTAGACATGCAATTAATATAAGTACAAAATATGACATTTTAAACATATTGTCTTTGAAATTACAGAAGGATATATTACCTCTCAATAGAGTACATATCCCGATATTGAAATTGTCCACAAAGTTTTTCCTTTTTGGACAAGTGTATCGGCAAATGAATCATGACATCAAAAAATGCTAGAGCAAAAATCATTTGAAGTTTACACAATATGATAGGAATTTCAGCCTCAAGGATATCAATATCTTCAATTGTCAAGCACTTTGAGTATAGATTCTTGAAAAATTTACCTAAAGCTATAATTGGTTCACACAGTTCCTTTGGCAATAAACCATATATAGCAACAGGTAAAATGTCTTGCAATAATACATGATGATCATGAGACATCAACCTATGTATCAATTTCTCATGTACATTAACACAACTTGAAAGATTTGACGAAAAGGTATCTGAAACCTTCAAATAAGCTAAGAATTCACATAGCTTGAACTTCTCATGAGGGGACAGTGCATAGCATGCTACTGGTAAAAAAATATTATCCCCATCGTAAATTGGATGCATCCCTTGCCTAATACCAAGGTCCACCAAATCATATCTAGTTTTCAATGTGTCTTTTGTTACTCATCACAATTGATAAAATTTTATTAGGCACTTTTCTTTCTATATGTATTACATCAAGGGTTATGTCTTAACCTAAGACTCTTCAAATAAGGCAATTTCAAGAAGATACTTTTCTTCCTCCAGCTATAAGCATTGGTAGAAACATTACAATTTATCCTTTTTCCTTGACCAAAACTAACATTGGCTGAATATTTTAATTGTATAAGAGCTTCATCTCATGTTAAAGGGCTAGGTGCGACACCCAATTCCACTTTCCCATCAAATAAAACCCTATTTCTACTCAAAGGATGATTTGTGGGAAGAAAGTGGCGATGACCCATAAAAAACAACTTGTTATGTAAGGAAATCGATTGTCTATCTTTAAGAAAACAGGGTCATGCAAGATTTCCTTTTGTTGGCCATCTAGAAAGGTCTACATATGCATGAAAGTCACTAATCGTCAAGTCTCCACCCCATCCTACAGTTCTTTCAACTCTTTAATCAATGGTTGTAAGTATAAATCAATATCATTGCAAGGAGATTTAGAACCTGGAATAAGAAGTGTCATCATGAAATATAAACTTTTCATGCAATCCCATGGTGGAAAATTATATTTAACTAGAATGACAGGACAACTGCTATGATTGGTACTCATATTTCCATAAGGTTGGAATCCGTCGCTTGCTAAACCTAATTGGACATTTCTTAATTCATCCGAAAAAGTAGGATAACGCTCATTGAAAGATTTCCACTCTGTTGAGTTTGAGGGATGTCACATGATACCATCATCAATATTTTCTTCCTTGTGCCACCTCATTTTGTTTGATGTCTCCTTTTGCCATGTAAAGTCTTTTAAGCTTGGTTTGATAGGAAAATGACAAAATACCTTATGATTTAGTTTCTTGCCTTTGTGTACCTATGACTTCTATCTAGACTTACCACACTTAGGACGTGATTGGGCATTGTCTTAATCGCGCGAATATAAGATACAATCATTCTTAAATTCACCTATTTTGGTACAAGCCTAGGTCACGAAGAACATTCTTCGCTTCATAGAAAGAGATGGGCACAAATGAACCATCGGGAAGAACTTCTTTAAAGAAGGTTAATAACTCATCCATAAATTTGTTGCTCCAATGAGTAAGACACTTCAAGTGAGGTAATTTAACTATAAAGACAACTTTGAGACTTTTGTGCAACCAGGATAAAGTTCTTTCTGAGCATCTTTTAACAATTTGTCAAACTTTGCTGCAATGATATTTGGCTCTTCAATACCCTCTAAAGAATTTATTATTCTCAACATTTTTATGGCACAAGTATCTTGAATTATTTATGTAATGTCATCTTCTTCACTGCTATAATCTTCTACTTCATCTCTACGTGTGACATTATATTTTTTAACTCTAGCTAACTCTTCTCCATGCAAGTCCCGGACTTTATAAGAAAACCAGAAGCCCTTTTTTAGTAAGTCTTCTCTTACATCATTTTTTAACTTGAACACTATGTTCATACATCCTTTACAAGTACATCGAATCATAGTGTTCACCCCGGGTTTACTGAATGCGCAATTGAGAAAACCTTCCACTCCATCTCTATACCTTTGATCAACTCTATTCCTAATATTTAACCAACTTTTATCCATTCCTACTTTCAAGAGAAAAATCAATTAATTAATTAATTCAATTTTTTGTAATGATAACCTTAACAAAGTTAGAAACCCAAAAGGGAAAGATCAATCGAGGACCCATCTGGGAAGTTGTTTGACTCTTTCTGCACAAAAAGGAAGATCCAAAAGAATAAACAACAATTCAAAGTACCCATTTATATTAAAAAGAAGCTTATTTTCCGTGGAAAGTATCCATAAAAATCATGAATTGCGTATAAGAATTATATTTCAGTAATGCTCATATATGATAATTTAGCATAAAAGAAAAAAACAACTAGAACAGAAAATTGCGAGATCATGTGTGGACAGAGAAATTTGGATAAATAAAGTTAAAAATATCAATAATAAGGAGGCTATGACTAGAATTAAAAATTAAATGAGTAGTGATCTTGCGCACCTAATGTTGAAAATCAAAGAATACACAAATATCAAAGTTTGCTAGAAAGCTGTAGATCACAATCCAGCTAAAATTGATCGGAAAATTACCTTAAAAATTCAACAAAACAAAAATAAACCTAAGTTGTGAGCATATTAAAAGAAATTAAGTAGGTAAAAGTAAAAAATGCAACATAAATATCAAGAATTTGAATCTAAACGAGGTCTAGTGGATTTAGGAGAGTGAAAAACAACGTTTATGATGTGCCCAAGATACTCTCCACTTAATGAACAAAATCCCACAAGAAATTGTCAAGTAAATCTCTTTCCAATCCACTAAATAAATAAGAACGCACTAGTGACTTGATTGTTGTTATTGTCGCTATGGCAAAGTACAAAATGGGTCACCCATGCGAGGATGAATGTTCTGACTGACTATATAGGAGCAGAATTTGGATACATAGGCGAGTTTGTTGTTGCGGCCTTGACTCACAGGGTCAAGTCTTGGTGACCTTGTCACCCTCGCATGTGCAACAACTTCTTCGTAGGATCAAGCCTTTGTTCCGCAAGAGCGGCTGCAGCAGCTCTTGTGATACAAATCCCAAGTTTTAATCAGGCTGAAGGCTCTATTTTAACTAAAAGTAAGAAGATATCTTAAAATTAATTTGAAATCCTTGACAAAAGATAAGTCTACACCAAACTCGACATTCCAGAAATAACAAAACCATTAGAACTTCATTTTAAGGGAATTTATTAAAGTTACATACAAGCAGATTTAGCCGGCCATGGATTCATACTCTTAAGTCATCTATATATGTATTTAACTTTAGTTAACTTATTCCAATAAGATCAAAAGTTTAGCATACATATATATACAACAAACCTAACACTTCAACTAAAATAATAACACTTCAAGAACTTCGGTAAACGAAATCACAAACAAGCTTTAATGTCTGGCAAAAAATTACTACTTTTTAGTAGGTTTCAGACATATTACCATATATATATATATACACACAAATCAAGTTCTATTTAAATAATAACAACACATATAGAACTAGAATTTTCTTTTAAAACAACAATTTATGTACATTTTTCTACATCAACATGAACATACAATTACTTAACAACATCTAAAATCTAGAATTTCAAAAAAAAATATCTTCAATAAATTCAGAGAAAAGAGATAGATAAAAAACAAAGTAAAGATTCAGAATCGACAAAATATGAAAAATAAGTAGACGTTAACATGAGTGGCACCTTACATGCTTTTGAGTAGTTTCAAAACATTGAAAACATCAAAATCTTGCAGTGATTATAAAACATCGAACCTTCCTTCTTAAAACCTTCCAGAAACTTTTTATTTCTGTAGATTTTTTAGAACATTTTCCCTTAAAATTTCAAAACACTTCAATCTACTAGATATTTATGAATGTGCTAAAGACATAGAAGTAAGATTGGGGAAAAAACCATCTGAAAGAAATTTGAGCACTTACCTAAAATAATTCGAATTCTGTGAAATTAGAAGCTTTTTAACAGATTTGAGAGTAACAATTTGATGAATTTCTAAGAAAAGTTGATCTAATGGAGAGAAATGAAGCAGAAATTTGAGAAGACGAGTTATTAAAAAGAAAACTTGAGCTAATAAAGAGAAAGAGTTGGGTGTAATTTTTTATTAGATATTTTCATTTGTTTTCTTTCTTACTTTTTATGTATGCTATTGTTATGCCTCGTATTTTTTTATATACGTAGTGCGCATCGTGATCTAGAAGACGTAAAGAAATATTAGGCAAGGATGTTATTTCCAAATGTGATATTAAGTATGAGTTGGCTAATGTAAGTGCCATTAAATTTAAGTGAGGGATTAATTAGTGGCTAATTTGGACTGATTTAATTCAATGGGCCCCACCACTCAAGGCAAAAAAATTAAAAAGGGATCAGATTGTGGGCTGGCCTTAGTGGACAGGTGTAGAGGGGGGCTGCCTCCACTTCATACTATTAAATGAGGTGGAGAAATCAACTTTATGCTATATAAAGTGGTGAAATGCATTGCTGCATATCATCTTCTTCTTCACCACTTGTCTTAGGCAGCCATGGAAATGGAGAAACCAACCCTGCAACTCTTGGCCAGCTGCTGCAAATAATTTGGTTAGTAATCTCCTTGTTTGGTGTGTTAATTCTTTAGAATACCCTTGTTAATTATCCATTAATTTTAAGAAGGGGGCGTGACCAGTAGCTTAGGAAGTTTGTTTTAGTTATTGAATGTACTAAGTATGAATGGAAACCATAATCGGAATATTAGTGGTGTCGTGTTGGTGCTTGGGCTGTTTTGATTAAAGCAAACTGCAGGAAAATTCTGTTTTGGCATTATGTATATGTTGAATGTGATTATGAGTATATACTCCAAAGGATGAATACGATAAGGTAGATGTGTTACGAATTATAAAACGAGTTATCACTCGGTGTGTCGTTGCTTCGCTGATATAGTTGCCGAGATAGAACTGTTTTGGGGAGGGGGCTGTTTAATATGATTCTTTGGGTTATATGTGTTATTGGTATTGTTGTGGATAATTTGGATTGTTGTCGGATTGGGATGAAGTAAGGAAAATAGGGGAGGTGCTGCCGAATTTTCGTTAGATTATTAGCTAGCTTACAAGAAAGTAAAGCACGATGTTTATCTAATTGCGGCACGATTGTTGCTTGTTATAGATTAATAGCTTGAGCAGTAAATATTGGACGTGCGGCTCGATTATACGGTATGTAACGCTGTCCCTTCTTTCTTTGCTTGGCATGACTTTTAAAAATAAGCGAATAACGGACAGATTTGATACTTACCTCTAAAGCGTCTAGGTGATGTATATTCTTGCTTCCACAATTATTCCTCTATATATCGGTTATGTCTAAGGCTATGATAATCTCTAATATCTATGGTAATGCTTCTTAGAGTCATTGAAATTTTACATTTTCATATCGTATTAAAGGTTCATAATCTTGATAAAACATTAATCTCTGGTAATACTCCTTCCTGGTTCACGTTGATTGTTCTATTGAGTTATAAGAAATGATTTTAATTGCATATGGTTGCTCACAATATTCTGCTCGTGCATAGAGTCATTTATCATTTCACCGAGTCCCGGGCCGGGTAATGTTCGTGCGGAGTTTCTTGCATATGTCACCGAGTTCCTCACTAGAGGGCCGGGTATGTATATTATATATATGATTGGTGATGAGAATGGTTATGATGATGATGATGATGACGGAGATGACGTGATGATTATTTTGCCGAGCCCCTTACTAGGGAAGCCGGGCACCTTAAATGTTAAATATATGCATGATTTTCACTTAAAAAGTATATGTGTAGCGATATTTTGTTTCGAGTTGCCACATTGGTATCCTGTCATCTTTACCTTATGCTTTACATACTCAGTACATTGTCCGTACTGACCCCCCTTTCCTCGGGGGACTGCGTTTCATGCCCGCAGGTGTAGACGCGCAGTTCGGTGATCCTCCCGCCTAGGATATCTACTCTGCTGATTGGGAGAGCTCCACTGTTCCGGAGCCCATTCGTTTTGGTACATAACTTTTGTGTAGTCTTTTGCTCGTCTATGGGTATGGCGGGGCCCTGTCCCGTCGAGTTTAACTAATGTACCCTTAGAGGTCTGTGGACATTATGTGGGTTGTATATATATGTTTTGGATAATGGTCTGGACATGGTTTGTTTGGAATGTCCGCTTGTACAGGGGCAGCCTTGTCGGCGGTGTACATCATTATGCTTTGAATAGTGGCGGCCTTGTCGGCTCGCGTATGCTGTTATGGTTGAATGGTTATGACTCCTTATGAGACAGGTTCTCTTATATATATATATGACGTTGGGGTTGGCTTGATTTGATTAAATTCCATATTGTCTTAGTTTCAGTTTGTCATACTTAGCAGGTTTGTATGTGGGTGTCCATAACGGGCACTAATCACGGCCTATCAGGTTGGGTCGTGACAAAGAGTGGTATCAGAGCGGTTCTTCCTCGGAAGTGTCTACAGACCGTGTCTAGTAGAGTCTTGTTTATCGGTGTGTTGTGCACCACATCTATAAATAGGAAGCTACAGGACATTTATGATGTCATTCTTTCTTCTTATTCTAGATCGTGCGATAGAGCTATATTAACAGGATAATCACTCTCTAACGAATCCATGTGTTTTCAGCTATGCCTCCAAAGAAAGCGACAGCCGCCCAGAAGGGAAAATCGGTAGCAGAAGGTACTAGTCAGACCCGAAGAGTTACTAGGGCCGGTGCCCAGTCTATGCCTGGTATTATGCTCCAGTCGGAGAGCTCTGCTACACCCCCACCGCCAGAAGAGCTTAGAGCAGCAGCAGCTCCAGTTCGGGGGACACCACCAGCCCCCGAGGCCCCAACATCTGAACCTCCAGCTCCTCAGTCAGGGGCGGAGGATAGGGCCATGAGAGATGCGGTTCAATTGCTGACTAGATTAGTGGCAGATCAGGCTCGGAGGCATGGACTAGGAGTTGATCATGCGGACAGATCTGATAGCTTAAGGGCTCGTGACTTCTTAAGTTGTAATCCTCCAGAGTTCTTTGGGTCAAGGCCACAGGATGATCCGCAAGAGTTTATTCGTCAGATGCAGCGTACATTGAGGATAATCAAGGCTTCGGAGACCGAGTCTGTTGAGTGGGCTACGTATCGTTTGCGGGATGTAGCTATTAATTGGTATGAGTCTTGGGAGTTATCTAGGGGTGAGGGTGCCCCTCCAGCGGTATGGGATGAATTTGTGGAGGCTTTCCAGGGCCACTTCCTGCCTCCAGAGATGAAGCGAGCTAGAGTCGATAAATTCTTGCGTTTGAAGCAAAATGGCAGGAGCGTTCGAGAGTATAGCCTCGAGTTTGATTCATTGGCTAGGCATGCGCCTACTATTGTGGCTGATATGGCAGATAGGGTACATCGTTATGTGATGGGATTGGATCGTTATCTGATTGACGGTTGTATGGCAGGGACTCTTCAGCCAGGTATGGACATTGCTCGGGTGCAGGCATATGCACAGGGGGTAGAGGATCGGCACCGGGGACGTCAGCCAGATAGAGATTATAATAGAGGCCAGCATAAGAGGGCTAGATCAGTAGGTTATCCTGACGAGTTTCAAAGCAGGCAGTCTCAGCAGCATGTTAGATTTTCTTCCCAGCCAGCACAGAGTGCACCCCCACGTTTCATGGGTAGGGGGTTCGATCGTATGGGATATTCAGAACCTGGTCAGAGCTCAAGGGCGTCAGGGTCACAGATGGGCAGGGGTTTGAGCCAGTCGAGGCCACCTTTGCCTCGGTGTTCTTGTTGTGGTTAGTCCCATCCTGGGGAATGTCGTTGGGCTACAGGTGCGTGTTTTTCTTGCGGCCGTCAGGGCCATACTATGAGGGAGTGTCACCTTAGAGGTAGTGCAGGTGGTATGGCACAGCCTACAGGGTCCGTTGCTGGTTCATCTTCTTCTGTGGCTATGCGCCCTACGGGGCAGGGTATTCAGGCACCAGCAGGCCGTGGTAGAGGACGTGGTGGAGCTTCCAGTTCTAGCGGTCCCTCAAACCGTATATATGCTTTGACTAATAGGCAAGATCAAGAGGCGTCACCTAATGTGATCACAGGTATATTATCACTATTCTCCCGAAGTGTGTATGCATTGATAGACCCAGGTTCCACCTTATCATATATATCTCCCTTTGTTGCTAGTAGGATCGGAATAGAGTCTGAGTTGATAGAACCATTTGAGGTAGCTACACCTGTAGGAGATTTTGTCATAGCTATGCGAGTATATAGGAATTGTTCAGTAGCTATATATAGTCGTCATACCGTAGCAGATCTAATAGAGTTAAATATGATTGAGTTTGATATTATCATGGGCATGGATTGGTAGGCTGCTTGTTATGCTAATGTTGATTGCAGAGGAAAGATAGTTCGATTTCAATTTCCTGGGGAACCGATTATAGAGTGGAAGGGAAGTACAGTATCGCCGAAAGGTAAGTTCATTTCATACCTCAAGGCCGGGAAGATGGTTAGAAAAGGCTATATTTACCATCTGATTCGGGTGCATGACATAAAGGCAGAGGCACCGACTCTTCAATCAGTCCCGGTAGTTAATGAATTTCCTGATGTATTCCCCGAGGAACTTCCAGGCCTTCCTCCAGAACGGGAGATAGAGTTTACTATAGATGTACTGCCAGATACCCAGCCTATATCTATACCTCCTTATAGAATGGCACCTGCTGAGTTGAAAGAATTGAAAGAGCAATTGAGGGATTTGCTAGAAAAGGGCTTCATCAGGCCTAGTACGTCACCTTGGGGAGCACCAGTACTGTTTGTGAGGAAGAAGGATGGGTCGCTGCGGATGTGCATTGATTATAGGCAGTTGAACAAAGTAACAATAAAGAACAGGTATCCCCTCCCAAGGATTGACGATCTATTTGACCAGTTGCAGGGTGCAAAGTGTTTTTCAAAGATAGACTTGCGGTCAGGTTATCATCAGGTGCGGGTAAGGGAGGCAGATATTCCAAAGACAACATTCCGGACCCGATATGGGCATTATGAGTTTAGAGTGCTGTCTTTTGGGCTGACTAATGCTCCAGCGGTATTCATGGATTTAATGAATCGAGTATTTAAACCATTCCTTGATATGTTTGTTATTGTATTTATAGACGATATTCTGGTCTATTCACGTTCAGAAGAGGAGCATGCAGATCATTTAAGGACGGTACTTAGGGTGCTTCAGCACCAGAAGTTGTATGCTAAATTTTCTAAGTGCGAGTTCTGGTTGACTTCAGTGGCATTCTTGGGGCATATTATTGGAGCTGATGGTATTCGGGTAGATACGCAGAAGATTGAGGCAGTAAAGACTTGGCCCAGACCTACGACACCTACTGAGGTACGCAGCTTTTTGGGGTTAGCAGGATATTACAGGAGATTCGTAGAAAAGTTTGCCTCAATTTCAGTGCCTTTGACAAGGCTAACTCAAAAGGCAGCCAAGTTCCAGTGGACAGATGCTTGTGAGCGAAGCTTCCAGCTATTAAAAGACAAATTGACTACAGCTCCAGTCCTAACTCTTCCAGAGGGACCAGACGGCTATGTTATTTATTGTGATGCTTCGGGTGTTGGGCTAGGATGTGTATTGATGTAGCATGGCAAAGTTATAGCCTATGCCTCCCGACAACTTAGGAAGCATGAAAAGAACTATCCTACTCACGATCTGGAGTTAGCGGTCGTGGTTCATGCCTTGAAGATATGGAGACATTATTTATATGGTGTCCATGTGGACATCTATACAGATCATAAGAGTCTCCAATATATCTTTAAACAGAAGGAGCTGAACTTACGACAGAGGCGGTGGTTAGAGTTGCTAAAGGATTATGATGTTGATATTTTATATCATCCAGGGAAAGCGAATGTTGTAGCAGATGCTCTTAGCCGTAAGTCCATGGGTAGCTTGACAGATGTACAACCAGAAGGGAGGGATATGGTTCGGGAGATTCAGCGGCTATCCAGCCTTGGAGTCCGTCTAGCTAATTCGGAAGATAGTGGAGTTTCTATTCGAGAGGTTGCTGAGTCCTCAATCATAGATGAGGTAAAGAGACACCAATACAAGGACCCTATTCTGGCACAGTATAGAGATGCAGCTCTTCAAAAGGAAAAGACCCCATTTAAGGTTACACCTGATGGAGTGTTACGATATGAAGGCAGATTGTGTGTACCCGATACTGCGGGGCTACGACGGCAAGTTATGGGAGAGGCACACTCTGCCCGTTATTCTATTTACCCAGGGTCAACAAAAATGTATCATGACCTCAGATGCTTATATTGGTGGGATGGCATGAAAAAGGACATAGCAGAGTTTGTTGCTCAGTGCCCAAATTGTCAACAAGTCAAGATCGAACATCAAAAGCCTGGTGGATTATTACAGGAGATAGAGATCCCGACTTGGAAATGGGAGATGATTAATATGGACTTCATTACAGGCTTACCTCGCACTCAACGGAAGTATGACTCTATATGGGTTATTGTAGATAGGCTGACGAAATCGGCCCATTTTCTTCCAGTCAGGACTACTTATTCGGCTGACGATTATGCGAGGTTATATGTCAGGGAGATAGTGAGACTTCATGGGGTTCCCACGTCCATTATATCAGACAGAGGAGCTCAATTTACAGCCAACTTTTGGAGATCGTTTCAGAAGGGATTGGGGACACAGGTGAACCTTAGCCAGCATTTCACCCTCAGACTGATGGGCAGGCTGAGCGTACTATTCAGACACTAGAAGATATGTTGCGGGCCTGTATTATTGACTTCAAAGGTAGCTGGGATGACCACTTGCTGCTCATTGAGTTTGCCTATAATAATAGCTACCATTCTAGTATCCAAATGGCACCGTACGAGGCCTTATATGGGAGGAAGTGCAGATCACCTATTGGTTGGTTTGATATTGGCGAGACTAAGTTAATAGGCCCGGATGTGATTCAGCAAGCTGTTGACAAGGTGAAGCTTATTCAAGAAAGATTATTAGCAGCCCAGAGTCGACAGAAGTCATATGCAGATAATCGGCGTCGAGATTTGGAGTTTCAGATTTGTGACTGGGTATTCCTAAAGGTATCACCCATGAGGGGTGTGATGAGATTCGGCAGGAAGGGGAAGCTCAGTCCGAGATACATTGGGCCTTATCAGATTGTTCGTAGGATAGGCAAGGTTTCCTATGAGTTTGATCTACCATCTGATTTGGAGGCGGTACATCCAGTCTTCCATGTATCGATGCTACGTAAATGTATTGGTGATCCTTCTAGAGTATTCCCTGTAGATGATATTCAGGTAACAGAGGAGTTGTCATATGAGGAGAAACCCGTGGCTATACTTGATCGTCAGGTTAGAAGGTTACGTACTAAGGATGTGGCTTCCGTCAAAGTGTTGTGGCAAAATAACAATAGGGAGGAGATGACTTGGGAAGTGGAAGACGAAATGAAAAATAAGTATCCTTACTAATTCCCCGTACCTGCAGGTAATTCAATTCCTAGCTTGACTATATTGATAGATAATGAGATTATGTAGCTGTGAGGCATCTGTAAGTTACGTAATGCAGGTTGATAGGTATAACTTTTAGAGAGACCTCGCTGGAATTTGTTTTTGCAAGACGCTAACTTAACATTCGAGGACGAATGTTCCTAAGGGGGGAAGGATGTTATGCCTCGTATTTTTTTTATACACGTAGTGCGCATCGTGATCTAGAAGACGTAAAGAAATATTAGGCAAGGATGTTATTTTCAAATGTGATATTAAGTATGAGTTGGCTAATGTAAGTGCCATTAAATTTAAGTGAGGGATTAATTAGTGGCTAATTTGGACTGATTTAATTCAATGGGCCCCACCACTCAAGGCAAAAAAATTAAAAAGGGATCAGATTGTGGGCTGGCCTTAGTGGATAGGTGTAGAGGGGGGCTGCCTCCGCTTCATACTATTAAATGAGGTGGAGAAATCCACTCCATGCTATATAAAGTGGTGAAATGCATTGCTGCATATCATCTTCTTCTTCACCACTTGTCTTAGGCAGCCATGGAAATGGAGAAACCAACCCTGCAACTCTTGGCCAGCAGCTGCAAATAATTTGGTTAGTAATCTCCTTGTTTGGTGTGTTAATTCTTTAGAATACCCTTGTTAATTATCCATTAATTTTAAGAAGGGGGCGTGACCAGTAGCTTAGGAAGTTTGTTTTAGTTATTGAATGTACTAAGTATGAATGGAAACCATAATCGGATTATTAGTGGTGTCGTGTTGGTGCTTGGGCTGTTTTGATTAAAGCAAACTACAGGAAAATTCTGTTTTGGCATTATGTATATGTTGAATGTGATTATGAGTATATACTCCAAAGGATGAATACGATAAGGTAGATGTGTTACGAATTATAAAACGACTTATCACTCGGTGTGTCGTTGCTTCGCTGATATAGTTGCCGAGATGGAACTGTTTTGGCGAGGGGGCTGTTTAATATGATTCTTTGGGTTATATGTGTTATTGGTATTGTTGTGGATAATTTGGATTGTTGTCGGATTGGGACGAAGTAAGGAAAATAGGGGAGGTGCTGCCGAATTTTCGTTAGATTATTAGCTAGCTTACAAGAAAGTAAAGCACGATGTTTATCTAATTGCGGCACGATTGTTGCTTGTTATAGATTAATAGCTTGAGCAGTAAATATTGGACGTGCGGCTCGATTATACGGTATGTAACGCTGTCCCTTCTTTCTTTGCTTGGCATGACTTTTAAAAATAAGCGAATAACGGACAGATTTGATACTTACCTCTAAAGCGTCTAGGTGATGTATATTCTTGCTTCCACAATTATTCCTCTATATATCGGTTATGTCTAAGGCTATGATGATCTCTAATATCTATGGTAATGCTTCTTAGAGTCATTGAAATTTTACGTTTTCATATCGTATTAAAGGTTCATAATCTTGATAAAACATTAATCTTTGGTAATACTCCTTGCTGGTTCACGTTGATTGTTCTATTGAGTTATAAGAAATGATTTTAATTGCATATGGTTGCTCACAATATTCTGCTCGTGCATAGAGTCATTTATCATTTCACCGAGTCCCGGGCCGGGTAATGTTCGTGCGGAGTTTCTTGCATATGTCACCGAGTTCCTCACTAGAGGGCCGGGTATGTATATTATATATATGATTGGTGATGAGGATGGTTATGATGATGATGATGACGGAGATGACGTGATGATTATTTTGCCGAGCCCCTTACTAGGGAAGCCGGGCACCTTAAATGTTAAATATATGCATGATTTTCACTTAAAAAGTATATGTGTAGCGATATTTTGTTTCGAGTTGCCACATTGGTATCCTGTCATCTTTACCTTATGCTTTACATACTCAATACATTGTCCGTACTGACCCCCCCTTTCCTCGGGGGGCTGCGTTTCATGCCCGCAGGTGTAGACGCGCAGTTCGGTGATCCTCCCGCCTAGGATATCTACTCTGCTGATTGGGAGAGCTCCACTGTTCCGGAGCCCATTCGTTTTGGTACATAACTTTTGTGTAGTCTTTTGCTCGTCTATGGGTATGGCGGGGCCCTGTCCCGTCGAGTTTCACTAATGTACCCTTAGAGGTCTGTGGACATTATGTGGGTTGTATATATATGTTTTGGATAATGGTCTGGACATGGTTTGTTTGGGATGTCCGCTTGTACAGGGGCAACCTTGTCGGCTGTGTACATCATTATGCTTTGAATAGTGGCGGCCCTGTCGGCTCGCGTATGCTGTTATGGTTGAATGGTTATGACTCCTTATGAGACAGGTCCTCTTATATATATATAAGACGTTGGGGTTGGCTTGATTTGATTAAATTTCATATTGTCTTAGTTTCAGTTGGTCATACTTAGCAGGTTTGTATGTGGGTGTCCAAAACGGGCACTAATCACGGCCTATAGGGTTGGGTCGTGACAGCTATATTAAAATTGACTTATTAGGAGCAGCCATGTCGCAACAAATATCATTTAGATGGGACAAACTAGATGATGCCACTGAAGAATATGGAGCCAAAATTTTGGTATTAGCGGGAACAAATAATTGCGAATTAGCAACGATTATTAGCGGCAAATTAACATAAGTCGCCACTTAATATTTTTCTAGTGTGACGCCTTCATATGTCGCTACTGGATAGATAACTTTTGTAGCAACAAATAGTTTTGCCTCTTAATATTGCCACAATAATCCTGTTTTTTGTAGTGTTAGTTGAGTAACCTCAATACAGAATGAAGGGGTCTGACCTAGATGTATCAAAAAAATTTGACAAAAATGGAAGAACAAAACAATGGTGAAGACAAAACCATACCTATTCGGATATTTGAAATTGATTGACTTGAGAGAGAGAATCCTTTTGAAAATCAAATTAATTTGAAAATTGTAACTACTAAAAAATCTGGAGTAAATTTTGGGTAAAAAGACAGGAGTGAAAAGGGGAATATAAACGTGAGTTTGGTTGAAATGATGCATGCCAAATGTTTTAAGTACATTGTTTCCATCATCAAAGATACCATTCTACTTGTGTTAGTTTTTATTGTTTTTTCCAAAAATATAGTTATCGCAAATCAAAGTAAATCTTTTCTGATGTGGAAGTTCATACGGTGCTGCAAATACAGAGCATACTAAGATAAAATCTTGGCTCTGATACAGTTTGTTGGAAAAATGCGGACAAACACAAAAATATATATGGTAATGGTAATAAAATAAAATGGAAAAATAATGACACCAAGAATATTACGTGGAAATCCTTCTAAATAAGGAAAAAACTGCGGGCTAAGAGGAGCAAGTGATATCATTATAATAAGGAATTTTACACTGTGTAGTCACGAATACAATACTCAAAGTGATTATTACACACTGAAAAGGAAAAAAACACTATTTTGGTTTCCACGTTACTAAAATATCGCTCACACTCTATTTTTCTTCATAGACTATTTTTATTGTATAGTATATGGAATACATCACTTTGGTATCAAAATGGATTTTCTCTCTAACTTAGTGTGTTCTACAAATGAGAAAGAATGCTCTATTTATAGAAGGAGAAAACCATACCTATTTCACTAATGACATAGGTAAATATAGCCAAGTTAAAAAAGGGTTGCAAATATTACCAATTTGTCAACCACTAAATTATTTATGATCAAATCTAATTAGTATTCCTTTTTAATAATTACTTTTAACAATTGGATAGCAAAAGTTGACAAAAAATTTATGGGATGGACTCAACATGCTACTATGGCCTGCCTTGGCTTTGTGTTGGTGTAGGCTGGCCTAGAGGCATGACAAGACAATGTCCTGTCCTGATGGTATTTGCGACAAGCCCACTGCGTGGCCTGGCCTACGCAGATGCCTCTGTGTTTGTGCCTGCACGGACATCATTCCATTGGCCTGGAACTCTAAATTTTCTAATGAACTCTCATTGGCCTTAAATTTTGCTAATTAATTAGTAACGACCCAGTGAGCAATACTCATAGCTTGGCCATGATCAAGGGCCTTTTTGGCAATTTTGAGTCATTTTGATGGGTTATTGGCCATTTCTCTGTTTCTAGAAAAATTAAAGATTTTGTTTTTGAAAAATTGTTTTTAGTAATCTAGTTGTGTTATATAAATGTATTTTACAATAAATATATGAGTTTATATATTTGACTTAGGTCCTCTTTGCCATAGGATAAACTTGTATATTTTCATAATGTTTTGGTATGTATTTTGTTTTGATGACTTGTTTAAAACATTCCAACTAAGTAACATGTGGAATCAATGAAAAAGATACATAATCTATATACATATATACCATGTTATACTTCACAAAATACTCTCTTAACTATGTTGGACTTGTTTTGCTTAACTGATACTATATTTAAATATGCTCATATATTTTCTTGAATAGTATAGTTTCCATATCGAATCTAACAATTTATAAGCACGGTTATATTAGTGTTGATGTGTTTTTCTAATAATATAGAATGTATACTTAATGATCTATTTTATCTCTCTCAGATTAACTATGCCTCACTTCGATCCCCCATCCTCTCTTGAATCAAAATAAACTTTGGGGACAGAACTATGTTAATTGGAAATGAAATTGAGATATTGTCCTAACTTCTGAGGTTTATAAATTTTCATTGGTTTAGGAATATTTTATCGAACCAGGAGAACCTACTGATGAGGAAGTCCAAGCCTATGACAAATGGGTTAAGGCTGATGAGATTGCTAGATGGTACATTCTTGCCTCATTGGAAAATGTCTTGCAACATCAGCATCAGTCTATGACAACTGCTTACGATATGTTCGCATCCCTTAAGGAGATGTTTGGGGAGAAGAACCGTGCTACAAAGTAGACTACCATGAATGCCCTTTTGACCACAAAAATGAATGAGGGATTTTCTATCATAGAACATGTGGGAGGTTGATAAGTTAATTGAAAGAGTTGGAGATACTTGGTGCTTAGATTGATAAGTAATCTCAAGTTGAGATGATCCTTCAGACTTTGCCGAATAGTTTTCAATAGTTTCTCTTAAACAATAATATGATTAAGATGTACTTGTCTTTAGCGGAATTGTTGAATGAGTTGCAAGAGGCAGAGTATAATCAAGCAGCAAGCTCCTGAGACATTCCCAGTGGACAAGGCTGGGCCATCCTCATCAAAAGAAGAAAAATTCCAAAATAAAAAGAAAAAGAGTCGCAAGGCTGTGACACCTAGAGGTTCTAAGGGTTGTGTGGCTAAGCCGAAAGTCAAGTTCTTTTATTGTAGCAGCCTGGACACTACAAAAATCAATGCCCCGACTTTGGGGCTAAGATGAAAAACATAGGTAACTCTTTTTTAAATGTTGTTGAAACCTGCTTAGCGGCTGTTTCTACTCAATTATAGGCTATAGATTTGGGAGTCACTGATCATATCTGCACTTCCTTGAAAGAGTTTCAGGAAAAGAGACGGCTAAATAAGGATGAAGTTCGTGTTTTTCAAGCGAATGGGGAGCCGACACAATTCTTAGCTATTGAAATAACTTCATTCTCATTTAGTAGTTCCGAACTTTTAGTTTTGAATAATGTTTTATATTACTTTCTTCTATAAGAAGGAAGTCATTGTCTGTTTCTACACTAATGGATGATGGTTATGATATTTACTTTGCGAATAACTCTGCTGCTTACTGCTTCCAAAATACATGATTTATTTGTGTTTGAAATTTTCCATAATCTTCTTTGATAAACTGTATTAAATAACATTGTTGTTTCGAATAAAAGAAAATGTATTTCTCAATTTAGTCCAACTTATTTATGGCACTTACGTCTATGTCATATCAATACAAATAGGATTTCACGGTTGGTTATAGATAGATCTTTGAGTTCATTTAAAGTGGAGGCATTACCAACATATGAATCATGTTGAGAAGGTAAAGTGACAAAGAGATCTTTCCCTTATAAAGGAAATAGAGCCACTAATAAGTAAGAATTAATTCATTGTGATGTTTTTGTCCCTATGAATATACAAGCAAGAGGTGGTTTTGAGTATTTTGTGACTTTCACAATTTATTACTACAAATATTGATACATTTACTTGTTGCGCTGTAAATCTGAATGCTTTGGGAAATTGAAAGAATTTATGATTGAAACGGAAGAATGACTTGGTAAACATATCCAAACATTAAGATCTGATCGTGGTGGTGAATACCTTTCTGTAGAATTAATTAAGCATTTATCAGACTCAGGAATTAATTCTCAATATTCTTCCCCAAGAACACCTCAACAAAATGGTGCTACAGAATGTAGAAAGATAACTCTTATGGAAATGGTTAGATCAATGTGAAGTTATTATGATATGCCTTTTAGCGTCTGGGGATATGCCTTAGAAATTGTGAATTATATTCTAAATTTGTTTCCTTCGAAATTTGTAGCTTTAACCCCATCCGAATTGTTGAATCGGCGAAAGCCTAGCCTACGTATTATTCGAGTTTGGGGTTGTCCAGCTAATGTGCTAAATGAAAAAAAAAAGATAAATTTGAATCTAGAACAGAAGTATGCATTTTTATTGGACATTCAAAGGCACTAAAAGAGGTTTCTTTTATTTTTCTATGGAACAAAAGGTTGTTGTCTTAACAAATGCCAAGTATCTAGAACAGGACTACTTAATGAACCATGTTCCTAGAAGTAAACTTGTGTTACAGGAATCATCAAAAATAATAATAAGTAATGCATCAACAAAAGAAATTCCACAAAAAGTTGTTGAGATTCTTTTATGACCACGTCGTGGGAGACATGTCAATAGGCAAGAAATTTCACCCCAGGCTACGCAGGAGGCTGCCCTTGAGCAAACTTAAGATATTTCACTACCTCAAACTAGTGGGAGCAATTTCTAGCATCCTTCGTCTGTCGAGGAAAATTTTGAAGATGTTCAGTATATTCAGGATTTAGTTCAAGATTGAGAAATCATGTAGTGGTTGTTCGTCGTAGTGGGAGAGTTATTAGAAAGCCTTAAAGGTTTACGCTCTTGGTAAAATCATATGATAGATTCCCCAAAGAGCCCAATACAGAACCATTGAATTACGCCAAAGCACTACATGATAAAGATGTTGAAATGTAGATTGTTGCTATGAAATCTAAAAAGGAGTCTATGTACTCTAATCAAGTGTGGGATCTTATAGAACCACCTATGGATGTAAAAGCTATTTGTTGTAAGTGGATATTTAAGAAAAAGAGAGATGTGGATGGAAAAGTGAAAACTTTAAAGGCTAGGCTTGTTGCCAAAAAGTGTACTAAAAAAGGACTTTCATATGATTTAGCGTATACACAATTTTAATTATTTCCATTTATCTTTAGTATGGTAATGATTATGCTAACAAGGTTAGCTTGATTTCAATCGTGACTCTAGGTCCCGTGTCCACGTCCAGGGGGTAGCCTTGAGGTGTGATAAACTTGGTACCATATCCATAGGTTCAAGAGTCCTAGGATGTCTGAAAAGCTGAACTAAGTAGAGTCTTTTTCATGGGTGTGAAGTGCACACCAATTGATGAGAACGAGGCTGCAAAATGTTTAAGTAAAACTTCAATTCTATGTTAATCTTATTGTGCGAAAGGTATGATCTAATTTATCATGCTTATCCTTCACTATTCTTTTTCAGATCATGCCTTCTCGTAGAGCTTACACAATGAATATGAATGCAACTCCTTAAGGTTCTAGATCAAGAAGTTCCGAATGCTGAATTTCAAAATGCTATCCAGTTGTTGGATCAGAGTATGAGCGACTAGAACAACCTACAGGATCTAGTTCTGGAAAATGCTAATATTGGTTTAACTGCAGCTAGAGTTTTGAATTTTTGCAGATGAATCCGCCTGAGTTCTTACGATCGAAGATGGCTGAGGATCCAATAACTTGTGAGACCTTTCTGGAAAGATTTTTCCTAAGAGAGTTAAGGAATACAAAATATCAGCAGCTTATGAATTTTAGGTAGCATTCCATGACAGTCCAGGAATATGAGATCAAGTTCACCCAACTCTCCGATTAAGCTCCTCACATGGTTGCTGATTAAATCGATAAAATGAACAAATTGATGTATGGGGTATCCGATCTAGTTAAAACAAAGCGTAGGAATTCTAAGTTCCTTCGGAGACATGAACATCTTTAGTATCATGACTAATGCTCAGCAGGCTGAGGGTAATAAACTTAGGGAACAACCTAGGGAGAATAAAAAGGTCAGGACCGGGAACTATGATTTTGTATTATGCCTTACATATTGAGTACATTTTTTCGTACTGATGTCCCTTATTGGGGATGTTTCATTCCATGATGCACGGTCAAGTACTCAACTAGTATATCTTACCAATAGAAGCACATTATACTCAACAATTATTGGTGAGTTCCAGGTTGATTCGGGGCTTTGCTGAGTTTTTACTATGCATATTTCCATAGTGGTACCGTCATGAATTCCATTAGAGGTTTTGTAGACATTGTAAAGTTATAATTTGTTTTCATAGTTTCACTTGTCACATGTATTGGTTTAGCTAGTCAACATGTGTTGTATATAAAGCTTCTCATCAATATATCTATCTACATCATAGTTTACTTTCTCTTCATAGATCACTTGTAAAACATGTGTTCATATTGTACTTATTCACCTCACGTAGGGTTGGGGCGTGACAAAAGTGGATAGAAATCGGGTGGTGGAAAACGCTCGAAGGGTTAGCATAAGTCTTCAACTCCAGAACCTTCATCAATTAATGTTCCATCCTGCAAGTTTCAAAATGACCAGAAAGGTAGAACATCAGTCTCTAAGTTTCAAGGGAGTATTTTAGGCATTAGAATCTACCCAACTTGTCCAAAGTGTGTAAAGAACCACCAGGCGAATGTCTTTCATGAAAGAAGGATGCTTTGGGTGTGGTCATTCTGATCACACGTTGAAAAATTGTCCTTCTAGACAGGGATAGGGAGGTAAAAATTGAAGAGCATAGTCCACAACTTAAGAAACACCAATAGCTCACCCTACTCAAAAGGGTAACACATATTGTAGAGGTGGTGGTCAGTAACAAATCAGGTTCTATGCTCTCCAGGCTCGTGAAGATTCTCCTGGTGTAGTCATTGGTACGTTATGAGTCTTTGACCATGATGTTTATGCATTGGTAGATCTAGGGGATACTCTTTACTTTGTGACACTTTATAAACACTCCACTTCACTGTTAGTCTAGAAGCTCTTTAAGAACCCTTCTTATTCTCTACTCTAGTCTATGACCGAGTCATAGCAAGATGGGTGTACAAAAATTGCCTATCACAGTCTCTCATATATTCAAATCAAAAGATCTTGTAGTGTAAGAAATGGTAGACTTTGATATTATTCTAGGTACGGATTGGTTGCATTCTTGTTATACCTCAGCCGATTGTAGGACTAGAATTGTTCGTTTTCAGTTTCTGGATGATCCAATCCTAAAATGGAAAGGTAGTATGTTAGAGCCTATGGGTCAATTAATTTCTTACCTTGAGGCTAGAAAGATGATTTCTAAGGGGTATATCTGTTATGTAGATTGGGTTAAGGATTAGATCTCGAAATCCCAAACTCTTAATTCAATTCAAGTGGTCAATGAGTTTCTAGAAGATCTCTCCGGAGTACCTCCTGAAAGAGAAATTGACTTTGGAATTGATATCATTCTATATACCAAAAAAATCTCTATCCCTTTCTACAGAATAAATCCATTTGAGCTTAAGGAATTGAAACATCAGTTGAAAGACATTCTAGATAAGGGTTTCATCAAACCTTGTATGTCCCCATGGGGTGCACCCGTGTTCTTCTCGAAGAAAAAAGATGGTTCTTCAAGAATATGCATCAATTATAGGCAATTGAACAAAGTCACGATCAAGAATAAGTACCCCATGCCCATAATTAATGACTTGTTTGACCAACTCAAGGGTGCTAGTCATTTATCAAATATAGATCTCAGATCTGATTATCATCTATTAAGACTCAAAGATGACGACATTCCAAAGACAACCTTCAGAACTCGGTATGGTCGTTATGAATTTGTAGTTATGTCATTTAGACTAACTAATGCTCCTACAACTTTAATATATTTGATCAACAATGTTCAAGAAGTATTTGGACTTGTTTGTTGTCGTCTTTATTGATGATATACTCATTTACTCTAGGATTGAGGAGGAACATGCGAATTATTTGAGATTGTTCTAAAAACCCTTAACATTCGCTAGATATTAACTTAGATTAGAAAATGTGAGTTTTGGTAGTAATCAATTGCTTTTCTTGGGCATATCATGTCAAGTGAAGGGATCTGAGTAGATTCTCAAAAGATTGAAGCAATTAAACAATGGCCGATTCTTTCCTCTCCTACAGATATAAGAATTTTGTTGAGTTTGGTTGTCTATTACAGAAGGCTGTGAAAGGATTTTCATCCATAACCTCAATATTGACTTATTTAACTTACAAAAATGTCAAATTTTGCAAAAGTGAAACTAGGTTTACTACGACTCCTATTTTGACTCTATTAGAGGGTTAAAACGATTACGTTATCTATTGTGACGCATCAAGAGTTAGTATTGGTTTTGTGTTTATGCAATTATTTAAGTTTATAACTTATCCTTCTATAGAACTTAAAATGGATGATAAGAACTATCCTTCATTAACTCGAGCTTACAGTGGTGGTGTTTGCCCTTTAGATTTGGAGACATTACTTGTATGGTGTTCTTGTAGATGTGTTTATAGACCATAAGAGCTTTAGTATGTGTTTACCCAAAAAGAGTTGAATCTTCTCCAGAGGAGATGACTTGAGTTCCTCAAGGATAATGATGTTATTCTACATTACCATGCTGGTAAGGACAATGTTAGTAGATGATATTAGCAAACTATGATGGAAGTGTATCATATGTTGATGAAGTAAGGAAGGCATTAACAAAAGATGTTCATTGGGTTAATCACTTAGGAGTTCGTCTTATAACTATATTAGGTAGTTGTTTAACTGTTAAAAATGGGGTAGAATCTTCACTGTTAGTGGATGTTAAGGAAAAGAAATGATCCGATATTCCTTTAAATAAACAGTGCAATGCACTATTAGAGAGTGGAGGTTTTCTCCCAAGGTGGAAATGTTATGCTTCACATTTCAGGTCAATTATGTGTTCCTAAGGTTGGTTAGTTGAGACAAACAATTCTTGGATATTTTATTCATCCATGTTCCACTAAGATGTAACGTGATCTTCGGGAAGTATTTTGGTTGAATGGTATGAAAAGGGATATATCAGAATTTTAGGGTAAGTGTCTCAATTGTCAGCAAGTCAAGGTAGAACATTGTTCACCATGAGGTATTACTAAAGTGATCGAAATTCCTACAAAGAATTGGGAAGTGATAACATGGACTTCATTACAGGTTTACCTCGTACTTGTAGACAATATGACTATATTTGGGTGATTGTTGATAGAGTTACTTAGTCTGCGCGCTTTCTAGTAGGTAAGACTACATGTTCGGTGGAGGACTAAACCAAGATTTACATTAATGAGACTATGAGGTTGCATAGGTTTCATTTGTCTACTTAGAAGATTTTTTGTTACTCAGGTTAATTTTAATACAATATTTCATCTGTAGAGAGAGGGTTAGGCAGAGCGTATGATTCATACCTTCGAAGAGATTTGAGAGATTGTGTGATCGTTTTAAACGGTAGCTGGAAGACTCACCTTCCTCTTATATAGTTTGCCTACAATAATAGTTACCATTATAGTATTAAGATGGCCCCTTATGAGGAACTGTATGGGTGTTGATATAGGTCCCATGTTTGCTGGGTTGAAGTAGGTGAAACATCCTTTACAAGGCCAGATCCACCTAATGATTATATTGAGAACGTGCAACTCATCAGACATAGACTTAAGACAACTAGAGTCGCCTGAAATCCTATGCAGATATAATGAGAAGGGAACTAGAGTCCCAAGTTGATAATTAGATCTTTGTGAAAGTGTGACCTATGAAGGGAGTGATGATATTTGACAAGAAAGGGAAACTCATCCTAGATATGTAGGCCTTACAAGATCTTGAAAAAGTTTGATAAAGTTGCTTGTGAGTTAAGGATGCAAAAAGAACTAGCAACAGTGCATTAAATTTTTCACATTTTGTTGTTGAAGAAGTGTGTGGGTGACGTAGAGTCTATCGTACCTTTAGAAAGTGTAGTGGTGAAGGATAGTATCTCCTATGAAGAGGTACCGGTTAAGAGTCTTGATCATTAGGTTTGAAAGTTAAGAAACAAAGATGTCAATTGAGTCAAGGTTTTGTGGAAGAGTCATTCCATTGAAAGAGATACTTGGGAAGCAGAAGAAGCCATGAAGGCAATGTGTCCTCACCCCTTTCCTTCCAATTTCATCTCAGCTTGAGGTAATAGTTCCTCTTCATATTTTCAGTCATTCTTTCATAAATTCAGCCTTAGTATCAAGTTCCTTTAGTTTGTACTTGCATTTCCGGCATATTTATATGTTGTAACATAGCTCAATTTGAAATATACTCAAATCAGCTCCCAGTGTTTAGTGATAGAATTTGCAGCTCTTTCCCCCCATTTCAACTAGATTAGCCTTCATTTGAGGACAAATATTCCTAAGGGGGAAATACTGTAACTCCTCAGAGACCATACCTAGAAAGAAATTGCAGAAAACTTGCCTGAAATAGTGAACCACGAAAGGGTTCACATACCGTAATAGGGTCCACGGTCCATTGACTTGCCCGCAGTCTGGAGTAAACTGCACCAGGACCAAGCGTCATACCACTAGACCCTTTACAGGTTTTTGTCTTAACGACGGCGCGTGGTGGCATCCGTAGGGGTGAAAAGTAGGCCCCCAAAGTCTATTATTCAGGCACACCTCACCAAAGTATGAACCATACGGATCTAAATGGTTTGTGGTCCAGAAGAGTGGTTATGGGGCGTTTGTGTAGCCTAATTAGTAGACCCTAAACTAGAGCCTTTAAATCTCAACCAATGTGAGGAACGGGGGGATTTTCATAGTTTTTGGTCCTCAACACTGTCCAAAATAGTGGCTCCTGGACCAGAGTTTAGAACACCTTGCTCCTGGTCAAGAACTACGACTGGTCCCACGGTCTATGAAAGTGGTCATGGTCGGCCCCATAAGATTTTTAAGAGGGGTTATTTATGTTTTTCCTCGTATTGATTCGACATAAAAAGTACGTCGTTTAACCCATAAACTATATGGTTTTGATGAGTTTTATCCTAGAAACATAACTGGAACTTACCTAAGTAAAATCATTTATCAAAACATAGAAAAATTATAGCGTAAAAGAGGAAAAGGAGGCGAGCGATCTTAGCGCAAGAATGCATCAAGGTTCTAAAAGTTTCAGCCCCAAAATCAAAATATTTTTTCATGAATTTGGTTTTCAGGCACGTGGGATTTCACTAGTGGGTTCTTTTAAGGATCGAATTCACGCACACACACTAGATGAATAAAGAACACAAGAACTTTCAAGAGAAAGAGATGAGAGATCTAGAGAGAGAAAGAGAAAACCCACTATTTTGTGGTAACACCCCGTGAGTAAACTTCCACGGTAGTGAGGTATATTAATATTAAAAAATCAGAGTATTTTTTGTTACTAGGAATATATAGAGCATACATAGGAAAGCCTAAAATAGAGAATAAATAGGAAAGCCTAAAATTAATCAGGCTCAACTACCTAACAAATTTCCCACTTTGAGATTGACTCAGTCATCCAAAAAATATATTCTCAAAAAAAAATCTCTTCATCATCAACATCTTTACCGCACAACAAAATCTATAGCAACAACTAAAGTAGACCAACCGAGGTTTTACATAACCTCAGTTTCCCAACATCAACACATTTCGTCAACATGTCTGCCAGGTTCTTTGCACCCTCTATCTTTTGCAAGCAAATATCACCATCCTCCACTGCCCTGCGAGTGAAATGTTATCGCCTTCTAATGTGCTTTGTCTTCGAATGATAAACTGGATTTTTCATCAACTATATGACAATCAGGCTATCTGAGTAAAGAATCTTCTCGCTCTTCTTCTTGCCCAATTCCTCAAGATAATCTGCCAGCCATATCATCTCTTTCCCACCTTCAGCTATTGCCACATACTCAGCTTCAGTAGATGAAAGAGAAACACACTTCTGAAGCCTGGATATCCAACTCACTGCTGTTCCACCTATGGTGTAAATGTACCTGGATGTACTCTTGCTCGAGTCAACATCCCCACCAAGATCAGCATTCACAAAAACCTGTAGAGTCACCTTGCCTTTACCAAAACAAAGTGAAATACTGGATGTACCTCTAAAATATATCAGAAGCCACTTCACAGCTTCCCAATTCTCTTTCCCAGGGTTCGCCATGTACCTAATAACAACTCCCACTGCATGTGCTATATCTGGTCTAGTGCAGACCATAACATACATTAAACCACCAACTACTGAAGCATATGGAACAAATGCCATGTGATCGCGCTCCTCGGCAGTCTTGGGTGACTGCTCCTTTAAGAATTTAAAGTGATTTGCCAATGGAGTAATTCTGGGTTTAGCATCATTAACCCTGAATCTGCTCAGCACCTTCTCAATGTACAACTCCTGAGATAGATTTAAAGTGACAGCAGATCTATTCCGAGAAATATTCATCCCTAAAATCTATTTTGCTGGACCCAAATCTTTCATCTCAAATGCTGCAGACAACCTTGTCTTCATATTGTTAGTCTCCCTCATACTAGATCCTGCAGTCAACATATCATCCACATACAAGAGAAGAAAGACATATGAATCAGTGTATATCTTGAAGTAACAACAAGGATCCTTTTAAGCTTTGCAGAATCCACTCTTGGTCATGAAGGAGTCAAACTTCTTGTACTACTGCCTTGGTGCTTGCTTTAGTCCATACAAGCACCTGGTGAGCTTGCACAGCATGTCTTCCTTGCCTTGAACCACAAATCCTTTCGGTTGCTGCATATAGATTTCTTTGTCCAGATCTCCATGTAAAAATGTTGTTTTTACATCCATTTGCTCTAGATGCAAATTCTCCGATGCAACAACACTCAAAAGAATTAGAATAGAGGTTAACTTCACAACAGGATAGAATATTTCAGCATAATCAATACCTTTCCATTGTTAATATCCTTTAACTACTAAACGAGCCTTGAACCTTCTTTCGCCATCTGGTTCAGTCTTGATTCTGAACACCCACTTGTTCAGCAAAGCTCTCTTTCCTGTAGGTAGCTCAGTCAACACCCATGTGTCGTTCTTCTCAAGTGACCTCATCTCATCATCTATGGCTTGCTCCCACTTGATCAAATCCTCCACCTGTAGGTCCTCATCAAAAGACTCTGGTTCCCCCTCATCACTCAGCAATAGATAGTGTAATGAAGGTGAATACCTATCTGGTGCCCTAATGGATCTGGATGATCTCCCTAACACCTTCTCAGGTGTAATTTGCTCCACTTCGGATTCTTCAGTAGGAGTTGGTTGAGTATCTGCTTCGACATCTCTGGGGTTACTCTTCTCCAACTCAACCTCAGCACCCACTTACTTTGTAATCTCTAGCTACTTCTGCTCTCTGTCCTTGTACAGGACAGACTCATCAAATGTCACGTCACAATGTCTCAGGATCTTTCTGTTCTTGTCATCCCAAAACCAATAATCAAACAAATCACAACAATAGCCTATGAAGTAACACTTCACAGCCTTGGCATCAAGCTTGTCTCTCTTTTCTAGATCAACATGAACATAAGCAGTGCAACCAAAAGTCCTCAAGTGTGAGTACTTGATTTCATTTCCTGTCCACACCTCTTTTGGAATCTTGAGCCCTAAAGGAACTGATGGTCCCTTGTTGATCGAGTATGCAACTGTGCTCACAGCATCCGCCCTAAGTGTTTTGGGCAGCCCACAATGTATCCTCATACTCCTTGCACGCTCATTCAATGTTTTGTTCATCCTCTCAGCAATTCCATTCTGCTCTGCCTTACCACGAATTAATCTCATCAATCTGATTCCCTCAGCTGCACAAAGTGCCTTAAACTCTGATTTGTCATACTCTCCTCCATTGTCAGACCTTAGACATTTGACTTTCAAACCGGCCTGATTCTCAACTTCAGCTTTCCACTTCTTGAAAGTTCCAAACACATCTGACTTATGCTTCAAGAAGTAAACCCATAACTTCCTACTGAAATCATCAATGAAGGTAACATAGAATCTGGCTCCTCCAAGTGATGATATTGGAGATGGTCCCCAAACATCTGTATGGACCATTTCCATCTGCACTTTCTTTGGCTCTCTAGGAATATTTGTGAAGCTTACTCTTTTTTGTTTGCCCATAACACAGCTCGCACAAAGACCCATATCAACATACTTCAGACCCTCTTATTCTCTTTTTGCACCCAGCATCTTCATTCCTTTAGCACTCATGTGTCCAAGTCTTTTGTGCCACATACATGAACCGGAAGCACCTTCAGCAACAACGACCATGTTTTTACACCCTGCGGTGGTGTACAAGGTTCCAGATTTGGTGCCACGAGGTACTACCATAGCACCTTTCACGACCTTCCACGAACCTTTCCCAAACTCTACTGCATATCCCGTGCTATCCAACACACCAACTGAGATCAAATTTTTCTTGATCCCAGGAATATATCTAACATCCTCCAATGTCCACTGGTTCCCCCAAGGGGTCTTTATGCCAACATCCCCCTTTCCTTCAACCTCGAAGTCTTTATTGTCAGCAAGATATACTTTTCCAAAATTTGCAGATTTGAAATTTTGAAACAACTCCTTGCTTGGAGACGAATGGAAAGATGCACCAAAATCCAAAATCCATGATTCAATCGGGCTGTTCACACTAAGGATTATAGCATCCCCAATGTCTTCTGCTAAATTTACAGAAGCATTGTCATCTCCAAATTTCTGATTCTGTTTCGTCTTTAGCTTTGTACAGTTCGTCCAAAAGTGCCCTTTTTCTCCATAGTTCCAACAAGTCACATTTGATCTGTTCAAGGATTTTCCTCGATTCATTGATTTTGATCGACCATGTTGATTTTGCCGTTTCATTTTACTTCTCCCCCTTCGATCATCACTGAGATCACTGCCTGATGAATCTCCCACTTCTCGTTTGCGAATACTTTCGCTAAGAACAACATCACAGATTTCATAAAACTTCAGTTTCTCAGATCCACGGGAACTGCTAATTGCAGCAAAAACAGTATCCCAAGACTCGGGCAGAGATGACATCAAAATCAAAGCCTTAATTTCATCTTCGAAATTAATATCCACAGAATTGAGTTGACTCACAATCATATTGAACTCGTTTATATGATCAGAAATGGATCCATTCTCCGACATCTGTAAATTGAACAATCTACGCATCAAATATACCTTGTTCATAGCCGATGGTTTTTCATAGTTGTTTGACAATGCCTTCAACAGACCGGACATAGTCTTCTCCTTCATGATGTTGAATGGCACGTTTTTTAAAAAACTCAACCGGATCAACCCTAGATCCTGGCTATCCTTGAGTTTCCACTTCTCCTCCGTCATGGATTCCGGCTTCACCCCCGTCAACGTTTCGTAAATATATTTCTGGTACAGATAATCTTCAATCTGCATTTTCCAGAAACTGAAATTGGATCCATCAAACTTCTCGTTTCCAAGCTTCTAACTATCCATCTTCAGTGATAATGTTGAATCTTCTTAGCTCTGATACCAGTTGTTAGGATCAAATTCACGCACACACACTAGATGAATGAAGAACAAAAGAACTTTCAAGAGAAAGAGATAAGAGATCTAGAGAGAGAAAGAGAAAACCCAATATTTCATGGTAACACCCCGTGAGTAAACTTCCACGACGGTGAGGTATATTTATATTAATAAATCAGAGTATTTTTTGTTACAGAGAATAAATAGGAAAGCCTAAAATAGAGAATAAATAGAAAAACCTAAAATAGAGAATAAATAGGAAAGCCTAAAATTAATCAGGCTCCACTACCTAACACTTTTCACCCATAAGTTCCTAAATTTCAGTCAGATCGTTGATTCCGTTATTATCAACTAGACCTATAATTTCTAGAACTATAGTATATTATTGTAAATTAGTTTCTTAATGTCCCAAATCAGTTTATCATGACTTTTAGCATGTTTTAGTATAAATCCCTTCATAATTAAGAACGCTAGCTATATAGTTCTTTAGTTAATTAAATACACTTTCTAGGTAAGTTATTATAAATAATTTAGATATTTTCATAGAGACATGCCTCAGTTTTGAATGTGTCATTATTAGTATATTAATGTTGAGTTCTTAGATTTGCATGTTAGTATTTTGAACTATCCAGTACTATGGTATTTAAGTTCTATTGTGTCAAAAGTAATTAATCATATAGGAATCTTAATAACGAGTGGAACAGGATCCAACACCCTCAAGTCCTAGACTACATGCCCCATAGGTTGTAAGTCCTCTCTGTGGGCAAGATTTTAGTGATAACACCAACATACCTCTATACCTTTTCCTGGGTATATTGTGTCCTCTCGATGAGGCGTATATATTGGACTCCACATGTAGCTAATGTGATTTTATGTTAGTTAATAGTAGACCTTCTACAATTGAATCAGACTATATTGCATTTTGCCATGTGATCTGTTTAGTTTCATATTCAATTTCAACATGTTATAAGCTTTGTCATTGTATTCAGTATTTCATGTGGAGTATTCTCAGTTGTATCGTGCCTACCTCATGTCATTGTTCAAATATATTGTTTTATTAAGTTATGTTGTTGTTTAGTTTTACTATATCCTGCATGCTTAGTATCTTTCAAGTATTGACGCATACTCTACGCTACATCTTGTCACGATGTAGAATCAGATCCTAAGTAGTCACCTTACACATAGATCGGTTCCTCATCTTCAGTCAACCAACATCTTTGGTGAGACCTCATTATTCGAGTACTAGTGACATATTTATCTTTTCTTGATTTTAGCTTTAGTTTCATTTTTTCTAGATGTATTTTGGGCATGTCCCAATATTTTGAGTAATTATAGGCTTTATTTCAGATATAGTTAGTTTCAACATTAGTCATAGAGTTTTTTTTCCCACGTGTACGAAGACTCACACATTTCTTACATTTATCCCGTATGTATGGGCATCCCCATCATTCTAGACTTTCATATCATTTAGCTTTAACATAGTTTTAATTTTTTCCATTTATCTTTTGTATGCTCATGATTATGCCGGCAGGGTTTGCTTTGGGTCACTCGTAACCCGAGGTTTCGTGTCCGCATCCAGGGGGTAGCCTCGGGGCGTGACATTTTTTCTCATTTTAAATGTAAAAATTGTTACTCTTGGAAATACTTATAACCCATATATTCATTTTGTAAAATGAAACTCAACTCTCATCCTCATACTCAAGTACTTAGGTCTTAAAACATGTTTTAAAAATTTCCAAAACACTTCTCAAAATGACTCGAAACACTTTCTCAAACACGATGCTTAATTATATCTTCAAATTAAATTATGAATTCAAGACTTATGAAGTGAATTTATTTTTGAAAAAGTTGATTACATGTTCTCTCCTCGACATAGAAATGGAGGAAATTATTTGGGGACTAGTATTCAAAGCATGACCGTGATGCGGACCCAGGCGCTAATTTTTTCCTAGTCTAATCTTCCTCCCCCAAACTTGATTCAACTCAAAACCAAGGTCAAAACTTTCGAATTCTTATAAACCTGAATCATTTCAGTGAAACCTACACAAGAACTATCAATTTAGTAACCTCATTTGCAAACCCTCGACTCAAGAACTCAAAACAACACTCCACTAATAATTAAATTCAAGAACCCTTAAAGAAGTTAGCAATTAAACTATAAAAACGAATTCGTGGGTAAAATATTACATGATTGGTGTAAGGGAGAAGAAACAAATCTCTAGGGAAGCTTACATACCTTAATTTGGCGAAACAATTCCTTGACTCCCAAGAAATCTTGAAGATTTTTTTTTGAAATTTTCCTTGTTTTCTCCTCTTGAACTCCTCTCAAAACCCTAAGCGTGATTTTATATTATGAGAAGTGATCTAAGTTAGTTAATACCCTTAAAAATATTTCCAAAAAAGTTTAAAGGTAACGGGGTAAGAAAACGACAGACACAGCTCATTAATTTTGGTAAATTTCCGTATCTGGATGGTCTAACTTCAAATGGGCATATCTCCTTCATCAAAACTCGGATGTAGCAAACTCGATTTAATTGGGAAGATTATTCAAAGCCCTTTGATTTGATATCTTATGGGCCACCTAACTAATTTTTTACTGAAAATTATGGTTGATTGAAGTTGACCCAAAATTTACAACTTAAGTTTAACTTGAAAAAAATATTAAATTAGCTCATTTTAAGTTAGTTATTTCTAAATTTAGCTCTTCATATAACTGATGTGTTACAATACCTTCCCCGTGGGAACATTCATCCTTAAAAAAGATCACTCTAACTATACTAAGGGTGGCAACATCTAATACCCAAGTCAAACACCCAATATGCAATTTAACACAAAATAGTATACCAATTAAGAAAGTTTTTTAAAAAAATCATTACCTACATTTGGAATTTATCCTTTAAAAAAGAGATGCAGTTATATCTTCTTAACGACCTCCTCAGCCTCCCAAGTAGCTTCCTCAACCAACTATTTCCTCCATAAGACCTTGACTGATGCAACCTCTTTTGGTTCTCAACTTGTGATCTGGCAATAAAGTATCTCAATGGTAATTCTTCATAAGATTGGTTGTATTTAATAACAATTTTTTCAGTAGGTGCAATTAGTGAAGGATCTCCCGTGCATTTCCTTAACATTGAAAAGTGGAATATCGGATGGTCGGTTGCTACTGACGGTAGCGCCAAATGGTAGGCTACATTGCCAATACTATTTGATAACCAGTAACGAAAAGTATACTTATAACTAAGTTTCCCCTTCTTTCCCAACCTCATAACACCCTTCATTGGTGAAACTTTCATGTACACCCAAACATCCACCTAAAGCTCTAAGTCTCTTCTCCTAACATCAGTATAGGATTTCGAATGACTTTGATTTGTTCTCAACCTATATTTAATGATGTTCATTTTATCAATATCTTGATGAACCAAGTTTTTACCTATTCACCCAGCTTCAGAAACTTAAAAACATCCAATAGGAGATCTACATATTCTCTTATAAAGAGCATCACAAGAATCCATCTGGATGCTAGAGTGATAATTGTTGTTGTATGAAAACATAGTTAAAGATTAGTGATCATCCAAATTACTTTGAAAATATATCACTCAAGTACTGAACATATCCTCTATAGTATGAATTGTATGATCTGCATGACCATCAGTCTCAGGATGGAAAGCTGTAAAAAATCATCTTTGAACCCAAACCTTTTGGGAAAGAATTAGAGAATTATATGGTGAAATGTGCACCTCTATCTGAAATGATGGACACCAAAATTCCATAAAGTCTTAATAACTCTTGAATATATAATCTGGTATAATGTTCTACTTAATAACTTTTCCTTACCAAAAAGAAAAGGGTTGATTTAGTCATCCAATCTACAGTCACAAAAATTGAATCATGTTGCATACGAGACCTCGGAAAAAAAAGTAATGAAATTCATATTGATCATCTCCCACTTCCATTTTGGAAGATCTATGTTTTGATCCATGCCATCGTGCCTCTAGAGCCCTACCTTTACTTGTTGGAAATGCGGGCATTTATCAACAAACTTTGCAATACAACTCTTCATACCAATCCACAATAGACTTCTCTCAAGTAACAATATATCTTTGTGAAACCCAGATGGATAGAGTATATAGATCTATAAGATTCATCCATGATCCTTTATTGAAGTTCATCCACATTTCTTACTCACGACCTACCTTGATACCTCAGGAAATCATCTCCCCGTTGTTCAAAAGCCATCATTTTATGCTTATGAAAATTTGCCTTCAATTTGATCAAAATAGGGTCTTGTTTTTGTTTATCTTACACTTAGAACACTAGTGATGATTCATCTACATTTATCACCAGTACTCATCCTTCATTGCAATCTATTAACTAGACTGTTAATCGTGCAAGGTTGTGAACATATTTTGCTAACCTTGCCTTTCTCAACGTGGGAAGTACTGCCCATCCATAACCTACTCATGGCATAAAAAAATAACATTAGACTTACAAGGGTGATAGAGAATACTCATGTCATAATCCTTGAGTAACTCCAACCACTTCCTTTGTTCAAGATAAAGTTATTTCTAACCGAGTGCATACAGGAGACTCTTGAAATCAATGAACATGATAGATATAGTGATGCCATATTTTAAAAGTAAACACAAGATCAGCAAACTCTACATAATAAGTTGGCTGATTCCTCTCATGAATTTTATGTACATTGGAGGCATAAGTTATAACCTTGACATTCGGCACTAATACACAACTCAATCCAACTCTAGACGCACAATAATACACAACAAAGCCTTGTGTACCCTCCACAAGGTAAACACTGGGCATTAGTCAATCGTGTTTTCAATCCTTCAAAGTTTTTCTCACAACTTAGAATGCTACATACTAAAGACCAAAAATAATCTTTCAAAATTTGGCATACAACTCTTGATCTCTGAGAGTTTGCAGAACTATTTTGAGATGAATAGAATGATCCTTATTATTATTCAAATAAATTAAATTCCATCAATAAAAAGAAAAAAATATCTAGATAAGTCGTAAACACTTTTCTCATAAGATTCATGAACTCTAAAGCAGGATTATTCAAATCCGAAGACATGACTAGAAACTCATAATGACCATAGCGGGTCCTGAATGATGTCTTTGAAATGTTACTTTCTCTTACTCTCACTTGATGATAGACCGATCTGAGGTCTATATTAGAGAATAAAGTGGTTGATAGAAAGATCATAAAATCTCTTGAAGGGGATACTTATTCTTTATAGTAACATTGTTAAATTTGAGGTAGTTAATACACATCCTAAAATAACAATTTTTCTTCCTCACAAATAAGTATGGAGCACCCAAAGATGAGATACTTGGTTGAATGAGACCTTTATCAAGAAGGTATTTAGAATGCTCATTTAACTCTTTTAACTCAACAAAAACCATTTTGTATGGCAATACAGAAATAGGTCGAGTATAAGGAAAAATATCTACGTAGAAGTCTATTTCTCTCTAAAGAGATATTTTAGGAAGATAATTCGGAAATACCTCTAAAACTCACTCACAAAATGAACTGACTAAATATGTGGTGTCTCAACACTTGAATCATTAACTCGGACTAAGTGATAGACACACTTTTTGAAAGGTTACTTTTTGGCCTTAAGGTACAAAAAAAAATGACCCTAAGCACTAATGAGTTATTCCTCCATTCAATAACTACCTAATAAGAGACATGAACTAAACTACTTATGTTTTACAATCAACTAATGTATAACAAGCGTGAAGCCAATCGATACCTAGAATAACATCAAAGTCTAGCATATCTGAATTGATTAAGTCACCCATAGTGTACTTGTACTTGATAGAAATGGTACAATGACAACAAACTGTACCAACTAGAATAGACTCACTAATAGGTGTGGATACGTTGAAGGGCTCAAGAAGTTCCTCAAGAAGAATATCAAAATTCATAGCAATGCATCGAGTCACAAATGATAGACTCACACCTTAATCGAAAAGTTAATAAAAGTAAAAAAAATTACTTTTCTCATACGAGTTACAATATTAAGTGAACTTCCTTGTTCTTGGCGACTACTAATAGCATACAAACATTTTGTTTCTCCGCTTGCAACTGAAGTAGCTCCTTTAGGTTCAACTGTATATGGTGGATCCGCTAAATAAATTGGGCTTTATTTTCCCTATTACCACTACATAGCCTCTTCTCAAGGAAATATCTCATGAAGTGACTCTAACTTGAAGCAATAAGTGGAATGTTTATGACTCGCTCTTCGGTGGTTCCTACCAAAGTTACACATGCAAAATTCTAGCTAATTACCTCCTTGTGTTACATACCTTGAGATTGTGTAGTTTGAACTCTAAAGTTTGGATAATTCTTATTTTTAAACTCAGCCCAATTCCTTGGTACAGGTGCAATAGAAGATGATAAAGCGAGTCCTGTTAGCTTTTCTTGGAAAGATGACCGATTCAAATTGTTATTTTTTTGCTCGAACTCATTTCCTATTGTTTGCCTTTTGTTTTTAGAACTCTTCTCTATATCTCATCTTATCTTCCTCAAAATGTTGCACATGTATCATCAACCTTTCCACATCCATGTAACGACTGGGTTTTATTGTTATAAAAATGTTAATGGGTTAAATTGGGGTTCGATCAACTTTTTCATAGTACTAGTATTTTCTTAACCTTATACAGATTCTTAGGAAATTAGAGTCATCAAGTGGTAGGGAAATCTTATAGTAATCTGGTTGATTAAATAGTAATTTGATTATATAATTTGTTAGATAACTAGTTAAGAGATCGGTCTGACTTTACAGAATTGCATTTGCAAAAATAGACCTTTGGGAATCGACCGTAGCGTTAAGAGTACTTTCTGAGCGTAGTGGATTAAGAATATGTTGTGAAAGGTGAAAATTGAAAATCCCAAAAAAACTCACTAACTAACTTCGTCTGTCGCAGTGAGATTCTTGCCGCTGTAGCAATGCCACTGCAGCGGGAGGGGTACCACTACAGAGGATGAGGAAAAATTCAGTGATAGGATTTTTGGGATTTTTCAAAATGGAGTTCGTTAATTCACAAAGTGTTGCTGGGCAGGATTGGCCCCGCTGTAGTGATGACGCTTCAGTGGGATGGGTGCAACTGTAGGGGGTATATGGGTTTAAAAATTGTAAATTAAACCCTTAGACGACCTTATTTTGTATTTTTTGATTTTTTTGGGTTAAGAGACGACCCCTAGGATATTCAAACTCGTTTCACCATTCTTTAAGATAGAGGTACCCGTTTTACTCCATGAATTAATTTTACGATCCGTATAACATTTTAGAATGGGTCAATATTTATGGGGAATAATTTCTTGAAGAATCCTTTGGTGGAATAAAATTAAAGTGACTAGTTGGGGTTATGGGTTTGAAGTAGGATTTATAGTTTGTTCATATAGAAGAATTTAGTGTTTCTTTGTTGATTCTCGTATAGAAATTGTTATTTCTAGACCACGAACAAGCGGAATGAATTTGGAAAAGGAAAGATAAAGTTGTTTGAGGTTTGAAGCTTATTTAAGTTAGGTGATGGTTGTGATTATGTGGTTGTTTCATATACACTTTCTTTTCATCGTTGTGATACTTGTATGCATATGCATGTTGCAATATTGATCATAGATGTTGAAATGACATATATGAATATGGAAACATAAAATCATGACTTGAATGTTGATCTTTATGTCTTATTGTGATGTGTGATTGGGATAGGCTGCAACATTCTGTTACACTAACTTGGATCAGATTGCCACATTCCGGCATGCTAACTGGGATTGGTTGCCATGTGCTGGCATGAAAATTTGATTGGATTGCCACGTTTCATCATGCTAATACTTTGACTTATGTTCCATGAGAGGACCAACTTTATGACGTAGCATGCGAATTTTGATGTTTATTCTTATCATAGTATTTAGTATTTTGATATTTATGCATGTGTTATAATGTGGTCATTTCTTTTTTATGTTAAACTAGTGGGATAACTCTGTGATCCTACCAGTACACAGTGGTTGTGTACCGAGTCATCACTTTCTCTTATTGTTGTTGAGTATATCAAATCTTCACATGACTGTTAACAAACCTAGCTTAGGAGTCAGTGATCGCTTCGGGTTCAAAAGAGAGCCACATCAATTATGCTGCCATGGAATTCTCTTTATTCTATGTCCACATTTTTCAGACCTAGGCCTTTTTTAGTTAGTTATATAGTTCACTAGAAATTCTTGTAAGATTTTCTTCTAGCTTCTAGTTTTGGTGCATTTATTTTAAGATTCTAGGTTTATCTTACGCATCATTAGTTAGTTAGTCATTAGATCTTTAACTAGTATGGAACTTAACATACTTATTTAACTTGCTTCTATAACTTAAATGTCTTAGTTTTTAGATTTATTTCTTTGGTTGGTTGATACTACTGGTTCTCCTACCGAGTTATAGTGTGGGTGCCAATTACGATGGTGTGGGACATTGTAACGTCCCATAGCCAAAATAGATCAAAAATTAGTTTTTCAGAATAATCTGCAAGTGCTACCAACGGTGGCATCGAAGGACCGTAAACTGACCCGAGGTCCATCCTGTAGAACCATCGATGGGATCAGAAACTCCCCAAAAAAAATTCAACCCAAAAAATTTGGTTAAGTCATGGACGACAGATGAACTTACGGTCCGTAGGTCAGATGACGGTCCGTTGTCCATGATTGTCAATCAAGACTCCCTTCACCCACTCTCTGACAAGAGTTATGGATTACAAGCACGGTCCGTAAGTGGAAAATTTATAGAAAGTTGAGGGGAAATGCAGTTGGGTCAACTTCAAATGGTCATAAATCTTATTAAAAAATAAATTATGTGTCTCATTAGTTACTCACATATATATAATTGAATTATCTTTCCATAGCCACTGAACTTTCTAAAATCAGATCTCCGAGTGAAAGGTTATGCCCATTTTAGTAAACGTATCTCGAAAAGTCCCTATGGACAGACCCAACGACGGGGTGTCAGGCAGACGACGGATAGTCAGTCCTGGCCATCGTTTGGTCTGACAACAACCTTTCCAGCGTTCTTTTGGACCTTTCCCACTCTGTTTAAATTGTAAGTTACGTCGTTTTGACACTAAATCATTATATTTTAGTAGTTTAAGCCTAGAAAGATAATTAAAACATATATAAGTCAAATCATGAAATCAAAAGTTAGAAAACTAGAAGCAAGAAAGGAGACAAAGCTCAAGAACCCTAGTTCAAGAACGAAACAAGTGTCCAGCAGTTCCATCCACGAAATTTAAGTATTTTTTTGTTGATTTCATCACCAGGTATGTGAGATTTCACTAGTGGGTTCCTTTAAACCATTGGGTCTCTAGTTTTTAGTCAGATTCTTGATTCTCTTGTCATGATTAAACATAGTGTTTCTAGAAATTCAAGAGAACTTCGCGAATTTATTAGTTTTGATCTTCGAAATAAGATTATAATGTTATTATTCAGTTTATTGCATGAATTTCAGAACCCTAGCTTTGTATTTCTTTAGTTCTCGAATTACACATGCTAGGTCAGATATTTCAGACGCTTCAGCTATACATGCCTCAGTTATAAATGCATAATTACCAGATTAATTATTGTATTCTTAGTTTTCATGTTCTGTTTCGAGCTATCCAGTGTATACAGAAACTCAAACATAATCAGTAAATATATAAAATTCATGGGAGTAGCATAATACAAGGTTGGACTAGGGTTTGGCATACACAATATACCCAAAAGTACTAGCCAAGTAGGTTGTAAGTCTCCTCGGTGGACAATTATTTAGTGATCACGCCAGCATGCCTTTATACCTCTAGTAAGGTATATTGGGTCCTATCAATGGGCGTATACATCAGACTCCACATTTAGCTCATGTTGTTTTATTATTGGATATTAGTAGCTCCCAAAGATCATTCAGACTCTCTGCATTGACCATTTATCAGTATATTCAGTATTAAGTTTCAGGATGTTATAAGTTAGTCATTGCATTTAGTTAGCTCAGAATTCAATTTATCATGTCAGATTATTAAAATTACAGTTATGCATGTTCAGTTATGTTTTATTTCAGCTTTACTCTATCCTACATGCTCAGTACCTTTCAAGTACTGAAGCATACGTGTGCTACATCTTCTCATGATGTAGGTTCATGTTCTCAACATCCAGAACATGCAAAGATCGATTCTCAATCTCAAGTTCGGCAAATTCAGTGTCTTCAATATCCAAGGACAATAGTCATGAGTTTCATTTCATTCTTCGGTCATGTAGTTTATGTATTTTCTAGATTTTTCCCTTCTTTTCAGATTTAATTATTATTTAGCTTCCGCAACACTTTATTATCTGTAATATGCGCATGTACATGCCAGCAAGGTTATATTGGGATCATTTGTGGTCCTAGGTTCCATATTCGTGTCTTGGGGGTAGCTTGGGGCATGGCAGTCATGATAAACATTGTCCCCTATCATCATTGCATCTTTAACTTATTTCTTGACAAACGAGAACCCATACACAAACAAGCTCATCTTGCTCCTCATATCACAAACCATCTCTTGAGCATAATGGGACAGTTGAGCGACCTTGACACTATACTCATGCACATTTATGGATTCCTACTTCAAGTTAAGGAACCGTCTTACCTTTGCCTCTCTCAGCTCACGAGACAAAAAAAACCCAAGATGGCCACTTCAAACACAGCCCATCTCACAATTGGTGGACCCTCAACTCCACTCTTTTTCATTGTTCATATCAGAATCTAGAAACACCCTTCAGTTTGTATGTAGCTAGTTCCAAACCTTCAGCATCATAAACATGCTCACCTCAAGCTCGTTCTGCAACTCTTCCACATAATTTTCCATATTCTTAATGACACTTGAACCAATGAAATTTGTAGGGTTCTTGTGTAAGAACTTATGGATCCTAAATAAATTAGCCATATACTTTTGATTCTTTTTTTTGTCCATCTTTGTTGGTCAATAGTTGTTTCAGCATCCGATAGCATCCAGAACTAAGAAGTAGTGACCTCTCCATGGGGTTGCTCCTCTTTTTTATTGGAGACCCCGTGATCCTAAAGATAACCATTCTTCCTAAATGGATGACCTCAAATAGGTTTTCTTAGAGGCATTATCTTAAAAGATACGTACATGTATGGATAAGAAAGAAACTTTTATAGAGTTGACCACTATCACTTGAAATAAGTATGGAGGAAGTGAGATAGTTCGTAAATGTAGCAACCACGTAATTATAGATGTGGCGCATTTAAAATTGATAACTAAGACACTATAGACATGATTTCATATACACGTAGGACTCTTGAACTGTGTGCTCTGATACCAAGTTTGTCATGCCCCGAGCATACACCCTGGACACGACTGACACTCGAGAACCATTGTTGGTTCCCAAGGGAACCCTTGTCCTTACTCAATACTCAACATATGACATACTCATAAATATAAGAACCTAAAAGTAACTCAACTCATAACAAAACAACTTCTTGTACTAGAGACCACACGCCATTAATTTGGATTCCATGGTTTAAACAGTTGTGCAAGTTTTTTCTTACATTTACATGAAATGGGACAACAATTTATTAAGAAATGACACATATTTTTTTCTTATAATACCGGTTTACAGTCTAATCAGCTAAGATAAAACCTCTTATGAATAAATCAGATACACTATAACATAGTGATTGATATGCACTTTTCTTTAGATTTACTAATATTCTATTTGTTACATTCAGATGATATCTCTCATGCTTGGATTGATGCTTGCCAACCAGACATACGCCATAGAAAATGTCTGGGTGAGTAGATATCCAGCCCCAAGCCTACACCCTAGACGTGGTTGGCACCAAATGACCATTGCTGGTCTTAAGCGAACCCTTTGCTTGGCTTACTTAATTCAGCACAAGACTTAACTCAAATACACAATTTCATGATATAACTTAACGAAATAATAAGTTGGACAAACTGGCACTTAAGTCTCATAAAAAGGAATTCTTAAATACAAAAATAAGAGACTCTAAAAAGATGATATTACTATCTACGAAGCCTCCATAATACTATGATGAATTTAGGGGCAGACTCCACAACATTCTATATATTAAATACTAGAAATCGAATAAAAGTGTCCTTCAAAATGCAAGGAGTCTCACCACTGACTACGAATACTCAACTAGATCAATGAGGAATTGTATTATATTAATCTTAATTACCTTCTTTTGCATTAGAAGACGATGCAGGTAAACTAACATCACTTCATTAAATGTACGAGTATGTGAGTTGGAGTGGTAAACTACAACTTAAATGTTGAAAAAATAAGATCAACTTACCTTGACTCTCCTCTACTCGTGAATACTCTACTCAATGTGTATATATAAGGCAATTAAAACACATGCGATATATATAAATCTTTGAAAAACAGTAAAAAAAATTTAGTTCGTTAAAGAAAATGCAATAACAAACTCAACTTTACATATATTTTAAAGTAATATAGTTTTATGGGAGATTCTCTAACCGACAACCATCAATATGAGCCTAATTGATAGTATAACATATTACCTCACATTTCAAATGAACTTTGCTATACCTTGCCGTCTGTATAGAACCTTAACTACCAAGTGGATTTACTAGTCTATGCTAAAAAGCAATAAGGAATCATCAAAAAAGTATGACCCTTCATCTTTCCATGTTTGCTACAAGGTTTATGGGGTCATGAGTTAATATGAACATGTGTCCCCATATTAGTGCTTGATACGCTAAAATTACACCTTCCTAAAGAAGTATAAGCGGTTGTAATCAAGGAGAGAAACCAAATAGTAGGTTTGGGTCGATCCCACGAGAAAAATGATTTAGACTTAACTTCAATGTATGATTATGTCTATTTAGCCAAGGTTTTTCCGAAGACAAGTTGTTAAGGGGGGGGGGGGGGGTTGTTAAAAAAGTTTCTCTAACACCTTTAAGTTAACAAGTAAGCAAAAGTAAAAATATAGTTTTTATCAAGTTATGAGACAAAATAGGGTATATGTGTTCCCCATAGATTCAAAACATCGTATTCTGAGAAATAGCAATTTTTTCCTAGTATTTTGCATGTAAAGTGGTAAGTTAAGTATCACTAAGCGGTCTGACATCTAGAAAATTTTAGACCGCACCTTGGTCCGGCTATGTGTGTATAAGTTACTAAGCATTACCGTTAGCTAATATTAGACATCATAATCAATGTATGACTTAGTTATTATTTTGCACCAATCGACACTATCCTATTAGATTGTATCCCACTAAATCTATGTTGATAATTCTTTTCTTATTACTACCTCCTTGGTCCGGCAAGAAGCAACAAGGCTAGTTCTAACGTGTGCATTCGTTAAAAAGACTTCTAAACGAAAGAATTATCAATACATGCAAGAACTTATTTGAGAAATGCTTATTTGCTAGGTCAACTTTGTTACTTACTCATGGTTCCCACAACCCTAGTTGTAGATTTAGTTACTCATGTAAGTTAAAAATCACAATTCATAGAATTTTAAGAAGAAATCATTAATTTACTTCAACAATATGCGTAAACCTGCAAAATCAACTTGAAATTCCAAGATATAGCTTCAATCCAAATACGGAAATTGATTGATTGCTAATGTTTGCAAAAACCAATCTCCAAGAAAAAGTAGAATAATACTAATAATGTCCCACCTAAAAAACGTGATTTTAATTCCCAATTTATAGAAAAATTGTCCTAATCTAAACGAAATTGAAATAAAGAAAGTTTGTCAATAATGCGGCACTAATCGACGACCTAATTGACCCCGTCGATTGCCTTTGTCAGTCCAGAAATTGAATTTTGATAAATCATTTATTGGGATCTACTTACAATTGATCAACGGGTTGCCAGTACGGCCCGTCAATCATTTGAGTTTTTGTTTCCACAGTTTTTCACAATTCCTTGATCATCTCCTCATCTAAACTGCACATCGACGGTTACCACCTATGGATCGTCAACCGTCGATGGCCTTCGTGGGTCATTTTTCTGCACTGTTTTCCAATTGTCTTCTAAATTTTTAGTATGGACATCTTTCTTGCAAAACAATCATAAAAACATGTTAAAACTACTACAAAAAGGCTCTAGACACACACAACTCTTAAGCTAAATTCATTGAAGACACCGTTAAACCACGAAACATTAATACCCTCAATAAAAAATTTTTGTTTGTCTTCAAGCGACTCATTATTACTCAAAACAGCACATACAAAAAAGTATACTCTTTTAAGCCTTTGCAATCAACCGGTTATGAATCCCGACTGTTTCTTGGTTATAGTACATGCTTAGTCTCTCAGGTTTGACAAGCTAAATCATGTGGAACACATTATTACACATACTCACCATGCACTGACACTTCTACTATTTTTCATCTAACAAAGAAACCAACATTCGAACACCGCAACTAGTGTCCTCACTTCAAAAGAAGTCCTTATTTTTTGCATAGTGATTTTAAGTTTGTGTAAAAGGATCTTTGTTCATAAATCACGCTCATAAACAAGTTCAAATATATCTATTACTGTCATCATAGGCTTGCCTTTATTTTCTCTGCTTAGGTTCACTACACTAGACTCTAGGATCACGGTAGGAATTTCTTGTCTTGTAACGTTGGCTTAGAGTCAAGTGTGGCAAATTTGGGTATATATTTAGTGACTTTTTGTCATCCTTGATATTTCCGCTAAGCTTCCTACCTCTTTTCATTGACTTTTATGCCCGACATTCTTTGTTTTTCATCTTTTCCTTGCTCCCCTTTTTTTGGATATGACTTCTATTTATTTGTCAACTTTTTCTCTTCAAACTCTTTTCTTTATTTTCTTTTGCTTTTCTCTTCCTTTTCATTCAATTTTTATTTTCACCGAGTAACATCTTTCACTCACTTTCTCTTTTCTTTTCAACATTCAACACTTTTCATACCCATTTTTGGGTTCTCACTCATAATAGCAACCCTCAACTCATGGATTTTCTATAAGTTAAGGTACACAATTCCCGAGGTTGGTTCGATGTAAAGACGAGGTCATTTTTTGCATTAGCCACCTTCAACATAGGCTTTTGGCTTATGTCGAGGTCCACATGACCAAGGAGGGACCGAAGCCAAAACATTAAACCTGGGAAGGTGAGTTGGTATTAAATAAAATAGATCTATTATATGCTCAATAAATTTTCATCAAAATGGATAAAAGTTTCATTTGGTTAACTTTATTTTAAGCTATGTGTTTGCTTTTTCGAACAAGGGCCTATGATCCTTTCATAGTCTTCTAACACATATCCCCTTTGTAGGACTAACATGGAAAGTTCTATCTAGGTACCAACTGTTGAACACTAAAAAGTCCTCACTCAGAATTCACGCTACCACTCACTTTCCATTTACACACACCAACAAAAAAAGCATGCCATTTTCCCTAATGCATAAAAAAACATAAGTATAGGGTGGTAGGTGAAGCAAACATGATGCGCATAGGGCCCACGATCTCTCAACAAGTGGGAGGGTCCTGTTTTACGGAACCCATAACATCAGTGCATGGGTCACCCTCACTGGTGTCCACATCAATATCCTCACCATCAATGGTGCTCCTCTCACCATTCATTGTCATGGAACTAGACGCCCCAACAACCATCTCTCATGCCCTAATATGGAGGGCCTTCTCATCTACCAAAGAAGCCCTCCTAGAAGACTCAAGGTCCATCATTTATTTAATCCTCGCACGGTCATCACTTTTGCCTCCGTGGTGAGGCTAGAATAGAGCCTCTTGGCATGACCACGTAGCTCAGTCCGCGTTTCAATAGAAGGCTCGAATAAATCTTCAACCACTGTGTCCTTTGCTAGCTCGATACGTACACTCTCTTGCTCAGTCCCCATTATCTATAAAATGGCATCCATATCTGCTCGTTAATTAACCACCGCATCCTGAAGAGTAGTGAGTTGTATGGTAAAGGTTGGTCGTGCTAGCACCCTCAACTCAAAGACGTCAAGGTGCTGGTGAAACCTCAAATTTTTTTGCTTAGTCTTCTGGCGTCCTCAACATCATAAATGGATTTCTGCATCCAAGGTTGTATGTGGCGAAGAATGGTGGCCATCTAGGCCTCCAATTTCTGGACCGATCTAGGGGGACTTGTATTGCAGAGTAGGGCATGGACCGGGATGAGCTGGGGTCTCGACCGGTGGTATGAGAGGAATCAGCTGGGGTGGTGTCATCAGGCTCTAAAGTAGTAGGGTTATCCCCTTGGGTTAACTCTACAGTGTCCGCCAAGTTCTCACTCAACGGATGCATCTCAAATTTGTGCTCTCTTTAAGGTTCCTCTACATTGGCCTTATCCTTGGTGAGACCTATATCAGTAGTCCCCACTGTGTGCCTGATTGGCACTGCGGCATCTTTGCATAAGTGGAAGATGAGAAAAGCAAAGGGGTGAGTAGTAGAATTCTTGAAATCCCTCTCGTAGATCACCGTGATCAGCACCTTAGCAAAATCTATTTCGAACCCGCCACTAGAGGTTCTACCAATATCTCCCTATACCATGTAACAACATTATCAACATTTGTTGGTGATAGGCGGTGTTAGACCAACAACTAGAAGAACATGGCTTCAAAGGTTAGGGTGGCCTTCTTAATCAACCCTCGGGGGTATAACACCCAATCGGCCCCCTCACCATCTGTCGCCAAATGTTAGCCTAGCGATTTCTTCATTGTCACTCTCTGCTCAGTGGTCCTCGGAAAAACGCCACTTTTGATAGTCTCCCACATGTAGTTGAATTCTGTAGTCACGAGGGTCCATTATGTTTTAGTGGTGGGGACATACTGGAACCGATTAAGGGTGGCCTCCGAGATGTAAACCTTGCAGCCTTTAACTAGTATAGAGGTGAGTGGGCATTGTTAGGCAGGTTTAGCCTGTCTTTGAATAGATCCTCTAAGAGTAGCCACATAGGAAGAATAGTCTTGTATATCTCCTTAATGTAGGTACCAAGTCTTCGTACCATCACTATACCTTTTACGGTTAAACAATCGTTGCACCTCGGGGACCAGTTGCAAACTTCCCATAAGAATTTGACGCTCTACTGCCACCAACCGGGACATCACCCCCTCCTCATTCAACATTTTTGTGTTCCTATACGTGGTGGTTTCCATCAATGCACAACCGTATGGATTCTTTAGCAAAGGGTGCGGGCTCATCTGCTGGGGGAGCGGTGCAGTCTCTGAGTTATTATCCTCATCAGACGAGGCTTGGTGGTCGTGAGTGTCTGATCGAGTGACTCCCTAGAAGGTGGAACATGAGGTAGTAGCCCCATTTAACCCAGAAGATTGGGTCGACCTGCATATAGAACAAAATTTAGATCCTGATGCTCTTATAAACCTAGAGGCTACCCTTGTTGGTAATCAGTCAGTGTGTGCTCCTCATAAGACTCGGAGGCAGTGACTACACAGGGAACCACCTTCCGGGGGGTACCCCTAGTGACTCGTGCAGCTGGTGTTAGGGTTATGGCACCCGAGGGAACGTATTATGGATCTTACTCATTGTCCGAGGTGCCAAACTTCTGACAAGACGGGGCCAATGACTTGGACTTTCCCTTTGAGAAGAATATATCCTTCTTAGGAGCAATTTGTATGTGTAGAGCAGTTGCTAGTGTCACTTCAACAACATTACATACTCAAAAAACTTCAGGCGAAGACAATTTGAAAACTAAACAACAAAGTTCAGTTCTTTAGAGTTAGGTCGATGGGCAGTATCAATGCTCCATCAATAGGGTCCATCATCTGACACTTTGAATTATTCAAATTAATCAAAAATTTCAGACCTCTCTGATTGAAATGACGAACGTGCAGAACCGCCTATCAATCAATCGATGGACAGTAGCTCAGTTTCATCGTCTAACACAAAATATATATTTAGAAATTAGTGATAATAGATTCTCTGAAGGAAATGATGGACTTGCAGAACTGCCGTCATTTCAGACCTCAACAATCTTAAGGTGATCCAATCAAGGCACCGCATCAACGGCTCGTCGATCCATCGACGGGGTCTCGTACTGTTGGCATGAGATATTCTTTAGGACATTTTACAAGGTCTAATTTTTTTTACAACTTTAGACCGCTACAGTTTAGACATGACATTTTAACACCCGAAACACCATTTCGTCATTCCTAGAGTTTCATTTTCAAATAATTGAGCCACAGTACGAAACCCTAAGTCGGAATTGAAAAAAACTGCAACACTAACCATATTTTAGATGGGTTTTAAGGCGACACAACCATATTTTTTATTTTGAGAAATGTAATACTTGAGTTATTAGCACGTGAGATTAATTAAATTAGTCCCTATGTCAAGACCAACATCCGAATTTCTATTCAACAAGTATGAATGAGATTTCAAAGTGTAAAGGAAATTGAAATACCTTGAGTTAAGAGATGTTTGGTTGTGAGAGCCTACGTGCCCAAACTTGTTTACCGACCAATAAACAACGAAGAGACAAGAGAATTTGGGAAGAGAGAGTTTGGGGAATTTAAGGGATTTTGATTTGGGAATTAAATGGAATATACGAGGATGATGGTTTGTGCTATAGTAAATAAATAAAGGGAGAAAAACAATTTTGGAAAGCGATTTTAAAAGAATTTGAAAGAGGGAATGAATATGAACTGTTATGTCCTTTAATATTATCGGCCGGGTTGGGTCATTGGCAGTTAGTACCTATAAAACCTAGACAGCCCATCGACTAGGACTATTATTTTCATCTAGACTTAGAAAATTTTAGATACCGAGCATGTACAGACACCATTGACGGTCCTTCGATTGAATGATGACCTATCAATGGAGTCCGTAGACCTATGCACTAGCCCATTCCTGCAGATGTTTTTTTTGTTTTGGTTCATTCAAATGTAACATTCATTAGAGCATTATTTTTGTGTTTTTCTAGAAACTTTTGAGACATGGGCGCTACACTAATCTCTAGCCAACACTATCACACAAGCAAGAATGAAATAATATTATAAAATGAAACAAGAATATACGACTATTTCTACAAAGAAAATAAAACCTATCGTTTGCTAGATGATACGACTTTGGTTGCCTCCCAAGAAGCGCTTGATTTAACATCACCGCACGGCGTACACTCCTTGATTACTCAGAATTCATTGAGGTGATAGGTCTCAAAAACATCATAGACACTCTCCGCGTTCCCCAGGTAGATCTTAATAATTTTTTTGTTGACTTTGAACTTTGTGCCCTCCTTATTCTCCAACTCAAAGGCTCCATGTGAAAATACTAGAGTGATGAGAAATGACCCTATCCACTTTGACATGAGTTTGCCCAGAAACAAGCATAGCCTAGGGTTGAATAGAAGCACAAAATCACCAACAAAAATTTTTGTCTTTTCGATCCTTTGTTCGTGATACTTCTTTATATTCTCTTTGTAGATGGATGAACTTTCATAGTCTTTAAAGCGTAACTCATCAAGATCATTCAATCCATTTAGTCTTTGTTCCTCCACTTCATTCGAGTCCATCTTATATTTCTTCACTGCCCATATGGCTTTGTACCCTAACTCGACCAGCAAGTTAAAAGCCTTCCCATATACAAGTTGGTATGGAGACATACCTATGGGAGTCTTGTATGCAGTCTGGTAGGCCCAAAGAGCATCATCAAGCATCCTTGACCAATCCATTCTATTAGCTTTTAGCTTTTTTGCAAGAATTTACTTGATCTTTGATTAGATACCTCAACTTTCCCTCTAGGCTGTGGAGATAAGGAGTAGCCACATTATGGAGAACCTCATATTTCTCCAATATCCCTTTGAACAACATGTTATAAAAGTACGAGCCACCATGACTTATAATGGCCCTAAATGTGCGAAATTTGGAGAAGATATTCTTTTTCAAGAACGCAGTGACACTCTTTCCTTCTTTGTTACGACGCACTATTGCTTCCACCCATATTGATACATAGTAGACCGCCAGAAGTATATATTTAATCCCATGAGAACTCACAAACGAGCCCATAATATCAATGCCCCATATATCAAAAAACATAATCACAAAAATAGGATTTAAGAGGAGTTCATGTCTCCTAAACATTCCTCCTTCTTGTCTGTACCGATCACATGACTTGGCGAAATTGTAAGCATGTTCGTGGATGGTTGTCCAATAGTAATCACACTATAAGATCTTATGCGTAGTCCGGATACCACTATGGTGCCCACCCATAGGCTAGGGGTGACATGCCTCCAAAAACTCAACATCACAACCTCCAATACACAATGATGAATAATCCAATCGACACAAATCCGGTATAAGTAAGGCTAATCACAAAAGAAAATTTTCATATAATGCAAGAACTTTTTCCTATGGTGAAAAGATAAATCGACGGAACTACATTAGTTACCAGGTAGTTCGCAAAGTCTACGAATCATGGGATCAAATCCTAAGAAGCGATGAATATATGTTCATCTGGTAATGGATCATAAATTTCAACCTCTTCACCTAATTCTCGCATAGCTTCAATCCTCCAATCTGGAAAAAATGGTCGGCCACTTGATTCTTAGTCCCTCTTTCTATCTTTCACCTCCAAATCAAACTCTTGTAGCAATAATGCCCATCTAATTAACCTTGGTTTTGCATCCTTCTTTGCTATCAAGTAACTCAAAGCGAAGTAGTCTGTGTGCACTATAACCTTTGTACCAATCAAGTAGGAGCAAAAATTTTCCAATGCAAACACCACCGCAAGAAGCTCTTATTCAATTACCATGTAGTTCTTCTGAGCTTTCTTTAGGGCCTTACCCGACTAGTACATGGTGTGAAGGATTTTATCCCTTCTCCGACTCAATACCACACAAAGGGATACACCACTAACATCACACATCACCTCAAATTGCTCACTCCAATTTGGTGAAATAATAATGGCGCGGACACCAACTTCTCATTCAACTCTCCATATTCCTTAAGACATGATTAATCAAAATAGAACTTACATTCCTTCTCGAGTAGTTTGCACAGAGGATGTGCAATTTTTGAAATATCCTTAATAAACCTCAGGTAAAAACCAGCATGTCCAAGAAACTTCTCACACCTTTTAAAGAAATGGCTGGAGGAAGCCTCTCTATCACCTGCACTTAGGCTCGATCAATCTCTATCCTCTTCTTTGAGATGCGATAGCCCAACACTATGCCTTCTTTCACCATAAAGTAACATTTTTCCCAATTAAACATTAGATTACAATCCTCTCACCTTTTGAGTACCTTATCCAAATTGCTCAATCACCGATAAAAGGAGTCACCAAGCATTGAAAAATCATCCATGAACACCTCAATAGTGTTCTCCAACATATCGGAGAATATCGACATTATACATCACTTGAGAGTGGCCGGTGCATACATAACCCAAATGACATCCTTTTGATTGCAAACTTCCCACAAGGGCAAGTGAAAGTTGTATTTTCTTGATTCCCAAGGGCAATAGATATTTGATTGTATCCCGAATAGCCATCGACAAACTAAAACAATCATTTACCTGTGAGTCTATCTAACATGTGATCCATTAAGGGCATCGCGAAATGGTCCTTTTCAATCCAAGCATTCAACTTCTGGTAGTCCATACAAACTCTACATCCGGTCACTATCCACATTGGAACAAGCTCGTTCCTCTCATTAGGCACCACTTCCATCCCACCCTTTTTAGGCAAGCATTAAACATGGCACACCTAAATACTGTCTTCAATAGGATAAATGACTTCGGCATCCAACCACTTGATGATTTGCTTTATAACTACCTCTTGCATACGTAGATTAAACCTTCTTTGGTGCTCAATACTTAATTGGTTTGTTATCGGGCATGAGTTGGACTTTGTGTGAATTAATGCCGGGAGGAACTCCAATAATTTCAGCAATAGTCCAATCAATGAATCGTTTCAAGCTCTTCAAAACCTCTACTTAACACTCTACTTGTTGACTATTCAAATTCCCTGCAATTATAACTGGCATAGTGTCATCTATAACCAAGAATACATACGTCAGATGAGGAGGTAAAACCTTAAGCTCTAATTTTTTGTAGCCTCCGCAATAGATGGATTCATGGATCGATACTCGCGTGCTTCAAATCTAACTCCAATTTCTTTGGTTTTGACAGATATTAATTTTGTTCAAATGAAGCCATGAAAGAACCATAATCTTCAATATCATCACTCTCAAAATACATGATCACTGCCGCTAGTGCCTCGACGCCTACTCGCTCTTTATTTGGTACCTCATATATACTCTCAATCCTATAGGATATAATAGATACAGTTCGTAGCTCGCAACTCTTCTTCGTGGACCTACATATATTGAAATTTGGTTCTTTATTGTTCAACCTAAACTTCATTAGCCCCATTTTTATATCAACCAATGCACGCCAAGTGGCAAGGAATTACCTGCCTAGAATAATGGGAAACTCAAAATCACCTCACAGATCAAGAACCACAAAATTAACCGGAAATATAAATTAATCAACTTTAACAAGTACATCATAGAGTATACAAATGGGCCTCTTCACTGCTCGATCAACCATAATTAAACATATAATAGTAGGCTTTTGGCCACCAATCGTAAATTTTTGTAAATGGAAAGAGGCATGAGGTTTATGCTTGATCCAAGATCACATAGTTCTTTAGTATAGTGTAGTAACCCGATTATACATGGAATGGTGAAACATCAAGGATCTTCCCTTTTTTGCATAAGAGACCTTGTTGCAATAGCACACAGTTGTGCATTCTGGCATCATCCTCAATACTCAGCGATCTCTTCTTTCTCATCATATCTTTCATAAACTTAGCATAATCGGGCATTTGTTCCAAAGCTACTATCAAAGATGTATAGATGGAAAATTGATTTAACATAGTGAAAAATCACTAATATTTACCATCCTCAGTCTTCTTCACTAATCTCTGAGGGAATGGAGATGGAGATATAGGAATGGGGACCACTTTCTAAGACACATCTGCTTCTATCAACATGTTGTTCACCAACTCTCCATTAGTTTCTACAACCTCTTTTTCTTTTCTCATATCATCTTCTACCACAGATTGCGTAGGTGGATCAGTGGTTTGCTTACCCCCTCGAGTAGTGACCTCCATGTAATGCCTATCATTTTAAGGATTCTGGATATATTTCTAGGAAGAGTGCTACGTTGGCGTGGATTCACTGTAGTAGACAATTAAACCATATGTAACTCAAGATGCTTATTCAAAACCGCATGTGTATCCACCTTTTGCAAAATGTTAACTAAATCACTTTTTATCTCTCATCATCTTTTGTAGAATATCCTCAATTCACGCCATATTACCTCCGCCATCCCAAGGAGTAACTTCCTGATTTTATGAGGTAATATAGGGCCCACTCAAAATCATTCCTAGTACCATAGTTACCCTGGTTAAAGTTGTTGTCGTGGTTTTAGTTTCCATCTCCAACATATTTAACCTCTTAATTATAGTTACCATAGTTCCGACCTTTATTTCCTTGACCTTGGCACCAAATTATCCTTATTGGAGCCTTGGACGTTTGGTAGATAAAACCCCATCTACTCATTCACTCATAGGAATCTTCTTCATAATAGTACACATCTACTGGCGGTGGTGGCTTAGTCAAGGCATCCACCGCATTTACCTTGTCTACAACTCCACTCACATGTTTCAAAACCAATCCTAGCTCAGTTCTCATCTTTGCAAACTCTTCACACATCTCATCTGATGTTGGGTTGTTTGTAACTTGCACTGCAAAGGTGCTTCTCCTAGTGTCCGACTCTCTAGTGCTCCAAGCCTTGTTAATGCGAGATATCTTCTCCAACTATTCTACGATTGCAGCATATGTACACTCTTCATAGGAATCCCCCTATATAGTATGTAGCACTGCTTTATTGTTATCATCTTGACCTCGATATGAGTATTCTTTGAACGACTCATCATCAATGTGGTGGTTTGAGAAGCCTCTCACAAATGTAGTATATTTGACCAAAGAGCTACTCACTGACTCCCGTGGTAGTGCTACGAAATTGTGCACTTTATCTTTATGGTTGAGATTCTTTGACATTTGATAATACCTTGCTATGAACATATCTCTCAATTAATCCTATGTATAAATGGAGTTGTAGGGTAGCTCAGTAAAGCATATTGCAGCATCTCCTGTTAGTGATAAAGGAAACACTCGCAGACCGAAACATTCATATCCAAGTCTAGACTACCCACATAACTCTTGCACACAAACCTCAGTTTGGCTATGTGAGCATATGGATCCTCCGATGGCATTCCTACAAACAAACCCCTCGCATTGAGCATCTGCATAAAGACATTTGTCACAACGAATGTGTGCCCTTTAGGTGGAGAAGGTAGGACAAGAGGTATATTAGAGTCTGTGATGTTCACGTTTCCTCTATAGTGGTCCCAAGGTCGTAGTGCTGTGGACTGCATCCTCAAAACATTCTCCAATAGATTTCCAACCTTAAATTGATTGTGTGCCTCAATAGTTAATGGAGGTTGACGGATCGCCCTATCACCTAGATTGGTTGGGTTTGGTTGATTTTCCATCGTTCTCAATGAATGGTAAAGTTTAGTATTGAATGGAATGAGTAGTTGTCCTCGACTCCATGTACTTGTCATACACTAGAGTTAGACACTAAAAAGAAGACGAAATGAAAAAGTAAAATCAGGAAACTATTGACTAAATTTAAATAATCTAACTAAAGTTAATCTAAAAGCCAGATTCCTAGCAGCGGCGCCAAAATTTGATATGCTAAAATTATGCCTCCCTAAAGAAGTATAAGCAGTTTTAATCAAGTAGAGTACCCAGCAAGTAGGTTGGGATTGATCGCATCAGGAAAATGGGATAGACTTAATTTCAATGAACGATTATATCTATTTAGCAAAGGTTTTTCCGAAAATAATTAATTGTGGGAGGGGGGGTTTGTGAAACAAGTTTCTTCAACACATCTAAGATAACAAGTAAGCAAAAGTAAAAATTTAGTTTTTATTAAGTAGTGAGACTAACTAGGGTATATTCATTCCCCATAGGTTCATAATGTCGTATCCTAGAAATAGCAATTCTTCCCTAGTGATTTGCATGTGAAGTGGTAAGTAATGTATCTCTAAGTCCTTTGTCCGACATCTAGAGAATTTCACCCCGCACCTTAACCCGACTACGTGTGTATAATATACAAATCCTTACCATTACCTCATATTAGACATCATAATCGATGTATGACTTAGTTATTACTTCGCACCAGTCGACACTAGCCTATTAGATATTATCCCACTAAATCTATGTTGATAATTCTTTTACTATTACTACCTACTCGGTTCGGCAAGTACCAACAAGGCTATTTCTAACATGTGAACTCGTTAAAGAGACTTCTAAATGAAATTTTTATCAAGACATGCAAGAACCTATTTGAGACTTGCTTATTTGCTAGGTTTACTTTGCTAATTAGTAATGTTTCCCATAACCCTAGTTGTGGATTTAGTTATCCATGCAAGCAAGATCACAAATTAATAGCTTTTAAAGAAGAAATCATGAACTTTCTTCAACAATATGCGTAAACCTAGAAATTGAACTTGAAATTGCAAGATAAAACTTCAAACCAAATCTATATATTGGTTGATTGCAAAAGTTTGCGAAAAACAATCTCCAAAACAAAAGAAGAAGAATACTAGTAATGTTTCATCTCAAAAACGAGGTTTTAATACCCTATTTATTGAAAACGTTGTTCTAAATTTTAAGAAATTGAAATAAGTAATGTTCGTCAAAAAACACGGCATTGATCGGCGACCTTTATTGAACAACAGTCCACCGACTGCCTCTGTCAGTCAAGACGTAGAATTATTTTTCTTTGTCAGCTCAATCTCTACTCTGAATCAAATGACACACCTAGATACAATCCGTTCACTAATCTACGGTACGTGGATGCTCGTCCGTCATTCCATACTTAGAATCTTAAGAAATCACGTAGTGGAGCCTTCTCTGAAATGATCGACGGTTCACCAGTACAATCTGTCGATTGATCGATTGAACGTCATTTCATTTCGTAGTCCCACACTTGGTCAAAATTCCCTGATCTTCTCCCTTGGCCTTAACTGCACATCGATGTTCACCACCTACGGACTGCCGATGGCCTTCGTAGGACATCTTTCTACACTCGTTTTAAGCTACCTTCTGCATTTTTAATATGGAAATATTTCATATAAAACAAACATAAAAACATATTAAAACTACAACAAAAAGGCTCTAGACACACACAACTCTTAAGCTAAATGCATTGAGGTAATTTCTCAAACTTAGCTTTTAAAAGTTATGTTGGAAATAATAGTTTTCTCTTTACTAAAAACTAGCCAAAGGCTCTCTTTGAAGTTTAGTTTCCTTTCTTGGTCAAAATGTGATATACATTTGTAACTATAAGGGAATACTTAGTCCTTTTATAACTTTTAAGAAATGAACTCAACGCTTTGCTGTTTTATTAACTTGGAAATTAACTTTTAGGGAATTCTTAATTCCCTTATACTTTTGATAATTTTCATTCAACTCACTACTCTTGGCTCAACTTGTAACTTGAGCCTTTAAACAAAGTTAAAAAGTGTTTGTTTAAGACTCTTTAAAAGTTTTAGGAACTTACATTGACTTGGTTCATAACTTTTAGACTTGACAGACTTTGATATTAGATGTCCTTGAATTGGATTATGGCTTCAAGTATCATGATCTCATGTTTAGTCTCCCTTATAAGATGTTCGAATCGTGCAAACTCGGTGTCGTTGGAAAGATCTTCCCAAGGGGATTTCAAACATATAATGAACTGGCTCTAACTCACCATGAGCTAGATGTTATGGGCATATGAAAATGAAAAAAACACACATCTTAAACATTAGGAAATTTTCCAAAATTTTCCAATTCTTTCAAAAAAGTGATAACAATAATTTTAGTTTCATGCCTTATCCTTAGCTATTACGAGTTACGAAATATTACAATAGACATGATAGTATACATCAGAATCTCGATTGCATCATAATATGAAACTTTGGACTTGTCTTCCTTTTCTTTATTAGTCTGGACACATATCATAGGCTTGAAGTTTCACCCATTGCCTATAGAAGTTTCCATGAATTATTAACTATTCATTCAAAAGTGTTACAATATTTTTTAAATAAGTTTATCGATATAAACTAAGAATATTCTTGGAATGGTCTCTGTAGATCTTAACGCCTAATGTATGTCTGCTTAACACGTACCTTTCATTTCTAATTATTTTGAAAGCCATTGACGTTAAAGGTTATTGATGATGCTCAAATTACTCTTAAAAAATCCAATTAAAACAGTGAGAGATTGTATTTTGTAAAAATCCAACAAAGATTTTGGGTTGAATAACATAAGGAATGGTATATAAAGCCTATTCATCATTGAATAACCAATTTAAGAAACAAATATGGTATCCGCCCATCTTTATGCATACATACATACATACATACATACATACATATATATATATATATATATATATTCTTACTAGTAAAATCACCAACACCTCACGTGCAATTTAATATTATGGAATTTATAAAATAATATTTCAAAACTATTAATTTTTGAAAATAAAACACTATATTATCGTACATACAAGATTACGTAGTAAAAAATATTGATAATGTAAATGAAGATGGCAAATATACCATCTTATCATTTATCTTTCGATCAGTCAAATTTATATTGATTTTATAATTTATAGTACTACTTCCCGAAAGTGTTACTTTTTTATATTTTTGAGAAGTCAAATAAACATTAATAGGAGATTGTACATTTTAAAAGGATGAAAAAGCGAACAAATATTCTGATTGTAACATGTAGAAAGTTTAACCGTACCTTTTACTTTACATATACAATTTTAAAGTATCCCATTAAAATGTGTCATAAGTAATAATTAAAATGAAAAACTAAAGGTAGAATGTATTATATTGGAAAACAATTCAACTAATTGTATATACTCCATAGGAAAAAATATTACAAAAAACTATTCAACTTGTTTGGTTGTTTTTTTAAAAATGAACATACCATAGTGATGAAGTTCAATTTAAAACGACATTTCTATTCAAATCCCAGTGTAGACAAACACATCTATTACATTGAAAAAGTAGTTGTAGTATTTACAACTTGCAGTAAACATAAGAATATATCCATAATTCATATTGAATATTAGCAATGGATGCATTGTGCAGTTTTCTATGTCTTTGAGATTGAAGGCTCTAGTCTAGTCAAATTCCTCTATAGGTCTTCCGACACATCGTTGAGCCCATATAAAAATTTTATTAATTTTTTCCTTCTTTTCCTTCTTCACTTCGCACTTCAAGGTGCGATAAATGTTTTAAGTTCTTTCTGTCATCACAACTACATACAAAATTTGAATTTGTCTTCAAAAGATGGTAGCATATATCTTTTAAGAATATTTTTTACTATACCACCAATAACTTCCGTCGATAAAACTTGTGTGAATGCTCAATTAATGATTGTTATTTAATATGTACTAACAAATAGTTATAACAATAGCATTGGAGAAACCTAAATAAAAAACATGTATTAAAAAACATCAATTAACAACATAAGTATAAAATAATGACTGTGAAAATAAATATTATGATATGTAACAATAAAACAAGGCAGAAAGAAAAAAACGAGCTCGGTGAATGCATAATGTCCCCTTATGAAATTTATTTTTCTGTAGTACCCGATTTTTAAGGAATATATTTTCTTAAGACAGAACGATTTTATTCATCAATATATTGATACAAAAACTATGGTGTATTGAACCACTCAATAGGAGCAAATACATTAATATTTAATTGCAAAGAAGAAGAAGTATTTAAAAATCTTCGATGTTTTAAAATGAGAGGAAATCTATCTATTTATAGACAACAAGGATAGCGTGCACAAATTTTAATTATTCCTTATCGAAAAGGTCACAACCTTTCATAAAGAACATACATTTTCAGAAAAGTCAAAATTCTTCATAAATGTCACAACTCTTTATAAAATTCCCAACATATCATAAAAGTCGCAAAGTTTCTAAAAATCATAATATTTCATGGAAGGGGAATGCTAGATTTTTGAAAAAAATGAATTAAAAGGAAATCCTTGTTTTTGGTGACACCAAATATATATATATATATATCTATGACCTAATATCATTGATTTGAGATCGAAAGAAGTCGCTAGTGCTTGCACTAGGGTAGACTATTTACATCACACCTATAGGCGTTTGGCCTTTCTCGAAACCCAAATAACACAAAATGTCATTTTTTAAAGTCTTTTCTTATGGGGAGAAAAATAAAGGCCACTACATTTGGGGGATGGAAACTATGTGTAATATTATGAAGTTCAATGACATATTTGAGTCTTCTCTCTAACAAGTGACCTTCATTAATAATAAATAATTGCTTATAGGTGTATGTACCTTTCAACCAACAGTCTAAAGATCACTTTTGAGCAAGATTATAATCGTATGAGAAATGTCCAAGTAAGAAAAAAAACTATGTACGTTATTTCAAACATCAGACAATACCCTAGTAGCCTATTATGTTGTATCTAAGGTTGAGAAATATATGAGCAAACATTATATCATGGGGGATAATTTCTAAAGCGTTATATTTTTAAAAAAAATTCACATAAGGACAAGATATAAAAGGCAATGTATTTTCTTAAATTATCCAAATAAAATAAGAAAAAAATGACATAAATATATTTTTATCAAAATAATGATCCGTAAATATATACTCTCTTCGGTTTCATGCCATCAAACCCTGAAGAAGTAGCCTGCAAAGACAACACATAACAGGTAAAGACTCAAGAGTTAATAGAGATAGAACCTACTCTAATATTCAATATGAATACCGCAAGACACATCATGGAAAATATTACCCAGTAAAAACTCAGAACTGTTGAAAATTTGTCAATTCCATCTTCTACGATGTTTGTACATTCTTCCATACTAGAATTTGAAGCTAGCAAGAAGTTTGGTGAATGGGAATGGGGTGCAAATTGACTTGTGGTATATAAAAGAGAAGAATGGTTTTAAGAAGTATGAGGATAAAATTTATACTTTAAGGAAGTTGAGTAATGATTCCTAATCTCTATCCATTGAAAAATTGATCAAGGATTGCGGAATGAGTGTTGGTGATGAAATTAGGCTATATATTTATCTGATTAAAGTTAATTTTAAAATTATTTTCTAAGGTTCGTGATTCACTAATCAAGCATGAATTTGTGTTTGGAGGACAAAAATATTTTCTCAAGTTTTTGTCTGCTTTTATATACTTCTATTTGAATGAAAGGATTGGTTGACAATTGTGTAAATTATTTAACAATTTGGACCAAGAAGTTGGATATTTTCACTTTAAATCAAAAATTCTACACCGTCAATAAATAGTAGCTAAACTTTTGTTTTTGTCCACATTTTAGGTAAGATAAAAATCTTGGAAATATTATGCAGACTTCAAATGTGAAATGACATAGTTATCCTATTTTATAGTCTTCTCTTAATGTACCTTAAGAAACAAGTTTAAATTTTTTAAAAAGTAATATCTTTTTAAGATTCCCGCTCAAAATGAATTAGAAAACCTAATTATGTCTTTATAAGGTAGTGTGCCTCTCTCTTGTAATCCTCACCTTCTTCAATGTCTGATTAGAGGCCTTTGCTTAGCTTGAAAAAAACATTTTTTTACAATTTCTTTCCCTCAAAAGAGGAAGAAGAAGCTTGTAAAATCAACAACACTCCATATCAGGTGACTCGAGAATTGGTGGAAATAAAGTACTTATACCCTGCCCAAAGAATCGATCTGCAAAACCCATGGCAGATCAACAAAAAGCTTACCCATGATGAGATCGTTGTAGGAATGCTGATTATTCCCTTTTTTGAGATGTTTGAGTACATCCTTCGTTACTGGACTTTGGGCGTGGCCAAAAGATTGGATAATGGATTCAAGGTTTGTGTTGACATGTGGGATATAACTGAGTAGACTATCCCTAAAAAGTATGAAGGTGGAAGTGTTTGGTTCAAGATGTTCAATGACGATTTTTCTCTTTGGTCCATCGAATTGTTCAAGGGTTGCAGATAGGGCGAGGGTGATAAAATTGGGATTTATTGGGATCCTAGATCAGCGACTCTAGTGTTCAAATTGCTTTTTAAAGTTGGCTCTTAGTGGAAAGGTCTAAAATTTAGGACCAAAAATAAAATATATGCTATCATAGTCTTTGGTTTAGTATTACTCTTTCATATAATTGTAATAGCTGAAGACCTTATTATGAAATTGGAAATCGTGAAGTTCCCCATTTTGTGTGCGCAATTCCCTTTTTTAAATGTATTTCATTCCCTATTATTATATTTAGTACTTTTGATGTTCATTGTCAACCTTTCTTATATATGCTCCTCATTACAAAGAATCTTAGTGTGACAAAGAAATTGATGTACATACAGAGAATTTTTGGAAATAAGGACCTAACATGACCTAATCAAGGAACCCCGTAATCATCAAGGCTGAATCTTTATATTATTGGATTCCGTACAATAGAGTTAAGTATAACATTAAAAAGTATTAGGGAATGTTTGAATAAAGGAGTGTGATTTCTAAATTTACTAGAGATGTATTAACTTAAGACAACTAATCTTGTGAGTGAATTTATTCATGTCTTTGTTTCCTTTTTTCCTCATAATCGAAAGATGAGTTTGTGGATGATTAACTGGTGGGAATGGCCCTTAGGGAGATATGCATAACTCTCTGAAAAACTACATGCATTTAGAATAGAACACTCTTCTTAAGCCATTTATGCTTCCTTTCTAAGTTTGGTTGAGGGGAACTCTCATCTTGCACTTTTTATCGGAACTTTTTCTCAACATAGGTTAAACTTACAACACTAGTCATATGACTCATATCCTAAATATTTGTTTAGAAATGAACATAAACCATCTTCATTGTTGAAGGAAACAATTGAAGAAAAAAAAATTTGTTTCCTCCAATCTTTTGTTAGTATTAACAAATATAGAAGGTTCTTGTGATAACTCAAGTTGTTAGGTTACAGTTCTCTAAAATATCTTGTAGTATCGTTCTTCAAAGGTCTTAAAGCAATCACTTTCTTTCTTAGTTTGGATATTGCTTTTCATAGAACCTTTTCTGCATTTTTACTTGAATTTGTTGATATCGTTGATCGTCTTCACACATCAAAGAGATGGTGTCCATTTTTGTTGTTTTGTAGGATAGTGACTACAATAAATGCAGCAGTAGATTCTATGGACATTGTGAGTTAATGTAAATATGTTACAAATGGAATTTTTTTTATGGTTATTCTGCCAAACTTCATAAACTCACAATAGATTTCTGAAAATAAGGACCTAACATGACTTAAATAAGGATCCCATTTCACGCAAAAACTCACTTGTGGAAGATTACCCCAAGCTTGTCTTCTCCTATCATATCTGCAACATATTCCTTAATCAAGGATGAATGTTTATGTTGATGTAGAGGTGAGGTGTAGGAAAAGTCTCGCGATGGAATTTTGAGTCTTCGTGCGAGCTATATGCGGTGAGAGTCGCTTTTGGTATAAATTAAAAATTTAATGAATCAATATTGTTTGAGATCTCCATAATATTTAAATTTCCTCGTACATGGGAACTTTTAAACTGATGGATTACGTAGAATAGTGTGAAACATATAATATATCCTTAGCAAATAAGCGTACAAGGTACCAGAGCATGGTATGAGTAGAGGAATATGATTTCTAAATTGAACAAAAATGTATTAACTCAAGTCAAAACTGAATTTGTAATAATAGAATATAGGGTCAAAACTCTTTCAGTCAATCTGACCAAAAGCTTTTGCATTAGAACAAGAACAAGGCTACATTTATTCATGTCTTTTTCTGCGTAATTGAAATTAACTCTCAGCTAGCTTTTCTAGTCTGGTGTTTTACGTAGCATAAATTAATTTAACATCTGTAGTCATATGACTCTTATCTTTCAGTAGAAATGAAAACAAAACATCTTCATTGTTGAATGAAACAATTTAAGAATCAAATCTAGCGTCCTCCCATCTTTTGTTAGTATTTAACAAATATAGAAGGTTCTTGTGATTACTCCAGTTGTTTGATAACAGATTTTCCAAAACATCTTCTACGATTGTTCTTGAAAGGTTTGAAGTGAGCATACTCTTTCTCAGTTTGTATATTTCTTTTGATACAACCCTTTTTGCATTTTGTACGTGAATTTTCTGATATCATCGATCATCTTCACACCTCGATTTTGAAAACCTGAATTTGTTTTATACTTAAATTGTAGTAACCAGGTGTTTTAATTAGATGTAGTCATTGTAGTTCTCCATTTTCACCTAACAAAATATTCGTAGTAACATCAAAAAGATGGTGTCCATCTTACAATTTAATGGGCTAGTGACTGCACTAAATGAAGCAAGAAGATTCGATGGAGATTTTTAATAAATGTTAAGATTTTACAAAAGGAAAGTTGATACATGCACAACAAATGCTTGGAAATAAGGACCTAACATGACCTATAAAAAAATCCCTTTTTTCACGCAGAAACTCACTTGTCGACGCTTACCCAAAGCTTGTCTTCTTTCATCATATCCGCAACGTATTACTTAATCACCAGTGCTAAATCTTTAAATCGATGCCTTCTGTTAAGTGTGATTGAATTTAATGAAGCAATACTATTTGGGATCTCCGTAATGTTTCTAATTCCTTGTGCATAGGAAATGATTCCTTTGTGTCTTCCAAACATAAAAGGTTGACCTGATATACTCAAATTCTCTAACTTCGTGTCCACTTATAATACATTTAATTCAAAGACAAAATAATCATCAGTTCTAATATGTCGTAGCTTTGCCAGTCGCAAAATATTAGGTTTTAGTATACTGTCTTATATGTTATTCACTACCTTAGATTTTCAACAAGTCTAGTGCTACAAAGTTAGATTCGCTAGTTTTATACACTAATTGATTTCTCTTCTAAGTCCCAAAAAATAATGGATAACTCCTTAATTGCTAAATACTTCAACAATTGCCAAAAGAAGGAATAAGTTTTCATGATCAATGTAACACCCCAGAAATTTTTTTTTAGCTAAGACTTGAACCGTTCTTCGTAGTGAGTGAGATTTTGGCAAGAAAATTCAAAATTCATAGTGGTAAGGTCATTAGAGGTAAAACCTTATGTTCCAAGGAGAGCAAAAGAGAAAAGCATTCAAGTCATTCCTAAATTTTATTATATTTTTGGTCAACTTCAAATTATCATAACTTTTAGCAAATAAAGATTTAGGATCCCCATAAGATATTATATTGAATCCCATTTAGTACTCTTTCCAATGCTGCCGAGTTTTGTCAAATCCAATTCTTAGTAAGAAGTTATGAGTGATTTACTAAAGACGAGCAAACCAGTCAGCATCTCCGTGATTGCTCGACTCCCAGCTATTTTTAGTTAATTCTTTTTGTTTATTGTAGACCTAAAAACGCTTAGAATGTAATATAAATAAACATGTAAAAAATCAATTTTTAGAAATCAACCCCTCTCATTCACTCTAAAGAAACTCGAAGGCTAAGTTCGTCTTTCAAGATTTTCCTTCAAGTGATTCAAGAAAATGATTCCTTCAGGTATGTAAGCATATATAGTGTTGGTTTTTTCACCCACACGTCAATCATGTTATATTTCATCTTTAAATTTATTCTGAAAGTTGAATCATTGATGTTCTTGTAATATACTCATGAATTTGATTTCATTCTTGAATCGGGCTGAGATTGATATGTTTCTTGAGGAAATTGAATCGATTCTACAGTTGTGTCTTATTAGATCCTTGAGAATATGTACTTTGTATCTAAATCTAAAGAAAAATTTAGCAAAAAAAATAGAATCTAGGACAATTGGGTGAGAAAACGAGGAAGAAAAAGTTGGACAAGGAACATGTAGCAGATCCGTGTCACAGACCTGTTCCTTCGGTGTGTAAATTTTCTCTCCGCGTCGTGAACTCCATTGTTTCAGAAATTATTTCGAACAAGCATTTTAAACCATCTTTGCGTCGCGGGCTTACTCCCAGACGGTGTTTTTAAATTGTTTCTCATGCTTAATTTTCTAATACCACTCCTAAATATCAAGATATATTTGCTACCACAAATCATAAACTTGAATTTATAATTCACATTCAAGGTAGAGCTAAGAGTTGGGTCTTACGAGTTCTTTCAAACATTTTTGAAAGTCCATTCGAATCATTTGAGGAGTCTTCTACAAATTTCTAGTAACTAGGTAATTTTACCGTGCTTTGCATGATCATAAATAATAATTTCAATGACTTTGCAATTAATCTTTTACTACTATCCATAAATTAAAAATAATGGAATATATTTTTTTTAAAAAAATATTAGCAACATTTCAACATGAATTTGGTTATTCGTCATTATCACATAAATCAAGAACCTCTAATAAATGAATTATTTAGAAAATAATCAATCATTGATTCTTTAATAAGAATTAAATGAAAAATGAAGAAGAAAGTAAGAATATATATACAAAGACTTTTTGTAATAGAAAGAAACATTTATGATGCACTATTGTAAATGAGAATTCTTAGAACAAAGTACAATAATTTTTTTTGCACAATGAATATACATACTATATGTGTATATGTTCAATATAACCGGAGATAATAAATTTGCAGAAAAATAAAAAATGAGTTTAAAAAATGCATTCAAAAGCAACAATTTATATACTAAGCTTAAATTAATGAGTGTAAAATAACATACAGGTATATGTAAAAATAGAATGAAATAGAAAGGGAAAAAATGAATTCACTAAAAAAATGATTGCCCTCACCAGAGTTTGAAAAATTACATCAACTAGGGATTTAAAGATTTTATTCACCAACTTATACATAAAAAAATAATGGTGTCATTAAGTCATTTAATAGGAGCAAAACACACAAATATTTAATTTTGCGGAGTAGAAAAAGAAGGCCAGAATTAAGTTCGATAGTTCACTAGAAATTCTTAATAGATTTGGTTCTCATTTCTAGTTTTGGTACATTGACTTTCAGATTCTAGGTTTATCTTCCGCATTGTTAGTTAGTTATTAGATTTTTAATTAGAAATGGAACCTAGCTTACTTATTTAACTTGCTTACTAACTTAAATGTCTTTGATTTTTGATGTATTGCTTTGGTTGGTTTCTAGTTGTGGTCTCACACCAAGTTTTAGTGGGGCTGGAAATATTGATGGTCTTGGTCGCGAAAAATTTTGTATTAGAGTCTAGGTTTGTTGATCTTGATGTACCGAAACGAGTCTAATAGAAAATAATAAATAATATAATTTTGGCTTATTTTTAAGTATGTGCATGATTTGGTAAAGGTTTATGTCAAAAAAAGGAGTTTGCATGAAAAATAATCTCTTGTTAATATGCATTTACATGAAATATGTGTAATTTCCTTCTTCAGATTCTAGTGTTTTGATGTTGTCTTGAGAAGAAGAATAGCATGTTAGCTCTTTTATATTCATGTTGAGCTCATATTGGTGTTAAAAAGGTTGTTCCTCATTATATTTTATGAAATGTTGAGTTCTTACGTGTTGTTAATTATGTATTAAGTTGCTATGTTAAATGTCATATTTATGTGTTGAATGGAGTTGTCAAGTACTCCTATAAGTTGTGACTCATTGTGATTTTATGTTGTTATTGGTTAGGCTGCTAGTTTTAAGTGTATCCTTTCCAAGAAGAAGTTTTAGGTGTCATTCTGGGACAAATGTTCCTTGGGGGTGGGGGGGATAATGTAACATCCAGAAGTTCCATGACTTATCTAAAGAATTACTATATTAAACAAGACATAAAATAGTGTTTCTAAACCTAAAATAAGGTATTAATACTATTCAGGAAGTAGTAAAATCAAAATGTCAAGAAACGACCAACACGTGCGGAGACTAGTGAAAATGGGACTATTATAGTATGTTTCAAGGGATTTTAACAACCAGAATAACTAAAGATTTGGGAAAAATGTGTTAAACATGTAGGGGAGTGTTTTTTGGGTTGAAATATCCGGGAATTCCCCAAGGACCACCTTAAGGGTCCTTGAGGAGGACCGTTGCATTTGACCCTAGAATTTGTCTTTGGACAGTGGAAGTCGATGAACAAAATGACGAGTCGTCAATGGTTCAACGACCCGCCGATGGTGGTCATCGGAGAAGACTAAGCTATTTTCCCAAAATGGCCAAAAAGGGGACTCTCTGACCATAACCACAGTCAACGAGTATGGCTTCGTGGTTTGGTCTATGGGCCGTAGATGGGGTTCTGTCGTTTGGAACCCCATTTCACTGTCCAAAAAGTTTGTTAAGTGAGGATTGTTAGGGAATTGATTAATTAGTTTATTAGGCATCTAGGACGGTTATAATTAGTTAATTAAGGACAATATAAGTACCCTAAGTAAATTAACTAACCAAAAACCCCATCAATTCCCCAAACACACTTAGCTCCAAATTCTCTCTAGTTTCTCTTGCCCAAAACTCATACCTCCATTGAAGGAACACTAGAGCTCCACAATAAGGAAGAATTCACCAAGGAATCCATCTCAAATTTTTGGAAAACTCATGCTCAAGGTATGGTTTCTTTCCCTCTTGGAATCCCTTTCCCCAAGAGGGTCCTTCAGCTATTGTTTTTCTAACTTTCCCAAGACTAGGGTTTCAATCTATACATGGGTTATCTTTTCAAAACTAAATTGTTATTCAATTGTGATGAATTATGATCTTTTATTGTTGATTAACTATCTAATTAGTGATAATATGAGATCTTCCCTTGAGCATTTGTTCATCCCTAAACTCATAATATCTTGAAAGGTCTATGTTAATTATTGAAGATGATGAGTATATATATTGTTAAGAATGATAATTTCAATGTAATACTTCTTGAATTTAGCTTGTTTATCTAAACTTTATACATTCTTGGTAATGGAAGTATGAAGGTTCATGAAAAGGTCAAGGAGGTATGTTGATTGATTCTTCTAGAATTCAATTATGAAATATGAGTTACTTCGATAGTAATGCTCCTATGTGAAATGTGTGGTTGTGAAGTCGATGATAACTATCCATCATCTTTGACCCTATACATATGAATTAACTATGAAGTATATATGCATGATATGATATGATTATATGAGTGAAAGTAGTTTCTCGTGATTATAATTAAGTGTTAAGTGAAGGGTTTACTCACTTGTTATTGGTTTCTAAAGTGAAAATATTGTTCTCACTTATGATGAACTATGAGCTAATATGATAATATGTTTACGTAGGGGTCTAGAACATAGTATGTGAACTTGTATGAGAAATGAGATGATTACGGAAAGGAATAAATGCTTAGCACCAAAGGGGACTGTAAATGAGTTGGAGGTCTCACGTGTAGTAAGTCTGGCCTCCCACATGGGTTCCTTCACGTTTAGCAATTCCGTATTCCCAAGATATGTATTTTCTCATGAGATGGAAACCTCCATGTCTAAAAAGTCAAGCTTTCTAGTATCAATCTACTTGACCCTTAACTATGTTCCCACATAGGACTCTATCTTAGTTGGTCCACCTACATAACTCTGTATGAACGGTTACACCATAGGAAACTATTAACCCTCTCTTTTCGCTGTGATAGTAGGACACTTGATTCCATGTAGATCAAATGATCTAATGTCGATTATTGAACTTCTTTCCCAATGTAAAGCTTAATGAACAAACTAAGTGTATGAACTCTTGTTAGTGTTTTATTGAAGGTTTCTATATAGTGTGAGGGAGGGTATGGGACTTCACTTACATATTACACATTTGGGGATCCTAAGGGTTAGTCTTAGTAGTGTTCTGGCATTATTATGTTTGTTATATATTATGATTGTCAAGATATATATGATCTTATGACTAAATAATTTATAGTGAAATATGAATTTATGTTTTATGTATGAAGTGGGTGACTTTGTGTGATACTTAGATTTTGAAAGGGTTATGGGGTTCTCTTATTGACATTCCACAAGTGTTTTTTGGGTTGCTTATATATTGGGTTAATATCATGTTGACTTGACTTATGATGTTCCATGTGTGTGAATGTAAGGTTTTTTTTATACTAAGCATGGTTTTGACTAAATTGTTCCTTTTCTCACGCATTGATTTTATGCATAGAAGTCATACTTAGTATATGTGGTTTGTACTAACCAATATTTATTTCCCTTTCCCCAAAGAATGAGGATCGGTCTATTGAAATATAGGGGGCATTTTGAAGGAAGACTTATAACTTTTCCCATGTTATTGGTAAGTCCTCAAGCTCGGGGATGTTGCCATTCTTCTTTGTTAGCCATGATGTTGCTTATGTCTAAAGACACTTATTATTTCCTTTATCATTTTACACTACTGAAGTAAGTCTATATAAGGCATAATGCACTTGTTATGTCTATGCCCAAAAGTTGTAATTCTCTTTAGATGGTTCAATGTGAGACTATTAATAAGACTATTTTATGATTATTGCTTAGTAAAAAAATCTAAGTGTACTTCATAAGCGAGGAGTCTATGTAATGATACTTCCTTCTGTCCTCTGTTAGGTTCTGTGATGAGCGACAATGAGCATGATATTTTGACAATGTTTAAAAGCTCAAGACCCCCGTATTTTTTTGTTCTGAGACAGAGGATACTTATTTGTTCATATTGTATTCTTATGAGAGGTTGCATAAGTTATGTATCATGCCCCAACATGGGGTTGAGTTCGTGTAGTTTCAACTTCAAGGTGAGTCCAAGAAATGGTGGAAAGATTATATGGAATACAGAGCATCTACATTACCTCCACATCCTTTGACCCAATGTCATGCCTTTTTTTAGAGGTGTATATTCCTAAGAGTTTGAGAGATCGCAAAGAGAATGATTTTATGGCATTAGAATAACATAGTATGTTTGTGGCTGCTTATGAATCCATGTTCCATGCTTTATCTAGATATGCTGCACAATTAGTTACCACTTAATAGGAGAGGATCCGATTGTTTATTACAGGTTTAGGTTCTAAGCTACAACTGTTATCCGTGCACATGACTTTTGCGGGAAGGAGCTTCAATGAAGTGATTGATCATGCCAAGAAGGTTGAGTGGGTGAAGCGAGACGGACAATAAAAAAAATTTGATAAGAGGGCCAAAAATTCATGATATTTTTAAGTCTGCCATGCCCGCCTCTACCGGTAACTATTTTTGGGACTCTTAATACTTTTTCAGCTGGTCAATGTGTTGGGCACGTGGCGGGCAGCAGACCATTTGGCGGCCCTCACTTGCTTTCATTGGGGGTGACATGGACATATGACTAGTAACTTCCAACAACCGTGTCCACTTGAGTCCGAACAATAACCTTCTCAGCAATTGTGCCCGCTGGAAATTGTAATAATTATACAGGATGTCCACAAACTGGAAGAGCATGAAATGAGAGTGGCCATGGAGGTAAAGGAAATTATAACAGAGGTAGATGTAATTAACAAGTAGGCAGAAAGGTGGATCAGTTTAATGATAGAGGGGCAAAAACAAGGTAGAGGCATCTGATGCACTAATCACATAAAATATTCTTGTCTTTGATGGAATGGATAATGTACTATTTGATTCGAGTTCCACCTATTCTTATATGTATGTGAGATTTCCCTCTGATTTTGAGATGTTATGTTGTATTCATGATGACCCTCTACGTTTTTTACCCCGGTTAGTTATTCAATCATAGTGACCCATGTGTATCGTGCTAGCCCTATTTCTTTTATGGAATTTTACACTTGGACTAATTTGTTGATTTTTGATATGGCAAGCTTCGACATAATCTTAGGCATGACATGGTTGTCTCTCAATTATTTTGTTTTTATTTGTAATACTAAGTCTGTGAATATAAAAATTTCGGGAAGGGAAACATTAGAGTGGGAAGGGGTGTACAAGGCTAAGGAATCTTAGATTATATCCTCCATCTGGGCTAGTAAACTAGTAGATCATGGTTTTTTAGCTTATTTGGCTCATGTTAAGGATTTTTAGATAGAAGCTCCATCCATTGGGTCTACTCCTTTGGTGTCTGAATTTGATGATGTTTTTCCAGATAATATTCCCGGCATGCCTCTGGATAGAGCCATAGATTTTTGTATTGGCTTAGAGCCTGGTATGCGCTCCATTTCTATCCCTCCATATCGCATAGCTCCGGCGGAGTTGAAGAGCTGAAGACTCGAATCCAAGAGCTTCTTGATAAGGATTTTTTTGTTCCAATTCTTCCCATTAGGTTCCTCGGATTTATTTTTTAAGAAGAAGCATAGTAGCACGAAGATGTGCATAGCTTATTGGTAATGGAATAAGGTCACTATTCAGAAATGGTACCCCTTACCTAGGATAGATTATCTTTTTGAAAAATTACAAGGTGCAACGGTCTTCTTTAAGATTGATTAAATATTAGGGTATCATAAATTGAATTTTCGGTCTGAAGATATACCCGATACAACGTATAGAAGTCATTATGGGTTCTATAAATATTTTTGTTATGTAATTTGAGTTAGCTAATGCGCTTGGCACTTTCATAAGCCTGATGAATAAAGTATTCAAGCCCTTTATTGAATCCTTTGTGATTGTCTTCATTGATGACATTTTGGTGTATTCGAAAAGTAAGAAGAGCATGCCAACTATATTCGTACTGTTTAGGGTATCATTGGAAAACAAAAGTTATATGCAAAATTTTCCAAGTGTGAATTTTGGTTGAAGTCGGTGGCATTTTCGGGGCATGTGGTGTGAAAATAGGGGTTAAGGGTAGATCTTAAGGTTGAAGCGGTTGAAAATTGAGTATGACCTAGTTTGGTGACAAAAGTTAGGAGTTTTGTGGAACTTGCTAGTTAATATCATCATTTTTTAAAAGAATTTTTCTTCAATTAAAAATCTAACCAAAAAGGAGGTAAAATTTGAATGGACTAAAAGATATGAGAGGAGCTTCCAATAGCTTAAGATGCTTTCACCACCGCCCCATTCTAGCATTACAATTAAAGGTAAGGACTTTATTGTTTATTGTGATGCTTCACATTCAAGATTGGGTGTTGTTTTAATGTGGGATAAGAATTTCATAGCTTATGTCTCGCGTGGTTTAATGATGTAAGAGAAAAATTATACCACTCATGATTTGATGTTAGCAGTGGCAGTATTTGCCCTTAAAATCTGGCAACATTAATTGTATGGAGATAAGTATAAGGTATTTATTGATCAATGTAGTTTGTAGCATGCATTAACCCAAAAGCATTTGAATTTGAGAAAGATAAGATTGATGGAATTAATCAAGGAGTATGATGTGACTATTAGATACCACTCGCGTAAGGCAAATGTATTGGCAGACTTTTTATGTTGAAAAGTGATAAGTATGCGTAGTTTAGCTTTTTTGAGTGGAACCAAGCGACATTTTGCCAAAGAAATTGAAGCCTTAAATTCTAAGTTCATGCAGTTGGTCATTTCTGATAGAGGTGAGTTGTTAGCTAGCATTAAAGCTAAGTCCATGTTCATAGAGAAAATCAAGGCCACGTAATTTGAAGATTGAGATTTACATTAGCTTAGAACAAAGATTGCAATAGGTAATTATTAAGAAAGTACGCTAGATACGGATGGTGTGCTCAACTATAAGTTTATATGTGTGTTCCAAGAGTTGATGAGTTGATCCTACGGCCATTGCAAAGGCTCATGGCTCGTGCTCTTCTATTCATCGGGTGTGAGCAAGATATAAACAGATCTTAAGAGATTTTATTATTTGTCAGGTATGAGACAAGACATTGAGATGTTTGTGGAGAAGTGTAAAAATTGTCAACAAGTGAAGTATGAACATCAAAGTTTTGGGGGGCTACTTCAAAAGATGCCAATTCGGAAATTGAAGTGGGAAATGATAGCATAGATTTTGTGGTTGATCTACCCAAAATATTGGGGAAATTTAATTCTATTTGTGTTGTAGTTGACAGATTCAATAAGTCAGCCTATTTAGTTCAAGTAATAGTGGGTTACAACGCTAAGCAATTGGCTAGAATTTATGTAAAGGAGATACTGAGGATGCATGGTGTGCCCGTTTCCATCATCTTAGATCGTGGTACTTTTTTCGCTTCCAATGTTGTTGAGAAAATTTCATGATGAATTGGGCACACAAGTACCTTTTAGTACAACCTCTATCCCCAGACGGGTGGACAATCGGAAAGGACTATACAAGTGTTGAAAGACATGCTGAGAGCTTGTGTAATTTACCTTAGAGGCATTGTATAAGTTCCTACTCCGAAGTGAGTTATCCTATAATAATAGTTATCACTCGAGCATTGATATTACACTATTTGAGGTGTTATATGGTAAAGGATTTTGATGTCCTATAGTTTTTTTTAAATCTAGAGATGTAAAACATTTGGTGGTTGATGTAGTAATGGCGCTCAAGATAAGGTGAGGAGAATTCAATCCAAACATCTAGCCGCATAGAGTAGACAAAAGAAGTATGTGCATCATAAAGTTATGAAATTTGATAAAAGGGGTAAGTTATGTCCTTGCTAAATTGGTCCCTGTGATATTCTTGAGCGTGTAGGACCGGCGGCGTATAGATTGGTGCTACCTCTTCATTTGTGTGTTGTACATACTGTATTTCATTTGTCTATGTTGAAGAGATATCATGGTGATGGCGAATATATCATTAAGAGAGACTCAATAGTGCTAGACAAGCTTCTCAAATATGAGGAGGAACTGAAAGCTATTATTAATAGTGATGTTTGAAATTTAAGGACCAAAGAGATGAAGTCTGTAAAAGTTGAATAGAAGCATCGTCAAGTTCATGAAGCTACTTGGGAGACCAAGAAGGATATACGAGTCAAGTATCACCAATTGTTAGTCGAACCGGGTATTACCTTGTTCCTTTTCTAGCCTACTTGTCCTTAGTTGATAACTCGGGAAGGAGTGAGGGCTAATTTGTATCTATTGTAAAGACTGGGTTTCGTCATTATTGAATTGCCAATGGGGAAAATTCGAGGCCGGAAAAATATTTTTTTAGTATTAGGATTTTTCTAACCTTGTCCAGATTTGAAGAAAATTGGAGTCATAAAGGTGTATGGAAATATAGTAGCATTTGGGTTGAGTGAATAGGAATTTTATTACATATTGGGTTAGATAACTTGTTAAGGGATCTGTACGACCTAATAGAATTCAATTTGGATAAATAGAGCTCCGGTAATTTACCATTGTGTTAAGGGTACCTTGTGCGTGTAGTGCGTTAGAGTATGTTGTCAAAGACGGATATTGAAAATCCACTACGAGATCAGTGCCTTGCTTCATGTTGCTGCTATGGGATTCTTTCTGCTACAACAATGACGCTACATTGGGAGGGTACCGATGTAGCGGATGAGGCGGAGATTAAATTAGTTTTTTTGAAATTTTTCAAGATGAAGCTTAGTGGTTCAAAAAGTGTCGTTACATCGAGATTGGTGTCATTGCAACAACACTGCTACAACTGGATGGGTGTCGTTGTGGCAGCATTATGGGTTTTAATTCATCAATAAAACCCTTACCCGACCTTATTTTGTATTTTTCGACTTTTTGGATAAAAAGACAACCCCTAGGCAATATCAACTCATTTTCCACCATTCATGGAGCAAAAGCTAATCTTTTCACTCCGAGAATTAATTTCGATCCGTTGAACATTTTAGAATGGATTAATATTTATGGGGATTAATTTCTTAAAGAATCCTATGGTGGAATTGACCCTAAATTTACTAGTTGGGGTCATAGGTTTGAAATAGGGTTCATAGTTTGTTAGTATTTTGGGAATTTAGTGTTTTTTTTATTGATTTCCATAGATCAATTGTTTTTTGTAGACCACAAACAAGTTAACTAAATCAAGAAAGGGAAGGATCAAGTTGTCTAGGGTCTCATGCTTATTTCAAGATATGTGATGGTTTTTATTCTATGAATGTGTGATATACACTTTCTTTGCGTTATTGTAATACTTGTATATGTATGCATGTTGCAATATTGATAATAGATATTCAAATGAGATATAATAATATCGATACCATGAAATCATGACTTGAATGCATGATCTTGATGTGTTATTGTGATGTGTGATTGGGATCTGCTGTCACGTTCCGGCACACTAACTTGGAATGAATTGCCATATTCTAGTATGCTAACTCGGATCGATCGTCATGATTTGGCTTGAAAATGTGATTGGATTGCCATGTTCCGACATGCTAACAGTTTAACTTTGGGTTCCATGAGAGGACCAACTATGTGATGTAGCATGTGAATTGTGATGCTTATTCTTATGATAGTATTTAATACGGAAAAGAACCTAAAATACCCTTAAGGTATTGAAAATGGTACAAAATTATCCTTCATCCACCTATTGGCTTCAAAATACCCTTTCCACACACCTATTGGGTCCAAAATACCCTTGCCATCCACCTTTTGGTTAAAAATTGACCACTTATTTAACTTTTTTATATTTAAACAATTTAAATATTTTTTAACATACATGGTGCTCAACTATATGTTATAATTTAACTTATTAGTATAATTTATATATCAATTCATTACCCACCCACTACTTATTAAATTCCTCTTAATAAACCCGTCACATTATTAATGCAAGCTACTACCAATTGAGTGTTTTTAAAAAATTATATAAGTAAATTATCATACATACAAGTGACTAAATAAAAATCACTGATAAACTTAAGAGTTTGACTATGTTCATCTTAAGTATTCTTTCGTCTTAATTATGTGATGTTACTTCATAGGAACCTTTTTTTCAAAATAATATATTAAAGGTTTTAAAACAAATCATAAATATTTATAAAATTTTATTTAAAAAAGTGCATGAATTAATTCGGAATGTATTACTTGTTTATTTTTAATCATAAATTTCCAATTCAATTTTGAAAGAAAGTGTCCTCCTAAATAAGCGGCTCAACCTTAATTTAATTGGCGTTTCGATTTGGACTCCAATAATTTTGGATGTCATTTTCAAGAATCTATAATTTCATCGTGTTTTTGTAGTTTTTATGACGATTTTGATATTATAATTGGATCATTAATTGAGTGAGGTTTAGTTAGTAATTAGTGGGTAGTGGGTTGGTTTATAAATTATATTAATAAATTAAAATTATAGTCAATAGTTGAATGCAAGTATTTTAAAAAATATTTAAAGAGTTTAATTTTAAAACAATTAAAGAGTGGTCAATTTTGAACCCAAAGGTGGATGACAAGGGTATTTTGGAGCCAATAGGTGGATAAAAAGGGCATTTTGGAGCCAATAGGTGGATGGAGGGTAATTTTGTACCATTTTCAATACTTCAAGGGTATTTTAGGTCCTTTTCTGTATTTAATATGTTGATATTTGTGTGTGTTCTATAATGTTTCAATTTCTGTTGTATGTTAAACTAGTGTGATAGTTGCGTGATCTTACTAGTACAAAATAGTTAAGTATTGATTCAACACTTAATCTTATATTTGTTGAGTACATTGCATCTTCACGTGACTGTTACAATGATCGCTCGATCTTAAGGGTGAGCCATATCGTTCGGGAAGACATGGAATTCTATTTAGTCTATGTCCACATTTTTCCGAGCTAGACCTTCTTTGAGTTAGTTAGATAGTTCACTAGAAATTCTTGTTAGATTTAGTTCTTGTTTCTAAATTTTGTACATTGACTTTCAGATTCGAGGTTTATCTTCCACATTGTTAGTTCGTTATTAAGATCTTTAATTAGTAATGGAACTTAACTTAGTATTTTACTTAATTCCTTAACTTAAAAGTCTTAGTTTTTAGGTTTATTGTTTTCGTTGGTTTCCAGTAGTGGTTTTCCCACCGAGTTGTAGTGTGGGTCCCATAATGACGGTCTAGCTCATGACAATCCATGTCGCATATCATCATTGAATTATTACCCTTTTGCTTGACAACCGTGACCACACACACAAAAACAAGCCCATCATGTTCCTCATATTACCAACTATCTCTTGAGCAGAATGGGACATTTGAGTAAACTTGGGACTATACCCCTGCACACTTATAGATTCCTACTTAAATTTAAGGAATTCCCTTGCCTTTGCCTCACTCAGCTCACAAGGAAATAAAAACCCCAAGAAGGCCACTTCGAACACAACCCAGCTCACAATTGGGCACCCTCAACTCTACTCTTCTTTTATTGTTCGTACTAGACTCTATCAACACCATTCAATTGGTATGCAGCTTGTTCCACACGTTCAATATTTGCAACATCATAACCTCAAACTATTTCTAGAACTTTTCTACATAATTTTTTTGATCCTTAATGACACTTGAACCAGTGAAAACTGAAAGGCTCTTTCTCAAGAACTCATGGATCCTAGATGTATTAGCCTTATACTTTTGATTCTCTCTTTTTTGTCTAGCTTGGTTAGTCAAGACTTGATCCAACAACCGGATAGCATCACTAAGAATTAATGACCTCCCTATGGGGTTGCATTTCTTGTTTCTTTTGGACCCCTATATCCTTAGGATCAACATTCTTCCTAGTAGTACGACCTCATATAGTTTTTGTTTGAGGTATGATCTGAAAAGATATGCGCAAGTACGGATAGCAAAGAAACTTTTATAGAGTTGGACTCTATGAAATGAGAAAAGTATAAAAGAAGTGAGATAGTAACTTAATGTCGCAACCTTGTAATTATTGATATGTCTTTCTTCACACTGATAACTAAGAATCTACATGCACGAATTCATAGACACCTAGACCTCTTGCACTTAATGCTCTGATACAAAGTTTTTCATGCCCCGAGCCTACACCCTTCACATGAGTGGCACTTGAGAACCACTATTGGTTCCTAGGTTATCCCTTGACCAAGCTCAATACTCAACAGAACACAAACTCATAAATAGAAAAACCCATAACTAACTAAACTCATAACAAAACAACATCTTATACTAGAAACACACGCCACAAATTCAGATTACATGGTTTAAAGATTTGTGAAAGTTGTGTTCATATATTTTCATGAAATAGCACCACCATTAAGTAAATAAATCATAAGAAGGGGTTGATTTTCTATAACACTGGTCACAAGTCCAATCAACATATGTCTAACCTCTTATGAATAAATTAGATAAACTACACAATAGTGACTGATATGTAGTTTCTATTAGCTATAACACTATTCTCTTTGTTACTTTCCAATGATTTTTTTCAGGCTTAGTTTCATACTCTCTAATCATACTTACAACATGTTAAATGTTTGGGTGAGTAGACATCATAGTATACATAAAACTCCCGATAGCATTATAATGTGAAACTTGGGACATGTCTTCCTTTTTTTTCATCACTCTTTAGACACATTTCGTAGGCTTAAAGTTTCACCCCTTGGCTACAGAAGTATCCATAAATTTGAAACTATTCATTCGAAAGTGTTCCAATTTTTTCTGTATATAATTTTCTTCAGATTAATTCAAAATAATCTTGGAATGGTGTCCTTGAATCTTAATACATAATATGTAGTCTTCTTAACCCATATCTTTCATATAAAATGATTTTGAAAGGCGTGACGTTATAGGTTTCAGAAAACACTCAAATTAGTCTCCAAAACCAATTGAAATAGAGAGTGATCATATTCCGTGATAACCCAACGAAGACTCTAGGTCGAATCCCGTAGAGAATGGTATATAAAGCATATTCATCGTTGATGAAATCAATTTAAGAAACATATCTGGTATCCACCTTTGAAATTTCTTTTGTCTCCTCGGTGATAGAAACAATGTACTCATATTTTTTTGTAACGCTAATAGAATCGTTTCCATATTTTGATGGTCGGAAATTGTATCACCATAATTTATCATTTCATTAACAATATTCATGACTCTTAGAAAATATTTTTTCCAGATTCTATGATCTTCAAATATTTAAACTCTCTTCTAAATGTTTTAAGATTTATAGTGTGTACCTTTTCGTTACCATACACCTTAGATTCAAGAGAATCCCAAACTTCTTTTGCAATACCACAAGTATAATTTTTTTTAATAATATGCTCTTGAATCTGCCATTTAAATTTTTCACAAGGCTTTTGCATCTTGACAACTCTTAGCCTCAAGATTTTTCATCTCTGCTGATGTATGTTCACCATCGTTGTCTGGATTTTCAAAGCCATTTGCAACAATAATCCACAAACCTTCATCTTTCAAATGTGTTCATTATTATATTCAATTAATTAAAGGTCAGTTCCATCAAAAAAAGGAGTAAGAATAATTGAAGAATCAATACCTACTTTTGTTTTGGATGCCATATTTATTATTCACCTAACCATCTATTAAAAACGACACCTGCTCTGATACCAATTTCTAGAAAATATGGGAGAAGAATATTATCTTTAGAGAATGGTCAAGTATTATATAGGATACCTAATTCCACTTGAGATGATTCTAATCGTCAACTATATCACTATCTATACTACTCAAAATACAAAACAAAAAGTATTGCAAAATTAACTTGATGAATGTATCACAAATTAATAGATACATGTATTAGAGAATCCTTAAATACTTTCTGAAAAACTAAGAGACAATATTGAAGTACTAAACATCAATGTGTGAATGAATTAATTGCAACACTAGTCATTGTAGTTCTTCATGGTTCACCTAGTAGAATATGCATAGTAACATAAAAAAGACGGAGACCTTTTACTATTTTATGGGCTAGTGACTTCATAAAAAACTGTAGCAAGAAGATTATGTGAAGATTTGAGTAATTTTAAAGATGTCACTAAATACAAATTTTCAATGGTTATTCTTCCGAAAATGATATTCTCACTACAAATTCATGGAAATAAGGACCTAACAAGACCTAAAAGAGGACCCCATTTCACGCACAAACTCACTTGTACCGCTTACTCCAAGCTTGTTGACTCCCATCATATCTGCATCATATTACTTAATCACTATGGCTAAATCTATAAGTTGATGGATTCTGTAAAGTCTGATTGACTTTAATGAAGCAATACTGTTTGGGATCTCATTAATGTGTCTAATTCATCGTGCATGGGAATAGATTCCTCCATGTCTTCCTAATAGAAAATGTTAAGATGATATAGTAAACTCAATTTCTCTAAATTTGTATCCACTTATAACACATTTAGTTCAATGAAAAATAATCATCAATTCTCATATGTCGTAGCTTTTCTAGTCACCAGATATTAGGTTATAGTAAACTTTTTGATATGTAATTCACCACCTGTGTTTTTCAGCAAGTCCAGTGCTTCAAAGTTTGTTTTGATAGTTTTCTGTACTAATTGATTTCTCTTCTAATTTGAAATAAGAATGGATAACTCCTTTGTAAGTGCTAGAACACTTTCCAAAAGAAGGAATTATATGTAATGATGAATGTAAAACCGTAGGAAAAATGTTTGTGTGCCAATACTTGAACTGTCCTTCGTAGTTAGTGAGATTTTTGTAACAATTGAAAATTTTGTGAGTGGTAAGGTCATTACATATAACACCTTAAGTTCCAAGGAGAGCAAAAGACAATGCCATTCAAGTCATTCCTAAGTTTTCTTAAATTTTGGGTAAACTTGAAATGACCATAACTTTTGGCACAAAAAGATTTAGAAGCCCCTAAGACATTTTATTGAAGCCCTTTTTAATCCTCTTTCAAACGCCACCGAGTTTGTTCAATTTCGCTTTCTCATTAAAATGTTATGAGTGATTTACTGGCGCGCAAGCCTGAAAGCAGCACCGGGATGGCTCGGCTCCCAGATCGTTTTAATTAATTATTTAGGGGTATTTAAGTCCTTAAAACCCTTAGAAGGTGAACAAAATTTCCCTACACATATAGAAAGTCAGTTTTTAGCTATCAAACCCTCTCATTCAATCCAAAAGTTCTATGCTCATGAAAATAAAGAAAAGCTAAGGCTAAGTTCATCTTTCAGGATTCTCCTTCATGTTCTTCACGAAGATGATTCCTTCAGGTATGTAATATTTCATTGTGTTGGGTTTGTCCCCTTTCATGTGTAAATTTTCTCTCAGCGTCGCGGACTCGACTATTAAAAAATTATGTTGAGCAAACATTTAAAATCATCGCCGCGTCGCCGACTTACTCCCCATACGCTATTTTTCAACCATATATCATGCTTAGATATTAAAATAATCCTAATCATCAAGATATGTTTTCTACCACTAAACGTAACCTTGAATTCATAATTCAAATTTGAGGTAGAGCTAAGAGTTAGGTCTTAAGAGTTTTTTTGAACATATTGGGAAAGTCCATTTGAATTATTTGAGGAATCTTTCAACATGAATTTGATTATTTGTCATTACCGCATAACTCAAGAACCTCTAATGAATTAATATTCTCAAAATAATGAGTCGTTGGTTCTCTAATAAACATTAAATGAAAAATAAACAAGAAAAAAAGAATACATATACAAAGATTTTTGTAATACAAAAAAAACATTTGAGTTGCACATATTATAAATGAGAATTCTTAGAACTGAGTACAACAATTTATTTTTGCATAATGAATATACATAGTATACACGTATATATTCAATATAATCAAAGACAATAACTTTGTAGAAACAGAAAAACAGAGTTTAGACCATGTTTTCAAAAGGAACAAGTAATATTATAAACATAAATTAATGAGTGTAATTAATATACCATAATATGTTAAAAAAAAATTAAATAGCAAGAAAAATATTAGTTCACTGAATGCGCAATGTCCCCCTAAAAAGGATTCCCATCACCAGAGGTTTAAAGAATTGCATCCACTTAGGATGAAATGATTTTATTCACCAACTTATAAAACATTAGTGCAAATAAGTCAATCAAATGGAGCAAAGTACACGAATATTTAATATTTTTTGTAGTTTTTAAATGAGAGGGAATCTCTTTATATATATAGGCAACAAGGGATAGTTTGAACGACTTTTTATTGTGCCTTATCAAAAAGGTTACAACTGTTTGGTAAAGTTGAAACCTTTCGGAAATTTCAGAACCTTTCATAAAATCGTTACTCTTCATTAATGTCACAACTCTTCAATAAAGTCGCAACTTTTCATAAAACTCACAATTTTTCATAAAAGTCACAACTCTTCATTAATGTCACAACTTTTGATAAAATCCCCAACTCTTTATCAAAGTCGCAACTTTTCATAAAGTTACATCTTTTATGAAATAGGAAGGGTAGTTTTTCAAATAAATAGATTTAAAAGGAAAGTCGTTGTGGTGGCGACATGTAGGTGTGTCTAGGGTTCTCTTTTATGTTAATTATAAAATTATACTTCAAAACTATTAGTCATTAAAACTAAAACACTATATTATCGTACTTACAAGATTATGTAGTAATAAAGAGTAATCATGTTATGAAGATGACAATTATATCATCTTATGATATTATATCATCTTATGATTTATCTTTCAATCAATCAGCTTTCATTTAATTTATAATTTATCGTGTTGTTTCCGAAAAGTTTTACTATTTGATATTTTTGAGAAATAAAATAAACATCAATCGGAGGTATGAATTTTTTAATAACTAAATAATCATTGCTGAATGGATAAATTAATTTAAAAAGGCTATAAAAGTGAACAAATGTTATAATTCGAACATGTCGAAAGTTGAACCTTACCTTTTACTTTACATATTCCATTTTTAAAGTTCCCTATATAAATGTATCATAAGTAATTACTAAAACGAAAAACTAAAAGGAGAATGTATCATATTAGACAATAATTTAACTTATTATATATACTCTATAGGAAAAATATTGAACTAAGCTATTCAGTTTATTTGGGTATTTTAAAAAATAAACACCAGAATGATGAAGTTCAATTTGAAATGATATTTCTATTTCAATTTTAGTGTAGAGAAACACATCTATTACTTTCAGAAAGTAGTTGCAGTATTTACAACTTGCAGTAAACTTAAGAATATGTCCATAATTCATACTGAATATTAGCAACTAATGTATTTTATAGTTTTCTATGTATTTGAGATTGATAGAGGCTCCACTCTAGTCAAATTCTTCTATATGTCATATGGTACATCGTTTAGCCCATGTCAAAACTTTATTAATTTTTGTCTTCTTTTTCTGCTTCACTTCGCACTTCAAGGTGCAATAATGTTTTAAAACTCATTATGTCATCCCAATTACATACGGAATTTGAATTTTGTCTTTAGAAGATTGTAGAATAGATTTTTCAAGAATATTTTTACTATATATGTTATTTTATATATAATAACAAATAGTTAACAATAAAATTCGAGACATATAAATAAAAAGTATAAACATGCACACAAAAACATCAATTAATATAACGATCATAAAACAATTACTGTAAAAATAAAACCATCATCTGTAATAATTGAATCAAACAGAAAGAAAAAAACTAGCTCTGTGAATGCATAAAGTCCCTTTATGAAAATTATTTTCCTCTAGTACCCGAGGATTAAAGGAATATATTCTCTCTAATATATAGTGATTCTATTCACTAATGTATTGATAAATAAACTATGGTGTACTGAACCACTCAATAGGAGCATATACACGAATATTTAATTGTGCAGAAGTAGAAGAAGTACTTAAGAATCATCGATGTTTTATTATGAGAGTAAATCCATTAATTTATAGACAACAAAGGGTAGTGAGAACAAATGTTTATTGTGTCTTATAAAAAATTTCACAACTTTTTGGAAAAGTTATGGCCTTTAGAAAAGGTCACAACTTTTCATAAAGATCATACGTTTACAGAAAAGTCATAATTTGTCATAAAACTCTCAACTATTCACATAAGTCACAACTTATCATAAAAGTCGCATAGTTTCTAAAAGTCACAACATTACATGAAAGGGGAAGCCTAATTATTGAAAATAAATAAATTAAAAGGAAATCTTTATTTGGGGGGACACCATATATATATATATATATATATATATATACTGGGAGGTATTGGGAGGAGAGCATTCAACAACATAGAATTACCTATATGTGACCTATATATCATTGAATTAGCATGAAAGAAGTTGTTAATGCTTGCACTAGGGTAGACTATTAAAATCACATCATTTGGCGTCTGGACAATCTCTGAACCCCACTAACATGAACTGCCATTCTTTTAAGTTTTTTCTTATGGGGAACAAAAATAAAGAACATTATATATGGGGGACGGATTCCATGTGTAATATTTTGAAGTTCGATGACATATTTGAGTCTTTTCTCTAATAAGTAACCTTCTTTTAAAATAGGAATCGTTTGTTGGTGTATTTACCTTTTGACCAACATTCTACATAATCCTTTTGAGAAAGATGATAAACGTATGAGAAACGTCCAACTATGATCTAAAATTATATAAGTTATTACAAACATCAAACATGAGCCTATTATGTTGTATCTAAGGTTGAAAAATAATTGAGTAAACATTATATCATGGAGGATAATTACTCAAGCATTATATTTTGGAAAATTTTCACACAAGGATAAAATCTAAAAGACAATCTATTTTCTTATACTAGCCAAATTAAAAAGGGAAAAATGTCATAAATAGATGTTTATCAAAATAATTGCCTGCAAATATTAACTCTCTTTGTTTTCATGACATCGAACCCTGAAGAAGAAGTCTGCAAAGTTTACAACACATCACGGTTACAGACTCAAGAGCGAATAGAGATATCCCTGCCCTAATATTCAATCTGAATATCGCGAGACACATCATGAAAAAGATTTCCCAATAAGAACTGTGTAGTCTTGAAAATTTGTCGATTCCATTTTCAGCAACATTTGTGTACATTATTCCATTTAAGAATTTGAAGTTAGGAAGAAGTTTGGTGAATGGAAATGGGGTGTCTATTGAAATTTTTTATATAAAAGAGAAAATTATATTAAGAAGTATGAAAGATAAAAAAAATACTTTTAGGAAGTTGACTAAAGATTATTATTCTCTATCCATCGAAAAATTGATCAAGGATTGCGGATTTAGTGTTGGTGATGAAATTGGGCTATATTAGTATCGTTATTTATCAAAGTTAATTTTGAAATTATTTTTTATTGTTCGTTATTCATAAATTAGGCTTGTATTTTGGACAAGAGGTCAAAATTGTTTTCTCAAATATTTGTATGATTTAATGTACTTCTATTTGCAAGAAATGATTGATTGACAATTGTGTAAATTATTCATGAATTTGGACCAAAAAGGTTGATATTATCCCATTTAGTTACTTTACCATGTAAGAATTTCTACACCGTCGATGAACACTAGTTAAACTATTATTTTTTTCAACACTTTAGGTAAGATAAACAATATCGGAAATATTATCCGTAATTTAAATGTCAAATGACATATGTATCGTATATTACAACTCTTCTCTGAATGTCCCTTAAGAAATATGTATAAAATTTTACAATTGTGATATATTTTTTATGATTCCCGCTCAAAATGGATTAGAAAACCTACATATGTCTTTATATGGTGTTGTGCCACTTTCTTTTTATCCTCACCTTCTTCATGTCATATAAGAGACCTTTGTTTATCATGAAAACAATGTCTTTTTACAATTTCTTTCCCTAAAAAGCTGAAGAAGAAACTTCTAAAATTAATAACACTCCATATGAGGTGACTCGAGAATTGTTGGAGATAAGGAACTTATACCCTGGCATGAATCAATATGAAAAACCAATGGCAGATCAAGAAAGAGCTTAGTCATGATGAGATTTTTGTAGGAATGCTGATGATTCCCTTTTTTGAGATGTTTGGGTACATCCTTCATTACTGGACTTTGGACGTGGCCAAAAGTTTGAATTATGGATGCAAGGTTTGTATTGACATATCAGATGTAACTGAGAAAAATATCCCTAAAAAGTATGAAGTTGGAAGTGTCTGGTTCAGGAAGTTGTTCAATGACAATTTTTCTCTTTGGTCCATCGAATTGTTCAAGGGTTGCAAATTGGGGGAGGGTGATTAAGGGCTTTATTGGGATCCTAGATTTGAGACTCTAGTGTTCAAACTGTTTTATCAGGTTTGCTCTTAGTAGAATGGTCCAACAATTTAGGACAAAAAATAAAATATATGCTATCATAGTCTTTGGTTTAGTATTACTCTTTCATATAATTGTAATAGTTTAAGACCTTATTATGAAATTAGAATTCTTGAAGTTCCCAATATAGATTGCGCTATTACATTTTTGTACTTGTGTTTCATTCCCTATAATTATAGTGTTATTTTAAGTTCATGTATTTTTTTAGTAGTTTTGATGTAACCTTTCTTATATATGCTCCTCACTACGAATGAGCTTATTGTAATAAATTGATGTACTTACATAGTATTCTTGGAAATAAGGACCTAACATGACCTAATTAAGGATACCCTTAAGCATGAGGTCTGAATCTTTATGTTGATGGATTCCGTTCAATAGAGTTAAGTATATAAGATATCTATAAAAAATAATATTACAAAGTATTAGGGAATGTCTGAATAGAGGAGTGTGATTTCTAAATTGAAGAGAGACGTATTAACTTAAGACAACTAATTTTTTAAGAGTGAATTCATTCAAGTCTTTGTTTCCTTTTTTCTGCATAATTGAAACATAAGTTGTTGGCTGCATAACTATTCGGAATAGCCCTTAGATTGAAATGCATTAACATCTGAAGAACTACCTGCATTTAGCATAGGGTGCTCTTCTTGAGCGATTTATGAATCCCTTTTATGTTTGGTCGAGGGAAACTCTCAAGTTGTGCTTTTTGTCTTATGTTTTTCACTATATAAGTTAAACTAACAAATGTAATCATATAAGTTATATCTTAGATATTTGTGTAGAAATAAACATAAACCATCTTCATTGTTGAAGGAAACAATTGAAGAAGAAAAATCTGGTTTCCTCCCATCTATTGTTAGTATTAACAAATGTAGAAGGTTCTTCTGATAACTCAAGTTGTTCAGTCACAGTTCTCTAAAATATATTGTAGTATCTTTCTTGAAAGGTCTTAGCAAGCACGTACTTTCTTAGTTTGGATATTTCTTTTGATAAAACCTTTTCTGAATTTGTACTTGAATTTGATAATATCATTGATCATCTTCACCTAACATCAATAAACGGGGTCCATTTTGTTGATCAAGGCTAATATTCCTTGATCAAGGCTAATATTTAAGTTGATATAGAGGAGAGGTGGAAGAAAAGTCTTGGGATGGATTTTTGAGTCTTTATGCAAGTAGTCTGTGGTGAGAGTTGCTTTCCATATTGATTAAATTAAATGAATCAATATTGTTTGGGATCTCCATAAAACTTCTAATTCTTCGTCCATGGGAATTTTTAAGCAGATTGATTATGTAGAATAACGTGCTATATATAAGCTGTATATAGCAAATAACTGTACAAAGTACCGGGGTATGTTTTAGTAGAGATAAATGATTTCTAAATTGAACAGAGAAGAGTAAAAAGTGATGAGTGATTTAAAAACGACACGCCAAACTCGCAGCAGTTTCGCGATGTCTCGGCTCCCAGCTCCTTTTAATTAATTCTTTAGGGGTATTTTTGTCCCAAAAACCCTTAGAAGGTCTTCTATATTTCCTTGAACATGTAAAAAATCAATTATTACAAATTAAATCCTGTCATTCACTGAAAAGATCCTATATATACGAAATCAAGCAACGCTAAGGCTAAGTTCATCTATCTAGATTTTCTTCAAATTATTCAAGAATTTTATTACATTAGATATTTAAGCTTCCATAGTGTTGGGTTTGTTCACCTACATGCCAATCATGTTAACTTTAATCTTTAAATTTGTTCTAAAAGTTGAAACATTGATGTTCTTGTTTTATATTCATGAATTTGTTTGTATTCTTGAATTGGGATGAGATTGATGGGTTTCTTAAGGAAATCGAGTTGATTCTATAGTTGTGTTTGATTATATCCTTGAGAACATGTATTGGGTATCTAAATCTAAAGAGAAATTAAGAAAATGAATAGAATTTAGGTGAATCAGAGTTAAAAAAAGAGGAAGAAAAAGCAAGAAAATGAACATGTAGCAAGTTCACGTCACAGACCTGTTCCTTCCGTGTATAAATTTTTTCTCCTCTTTGCAGACACTACTTTTTCAAAAATTATTTCAAGCAAACATTTTGAACCATCTCCGCGTCGCGGACTTACTCCTTAGACAATGTTTTTGAACTATTTCTCGTGCTTAACATTCTAAAAATACTCCTTAGCATTAAGATATATTTTATACCACAATCATAACCTTGATTTCATAATTCAAATTCAAAGTATAAATAATAACAACTCGTAATAGTTCTTTCGAACATTTTGGAAAAGTCCATTTGAATCATTTGAGGAGTCTTCTATAAATTTCTAATAACTAGGTAATTTTACTACACTTCGCGGGGTTGTTAAAATATTTCAACATGAATTTTATTATTTCTCATTATCGCATAACTCAAGAAGCTCTAACGAATGAATTATGTACAAAATAATAAATCTTTTGTTCTTTAATTAAAATTAAATGAAAAATAAAGAAGAAAATAAGAATATGTATACAAATACTTTTTTGTAATTTAATGAAACATTTAAGTTGTAAAGATTCTAAGTGAGAATTCTTGGAACAAAGTACAGTAATTTTTTTTGCACAATGAATATACATACTATATGCGTGTATGTTCAATATAACCGGAGACAATAACTTTACAGAAACATAAAATAAGAGATTAAAACATGTTGAAAAGCAACAATTAATATCATAAGCATAAATTAATGAGTTTTAAGAAAACATACCAGGATATGTCAAAATAGAATGAAATAAAAAGGAAAGAATGAGTTCACTGAATGCACAATATCCCGTTAAAAAATGATTGCCCTCACCAAATCACTAAGCATGAAATGATTTTGTTCACCAACTTATTGATAAAAAAAATGGTGTCAGTAAGTCACTCAACCGGAGTAAAGTACACGAATATTCAATTTTGCAAAAGTAGAAGAAGATCATAATTTAGTTACATAGTTCACTAGAAATTCATATTAGATTTGGTTCTCGTTTCTAGTTTTCATACATTGACTTTTAGATTCTACGTTTATCTTCTTCATTGTTAGTTAGCTATTAGATTGCCAATTAGTAATGGTACTAATTATGTCAAGAAGGTGGAGAGGGTGAAGCAACAAGGTCAAGCTATGGCGTTTGCTAAGAGGGCCATGAATTCTGGAAATTTTCAGGTCTCTATGCTAGAGGATCGGTCTACCTAAACTCGCGGCCAAGAAAATTCAGATAGTTATGCCCGCCTTTACCGGTAATTATTTAGGGAATCCTTCTAATATTTTTTCAACTGATCAGAGTGTTGTAAACATGGCAGGCAGCAGACCATCAGGCTGCCTACACATGCTTTAGTTGTGGGGAACTTGGATACATGATCAGGAACTACCCACAACCGCTTTAGTCTGTAAAACAACCTTCTCAAACAATTGTTCTCGCGAGAAATTGTAATAATGTTAGAAGACGTCCACAAGTATCAAAAGGAGGAAATCAGAGAGGCCATGGAAGGAGAGGAAATGGTCACAGAGGTGGAGGTAATGCGCAACCAAGAGGAAACAATAGAGCTTAATGTTATGCCTTTTAAGGCAAGAACAATTAGAGGTGTCTAATGCATTGATAAAAGGTGCGTGACTGAATGGACAATGTATTATTTGATTCGTGTTCCACCTATTCTTATGGGTATGTGAGATTTACCCTGATTTGAGATGTTATGAGATGCTCTTGATGAGCATATACGTGTTTCTACCCCGGTTGGCGAGTCGGTCATCGTCACACATGTGTATCGATCTTTCCCTATTTTGTTTATGAGATTTCACACAAGGGATGATTTGGTGATTTTTGATATGGCGAACTTCGACATAATCTTAGGAATGACTTGGTTGTCTCCCCATTATTCCATTCTTAATTGCAATACTAAGTTTGTGACTCTAGATTTTCGGAAAGGGAAAAATTAGACTAGGAAGGATATACAACCTAAGAAAGATAAGATAATATCCTCCATCTGGGCTAGTAAATTAGTAGAGTAAGGTTGTTTAGCCTATTTTGCTCATGTTAGGGATGTCGAGATTTATGTTCCATCCATAGGGTCTATTTCGGTGGCGTCTGAATTGAACGATTGTTTTTCCAAATAATTTTGCCCGCTTGCCTCCGGCTAGAGATATAGATTTTTGTATTGGCTTAGCGATTGGTACGCGCCCCATTTATATCCCTCCATATTACGTGGTTCAACGGAGTTGATCGAGCTTAAGACTCAAATCCAAGAGCTTCTTGATAAGGGTTATATTTGTCCTAGTTTTTTCTCATTGGGTGCATGGTTTTATTTGTTACAAAGAAGGATGGTAGCATGAGGATGGTCATAGATTTACCGGCAATGGAATACAGTCACTATTCACAATAACTACCCCTTACCTAGGATAGATGATCTTTTCGACCAATTATAAGGTTCAACAATCTTCTCTAAGATTGATTAAATATCGAAATATCATAAATTGAAGATTAGGGCTGAAGGTATATTTATGACAACGTTTAGGACTCATTATGGGCACTATGAATTTTTTATTATGTCATTTGGGTTGACTAATGCGCCTAGAGCTTTCATGAGCTTGATTAATGGAGTATTGCAGCTCTTTCTTGACTCTTTTTTATAGTCTTTATCATTAAATTTTTGTGTATTCAAAAAGTGAAGAAGAGCATGCTAACCATCTTCGTACTGTTTTGGTTATCCTTGGAAAGCAAAAGTTATATGCAAAATTTCCAATTGTGAAATTTGGTTGAAGTCGGTTTAATTTTTCGGGAATGTGGTGTCAAAATTAGGGGTAAGGGTAGATCACCCAAAGGTTGAAGAGGTTGAGAATTGGGTATGACCTAGTTCGGTGACAAAGGTTATGAGCTTTGTGGGACTTTCTAGTTATTATCGTTGTCTTGTTTAAAAGTTTTTTTTCAATTGCTACTCACTTGACCAATCTAACAAAAAAGGTGGTACTGTTTGGATGGTCTGCAATATATGAGGAGAGCTTCCAAAAGCTTAAGACTCCTGATCACCGCGCTTATTCTAGCATAACCGGTTCAGGGTAAGGACTTCATTATTTATTGAAATATTTCACATGCTAGATAAGGTGTTGTGTTAATGCAGGATAAGAATTTCATAACTTATGCCTCACTTATTTAAAGGTGGACAAGAGAAATTATCCTACTCATGATTTAGCGTTGGTTGCGGTTGTATTTGCCCATAAAGTTTGGCTACATTAATATATGGAGTTAAGTTTCAGGTGTTTACTGATCATTGTAGTTTGTAGCTTGTACTCACCCAAAAGTATATGAATTTCAGAAAGCGAAGATGGATTGAATTACTCAAGGATTATGTTTGACAATTGGTGCAGTTGGGTATTTCTTAAAGAGGTGGGTAAGAAAATGTTGTGGCAGACGCTTTGACTCAAAAGCGATAAGTATGGGTAGTTTAGATCACTTAAGTGTAACCAAGCGACTTTTGGCCAGAGAAAGTCAGACATTAGAGTTTAATTTCGTGCAGTTGGGCATTTCTGAAGAAGGTGGGTTGCTATCTAGAATTGAATCTAAGTCCATATTCATAGAGGAAATTAAGGCCAAGCAATCTAAATATTGAGATTTAGATTAGTTTAGAATAAATATTGCAATAGTAAGTCTCAAGATTTTTTATCTCTACTACTAAAAGTTCACCATCATTTTTGGCTCCTCATAGCCGTTTACAACAGTAGCCCACAAATCTTCAACTGTCAAATGTGTTCTCATTCTTATCCTAAAATATTCAAAATCATTTCCATCAAAAAATGGAGTACAACCGAAGAATCAACACATTCATATGTTTTGGATGTACTAGTTTTTCCTTCACCTAACCCTAGATTAAGAATGAAAACCTTCTCTTGATACCAATTGTAGGAAATATAGAAGGGGAATGCTTTCTTTAGAGAATACTCAAGTTATGCTTTTTTTAGAGAATACTCAAGTTTGATATAGGCTACTTAAGTCAGCTTAAGATTATTATAGTCATGTATTACATCTTTATCTATACTAATGAAATGTAAAATCAAAGTTCTTGCACAAATAACTAGATACATGTATCACAATTTATTAGATACATGTATTACTAACTCCTAAAGGACTTCTTGAAAGACTTAAAAACACTATTGAAAGGCTATACATCAAGGTGTTGACGCATTAATTCTAACACCAACAAATGCAACAAATATTGGAAGTAGATGGGTGTATTCTATCAACATAAAAGCTGACGGATACCTAGATTGATACAAGACAAGATTGGCAGCTCAAGGACAAAGAAGGAATTTGGAATTGATTGCTATGAAGCATTTTCTCCAGTAGCTAAGATGACGACAATATGTATATTGGTATCTTTAGAAGTTTGAAGTTACATCAAATTGACATCAAGAATGCTTTCTTGCATGGAAACTTGTATGAAGTTATCAGCTTGACTAAACCACCAGGTTACAAATTTTTTTAATCTAAATAAGGTGTGTTTTCTTAATAAATATATGTATGGATTAAAACATACTCCACACTCTTGGTTTGAAAAGTTTTGCACTACAATCCTATGCGCCGATTTTACTATGAACAACTCAGATTATTCAATAGTTATTCGTCACTCTACCACAAGTATTTCTATTCTTCTCCTTTATGTTGATGATATGATCATTAGAGGAAATGATGAAGTCTGAACCTCTCAGTTGAAAAATCTTCTACACTCCTCGGTGAAGATAAAGGACCTAAGTAAGCTAACAAATTTTTTTTGGGGGTTGAAGGTATGTTACAGAGAAGAAGTCATACGATTGAATCAACAATAGTATGCAAAATATCTAGTTCGGTTAGCTAATCTGATGGTTAATAAGAAGGTCCATACTCCAATTGAAGCGAATAAAAAAATAGGAAGGAGAGATATTTGTAGATCAAACCTTGGTCACTTATGTATCCTACTATGAGCCATCCTGTTATTTCTTATGCGGTACAGATGTTAAGTCAATTTGTTGCCGAGCATTAAAAGATAAACTGGACAACTTTACTCAGAGTTATTAGATACATAAGACGTACTGTGAATCTCATCATCTTAATCTCTGGTCATAGTAGGATGCACTGATGCAGATTAGGCTGGATTCCCTCTCTCAAGACGGTCCACTATTGGTTGGTGCATGATCCTCAGCTCGTGTATGATCACTTGGAAGTGCAGAAAACAACCTCAAACATCGAAATTATCTACAGAAGCTGCATATAAAAGTATATCTGCTGCATGCTTTGAAATTATTGGTTACGAAGGTTGTTATCAAAACTCGACATCAAAATGAAAGAATCAGCCACATTGTATGGAGAAATTATTAGAGCAATCAGAACAAAAACCAACCCCGTTCATCATGAAAATACCAAGCTCATACAGGTATATATCCTCTAAAGATCAGAGTATTAACCTGCAGTATATATCCTCTAAATATTTGTTTACAAAGGTCATGTTAAGAAGGAGATACAATTATCTTTTGTCCAAACTCATGCTTTGTGATACACATCATTTGTTTAAGGGAGGATGTTGACTTTACCTCTTTATCAACAAACAATAAGGACTCTTCGATTGTGTTTGGTATGAAAGAAAATGTTTTCCAATTTTCTCATTTTTATTGGGACAAATGTTTTGGAAAATGTTTTCAAATAAACTTATTTTCCACAAAATTAAAGAAAATAACTTCCCTTCAAAAGTTCAGGAAAACATTATCCAAAACTCTCATCTAACTTCAAATTACAATTTTTTTTACAAAAAATCAATTTCTAAACAATATTTTCAATTTCAAAATTTTATATTTTCACTCCACCCTCCCCTAGAACCCCGTCATGCCTCCACGCACCTCAAAAAAATTAAATTTGTTTTTAGAAAAATATTTTCAATGTAAAATTTTTATTTTTTCACCCCGATCACGGACTCCCCCCCCCCCTCCCCAAAAAAAATTGATTTTGTTTTTAAAAATTATTTCAAACTTTAACATTAAATTTCTTCACCCATACCGTCGGCCCAACCCATGAAACCCCCCCCCCCCCTACACACATAGATTTGTTAAAAAAATATTTTCAACTTAAAAATTTAATTTCTTCACCCCTAACCCTGACCCCACCCACCCACCCACACCGTACGACCCCCCCCCCCCCCCACACATAAAGAAAAATTAAGTTTATTTTTAATAAATATTTTTGCACTTCAAAATTTTTATTTTTTCACCCATACACACCCTCCTCCCCCACCCCCACCCCCACCCAAAAAAATTAATTTGTTTTTAAAAAATATTTTTGACTTCAAATTTTAATTTTTCACCACTACCTCGACCCCTACCCCTAACACTTATCCCACCTCCCAAATTTTTTTTTTTAAATTTTTTTTAAACTTTATATGTTTGATATTTTTCCTCTACCCTCCCTCCCCGCCAACCCATACTTTACATTTTTATGTTTCACCCCTACCCCCCCTCCCCCCACCCGGGAGGCCCCCTACCAATGAAATTAAAAGCGTGCCTGAGTTCAAAAGTGATATAACATGGTTTCACGGTATTATTAATAATTTTTCTTTAAGTTTAGTGTGTCCAAAAGCCTTTTTGTGCTAATTTTTATATAAGTTTTTTTTTATTTTGCAGGAAATAAACTGTCCAAAGCTAAATGCGGAGATTTTGAGCGAAGAAATGCAGAAGACACCACCTACGGAGTTTATGACGGTCCGTCGTGCTTGTGACGGTACATAGGTGGCAGCGTAGTGCAGCTGTTGAAGGTAGATGGGGAAGTCTTACCAAGTGTGGGGTTTCGAATCTTGTGACGGTCCGTCGTGTGTATGACGTTCTGTCCTGCAGGTTCGTCATGAAGATAAGAGAAGTAATCCCATTACCTATATTCCGAGAGTTGAAGTGTTTTGGAACGAAGGCCCTCGACGAACTGTTGTGCCTATGACGGTCCGTCATACTTGCCGTCGAGGGTAATGAAGAAGAGCAGAACAAGAAATTGCACAAGTATGGCACAACGGAGTCCATGACGGTCCGTTGTGACCATGATTAGGTTGTTAGACTTTTTATTGTTAGACTTTTGATTATCATTAGACTTTTTGTGATATTATTGATTACTTTGAGATTCTTGCAAGTGATTTTTTGTGATTAATCAAGCAAATATTCGGATTTTACTCTTCCTCATTGAAGTAAGTACATGAATTCTTATATAATATATTTTAATATTGTGATTATGACAATGGGTAACTAAACTCCATAACTAGGGTTGTGGGAACCATAGGCAAATAATGAGACAAAACCTAACTAAAATAACAATTGTAGAATGGTGTGTTGCATGTATTAATAATATTTTCACTTAGAAATCTTTTTAACGGACGGCTAACGTTAGAACTCGTGTTAATGCTACTTGCCGGACCAATGAGGTAGATAATAGGAAAAGAATTATTAACATAGATTTAGGGTATACTATGTAATAGGCTAGTATTGATTGGTACGGGGTAATAACTTTGTCAAATACCGAATATGGTGCTTATTATGAGGTAAAGATAAGGGTTAGGATAGCAACACACATCACCGGACCAAGGCGCGGAGAGAGATTTTCTAGATGCCGGACCAAGGATTTTACAATACATATCTTATCACCTTGCATGCAAGATGCTAGGAAAGAATTGTTAAAGTTAGAATTATCAAGTTATGAACCTGTGGGGAACACGTAAACCCTAGTTAATTTGATTAATTGATTAAAATCCAACATTCAAATCTGTTAAGTGTCTTTTTCAATATCCTTAGTTATTTTCATTCATTTGGAAATAGAAACCCCCCTTTTATTGTTTTTACATTCCAAGGAACTCATTGACCAAACAATAGTTATAATAGGTTGAAGTTAAGTCTAGACTATTTTTCTCGTGGGAACGATCCCAACCTCACTAGTTGGGTTATTTACTTGACACGACTGCTTTACTTCTTATTTGAGAAGTATGTTTGAGCGTATCAAATTTTGGCGCCGCTGCCGGGGAAAGTAGATTTTAGATTAACTTGAACTTATTATTATTGTTTAGTTAATATTTTCTTGATTTTACTTTGTTTTGATGTTTTTGTTTTTTTTCAGAACTATCCTCCTTATATGCCAAATACACGGAGAGGAAAAAAACCCTTGTTTCCCTATGATCACGAATTAGAGCGTACACTGCGCAATATGAATCAAAACTTGGGAATAAATGATGATGATCGAACCAGAACATCCCAACTCCGGTTGATGTTCATGGTCAGTTGTTACCAAATGCTCCGGGCGAATACCAACAGAGGGGAAAAAATCCTGTTCCACGGCCCCTGGCATACTACAGAGGCTATGATAACATAGCAGACTTGGATGTGCCACATGTCTTGCATCCTCAACTCATAGGCCACACCTTTGTGGTAACTAGTAGCCTGATGCAAATACTCTCTGCCAGAGGTTTGTTTTCAGAGCTACGTTCTGAGGATCCACATGCCCATATAGCTAAGGTAAGAGCAATGTGTAAAAGCTGTGTAGGAAGGCCTGATTTCGTTTTAAATGTAATAGGTCTCAGATTGTTTTCTCTCTCACTAATGTGAGACGCTTCTATGTGGTTCACTAAGCTCTCATACAACTCAATCTTCAGTTGGAACCAACTAAGGGATGTCTTCATAGCACGCTACTATCCGGTCTCCATAAAACTAAACCACAAAGAGAGAGTGAAAAACATTAAGGCACTACCAGGAGAGTCAGTTAGTAGTTTTTGGGATAGATTCACCTCGTTCTTGAGAAGTGTCCCAAATCACCGTATAGATGATGAGTCACTGAAGGAATACTTCTATCGGGGACAGGATGATAACAATAAAGTGGTGTTGGACACTATAGCAGGTGGATCTTATGTGGAGTGTCCTTATGCTGAGATTGCCAAAAAATTAGAGAAAATCTCGCAGAACAATAAAGCTTGGAGTACGAGGAAGTCCTATACTGGGAAAAACACCTTTGTAGTGTAGTCAACTCACAACCCAGCCACAGATGAGATTCGTGAAGAAATGGGTCAGATAAGAACTGAGCTTGGGTTGGTACTCAAACATGTCACTTGTGGTGCAGAAAAGATAAATGCAGTCAACTACTTGTCTAAACCACCGCCACAAAATGATGAGTGTTATTATTAGGAGGATTTCTATGGGGTAAATGAGCAGACATGGGGTTTCCGACCGAGCGCCCAAGGCTCAAATCAGGAAAATTTTTGCCGAAGTCAAGAAAACCAAGGTCGGAATTATGTTAACTACAATCGTGAGGGTCATTATGTCTGTGATGGAAACTGCAATCGCAAAAACAACTTGATGGATCAGATATTGGATTACTATGGTCCCCAAAGAAAAAAATGAACTTGTTCTAATGAGAGCAGTTACTGGATGGAGGGTGTGTATGGATTACCGCAAACTAAATTATTGGACTGAAAAGACCAGTTTCCTATGACCTTCATGGATCAGATGTTGGATAGACTTGCCGGAAAAGGGTGGTACTGTTTTCTTGATGGATATTCGGGGTATAATCAGATTTCTATTGCACCAAAAGATCAAGAGAAAACCACTTTTACTTGTCCATATGAGACCTTTGCGTTCAGAAGAACGTCGTTTGGGTTGTGCAATGCACCCGCCACATTTCAGAGATGTATGATAGCGATATTTTCTGACATGGTGGAGGATATTATAGAAGTTTTTATGGATGATTTTTTTGTGGTTGGTTATTCATTCGAGTGGTGTTTGACCAATTTATCTGAGGTCCTTAATAGATGTGGAGAGTGCAATTTAGTACTAAACTGGGAAAAGTGTCATTTCATGGTGAAAGAGGGTATTGTGTTGGGTCATCGCATTTCAGAAAAGGGCATAGAGGTTGATCGAGCTAAAATCGAGGTAATAGAGACTTCCCCCACCGATCTCTGTGAAAGGTGTGAGAAGATTTCTTGGGCATGCAGGTTTATACCAGAGATTCATCAAAGACTTTTCAAAGATTGCACATCCATTGTGCAAACTGTTTGAGAAAGATTGTAAATTTTGTTTTGATTAATCTTGTCTTAAAGCATTAAGTGATCTAAAAGAAAAATTGGTGTCTGCGGCTATCATTATTTCTCCGGATTGGAACAGTCCATTTGAGGTGATTTGCGATGCAAGTGGGGTGGCTCTTGGTGTAGTATTGGTACAGAGAAAGAACAAAATCTTTCACCCCATTTACAATGCTAGTAAAGTCCTACATGAAGCTCAGAAGAACTACACAGTAACCGAGCAAGAACTCCTTGCAGTAGTCTTCGCTCTTGAGAAATTTCGCTCCTATTTTCTAGGTACTAGAGTTATAGTGCATACTGAACACTCAGCATTGAGATATTTGATTGCGAAGAAGGATGCGAATCCTAGGCTGATTCATTGGGTATTACTGCTACAAGAATTTGACTTTGAAGCGATGGATAGAAAAAGAACTGAATATCAAGTTGCTGATCACTTGTTTCGTCTAGAGGATGAAGCTATGAGAGAGTTAGGGGATAAGACTGACATTTATGATACTTTCCCCGATGAGCATGTATTGGCTTCTTCACAAGACTTGATCCCATGGTTCGCAGATTTTTCGAACTATTTGGCTAGTGATATTGTTCCATCAGACTTGTCCTTTCATCAAAGAAAAAAGTTCATGTACCATGTGAAGAAGTTTTTTTGGGATGAACCAAAATTGTATACGAGTTGCGCCGACGGACTTATTCAGCGTTGTCTGCCAGAATGTGAGATGTTGATTATGTTGGAAGCATGCCATTCTTTCACCCATTGGTGGACATCACAGTGGTATCCGAACAGCTCATCAGATATTACAATGTGGTTACTATTGGACAACTTTTTATGAAGATGCTCATGAGTTTGCCAAAGCATGTGACAGATGCCAACGAGATGGCGGCATTTCACGAAAGCAAGAGCTCCCTCTAAACCCCATTCTTGTGATTTAGTTATTTGATGTTTAGGGTATTGACTTTATGGGCCCTTTTGTGAGTTCTCATGGAATATATTCCATTCAAGTAGTAATTGATTATGTATCTAAATGGGTCGAAGCCATCACCCTCGCAAACAATGAAGGGAAGAATGTCACTGCATTCTTGAAAAAGAATATATTCTCTCGTTTTGGCACCCCAAGGGCCATTATTAGTGGTGCGGGCTCCCACTTCTGCAACAGTTTGTTCAAGGGGTTATTGGCGAAATATGGGGTTCGCCATAATATGGCCACTCCTTACCACCGTCAAACTAGTGGGCAAGTTGAATTGTCGAATCGGGAGATGAAACAGATATTGTCAAAAATAGTGAACGCTAGTAGAACGGATTGGTCAAGGAGGCTTGATGATACTCTTTGGTCCTACCAGACAGCGTATAAGACTCACATAGGTATGTCTCCATACCAACTTGTACATGGGAAGGCTTTTCATCTTCCGGTTGAGTTAGAGCATAAAGCCATGTGGGCTATGAAAAAGTTGAAAATGGATTGGAGAACAGATGCAGAACAACGGTTAAATGGGTTGAATGAACTCGATGAATTTCGCCTGAAAGCCTATTAAAGCTCATCCCTCTAAAAGGAAATGATGAAGAAGTATCATGACTATAAAATTGAAAAACGAGAGTTTATGGTCGGGGATTTGGTGCTTTTATTCAATTCCAGGTAGCGCTTGTTTCCGAGAAAGCTCAAGTCCAAATGGACTAGTCATTACTTGGTTACCCAACTATTCCCTCAAGGAGTAGTTGAGTTTGAAACTAAGGAGGGTGTGCGGTTCAAGGTGAATGGACAGCGCATAAAAATCTATTTCGGGCATGCTGAATCGGCGAATGAAATGATTGAGGCTTACCATCTTGATCAAGTCAGAGTAATCAAGTGTCCGCAGTCTTGCCGCGACATTAAATCAGGCGCTTGTTGGGAGGAAACCCAATACTTACAGTCTTTTCAATAATGGTAGCATTTTTCTACTAATGGGTTTTCAAATTTACAGGCACATCACCAGGAAATTTGGCAGAAAATTACTCTGCAGCGGTCACTGATGGATACAGCAACGGACAGTTTCGCCTGCGACGGACGTCGTATGCATCCATCGTACCAGGTACGTATTTCTGTTATTTTCAAACTAGGGCACACACGACGTAACGAACGACGGGTCGTCACAACTGCGACGGACCGTCATCGGGGAATCGTCGCCTGATTACTGAGGCATACCCGACCCGGTTGAAGTTTATTATAAACTTTCACCATTTAAACTCCCCAACCCCTCATTTCACCCCTATTCCTTCATTATTCCCCCCATTACCCTCTCTGTTCAACTTCCACAATCTCTCCCTCTATCAACCGTTTATTGTCTCCCGTAAAATTCTCCAAAGCCCTAAAAGTGTTAATCTACTAGTCGGAGTTGGTGCTGTGGGTGTCTTCCTGGTCACCGAGTACTTGTCCTTTTTGTTATCCCCAATTCTAAGGTATGTGTTTCTAATTTCTACTTACTTATTGCATTTTTGTTTATTAATTAGTAGTAGCTTAATTCTTCGTCATATTTTAGTTTCTTTTATAAGATTCTGTCTAACTTAGGTAAAAAAATGTTCAAAATTGCCATGTTTACAACCCTAGACATAGGTGCTTTTGCATTGCTAGTTTCCTAGGTAGTTGGGTTAGACAAACGTAGGTCCAAAAACACTACAAGTTTGATTTGGGTTCATCGGGGATGCATGCGGTACCTCCAGTTCTGTCACTGATATACAGAACGAGACCCCGATGACGGACCGTCGTACCCACGACCGACCGTCGTAGGGTCCGTTCCAAAAGCCCTAGCACCCTGTTTCAACAGACATATGTGACAGTCCATCGTCGACAGTTCGTCCTGCACAACTGTTCTGGTTGTCAGAGACCCTGTTCCTCAGCGTCTCTCATTTTTTTTCTAAGTGTCCTCCAAAGGACACATGTGACGGACTGTCGTCTTCACGACGGTCTGTCCTACACAACCATTATGGTTGTCAAAGCCCTGTTTCTAATGGAATATCACTTTTTCTATGTGTCCTTCAACGGACACATGTGACGTACGGTCATACCCTTGACGGTCCGTCCTGCATGAACGTCATGACAGTCAGAGACACCTCTCCTAAAGGTCTCCATATTTCTTTCAAGTGTCCTACGACGGAAAGTGGCGTTCGACGTAGTAACTGCCTCCCAATCTAATGAGGAGCGCACACTGACCGGTACACCCTCTGGGTCATCCACAAATGAAGAAGGTGTGTCTGGCTCTTTAGGAGTATCGTGGTTCGAAGAAGCCTCTGGCGCTGCTGAGGTTCCCGCACCCTCCATCGCTATAGCATCGGCCTGTTCTGATGAGGCTGACATTTTTGATTCCACATCTGGTTCAACAGCTCATGCCCCCAACCCAGCCACTGACCAGCCCAACCGGTGGTGTGTCGATGAGCAATTTGAATTCTACTCCGACGTCAAGTTCTTGACTGATAAAAGAGTGATGACTCAAACACTCACCGTGGAGCGGCGAGTCTTTACAGGGAGTCTCCCGACGATGCCTGAGATCCACAATGTCTTCACTTGGCATTGCTTGGGGTGGAAAGCACGTCTGTTGGGACGTTACAGTGAAGAAATGGTCCGAGAGCTCTACGCATCCTACGTAGTGACTCTGCGATCACAGATAGATAGTCGGGTGCCCCCGCTAAACAGGCCCCACTAGAGCAGGTCCGAGTACCGGGCGTACAGGTTGACATTTCCCTGCCTACCATCCACCGATTTCTATACGGCGAGGGTGTTGATGCTACTCGGACCCCTCTCACTTCCGAGTTTGATTACCGGTGGTAGATAGTTAAAAATGGCCAGTTCCTACGCGAGCCATCACATAGAGAGACCACTAAGAGGTGGATGGCTCTGCACCTGTCAGTTAATGGAGAGGGCACCGACTAGGTAACTGAGACAAAGGGGGCCATCAAGAAGGTGAACCTCACTTTCACGGTGAAGTTCTTGTGGCTGATTATCCGTCACTTTCTTTCCCCCACAGCTGTTAATAATATCGTTACATGGGATCGAGCAGTTTTGATGGAGGCGATGATAGACGGGTTCGCGATGGACTTTGTGTGGCTTCTATAGGCAGTCTTGCAAGAGAGAGATTTCAAGGTCAGTACTACTTACCCTTTCCCGTGCATGATCTTTGCTCTCTGTAGGTCCGCAGGTGTGCCTATATGCCATGTAGATCAGCTCAAGACCCTGCAGGGCACTATTGACGTCGGCCTCATTAGAGATGAGGCCAATGAGTTTGCTCCACGCGGAGGGCCCCGTCCAGAGCTGCCCCCACTTGCTGATGATCTTGCTGATACGGAAGCCCAGGCTCGCACGGCTACACAGGCAGCGTCCACTGACACTACCCAGGTCGAGTTTATCCAGGGTAGTAGGACTGCCCCTCTACCGGCACTGGTTATGCTTGCTAGGATCCAAAAATTAGAGGCACAAATGGCTACACTTCTGCATCCTATTCAGTCAAGGATGCAGAGGTCGATTACTGAGTCAGAAGAGCGCCTAGAGTGGAAAATGGTCCAGAATACAGAGCGGAAGATCGCTGATGTTCACCAGCGCTTGGATGTGTCGACCAGCCTCTCTGATGGATGTGTCGACTCTTATGGCTGCAGTTGACAGCCTTCGTGCAGATATCAACATGATCTTAGAGGCTAGGGTGCCGGAGTCTGAGGCCCCTTCTGTCGAGCCTACTGAAGACACAGTGTTGGCGGCCCTATTTGCCACTTCAGAGATTCCACCACCTCCCCCTCGAGAGAATGCCTAGAGGCGTAGGGGTCGAGCAGAGGATGAGGCGCGAGCACTGAAGAAGGAGCGCCAAGAGATGGAGGCTGCGAAGAGAGCCTCACTTGTTGAAGAGGAGACGCACCAGATGAGAGAAATAGAGTTAGCATCTGGGGCATCTAGCTCCCGCACTGTGGAGATAGCAGGAGGCACTACTGATGGTGCGGTTGTTGCCGAAGACACCAATGAGGGTGTCCAGATTGCAAAGGACGTGGATTCTAGGGAATCGGAACCACCAGCTTGCTGATCGACGGCGCTTTGCGCCATAGGTTTGCTTCACCTACCACTCTAGTATTTTAATTTTTATGCATTGGTGACTATTGCATGTTTTTTTGTTGGGGGTGGGGTAAATGGAAAGTGAGTGTTAGGGTGAAGTTTGAGTCGCCCAATTCACTATCCTCTTTTGGGGTTTTCTTGCCTTTGTTCTTTTCCCCCAAAAGACTGATTACTTTCTCTGTTGAACCGGCATGTTTATATATTTTGTACATATTTTAATTCTGGAGAATGATGGCTAAAATGATATAATAATAAACTGGAAAATGATGCATGACTAGCCATATTAAATGATAATTGTGAGGCCCTAAGCATGACATAGAGGTACACCATTGCATTACCCTAAGTCTAAAATTTGAACTAGGTGTCTAATAATCTGGTATAGTGATTAGATGTCAAGTGAGTGTGAGGAAAATTTGAATAGTCCACTATTGGTATTGAGGTAGAACTTGTCTGGTTAGTCCCGCTAAAAGTGAGTTGTTATATACAATTAGGAAAGGATCATAGGCCCTTATTCAATATAGCCCATTTGTAGCCTAAATAAAAGAAAGCAAATGAAATTTATACTTCTTTGATCCAAATGATCTAATCTTAAATTTGACCTTTCTTTTTAACCCCAACTAATCTTTTCTGGGAACAATGTGTTGGCCATGGTCCCTCCTTGGACATTTGCACCTCAGCTTATGTCAAAAGCATAATTTGAGGGTGGCTAATTCAGTAAACAACCTTCATAATGGCCCTGACCCAACTTTCGGTATTGTGTAGCTTGACTCATGGCAAAGCCATGAGTTGAGGGTGGCTATTATGAGGAATGCTCTGGAAAGTGGGGTTGAAAGAACAAAGAGAGAGAAAGAACAAAAGTAAAGTGACTCAAGAATTAGTTGAAATAAAAGTAAAGAAAAATAAAAATATACAAGAAATACAAGCAAGAAAAGAAGAGAGTCACTTACACAAATGAAGAAAGAAGAGAAAATAGCAAGGTGAGAGAATATGAGAAACTGAGCGACACAAAATGATAGAAAGTGGAAGGTTTAGCCGATATGTCAAGGAGGGCAAAAAGTCACTAAAGTACACCTAAATATACCCTACCTTACCCTGAGCCTATGTTACTAGCTAAGAAAGTCCTATCGTGATACTAAGGGTTGTATAGGGCACTTAAGGCAGTGGAAATATGGGAAGGCTTATGGAAATAGGTATGAATGAGTGTGACTTTGTTCTGATAGTGAGTGTTGAAAAGTAATCCTTATACTCAAACTTAAATCATTGTGTGAAAAATGAGGATTTTGTTTAAAGAGAGGACACTAGTTGCAATGCCAGAATTGTTAGCACCTCGGTGAGATTTTTAAGAGGATAGGTGTTAGTGCATGGCGAGTGTGTGTCATGTTCTGATACCACATAATTCAAGCCTAATAGTGATAGCGTGCATAGATTTGATGGATTAATCGGGATTGATAGCCAAATGATTGCAAAGGATGAAACATGGATACTATTGTACAAAGATTGTGTATTGAGTCATAGTGCATCGCTTGAGGACAAACAACGAATTTAAGTTGAGGGTGTTGATATACTGTGGTTTGACGGTATTATTAATTCATTTTCCTAAAGTTTACTATGCCCAAAAGCCTTTTTGTGCTAATTTTTGTATAAGTTTCTTTTTATTTTGCAGGAAATCTGTCCAAAGCTGAATGTGAAGATTTTGAGCGAAGAAATACAGAAGAGACCACCTACAGAGCTTATAACGGTCCGTAGGTGGCTACGTAGTGTAGCTGTTGAATGAAGATGGGGAAGTCTGACAAAGTGTGGGGTTACGAAGCTTGTGACGGTCCGTCGTGTCTATGACGGTCTGTCCTGCAGGTTCGTCATGAAGTTCAGAGAAGTAATCCTAGTACCCATATTCCGAGAGTTTAAGTGTTTTGGAAGGAAGGCCCTCGACGGACCATTGTGGCTATGACGGTCCGTCATACTTGCCGTCGAGGGTAATGAAGAAGGGCAGCAGAAGAAATTGCACAAGTATGGGACGACGGAGTCCATGACGGTTCGTCGTGACCATGACAATCAGTCGCGAGGTCCGTTGACCCAGCCGCGTTTTGGCAGATTTCCAGCAAATAAAGTCCTTGTTTAATTAGGTTTTTATTTTGTATAAATAGTTTGAAAAAACCTCATTTTTGAGGTTTGGCTCCGGATAGTTAGACTTTGGATCATTGTTAGACTCTTAGATTGTTAGACTTTCGATTATCATTAGACTTTTTGTGAGATTATTTATTACTTTGAGATTTTTGCAAGTGATTTTTGGTGATTAATCAAGCAAGCTTTCGGATTTTACTCTTCCTCATTGAAGTAAGTACATGAATTCTTATATAATATATTTGAATATTATGATTATGACTATGGGTAACTAAACTCCATAACTAGGGTTGTGGGAACCATAAGCAAATAATGAGATAAAACCTAACTAAAATAACAATTGTAGAATGGTGTCTTGCATGTATTAATAATTCTTTCGCTTAGATATCTTTTTTAACGGATGGCCTACGTTAGAACTCGCCTTAATGCTACTTGCCGGACCAAGGAGGTAGATAATAGGAAAATAATTATTAAAATCGATTTAGTGTATACTATCTAATAGGCTAGTATTGATTGGTACGAGGTAATAACTTAGTCAAATATCGCATACGATTCTTAATATGAGGTAAAGATAAGGGTTAGAATAGCTACACACATAGCTGGACCAAGGTGCAGAGTGAGATTTTCTTGATGCCGGACCAAGGACTTAGAAATACATAACTTATCACTTTTCATGCAAGATACTAGGAAAGAATTGTTATAGTTACAATTATCAAGTTATGAACGTGTGGGGAACACGTAAACCCTACTTACTTTGATTAATTGGTTAAAATCGAACATTCAATGTTGTTAAGTGTCTCTTTCAATTTCGTTAGTTATTTTCATTAATTTAGAAATAGAAACCCCCTTTTATTGTTTTTACATTCCAAGGAAGTCATTGACCAAACAATAATAATAACAGGTTGAAGTTAAGTGTAGACTATTTCATCATGGGAACGATCCGAACGTCACTAGTTGGGTTATTTACTTGACACGACCGCTTTATTTCTTATTTGAGAAGTAAGTTTGAGCGTATCAAAATGCGAGGCACATCTTCCACCTTCTGCTTCGCATGACCCTAGGTGAGCCTCATGTCTCAGTGGGCCCTTGTATTTTTTTTAAAAATAACTTTAGTCTAAAAAAGAGGTCTTTTTAATTTATTAAAAGAGTTTGTCCCACTTCACAACTTCTCTATACCGCAATTAACGGGAAGTCACAGAGTTTGTAAAAGATAAAAAAATATGAAGTACTAAAAGAAGACCATAAATTTAAGGGTTGCAGCAAAAAAAAATTGTTCTTCTTCCTCTTCCTCTGCAAAACAAGCAGCAAGCAAGCAAATACACAGGTATCTTCTTTCTCTTATTTCTTCTTACTTTTTAGTTTTTAGTAATTTCATAAATTGTTGATGCTTCAATATTACATACTTTTTTTTATCTTTGTAGAAAATTTTAAAATAAATAGAAATATGGGACATTTATCCTTGTTTAATGACCTATGGTGTTTTTATCTTGAAAAATCATCAAAGAAAATTTGACAATGTAATATGATAATAACGAAGATATATAACCATAGTTGTTTATCCATATATATATATATGTAGTTGTATTTCATTATTTGTTGAGTTATTATTGCATCGAATAATGCTTACATATTTTTTGTTTGAGCTTAAAAATAATGAAGAATCTGTTCAATGTCCCCTTTTTTCTGTTCATGTTATATATTATTATTTATTATTTAGAAAATATAACTGCAATATTAAAACTCCTTTTATTCCAGAAGTAAAAATGAAAGAGGACTTGTCTAGAGGCAATAGAAGGGATCCTGGTTGGAAATATAACTACATGAAGTACCCTAATGACACTACAAGAGTCACGTGCAATTTTTGTGTAGAAACAACCCTGGGAGGAATTAATCGGGCAAAACAACATTTGATCGGAAACTTTAGGAATGCAGCAAAGTGTAAAAAATCCTAGAGGAGGTTAGAGAGGAACACAAAAATTACACGGAGGAGAAAAAATAACAAAGGAAGTCTATACTAATTATTTACCTGAATTTTATGAGTTTGAATATCCAGAAAATGTAGGTGGAGAAGATGAAGTCCAAGAGATCAATCATAAGAAAAGAGGCGGAGGAAGCTTTCCTAGTGGCTCAAATAAGAAACTGTCGACATTAAAGGGACCTATGGATATATTTCTATGGAAGTGTAGAACACTTATGCAAACAAATATAAAGACTTGTGTGATAAAGAAGCAAGAGCAATGACGATTTAAAAGTAGCTCGCTTCTTTTATGAGAATGGGATCCCATTCAATGTAGCTCTGTCAAAAAGTTTTAAGGAAGCAGTTGAGGCTACAGAGAGGTAGATCCAAACTTGAAGCCTCCAAGCTACCATGAATTAAGAGTTCTGTTACTTAGCAAGGAAGTTGAGTTGACCAATGAGATTATAAATAGACATAGAGAAGAATGTGTGAAGTATGGAACTTCTATTTTGGCAGATGGTTGAACAGATAGAAAACAAAGAACTTTGATAAACTTTTTGGTGAATTCTCCAAATGAAACAATGTTTATTGAATCAGTTGATGCTTCCTCACTTGTTAAGACCAGAGAGAAGTTATCAGAATTGCTAGATAGGTATGTGGAACGCGTTGGAGAACAGAATGTGATTCAAAGTGTAAGTGATAATGGTAGCAACTTTGTGTTGTCTGGTAAGAATATATTGCCTTAAAAATGTATTTTTTATGTTTTAATTTCTAATATCGATAATAATTTTGATTTATTATTTTTAACATATCTATTTACCTTTTTTTTCTATAGTTCATCTATGAGAAAAAGACCACACATATTTTGGACCATGTGAAGCTCATTGTATAGATCTTATGTTAGAGGACATAGGGAAGATTTTTATCATCAAGAACGCCCTCCAAAAAGAAATTGCCCTTTCCGATTTCATTTATGGACACATAGGAGTCGTAAATATGATGAGATATTTCAGTAATTAGAAAGAGTTGGTGAAATGTGGGATTACTCGATTTGCGACGAGTTCTCTTACTTTGTAACGGTTGCATTGTCAAAAAACAAATCTGCAAGCAATGTTTACATCTCAAAATGGGTGATTAGTAGGTGGAATAAGTTACCAAGGGGGGAAACAACAACATATATTATCTTGACGACAACATTCTTTAGTCAAGTTTCTAATATTTTAAAGATAATGAGGCCTCTTTTTAAAGTGTTGCGATTAGCTGATACTAACGAAAAACCCTGCGATTGGGTACATATATGACATCGTGGATAGATCTAAGAGTCTATTGCAAAGGCATTTTAAGGGAAAGTTACAAAATATAAAGATATCTTTAAGATTATTGATGAGAGATGGCAATGTAAATTGCATCATCCATTGCATGCAGCTGGAAAATGTATTATTCCAGAGTTCTTCTTTCAAAATCAAGCTAATGAGAATTTTAAAAAAATAACAAATGGGTTGTATGTTTGTATTGAAACATTGGTTCCAAGCACTGAAGAATAAGATAAGATCATATCAAAGATGTCATTGTACACAGGAGCTGAACAACAATTTGGCCTTCCTATTGCAAAAAGTGCTAGAACAAAAAGATATCTGGCTAAGTGAATACAATAACATTGAAATACTTAATTATTTAGTTTAGGTTTTGGAGTTTACTTAATATTTATTACTTACTACTTAGGAATAACTTATACATGATGATATCTACATACCAATATTATAGTAGAATGGTTGAATTTATATGGTAATTCATCTCCCAATCTCCAAAAATTATCCATAAAAATTTTGGGTTTAACGGCTAGTTCTTCTTGATGTTAGCGTAACTCGAGTGTGTTTGGGCATGTAAGTTGATACGCTCAAATTTACTTCTCGAAAAGAATAATAAGTGGTCTTATAAAGTAAAAAACCAACTATTAGGTTCGGGTCAAAACCACGAGAAAAATGATTTAGACTTAACTTTAACTTATTATTACTTCAATTTTGTCAGGTCCTTTCTGACAACAAGTAACAAACATGGGGGTTTTTAAACAATAAATGTACTTAGTAATTTCTAAAGAAACAAGTGGCAGATTTAAAGATTTAGCTTTATCAAGTAATGAGAGTAACAATGGCTTATGTGTTCCCCACAAGTTCATAACATAGTAATTCTAGATATAACAATCCTTTCCTAGTATCTTGCATGCAAAGTTGTAAGTTATGTATCTCTAATTCCTTTGTCCAGAAACTAGGAAATTTCACTCTGCACTTTGGTCCGGCTACGTGAGTATGCTTTACTAAACCTTACCTTTACCTCATATTAAGCATCATAATCGATGTTTGGCTAGTTGTTACTTTTCACCAACCGACACACCGTGTAAGATAGTGTATACTAAATCTACATTGATAATTCTTTTCTTATTATCTACCTCCTTGGTTCGGCAAGTAGCAACAAGGCGAGTTCTAACACGTTCACTCGTAAAAAAGACTTCTAAAAAAAAGAATTATCAATACATGCAAAACATTATTTGAGAATTGTTATTTTATGTAGGTTTTACCTTATTATTTACGCATAGTTCCCACAACCCTAGTTATGGATTTGAGTTACTCATATTAATAATCGCACAATTCATACTAATTAGATAAGAATACATGCACTTACTTTGATGAGATTGAATAAAATCTAGAAATTTACTTGAATTAATAGAAAACTTGCAACAAATGATTTAAAAAAATAACATAATTTCCCCAAAATCCCAAAATTCAACACTTAGAACAATAAAACTAAAAGATATCAAAGAGTCTAACCCTAAAATGAGATTTTTTATAAGCATTTTTAATAATAGAGTCCTGACAAAAGAGGGAAATCTATTTACGAAAGATCTGCCTCAAAAGTGTGTCTGAGTCGACCACCTTGATGACAGACCTTCGAGTCCATGGATGACGGTCCATTGCGTGAACAACAGTCCGTCGATGACTTCCTTTCCTCCTTAGAATCTTTTGAAAATGGGTACTAGGACTACTTTATGATAACATTAATGGATGTGCAGGACGGTCCATCATGGCTATGACGGTCCGTCGAGAGCCTCCATAGCCCCACATTTACTCATAATTCCCCAACTTCCTTTTGCAGACTTTTTCTTCATACGACGGTGGCCACCTACGGACAGTAGATGGCTCCATAGATCTTCACTTGGGCAATATTCAGTAGAATTCTCCCAAGTTCTCCTTCTAGACAGATTTTCTACAAACAACGAGAAAGCTACATTAAAACCAATACAAAAAGGCCTTAGCGACACACTAAACATAAGGAAAAAGAATTGAAAGTACCTTGAAATAATGGTACATCAACACCCTCCACTCAAATTCGTTGTTTATCCTCAAGTGATATACTATGACTAACCACAAAATCATTGGACAAGAGTATCCTTACTTTAGCCTTTTGCAATCATCTGGCTATCAATCTCGATTTATTTTCACATTGATTTATGCATGCTATCACTATTAGGCTTGATCATGTGGATCACACCATGACACAGATTCACCACAAACCGACACCTATCATCTTTGATCTCTCACCAAGGTGTTAATTTTCCAATATTGCAATTAGTGCCCTTGCTTCAAAACAACATCCTTATTTTCACACAATGATTTCAGTTTGAGTATAAGGATTATTTTCAATACTCCATTTCACATCCTTCTTTTCCATCAAATATCTCAAAGCAGAATGATCAGTATGCACCATAACTCTAGTGCTAAGCAAATAGGAGCGAAATTTCTCGAAGCAATGACTACAAGAAGGAGCTCTTGTTCAGTCACGGTGTAGTTCATTTAGGATTCATTAAGAGATTTACTAGCATAGTAAATGTGATGAAGGATTTTGTACCTTGTTTGTCCCAATACCATACCTAGAGCAACCGCACACGCATCACACATCATCTTCAAAGGCTTGCTCCAATCATGAGAAATGATGATAGGTGTAGACACCAACTTTTACTTCAACTCACCAAATGCCTTATGATAAGATTCATCCAAATGAAACTTACAGTATTTCTCAAGAAACTTGAACAAAGGATGTGCAATCTTTGAAAAATACTTAGTGAAGCTTTAGTAAAAGCCTGCATGCCCAAGAAAACATATCACACCTTTACAGAGATAGGTGGAGAAAGTCGCTCTATCACCTCAACTTTGGCTTGATTAACCTCTATACCCTTCTCTGAAATGCGATGACCCTATACAATACCTTCTTTCCCCATGAAGTGAAATTTTCCCAATTTAGCACATGTTTTCAATCTTTACACCTCATAAGAACCTCAGACAAATGACTCAAACACTGCTCAAAGGAGTCATGAACCACTGAAAAATCATCCATAAATACCTCAATAGTGTCCTCCACCATATCGGACAATATAGACATCTTACATCTCTAAAACGTGGACGGTATTACATAACCCAAACGACATTTTCTTTAATGCAAAGGTCCCATAAGAACAAGTAAGGGTGGTTTTCTCTGGATCTTCCGGTGCAATAGAAATCTGATTATAACCCTAATAACCATTAAGAAAACAGTACCACCACTTTCCTTCAAGTCTACAAAACATATTATGCATGAAGGGCATGGAAAATGGTCCTGCTCGGTCCATGCATTTAATTTTCGATAATCCTACATACCCTCCATCCTGTCACCGACCTCATTGGAACGAGCTCATTTTTCTCATTAGGGAACACAATCATTCCCTCTTAGGTACACACTGAACAAGGCATACCCAACTAGTATCGGGGATTGGAAATATCAGTCCAGCATCCAACCAATTAATGATTTCCTTCTTCACCACCGCTTGCATAGGTGTATTTAAATGTCTCTAGTTCTCAATACTTGGTTTATGATCGGGCATGACTTCGATTTTAGGTGAACAAATTTCGGGAAGGATCCCAATAATATCCGCAATATTCCACCCAATACCTCTTTTGAACCTTTTTAACACCTCCATCAAACACTCAACTTGATGCACATTCAAATTTCATGCAATAATTATTGGCAAAGTGTCACTTTTTCCCAAGAATACATACCTCACATGAGGTGGTAGAGGCTTAATTTCTTCTTATGGATCCTCCTCTATAAATGGTTTCGCGGTTGAAGTATGTCTTGTGATTTGGTTAAGTAGGTTTGGTATGGTGATGATATTGAGATGTCTTGCTTATATGATTAGGAGATTATGCTTAAGATGAAAATGATATAAGATTGGTTATGAAGTACCTATGTACCTTATCATATTATGGTGATGTTAATGTGCTAATCTCAAATGTGAAGGGTTGTATTAAAAGGTGGTCTCATGCTATTCCTATTGAGTTAATGAGTATGACTATATAAGGAGTGATTCTGTCACGACCCAAAAATGGACGTGATGGCACTCGTCTTATCCCACCAAGACAAGCCAACCTAAAACTCAACTATTAAAATAAAATGCGGAAAATTTCCTATCAACTTACATTATACCCCAAAACCTGGTTGTCACGTGTACAAGCCTCTAAAGTATTATAATTGAATCAAAAGAAAATATAAGTCTTATATTATATTATTTCTAGAGTAGAACAAAATCATAAACATGAGTAAGGAGGGACGCTGACATGACTAACAACTACCTCACAAATCTCCGGGAAGCCTCAGAAAAGAAGAGAATATATCATAAAGGTCCGGCTAGTAACCTAAAAAAAATTGTAGAAGCAAAGGGTGACTACCAAAACCACACGGTACTCAGCAAGTAAATTCCTAAACACAAGCTAAGGGGATGAAATACGGGTACTCCTACCACCCCCAACCAAACCTCCACAACTACAACCCGCATAAACATCAGTCCAACATAACAACTCACGACACGACCCTCGATAATAGTAATCATCACGGCGCGCGCTATGTCCCTCAAAATAAAGCATCCATCGCGGCGCGCGATATGTCCCTCGAAATGGTACATCCTTTTTAAGTTCTCCTTCTTTCTCAATGCACATAACACTTGTCACAACAATGTCTTATAATAATGCAAATGACATGTTCACACAAATAAATAGGATATGACCATTTTCATAACGCTGCACGATTCACAATAATATTAACAATGACTCAACAAGCCTTTCACACCATTCTTTATTATGAAAACATCACACAAAATAAATTATTCACATTGCCTCTTATTACCCTTTGTTTCATTATTAGAATTAATCAATGTGGACAAGTCAACCCATCACCAAGTCCCATTACTCCCAAACATATACCACAAGGAAATACACACATTTCATACACTTAGCAAGAGTTTAGAAATACACATGCCTCAATCAATCAAGAACTCACTCTGGGACATGAGTTTTTCCCTTTCGTTGAACTTCCAACTGAAAGTAATCTATTCTCAATAATAATCACAATAAGATTTTAAAACTAACAACAACCAACTCTATAATCTAGTGCCCAAGTTTCAAGCCTAGGGTTAAGTCCCAAATTATTTTCAATAGCATAATTCCAATGGTATTCACATAATACCATAAAACTAATGCCTAATATATATCTTAATGTATCAAACATGAATTTTTAATGCATTAACTAAATTATAATTATTAAAATATAAGGCCACTAGTTATGAAACCAGTGGCAGACGAACAAAGGAGGAAAACATTCCTATGATGAGAGTAATACTATATATAATTAATAATTAAAAGCTATTCAACATGGCCAATCATTACGCCTCCAACATACAATTATTATGCCATACTTTCCCACTAATATTTTCTCTCCAAAAGACACATCTAACAACCATTTTCCCACAACTTATTTCTATAATAAAAATATAACATGATCATATCTATAATTAGCAATATAAGGATATAGACAAAATTGAGGTTTATCTTAGGATTATGTTCTGTTTGTTATCGCTGCACCACCGTTCTTCATTCCAAAAAATTTACTTTTATCCTCATCGGTTTCTGATTTACAAATAATAAAACCCCCTTTTATTTGAACTTCAGTATTTTTCTTAATACATGGCCCAAGTGAAATAGGATAATCAAATTTTTTTTTCTTGGCCCACAAAAAACATAAATAAGTTAATTTATTTTAAAAAAAATTAGCCATTAATTAAATAACTCTAGATAAACAAGCAATGAAATTCTTTAAATACCTAAACTAAGTTATGATTATTAAATAAAGACATTTCAAAAGGGACTGTAGCTTAGCACCGAGGTAACTAGTAGTGAGGAGTGACCCTTACCACATAGGGAAGTAAGTTCACTATTGTACTCATGAGATTGGAGACTAGAATGCATGTAGAATAAAGACGGTCCCAAACACATCTTCTAGTTCTTGAACTATGTTACCCCATAGAAATACTAGATAGTGGATCCACTTATATGTTATGTTCATGTTTAGTACTACCTTGGCAAGTAGTCCACCTTCATTCAGTGTAGGGTTCCATGACACTGGATTCCACATTAACTCATTCGGTCTATGTCGGTTAAGGCAAGATTTTCCCAAAAGTACAAATTAACAAACAAAGTGAACTCTAATTAGGAGGACTTAAGGGATTTGACTTAGTCTAGGTAGGGATATGGGACTCTACCTATGCATTATACTAGTTGCCTTGAGGGAATGTTACATCAGGGGAGCACCCCCTAGAAGTAACATAGCGTACTTGACCTCTCGGAGGTCTTATACAAGCCCATAATTATCATTCATCGCATTCTCATAGTAAATTTAGCGGATAATTTAAATCTTTTCATAGCACATCATATGCTATAAACATCCCTTTTTATATATATATAAAATACTAGCCTCTCGACACGTGCGTTGTACGTTTATCCCAAGTTACTTTGTACAATATTTTACATAATCACATAAAATTATTGCAACATGTATTGAGTAATAAAAGACAATAAAAAAAAGTTTCATGAATGTATTACTCTTCTAGCTAGTTGATAGTAAAGTTCAAAATAGATGAAAATGATATCTGACAATTGAACAAAAGTACTTCAATATTCATTCTCATGGCAACACTACACCACTACAATACATATGATCATATGCTATATGAAAATAAATAAAGGGAAAAAAATTGTAAATGAAAATTGTATAGGAAATACTCGATATTCTAAATTATAGATCTTAATTATTAGACAAATAAAAAAACAAAAACAAAAAAGAAAAATAAGGCTATACGCTAAAGATGTTGTACGTACATAGCAAATGAGACTGATGAAAAATCACAGAAAGCTAATAGCTACATCAAATATAAACTCATCAATTATAAGAATATACATAAACATAAATTTTTATTCAATTAATTTTCTTATTTTTATTATAATATATATTTTCAATTTTTGTACAAAATATTGTAAGAGTAAATTTAAGTTAAGTAAAAAAACCGTGTATTTATATTTTTATTCATAAATATAGAATAATATTGTTAAATAGATGTGATAGTATTTATTACAATTATTGTACATTTACATTTCTATCCATAAATATTATGAGTATAAGGACATTTTGATAATATAATTTTTAACTCGGGGGTTTTCTACTATTAATTGCACATGTAACCCATATTATTATTTTAAAACTGTTTATTTATAGTTATAATGTTATTATACATATTTTAGAAGTTAATTGAGCTACAGATTAGAAGTTAAAGAAGTATGAAAATTTAACATAATTACATTTTCTTAAATCTTTAGGAATAAACATACTATGTTATGTTCCTACCAATTAAGATATACAATATAATGTACTTCTATATCTCCTAAAAGATCTCGCCTTAACAATTTCATTTGATTGGATTGGTAATATTTATAGGAGAGACCATGCTACGAAATCCAAAATTTAAATTGGAGAATACATGAAACAACTGTTTGGTGCTAAACCCAAGCTATCACCAGACTGTGTCTGACGTCAAATAGATTTCTTAGTTTGTAGTTACCTTCTTCCGAATTCGGTGTTAATATATCAAAGTGAGCTCCTCTTTAAGACTATTCCATAAAGAACGACAGCAAAAATAGTATGAGACCTATGACGTAATTACTGCTTTTCTTAATCAAAAGATTCAATTTCTGTCTAGACGTCTCCATCCTTCATGCAACATATCTTCAAGCATATGTAATTTTATCACAAAAAATTGACATTTCATAATCTAATAAAAATCTTCTCAATTTAAGCACAAAATTACAAAAGAAAAAGATTTTGACAAATAATTCAAGAGATTATCCTCAAAATCATATCAAAAGAAAAAATAATTGCAGCTGAACAAATCTATTATAAAATACGGAGCCGAAAATCAAAGAACAAATCGATACAAAATTAAAGAGGCTTGTGTCAAATTACCGGTATGAAATATTATCGAAAAGTATATAAAATACACATAATATTACAACTCATTCTCCTATGAGAACTATCATCAAATAAACCCAAAAAATAACCAAGAATATCGTACAAAATTTATGGGAGTTACTGTCGAAATGTTTCTCTACCCAAATAAATGCTCATACCATTATCAAAATAATAACGTGTTTTGCCCCCGACGCTTTCATCATATAATAATAAGATGATTGAACTAAAAAAATCAATAGTATTGAGAAATTGAAACCTAAAATTAAAGGAGAAAATATATATGTGATGATGCATGCTGATGAGAAAATCTTTTAAGAGTGGTATAAGCTCTGAAAATAAAAATAATGAAAAACTTTTACTTGATTTGATTGACCGTGTAACAATGTTATTGAATGTATATACTCTTTTTAGTGCAAATTTATAGAATGTTGTAAAGAAGGTTAAAAGGTTATTACAGGAAAGATGTCAGAAACAAAACATTAAGAGCGAAATATTTACATGTAACAACTAAACAATTGAAAGATGTACTAAATATTTTTGGAATACGAAGCAATTTTTTACTTTCAGATTTAATTTACATAGTGAAAGGTCTTCTTTAAAAATCTTTTTACTGTACTTTTATTAGGTGATGAACATATTAAATTTGTTTACATGATATAGGGTTATTTTTCGTAAACGATCACAAAATTAATTACAATAATTAGTATTAAATAATAGTATGCCATTTAGTATAATACATAATTAGACCTTAAGTCTCTTTGCCATCCTAGACTAAACATCATAAGTGTACTTTAGGGACACGACCCTTACAACATAATACATAAGTGTCACATCCGGGGAGAACCCCGTAGAAGTAACATGATGTGCTTTACCTCTCGGTAGTCTTATACAAGACCATAATTATAAATCATCGCATTGTAATAGTAAATTTAGCTGAAATTTTAAAACTCTTCACAACACATCATATTCTAGAAACATCACTTCCATTATATAAGAATATAAGTTATACTACATAGATAGATTGTAAGTCTCTTTTGTCATCTTAGACTCAAGATCATAAAATAGATTAGGGACACGACTCTTTAACATCATAATGTAATATTTAAGTTATTATTATACATTAAATATAAACTTGATGTAGGAAATCATTGTAACATAAGGAATCCTTTCTTGGGATTGGAAAAATCTTTTAAGTTCTTCACCTTAGTGAAATCCTTTAAGCATCCATTACCTACACTTTGTGCAAAAAGGTAGAGAAGAATGGTGTTAGTACAAGAATGCACTACGTATAACAAACATGAAAAAACATGCATTTTAAATGGGACATTTTACTTGAAACCATGCATCATGCTTTTTTTTTTTGTGAAAACTTCATAAAACCTTGGTACAATAATATTTATTCCATTTACATATTTTATATTGGAATATACAATAGTCTCACATCATGTAAAACCACACATTGCATTTAAGTCATATAAGTCACCACTTTACAGTAAACCCCCTTTCAATTATAGTGAACTTATTTCATTTTATAGTGAAGTCCTTCCTTTTACTTTAACTCCTTATCTTCTCAAGTAACCCTCTAGTCATGCTTTGTGCAATGTATAGACAATGTCCAATAACACTATCCACACTCCAACATAACTTTAAGGCCGCTAAGAAATCATGCATACAACCTCCATTAACCCAACATGTGTATTCATAGAAGTATTTCATATAATATACCTAACACACATTTGACCCAACATGCTTTAGGCACCATATAGATGGACTCATAACAAGATCATATACAAGTCAAAACATCCATCATAATCATAACTAGGCAATATAACATTAACATACTTGGACATCACCTCATAAGAATCACATTGAACCCTACTCATAATCCCTTCGGAAGTCTAATTATGAAATGTACATGTGAAGTCCCATAACCTCACACATACTAGGTAAACCTAAAAAGCTACAACCCTTAACATGCATTTCATACGTCAACACGACAAGCATAAAGAACCTCCTTCATGTCAAGAAGGACTTCATCATATAGTCAACAAGACCCATACTATGCATATAAGGTAAGACCACATCACATAAACTCATTAAGACTCGTACCATTCATATAATCACAACATGTAAACAACACTACAATGTCATGTTCAACGACAATTAACATAATCATATATATTAGAACACCTTCCTAGAACTCCCTTCAAGAGATACTTGGACCATATATGTGGTTTCATTAGTTCAACCTATCCTAAGTACCTTTCTTTAGGTTATACTATTTAGGTTCCATTACTTTACTTGCATTGTCGATTTTACTTTAGGGAAACTATAGCCTTAACCTATACTAAGACCATGGCTGCTAAAAATGTAATTTGGTGTTGTAAAGACTAACACCAAAGAAAGGTTCCCTACTAAGTAAAAGTAAAACTTGAACACATGCTAGCATACTCTGTGATATCATTTTCTAGATCCTATGTGATAAGAATAGTTTATGGGACTTGGGGGCCATCATGGAAACATAAATCTATGCCCTTTTTGGACTATGAGGCTATACACCCTGTGAGGACTATGGGGAACCCTACCTTCCCTCCTTGGGAAGTTGTCACCCCCTCTTCTACAAGTTCACTCTGTATTCAGCTTAGTTTCCTTTATTGAAAAACCTTTATTACATTGTTTTATAAAACATAGGCTTACGACAGATAACCCCTCATATGCTTATCTTATAGGTTATATATGAGAGTTCATCAACCTAAGTCATGTCAGCAACCCTTGTAGTTGGACATAGCATATTCAAAGCGCCATCTAGTTTAGAGTACACTTGGGAACAGCTTCCAAGCACCCCTCTTTTGACTAGATCATCATACATGTGTGTGGATACATATATGTGAGAAAACCTTTCACATAAACACATTAAGGCCACACATGTTAATACTTTACATTATTAGTGCATAAGTGTATAGGTGTAACTATATGAGAAACCCTTTCATATAAACACATTTAGACACTATGCACATTCAGAACATAACCATGCATTCATATTCATGTACATAGGAATACCACACCAAGAAATTATCCTATCAAGGAACACATGTGCAATGCATAGACAAGGTCCCATACCCTTGCCCATACTAGTACACCTATCAAGTCATCCTAGTTAAGGGATACATTTCATTCATCATAAACATATACTTAACATGCATAGTAGTAGACATTAGTCCATAAGGGAATTATCCTTTCATGATACAACATGAACTTATACTACTTGATAAGCATGCATGAGGTGCGTGTGTGTACATTGGACCACATGTTTACATAATGGAAACAATCCTAACATTGAGTTATCCACCTTTAAAATAACACAATACGCATTTAAGGCCCTTAAACCATAGAGCACACACCACAAAATAACATAGGAGACAAGACATCTTCTTGAATGTAAGACTCCTAATCAATCATAAGACCACACATTCATGTAGAAGTTCATAGGTAGGAATCATACTACACAATAGTATTCAAACATCAACACGTAGACCATACCTAGCCCTAACATAGTAATTTGAATGTAGAGGAAACATCATCAATATAACTTAGATCATAAACTAATATTGGAGAGTAGGGATAATACTTCACATTGGGTGATCATAATAACCACACTTTAAAGATAAAATTGACTTCAAGTCCATAATCACATCACATATAATGACCATAAGGTAAAAACCGCAACCATAAGTGGACCATACCACACAAGGTCATACATGGCTACATCAACTAGCATTTGTATAAGAAAAGTAGAGAGAATAGATCCAACTTACGATTCCTCTAGAATTTGATAATAATTGATCATTTCCAAAAATTCAACATCAATAAAAGTAACAGTAGCTAAAAGTACAATTTCATAAAGGACCCGTACTTCAAGCATCATTGTTTTCAAGATCGCATTAGGTACAATACTTCCTTTACTCTGTAAAAGTAGAGAAATATAGATAAATTTACCCAAACCCTACTCCTTGAACATCATTTATTACTTATTCAATAATTCATATTCAATTGACATGATTAAAAATAGTAATAGGCAATTCAACATAATTGAAACATAATTCAATTAACATAGAGTCAACATTTGAAGACCACATTTTAAGCCAATTTTATAATTTAGGAGGATCATGGGCTCATCATAAAATTGGATTGAAATTCATATTTAGAATAGTAGATAATCGTCAATTTATCATAAACATTCTTTTAAAATCAATTTGAGAAAGAACCCATGGCTAGATTGGAAATTGGGAATTTTAGTCTTTGAATCATGTTTTAAATCCTCGATTGACTCCTTAGATGAATGGGTAAATAAGGATGAAGGATCACCATACCTTATTTATTGAGATTTTTTATTTTCTTATCCGGTGTTGTGTTTTTGGCTTGCAAAAGGGGTTAAATAAGTCATAAAATAATTTTATAACCACCCCTTTAATTTACCAAAACACCCACATAATTATTGGGACTTTTAGACATGTCAAAATTGACTTAAAATCAACGCAATCGGAGATGGGAGTGGGATGCGCGTCACGGGGAAGCCTCCCTATTCTGCCCCTTATAATTTTTAGGACACTGAGGTGCGTGATAGCTGCGCTCGCACAGGGCAACTCCAAAATCTTGGCTTTCCTATTGCCTTGGGCAGCCTCTTGTCTAATGATTAGGTCCTCCTTAGGGCCCTTTGGGTGTTCTCCGGGTAGTTGTACCCGCACGTTTTTACCCTTAACATGTCTATTAAGGTACTAGGGTCAAATTACACTTAATTTAAAATCAAAACAATACATGAAAACAAGTCCAATATAAAAGGACACACAAGCACGTGTAAAAGGCTAAATTTCAAACCTCTTGGACGTTCTTGAACGTTTGACCCCCAAACTTCATGAATCTTAACACACTTCCTATAAACATCATTATAACTCATATAAGGACCTCATGATCCCATAATAAAACATAAGTACATAAAAACACTTAAGTCCCTTCGTGACTAGTCGTCGAACGTCTTGGTCGTCCCTTGGCGTTTGACTTTCAAATCACCTCAAATAAAGTATACATACTATAAAACACTTAATGAACAGATTTTAAAACTTTTAGACACATTTGAGGCTCTAGGAACCTGAATGCATTTTCAAGGTCTTACAATAAGTATAGTACTAAAGACTTACACTAAACTAATCTTTATGACATCCTTGGACTTAAGGATCCTTTCCTTGAACTTGGGAATTACATATCAAGATCCTCATTTATAAATACATCCTTTAAGAATACATAAAATACACTTTGTGTAAAAAGTATAGAATAATGGAGTTAGTGCAAGAATGCACTAAGTATGACAACCATGCGAAAACATGCATTTAAAAGGGACATTTTTCTTGAAATACATACATGATGCCTTTTTGTGAAATCATTATAAATCCTTGATACAATAGAATTTATATCATTCACATACTTTATATAGATATATTCAAAGGCCAAACATCATATAAAATGACACATAGAATTTAAGCAACATTTGAGGCCACTTTACAGTGAGCTCTTTTCACCCTACAGTGAACTATTTTACTTTATAGTTAATTCTTTTTATTTCAAACTTCTTGACTTTCCCAAGTAACTCTTCTAGTGATACTTGGTGCAATAAATGAATTATTCCCATAATACTATTCATGTTCAAGCTTCTCCTTAAGATCACAAGGAAACCATGCAAACAACCTTTTTAACTCAACTCATGCATTCATTAGACAATTTTCATAAACAAAGCACACACCTTACATTAGAACTCCATACTATAGATCTCATCACATCATGTAGACACTATCATATTGTCATGTAAGAGAACCATAAGAATATGCACATGCATTAGAAAACCTTCCTAGGATTTCCTTACATGCTACTGGTGCAATGTCTAGGTGGGTTCACTACTTCCACCTATCCTAATTATCTCTGCTTAGGTTATCTTAGTTAGGGTCTTTTACTTTACTTAAACTGCGTTGTCCATTTTACATTAGGGAAGCTAAGCATTAACAAACACTAAGACTATGGGTTCTAAACATGGAATTTGGTGTTATAGAGTCTTACACCAAAGGAAGGTGTTCTTACCTTGCCAAGATAAAACATTGTCACATGCTAGCATACTAAGTGAATTCACTTGCTAGATCCTATGAGGAAATCATAGTTATGGAACCTGGAGGTACATTGGAAAACCCTATTTATACCAAGATAGAGCATTATAATTATTCACATATGGAAACCCTATTTATGCCTATTGAGGCATTGTGGTTATCCACCTTATGAAATTTATGGTAGACCTTCCTTCCCACATTGGGAAGGGAAATCACTCATATTGAAGTTCATTCGGTGCTAAGCTAAGTTCTCTTTATTAAAAGCCTGTACTAATATTACATTATAAAATTAGTATTTAGAAGATTGACTCCCTATATGCTTAGATCATAGGTCATAGATGAGATTTCATCAACCTAAATCATGTGAAAAACCCTTTCACATGGACATAGCAAATATCATTAGCACTATCTATTTTAGGGTACCCTTGAGAACACCATTCAAGTTCCCCTCTATTGGCTAGATCATTATTCATGTTTGTGTGTATACATATATATGAGCAATCCTTTCACATGAAATTTTTTAAACCACACATGTTCAAACTTCATTTCAAGTGTAACTATATGAGCCATGCTTTCATATAAGTACAATTAGACAAGCTATAATCATACTTCATCATACCACATACTTAACATTGTACCATATAAGACATGTTCATAACATACTCATGCATTCATATTCATGTACATAAGAAACCAAATCTAGGAACTATCCTATCAAGGTATACATGTGCAATGCATAGTCAAGGTTAAATACCCTTGCCCATGCTAGTATACCCATCAAGTCATTCTAGTTAAGGAAACACATATCATACTTTTATAGACATAAACTTAGCATGCATACTAGTAGACACTAGTGAATATTACAACAACCTTTCATTAGACAATATGATCTTATACTACTTGTAAGCATCTATGTAGACTGAATATGTGTGTACATTGGTCAATGTGATCGCATAATTATGATCCACAAGACATTGAGGCATCCACCCTCTTAGGACCACAATACACTTTCAAGCATAGACCACACAACACACAATTGCATAGGAGATGAGCTAACATTATATTACACTTAAAACTTCTAAATTGCTATTCATACACTCACATAGGGGTACATAGGTAGGGTTCATCATTTCTTAATACTTCATTTATAGAATAACCTATAGATAACCGTACATAATCATTCACATACTCATTAAAATAGTAACATAACCTAGATTCACAAATAGAGTAGAAGATGAGGCACAAGTTACACATAAGGTTATCATCATAACAACACACTCATATATTCATCAATTTGTCTTCAAGTCCATAGTGAATACATATATATTGAAAATAAAGTAAAAAACACCACAATAAGTGGACCATACAACACAATGTCATATAAGGCTTAATCAACTATAATAATATTGAAAAATACAGGGAAAGAGCCATTCTTACCAATTCATCAACCTTATAACATCAATGATCCATACTCCTTTTTCATCATACATACATTATAGGGAAGTAGATAAATATACATTTAATCATGAAAGAAACCATGTAAAAGTCACTACAAGATCATATTACAATCTAATACAATAAATCACATATATACTAGAAAGTAGAGAGTTATAGATCATGAACTAATTTTTCTAGTCCTGTTCATATATTATATTGAATCAAATTTATACATTAAAGCAGTATATAAGAGATAGAACATCATAGCTAAAATATTGCTTCATCCACCCTAGAATTTAACTCACAACATATAATTTACTCTATCAAGTCTATAGGTTAACAGAACCTATAACAATATTTACCAATTCAATTGTTATCTATTCATATTGGATTAACTATACTTAATTATCATCATATTACACATATAGGCATTAAATAAGGCAATTCACCATAATCGAAACACATAAAAACCATTCTAAGTCAAGATCACAAGTTGCTACTTGATAGACTAGAAGAACCTAGTTCAATTCATGCCAAGCCTTCTTTACTTTGATCATACAAGAATTATAACCAGAATTTCACCATGGTATTAACCTAAGGCATTATCTACAAGAATCTTAATATAATCAAATTCCACTTTTTTACATTTAAAGGTAAATATTACAGTTATTACATAGAGGCATAGGCTAGTCATGTTCAAATCTTGATACATTAATCAAATTGGATAATTCACAAATAATTCACTATCAATATACTTAAACATAAGTATATATTATGAATTCAATGTAATATAATCAAAATTCAACCAATAACAAGCCATGATCACAATGTCCATGCAAGTGCTAAATCGAGTTTGGGAAGAGACATGGGTTCATAGTGCAATTGGAATAAAATTCACATTAAAACAAATACATTATTATCAATTCATATTGATTAAGACATTAAAAATGTTTTTAGAACAAACCCATTGCTAGATTGAAGAAGGAGAAGTTTGATCATGAAATATCTTTTGAAAACGTTGAGATTAACTCTCTAGATGGAAGGATAACTAGAGGTGAAGGATCACTATACCTTTGTCTAGAAGAAAAACTCTAAAACTTGATGAAGAACCCATTGGAATCAAACCTCTAAGATGTTCTTGAGCTTCAAATTCAATGGAGGGTATAGAGAGAATATTTTTGGAGGGAAAGCGTATTTTGTGTGAATTGGATTGGGAATGGGTTGATCACGTTTTTTATCACTTTATACACCCAAAAATCACCAAATAAACTATGTAGGGTAAGGTAGCATGTGGGGACAATTTCCGATTCACCCTTTTAGTGAAACAGTGCGCAGGCAATAACTGAAGGCCTGCACCAACGACCACTATTGATGCCTAGTAGGTCCATTGAAGGACCATCTGTGGCTTTCGTCGATTGGCTCCCGGGATGATATTTTGTTGATCCTTTTCCAGGATAAGTTTCCATCAACTACACCTCATTAAAGGGACGTTTGTCAACAAACGAGGCATCTTTTGATTCAGTCGAATTACACTGCCAATGCAGTGTCTCGATTGACTTTGGGTCCTTTTTGTGTGCCTTTTTACGAGGCCCTTGGGAAGTCGTACTCGGATTTTTCCAACATTAATATACACCTTAACATGTTGAAGGCCTTCCATAAAAGTTTCACAAAAAATGCACACGTATAACATACCCAAACATGCAAGGCACACCCTAGACACACATGAACGTCTCAAGGGCTAACTTTTGAACAACTTTTACGTTTGACCTACAAACTTCATGAAACTCTATGTACCTACTGAACACATCCTTATTATTTATTTTAAGACTTCATAAGACCATGAAACAATCAAAAAACATAAAATCATCTAAGGGACCTTAGGCAACTAGTCGTCGAACGTCTTAGGTGTCCCTTGACGTTGACTTACAAATAGATTTAAAATTTACACAATGCCTCAATACAATATTATAAACCATTTTAGGACAATTGATGCTTAGTAAAATCATGTTATGCTCTATACACCGTAACTCATTTTGGGGATCTTATGGGGAACTCCTAGGAAGTGATTCTTATGTTTTTATGCTCTTATGAATAAATGTTATTCTTATGTTTGATTCTTCATTTTAATGGTATTTGTTTCTAAATATGAGGATGAGTACTTATAATTTTATATTATGGGAAGTTAGACTTTATTCATGATCATTTGGTTAGTTTGCTTGGTTGAGTGAAGTTATGGGGTTTCACTTGACCATTGCAGTAGTAGAATTGGTGAACCGTTATGGATAAAGTTTTACCTATGTTGTAATTTTATGGGCTCATGAATATTCTTTATGGTTATGAATTCATGTTAGGGTTTCATTAGATTTGAATTCTACTATGTTCTATATACGCGTTGACTTATCTTAACTTGAGTATGTTGGTCTTGTGTTGACTATGTTTGTATCATAACGAATATATGATTATTGTATTTTGTGTTCTTGGGTTGTGCATAAGGCTTTTCAAAGTAAATTGGCATGATTTCTTCAAATGTACCTTTTTAGCATGACTTCTATGTTGTGTGTGCATATGTTTCCATACATAGTATAAGTGATGTGCTAGCCCCTATTTCTCCCTTTTCCCAAGAATTTTAGGTTCCGGTTGTTGAAGGGGTCGTGAAAATGTTGCAAAGAAAGCTTGGATCATTTCTCCAAGTGTGGGTATTCCCTCATGTTCCGAGGATAATGCCTTTCTCTTACTCTACTTATGTTACATCTTATAGTGTAAAGACAATTATTTCACCCCTGTTGTTTTAAGATATTGTTGTAAGCCCAAAGTGGAATTTATACATTTGTTTAAGGGTTATTCCATATTTTTCTTTATCTTTAGATGGTTTATATATGACATCCCTATTAAGACTATATTGTGTACGTTATATATATGTGGAATAAAAGTAGAAGATGATGTAATCTTATCTTATTAGGAGTCTAAGTAAACTAGCTATGAAAATACTGTGTACGCAAGAGGTCTAAGTAAACCTCTTGAAGTATATATATATGAAAAGTTTTAATTTTCTGCACTTTTAACCTATGAATGTGATGACAAATTCTAAGAGACTAGTCTTAGTTCTCTCTGAAGACGACGACGCCTGTTACGTCTAGGGGGGTGCTCCCCGGATGTGACAAACATGGTATCAGAGCATGAGGTTAAATATCTTTAGGGTCGATGTCTCATTAAACCACGTCTGTGTATATTCTTTTTCATAATTGTGAAGCGTACCACACTTATGAATATGAGACTATGTGATGCTTAGGAAACTGTGAGCTTTTTGCATTCGTATGTAGTGCCTCTAGAGTGATATTATTTGGTTTCACCTAAATCTTATTGTGGTTATGGATATGAATACTCGAAGAATATCTCCTAGAAATTCCGAGGAAGAGATGGCTAATTTGGGGGATCATAATAACCAAGTGGCTCCACAAGACAACCAAGTGCCTCCACTAGAAGAAGTTGCTATAAGTGATCATGTTCCGGTTGTTCCTCTACTGATGAACGATGGAGAGATAAATTTAACTTTTATTAATTTGGCCCAAGACATGACCTCTCAAGCAAATGTCTTCACTTCTCAAGTCCAAGCAATGACAGCCCTAGTGAAGAGGGAGGTTGGACCTTGAGTGACTCAACATGCTATCACTATGGCCTCTCGTTTCAGAGATTTTACTAGAATGAACCCACTTATGTTCTTCAGATCAAGGTCGGATAAGTATCTCACTATTTCCTCAATGAGGTCTCTAAGATTCTGTATTCTATGGGTGTAATTTCAATTGAGAAGGCCGAATTAGCGGCTTATACACTTAAAGATGTGCCTCAAATTGCGTATACACAATGGAGAGATAATAGTGAACTAAGAGGTGATCTGGTGACTTGGTAGATCTTCAAGAAGGATTTCCTTGATAAGTTCTTTCCTAGAGAGTTGAGGGAAGCTAAGGTGAAAAAATTCATCTCTGATACCTCTAAAATTACTTAGGTGAATGTAGAGCCTAACATGGTTTTTATGAGGTTCTAAGGTCCTAAAATGTTTAATAATGTTGTAATGAAGCAGATTCTAAAGATTCAGGTGAATTGGAATTCAAACTTCAAGGGACAACAAAGATGTTTGACGATTAGTTACCTATGTGCCTCATGTGTCTATATGTGCTTATGTGTGTGTGTCTTATGATATTATGAGGTCCTTATATAGGTAATAGTAGTTTTTATAGGCAGAGTGTCAGTGTTTCATAAAGTTAAGAGGTCAAACATCCAAGAACGTCCATGACGTTGGAAAGATTTACTTGAAACGACCAAGTGTGTCTTATCATATATCGTCAAATTTTATGTGTTAGTTTTGGATAAAATTGATATGAGAGGTCCTAAACTCGTATACGATCGTATTTGGGTTGGAAACGTCCAGTTAAATATCCCCAAGGACCATCCAAGGGTCCTTGAGGAAGAACCCATCTTGGTGGCCAAAACTGCCAAAGACAATCCCACATACAGAGGCAATCGACGCACAGTAGGCTGAAAGATGCCCCATAGGTAGAGGGAATTGGTCAAGAATTAGGCGTGGGAGGATGTCTTTCCAAGGAACAGTCTCAAAGCCAAACAACACACCAATAGAATAGTACAGAGAACAATAAGAATTACTCTAGATAGGAAAGTTGGTTGATAAATTTGGCATGATCCAAACATAGGAAGTATTAAGGATTATTTAGGTAATATTTGAGAGGGTGTATAGGCTTTTTTCTTGAATTACTTAAGTAAGTCTTTTGGTACCTTTGGTAAGGAGAATGTCATATTATATATATTATGTGTTTTTGTGTATTGTAAGTGTATTTATATTATTTTAGGTACTCCAAATGATCATTTAGGTGTGATTAAAGAGGTTCACTATACAATTTTAGGCCTATGGCCACACTAAATCTGAGCAACGCTTGAAAAGTGTTGCCTAAAATATTTTTGACAACACTTTTAAAATGTAGCCTAAATTTTCATGTTCTTGAAACTATAATATTGGCAACACTCAAATGGTATAGGCTACACCTTTTTAGTGTTGTCGTAGTATGAAATTAATGGAAACAATTATTTATTTATATGGCCACACTTTTATAGGGTCCTATGTTTATAATTGTAAAAACAACATTTTAGAAATGTACTGAAAAATTTCACCAAAATATTATATTCCCTCCAACATTTCTACTATCCGTACCATTTTTATTGGCAAAAAATATAACTTTTAAAATACAAAGAAAAACAAATTGGGGCTTAGAGATGAAGCTGAGCTGAAAAATCCACACGATTTTTACACTCAAGAACATATTCTCCAGAACATAGCTGAAAAATCCACACGATTTCTCTTCTCCGGAATTTCAAATCGACTGAAGCTGAGCTGAAAATCGATAAGAGGAAGCTGAAAAATGGAGGAGCTGAAGGGAGGAACTGAATACTGAAGCTGAACTGAAAATCGGAGGAGTTGAACTGATTCTATTCTCCAAAATTGGAGAAGCTGAAAATTGGAGGAGCTCAGCTGAGCAGATGTTGACCAACAAATTCTACACTCCAAGCTTTGTTAGTGTAATATGTTCTTTTCCCCAAATATGGAAGTACGATTTCTTTTAGAGATTTCTGTCAAAATTATTTACAGATTCCTGGTTGAAGATCGAAGAGCTGAAGAAAGTGATTTTTGTCACATATTTTTTGCTGATGAGTTGCTCTTTTCATCACAGATTCGTTGTTAACGAGCTGTTCCGTCGGATTTCACAAATGAACAAAATACTTCACACATGAACACGCCTTACGTCTTGGCTTGTTGCAATAGTTTTTATAAGGTATTAAATTTTATCTCTAAGAGTCTTAATTATAGATTTTAGGTTTTGGTATTCTTGTGTATCTTTGAATGTCTAAATTTTAATTTAGGGTTTTGATGTTGTTGTGTTGTTGATAGGAATTGTCCTACCTCCTAAGGTTAGTAAACTCAACCTATAGAATTAGTTTGTAATTAAAGATTAAGCACCTAGACAGATTACATAAATTAAGGAGATTCTCCCTTTACAAAAAATAATTAAAGAAGCTAAACTTATTCAAACAACTATACCCAAGTTAAACATAGTCAATTTGAACAAATATATCAATTATATGACTCTTTCAGTCTTTCTGTAGCATAGGAATGATATAAGTATCTTAAATGCTCTATTGTTTGTGACTTTATAAACTAGTTGGTGGGTTGTTGATTTTAGTATATATCCTCAAAATGTAAGTTGTACTCCTACATTCCAAGTCTGCATATTATGGTCATTTTCAATGCATGACTGTGCTACATGTGTCTGACTTTGTTTACCAATTCTCTGCTGGAATGCATATGACAACAATCTATGTTCCCAGATTATCAACAACTTGAATATCCTTGCTAACCAGACTGCAACTAGTTGCTGCCTACAATCACATATCTGCATATTATTGCACTAGATTGTGATTGTCTTTATTTGTTGTTGAATGTACGTTCTCTAATTCACTTAGATGCATAGAGTGCTCACTGTTAGAGTTTAGGACCTGATGACATGATTATCTCCAACCTAAAATTCTTAAACACAAACCAAGCTAAACAAAACTAGTTAAGTTCAGAATGACAAGGAATTATACAGAAATAAAGAAGGAATTTAAACCTTTCTTAAATGATTATAGTGCACAACTACCTAAACTTTCTGTTCCTACTAAACAACAACTTAAATAATAGTTATGTTGAAAGGCAAGAAAAACATAATGTCCAGAAGTTGTATTTAACATAGAGGAAATCTAGGAGGAACATTATTCCTTCTAAGCTTTTTCCTTCTGAAACACCGCATTCCAAACTTCTCCAAATTATAACTTCCTCTCGCTGTTTTTGGTAATTGAGTGGGAGTGTAAAAACGTTGCATAATATCATGCTTCTAACTTTCCTTTGACAGAACATCTGATGTACCATTGGCCTCTCTATATTTATGAACACATTTGAAACATTCACATCCCTTAGCTACTAGACCTTGAAGTTCCTGAACATATCTAAAAATCCTTTAAGGAGGATCAGAAATCTGAAAAAACCACTGAGTTAGAAATGACGAATTTACCTCTAAACTAATGTTTTTATATCCACGTTCAATGCACCAGTTAGGGCCATCACTCGCATATTGTATTACTTATTATTCCCTTCACCTAAAGGTATGGCAAAGGCATAAATGATATCGTAGTGACATTACTATTCTAAGTTTGTGGTGTCCTAAGAACTCATATTTTTGTCCCCATTGATAGAAGGAAAGAATCTCACTAATATATTATATTAATTTTCCTTAATGAGAGATTTTTGTTTCCAAGACACTATTATGTCTATGTGGTAAAGAAAATGTTGTATAAATAATGTTTACAGATCTCTCTGAAACTATAAATTGAGTTTCCCTAGCTAAGCCTACTTTGTCTGAAAAAGTTAACTAAAAATGATCTTTTAAGACAATGCCTATTCTACTATCTCTTGTTGTTCTGTTCCTCTTTAATCTCAATTTGTCATACATACATAAAGCTCACACTTCTTCGCCTTCACATGCTTTTACTTTTCCAGACAAGGACTTATTTAAAAACTAAGAAATTTAGGGCTATTCTTTAGCATTTCTCAAAGAGTTGTTCTCGGATAAGTGAATGATCTTTCTTATTTAAAAAACTCTTGCTGAAAAATTAAAAACATCATTAAGGACCTTTACTCTTAGACCTACTGTTGAGTCTACTAGGTTTAACATATATGCTGGTGGTTGGTATTACGGCCCTTTGTCTCACAGTCTTTCAACCCCTCTGTGAGATTCTTTGCTTTTTTCTAACTTCTTGTACTTCTTCATCATTTTCTTGTTGAATAGTGAATTCAAAAGATCTAGTTAGATGATTCACGGTATTTTACTTAGCTAGTAAATATTTTTTCCTTGGTAGTATTATTAACATTCAAAAACTTTTGTGGATGGTTTGATTTGGCATAGCGAAATTTCCATGACTAGGAAGAAACTTTTATCATCTCAAAACACATTACTCTGATTTTATACTCGTGACTTCTAAAACTTATTTTTGAAGTAGATAATGATTTAATGATTCTTATTATAATACTAAATATTTAATATCTTGATATTCTAGGAATTCAAATATCTCATCCAAGGATTGGATGAATTTAGCAAGGTATAACAAAGAGTATATTGATGGTGTTGAATCCTTCCTAGATTTTGCTTACTCTTATGGAGATTCAATAGGAGATGAAATTCAGTGTTCATGTGCAAAATGTTGTAATATTTGTTAGACACGAAGGAATGTAGTCTATGATCATCTAATATGCTATGGATTTCTTAAGGGTTATACAAGATGGATCAATCACAGTGAATGTGATATTAATTTGAATGTCAACGATGATATGGATCACTCGCGTGATGATATTGATGGGTTATTGAATGATCAATTTAGAGATGTTGAACATGATGGAGGAGTTTATGATGGTCCAAATGAACATGCCAAGAAATTCTATAACTTACTTGACGAGGCAAACAAAAAATTATATCCTGGCTGTATACGATTCTCTAAATTATCATTCACACGTTGCTTATATTTTTGAAGTGTTTAGATGGATGTAGCAATATATCATTCACTTCTCTTTTAGAGTTATTAAAAGAGGCGATGCCCGAGTTGAACATTCCTTAGTCTTACAATAAAACAAAGTCTATTGTTAAGAATATTGGTCTGCATTATGAGAAAATTTATGCATGTCCAAATGATTGCATGTTGTTCAGGAATGATCATAAGGATGACAAATTTTTTCATACTTGTGGATCTTCACGATATATTCAATATGCTAATGGTTATAGTGAGCTTGAGCCTTTAAAAAAACAACAATGAGTTTCAGCAAAGACTTTGGGACACTTTCCATTAATTTCTAGACTCAAAAGGCTATTAATGTGCTCAAACACGGCAGATTCTTTGAGATGTCATGAAGAGGAAAGTTCTAAAGATGGAAAGTTAAGGAATCCCGCTGATGGTCTAGCATGGAAAGTCTTTGATCGGTGCATCCATATTTCTCACTAGATTGTCGCAATGTGAGACCTGGATTGTCAAGTGATTGATTCAATACATTTCGAACCATGAGTATATCACACAGTGAAGTTATGTTGATGGTTTATAATATGCCGCCTTGGATGTGCGAGTGAAATCTGAATATTCTATACTTTCTTTACTTATACCTTGGCCACGATCTATCGCAAATGACATTGATATTTACTTACAACCATTGATAAATGAGTTGAAATTATTATGGGATTCTGGGGTTGAAACATATTATGCTTCAAGAAATGAAACTTTTCAAATGCGGGAAGCTCTTATGTGGACAATCAATTACTATCCACCATATGCTATGTTATCTGGTTGGAGTACAAAAGAAAAGTTTGCTTTTCCTTGTTGTAACCATTGCACTAATTCGCTCTATATTAAACATAGTCGAAAAATGTGTTATATGGATTATTGTGTTTTTCTACCCATGGATCATCCATGGAGATCTAACAAAAGATCATTCAATTGAAAAATTGAGTTCAGGCCTCCTTCACCTCCCTTAAAGGGAATTGATGTGCTTAATAGGTTACATGATTTTGAAAATGTGTTCGAAAAGCAGAGAAAGAGATCAAATGATGGCACATGGAAAAAAAGACAATTTTTTAAATAAAATGACTGGAAGAATAACTTGTTACGTCCCAATCTTGATGTAATGCTCAAAGAGAAGAACTTAGTTGATAGCATTCTTCGAACCCTTGTGGATATTTCTGGCAAAAGAAAGGATCATGCAAATGCCCGATATGATTTCAAAGATATGGGAATCAGGAAGAACCTTCATCCAAAAGATACAGAAGATAGTAAGAGAACAATGTTGGGAAAGGCATGCTTCTCTATGAAAGAGAGAAATCAATTTTTTATGTCGTTTGAAAGACAACAAAGCTACCTGATGGTAGTGCCTCCAATATATCTAGGTGTGCGCAATTGGATGAAAGAAAAGTGTCTAATTATAAAACTCATGATGCTCTTTTGGTGTTGCATTACTTGCTTCCAATACAAATTAAAAACATTCTTCCTGATTATGTGGCTATTCCTTTGACGCGTCTTAGTTCCTTCTTCCATCATTTTTGTGAAAAAAGTAATAACATCAGTGCAACTTAATTGCTTCAAAGAAAAGATCATAGAAACAATAAATCAGTTGGCATTTTTTGATATAATGATTCATTTTCCTATTCATTTGGCAAATGAAGTGAGATTAGAAGGTCCACATCAAAATGGATGGATGTATTCCACAAAAGAGAAATGGGTACATTCAAATCATACATCCGAAACAGACGTTATCCAGAAGGTTGCATATGAGAGACACGAGTGGAAATATATTGTATGAATTTATTCTCAAAATATCTACGTGGGGGTGTGCATAGAAGATTTAACTTAAAAGCTCGAAATGATAATGAATGTGACCCAAGTGATGCAGAAAATTTGACTTTGTTTCCTAACTAAGGAGTTCCTTTAGGAGCAAAGAAAACTGATCCTTTCATTTTTGATGACAAGTCACTCGGTCAAGCACATGCATGCTTATTTGGAAATTTTATTGAGGATGAAGGATATATTAGGTATCTTAATTTGCACTTTGTGTTCATTTTATATAATTAATTTTTAACTTATTTTATTTATTCTTTTAACAAAAAGAGTTCATGGTGTGTAAAGAGCATGAGCAAGAGGTAAATAATCAGCCACGAAGATCAAAATGGAGTAAGGCCAAGAGTTATTGTCAAAACTTCTCTTAATTGTTTGGAACTCGTTCTGTGCAAGAGGATGTGCCTGATTTGATAAAACAGTTTTCGAGAGGTCCAAATTCTGTTGCAAAAAGGTATTCTAGGTACCTCATTAATGGATATAGATTCCATGTTAGGGAGCGTGATTCAAGGTGTAAAACATACAATAGTGGTGTTAAACTAGTTGCCTCAACTACAAGTTTTGCAAACTCAAAGGATAAAAATCCGATTGCTGCATATTTGACTTATTATGATAGAAAAGTTGATATTGTTGAGCTAGACTATTACGGCCATTTTAAGGTTATTCTATTCAAGTGTGATTGGTATGAGGTTAAAAATTATACTTATGGCCATACGTATGTCTATTTTAACAAGAGATGCTCTTAAGAAGAGCCTTTTGTACTTGGATCTCAAGTACACCAATGTTTCTATGTGCAAGATCCATATGATCAAGATAGACATTATGTATAAAGACTGTTTCGAGAGATTTGTTTAACATTATTGATCAAGTTGTATCTAGTCTCTAACAAAATTATGAAAATTATCCATCTGTACATTCAGTGGGACCATCTATACCAAAATATAATGGTTAAGTTCTCTTAGCAAGGACTAATTTACCAGAAACAGTTATTGATGTACCTTTTGAAGAATATTTTACTCAACAACTTGAAGATGAGTATGAAGAGAAATTCAAAAATGAGTTTGAAGACGAGGCTTAAGATGAGTCTGAAGATGAGCCTTATGATGAGTCTGACAAAGAGTTTGAAGATGACGTGTGATGACTATGTGTTGCTCAGTTACTGGTTTGTCATTTAATTGTTTTTTTTCTACAAGCACATTAAGATATGTAATAGGTGGAATTGAAGATTAGATAGCTACAATCTTTCAGTATTCTTTTGGATTTTTCCCTTGATTTCTCTTATGATATAAATATGTGGAATATTTTCAGTTTTATACATTAGGAAAGGTTAATTAGTGCTTTTGCTCATAGGTTTATGTGACCATTGCAGTTCAAATCTGAGTTTTGGTTGAAGACACTGCTGCTGACACAATAGTGCAAGTGAATAATGTAATGTGTTGTTCTCCACTAGGCATGCTAAAAGTATTCTTGCATTTCAGAACCTTCTTGGCTTGTCTATAAATTGAACCAATTGCCTTATTGGAAGTATCCAATTGCCTGAAATATTGAATTGGCTTTTTTGTCTGTGGTGGCAGCCTTACCTATAACATTTTTAACAACTGTTGGACGACTATATGGAAAAAATAAAATTTCACAATGAGACATAAGTAGAGAAATATTTTTGCAGTCCTTTGTTAATATTCTCTTGAAATAAGAAAATCAAATTTTTTACTTAGCAAAACTGATGCATCATGAGAAGTCCTATCAAAAGAAGCTAGGTTTTAAACTTTACAGTCAAACATAGTGCAACAGTTACAAGAATTGATGGTGTTTCTTATGTATAGCTTCAAGTTTTTGAATGACTATATGAATGAGCAAGGTAAGGAATTATCAAGATATGTAAGGTGAAAGCTGAAAAGCATAACATGTAGAAGGAAACTATGAAAACCATTTTGTACAAGGGAAGTAATACTAACATAATTTCATCTACCACTATGTTTGTATTTGAAACAGAATACTCTTCAATATTTTTAATCTATCACTATGAAGTTTGTGGCCAATTGATTTTTACGATTATTATTTTGTAGGTCTACTTTATACTAGGAAAAAGCAAGAAGAATGAATCAATCACCAATACTAAACATAAAGGGTTTGAATCCTAACAAGGCTCAAGTCATTGAAGCATCTGGATGCTGATATGCTATACTGCTCAAGTGCTAAATTGTTCAATAAAATTAAGATTAATAGAGAAAATGATGCAAATGAGCGCAATTATAAAACTAAGAAAAAGAACCTACCAATAGCGCTTAAAAGAAAGAAATCCGATGATTTCATTCTACTACAAGGAAAAAGTGAATTTGTTGGTCACAAATCAATTATTCAGTCATCTCCCAGGAAAAACTTAGTACTGCAAATATGATTGTAGGGAAAGGACATAACAACCCAAGGTCATTTCAATCTCCAGAGTCCATTCAAGAGAAAGGATTTAAACTGCCTTTGCACAATTTCAGGTTGCAGATGTCGTCTAATGAAAATGTTACTTCGTCTGTACATGTGATTGGAACAACACTATGTAATGGAGAGGAACAACATGAAATTCAGGATCTACTAAACTTCAAACTGGTAAAGAGGAAGTTGGTCCTACCAGCAACTAGTGTTGAACAGTTTCTTAAAGACCAAGAGATACATAAAGAACATGATATTGATAATGATCTACCAACAAAGAAACACATAAATAAGAAGTCATCCATACCACCTACTAGTCTTGATCAGTTTATGAAACAACAAGGGAAAGTCATAGGCGATAAAAGAAAACAAATCAACCACACAGTTGTTGATGTCGAGTATACACCTACTCCTTCTATTCATCTCCATAATAAAGGATTGGATACTATTGAGGATGAAGTAGAAATCAGAAAGGATGCATTTAACGAGGAAGTTGATATTGATTGCAGTACAAAAGGTATGTTTTAAATCTTGTAATATTTATTACTCATTATGGAGAAATTTCTTATTTCCTGTCTTGTAGACATATCGGAGCAGAAAAAACGTTCAAGGAAAAACAACATATAAGAATATGCATGCAAGAACTTTGGAAGAAAGAGAGGAAGTGACATTTGATAAAGGACAAGAAATGGACCAACCTATAAGATAGTGTCAGAATTAACCAATTTTATCGGAACAATTGCATGAAATCCAAGATTCATCCGCTTGATGTACATTAGTTGGCATGTCGTGCCAAAAGATATTGAAAAGCACATGTGAAAATATATCAATGTATGACCAATAAATTTTGAAATTTTATTTTTCATTGTGTTTTTCTAATGAAGATAAATATATTTTATTTTGCATAGATTAAAATCGTAATTCCGATAGAAGGAAAGAAGTGGGTGATGACTGGTCTACGTGATGCTTGGAGGCGACACAAATAAAAAATTAAAGAGAGAGTTTTTTTAATAAAAATAGTACTCTTGAGGAAATTCAACTAAAACATCCTAAAGAAATTCTAGAAGCTCGATTCTGCCAGTTTATTGGGTATTGGAAGCACCCAACTGCTCAAGTAAGGCTAAAATAGTGCATTTCTATTCTTTGACATATTTTGCGTCATATATATTCTTATATTTTTTTAACAATTTAAACATCTCTTTTAATTTAATTACAAGCCATATCTATAATGAATTCGAAAACAGGAAAAAAACAATAGTTGAGGCATCGAATGGGACCAATTCATTTTGCAAGAGTACGCGTAAAATTTGTAATACTTGCAGACATATGAATTTAATCTGTACATACTTATTATAAAAGGCAAATAGTTTTAAAATTTCATTTATTTTTGATATAATTTGTAGCATACCAAAACATAAAACAATGAAGAACCATCACAGCCTGAAATATTTATTGCAACTCGTACAAAGACGGAAAAGGAAATTTAAGACGATACCCAAATTAAAATAGTAAGTTTTTTAAAGAGGATTACGGTGAATTAAATTCAGACATATATCTTATTTATTGTGGAGAGTGTAAGTAGTTCTTACTGTTAACTATGGATGTTAATTTTATTCAACAAACTGAACTTCAAAATCGTCAAAATTCTGGGTAAATAGTGGATAATGCCTTTAGGGCAGTGTTTGGAAAGAAAAAACCTGGCAGACATAGGTGTAATGGCAGGTCAGTAACGACAAGTTCTCTAAAAAAGATGAAGAAATTAGCACGCTAAAACAAAAGCATGATAATGAAATCATTTCTCTGAAGGAAGAAATGAATAAAACAATAAGTAAAAATAAGAGTAGAAATACGACATCTTTTTAGCTAGTTGCTGCAAAACAACCCTGGATTGAATGTTCAAGATATACAAGGCTTTTTCGGATCTAATATTGTTTCACCTTTTGTTGATGCAAGTAGTGCACAAGATGTAAGAGGCAAAAATATTCCACATTCTTCAGGGTAAATTCATTATTCGATTCTTCAAAAGGTATTAACTTGGTTCCTTAAGGATTTTCTTTAAATTTCTCTCCTCTGGAACGTCTCAACAGAATTTTCCTCAACTTTGTCTAGTTGTTCTTGTTGGCTGTAAGTTTTATGTAGCACAACAAGATCATTATACTTGTTATGAGTAGAAATAATAGATTTAGTTGCTGATTTGTATGTTTAGTTGTGGCTCCATCCGGCAGTCCGTGATTGGTAGTGATATTTTAGATATTTTTGCAAACTGCCATGTCAAAAAATTGTTATCCATGGTGTCTTTTTATGGTTTGTATCTTCAGAAACACTTGAAATGTTGTTGACCAAAATTATGAGCTAATTGTTAAGTATATACAGAGCTATAACCAATCCAATGAACTTTCATGTATTTCCAATTCTTACACTGTCCACAACCATAACCAATCACACCACACATATCAATGTCCTTCCTATCTAATTATAACTATATAAACCCTTTATTTCATTAACTTTCATACACACATATTGAAAGAATGAAAAAAATGGATCATTATAACTTTGCCAAAAAATTTATGACATTGGCTTTTTTTACCATTGTGTTAGGTAATGTTAATATAGAGGTCGCTCGGGCACAAGGAATATGCTATGTATCGGGTGAAGGATTAATGTCATGCAGACCATCAATCAGACCACCTTATCTGAAAGCGCCAAAAACTTGTAACGCGTTGTCTCATGAAGACATGGCCTATCTTGTCCTTAGTTGGAGTGTTATTATAGCAGGTTTACATGTTGGTTGTACACTAGGTTCATTGGGTTTAGTGTGCTGAAGTTTATTGATTTCCTATTTTCATATTTGGTTACTGTTATTTGTCTCTATAGACTAAATAATTAAATACAAGTAACAACCTCAAAAAATTATATTTCTTCCATTCAATATTGTGTATCACAAATGGGGAAAGGCTTTGCTGTCAAGTTGACTTTTGCCCTTTTCTCTTGATACCTAAATGGAAGGGGCAGACATCTTGCCTAACAAGATTCCTTTTTTGTGTCATGTGATATAAGTTGTGACTCTAGATTTCATTTGGCAATATAAAGTCTCAATCCTTGAATTAAAATTCAACCTTTCATTCTATATCAAGGACTAGAACAAAAACCTCTTCTTCCAATTTTTGTTCTCTTTTGTTTTCAGTAGACTAGAGTAAGTTCATGAATGATAGAAGTATCATGAACTGCAAGCCTGAGTAAGATCATGAATGATAGAAGTATCATGAACTGCAGGCCTAAAATATTACAAGCGTTGCTTGGATATTAACTGCATGCCTCAAAACATTGTACATACTTGGAATCAGGAAATTTTGAATTTGGAATTCAAGAAATCTTAAATCTTGAATTCAGGAATCTGGAAATCTGAAATCTTGAAATTTGGAATATGGAATTTGGAAATCATTCTGGAAGTTTTGAAATGAAGATGAATATTCAGGATGTATGTTGGTTGTTTTATTAAGGTTCCATGCTAATCTTTAACATCTAAGATTCATATTATAGCTAAACATCTACTTTTGGTATCGTTTTCAAATCAACTCAATTAGTAGTTTACTCATCTTTAACATTTACTTTTATTGCAATCGAATTTGTCGTAAATTCTATGTGTAGGGAAATGGTGGTGATCGAATTTTCAAGCTCGCTACAAGTAAATTTGATCTCATTGAATTGTATTATCAAGTGTGTATGAACTATTGTAATATTACTTTTTGAATAATTGTGTACACATATTTTAAATATTTGTTGTATAAGTATGTGTAAGTACCCAAGACGTACAATGTTTTTAGTTTTATTTCAAATATATGTATTTGGATTACTTATGAGCCAATTTAATGCTTGAGATTGTTTATTGTAAAATAATATTGGTACTTTTTAATTATAAATTGTGGCGTGTATTTTATGGCCAAAATGATATGACCACACTTCAAAGTGTAGCCTTAGGACTGTATATTGTGGTAATTACATGGGCAAGGACAACACTTAAATGTGTTATCATACATGAGATAGAAAAGACAATACTTTGAAATTGTTGCCATGCATTAGATTGAAATGGTTATACTTACAAATTGTGGCCAATAAAAAAGCTAAGGCAACACTCAAAAGTGTAGTTGTATGAGATATAAATGTTGCTATTGAGGTACATAAAAGTGTGTCCATTTTACCTTTTAGCCTATGCTTAAAAGCGTAACTGATAAAGCAACACCTGAAAAGTGTTGCCTAAAATCTAAGGTAACGCTCATTTAGGCACCCCTGGAAAAGTGTTGCCTAAAGTCCAAAAGTTTAGCCTTTTATCTAAGGCAACACTCTTTGCTAGTTTAGGCTACACTTTACTAGGGTGGTTGTAGACCTAAAATTGTGTACTGGGTGTATGGGTGGTCTATCTTTGTTTTACTTAATTGAGTCTTAGGATAATTTTTAGTAAGAGGGTTTCCTGTTAAATAGGGTTCACTATGACATTGAATTAATTCGCTGTAACTTTGGCTTAATTAGCAGTAATGTTCCTTAAAATGTGATTAAAGGCCTATTTGATATATTATGTGTTTCTAAGGTGTTAAATGTTGTTCTTTTTCTTATACAATGAGGTATTAATAAAAAAGAACATATTTCAATTAAATGTCCTTTATCATGATTTTACGCATTAAGCCATACTAATTATATTTCTTGTACTAATTCCATACTTTTATCTATATAAACTGATCCATAAGTGAAGGTCATGCTTCTAGGAGAAAAGATTGGATTAAAGGATCTTTCAATCAAAATTGAAGTATGTCCTCATTTGACTCGAGGGAATCACTATCTTAGAGTTCTTTTATTATAGCATTGTAATAGACATAGTAGTATTATATTTTGATTGTATGGGCCGTGTCCCAATGTATTCTTGTGTCTAAGATTTGATGAGATCAGGCTTAGTATTTCATATGATTTTTATATGAATGTATTTTGGAAAGAGTATTCCAATGTTGTGAAATTTTTTAATTCCGTACTACTTTTCATATATGTATTTGCGATGAATGATATGAAAGGGCTTGTACAAGACCTCAGAGAGGTCAGGTACACCATGCCACACTTTAAGATTTCCCTATCTTGTAGGGTGTACTCTTGGGATGTTACATTATTAATATTTTTCAAGGATGTATGAGTATACTTGACTACTCTTTGAAATTTACTAAATTTTCCAAGTATACTCCATCCTTGGATTCCAATCCAGGGGACGAGATGAGTCGTTTTCTTATGGAAGTGTCCAATGTATAGGTAGAAGAATGTTTTTCATCTATGGTTAATGATAATATGAATATTTCTCATCTCATGGTTCATTCTCACCAAGTAGAACAAACTAGGCTAAGGAAAAAGAATAGAGAGGCCAAGAGGATCAAGTCTTATGATTGTGGTGCTTCAAAGGGGATGTTGGAAATTCAAGACAATCCTAGATTAAACAAGAGGTTCTCCAATCAATTTCCTTTCAAATTTACCAAGGCTCATTATGATAAGTTGTCTAACCCTATGTCTCTAAATGGAAGAAGTACTAGTTCACAAACTAATAAGCCAACTTGTGGAATGTCTGGTAAGAAGTATTATGGTAAGTGCGACTGCCAATTGCTTTGGATGTGGAAAGAGTGGCCACAAGGTTAAAGAGTGCCCGAATGTGAAGGGGAAAGACAAGGGAAGTGGGAAAGCTAAAGCAAATGGTTGTAATGTTGATGTTCCAATGAAGAATCACTTTTATACACTTCGCTGAGTTCTCCTTATGTGGTTACCGGTATACTAAAAGTTTTATATATTGATGTATATGCTTTACTTGATATGGGTGCTACATTATCTTTTATTAATCTGTTGATAGCTAGAAAGTTTGATATTTTCCCGATATTTTAAATGAACCTTTCATGGTAACTACCCCACTAGGTGAGTCAGTAGTTGTAGAGAGGGTATATAGAAATTGTCCTATAATGTTTCCCAATAGAGTTACTCATGTTGAATTAGGAGAACATAGTATGGTCGATTTTGATGTCATTTTGGGAATGAATTGGTTGCATGATTTTTTTTTCTTCCATTAATTGTAGATTATGAATTGTAAATTTCAATTTTCCAAATGAACTCGTCTTATAGTGTTAGTGGGGAAATTCTTTTCCTAGAAGTCGTATCATTTCTTGTCTGAAGGCTTGTAAGTTGATTTCAAAAGGGTGTTGTACCATATTGAAAGAGTCAAAGATTTAGACTCTAAAAATCATCCCATTGAGTTAGTCCCCATAGTGAGGAAATTTCCGAAGGTCTTTCTTAATGATCTTCTTAGAATCCCTCCCGAAAGGTAAATTGATTTTTGTATTGACTTGCTACAGGATACCAACACCATTTCAATTCCTCCTTATCGGATTGCTCCGGCCGAATTGAAAGATTTCAAGGCTTAACTCAGAACATACTAGAGAAAGGCTTCATTACACCTAGTATTTCACCATGGGGTGCTACGGTATTGTTTGTGAAGAAAAAGGATCAGTCGCTTAGAATGTGCATTGATTATCGCCAACTCAATCAAGTCACTATAAAGAACAAGTATCCTCTCCCTCAGATTGATGACTTGTTTGATCAACTCCATGGGGAAAACTACTTTCTAAGATTGACTTGAGATTGGGCTATCACCAAATTCGGATAAAAGGTGAGGATATACCAAAAATGGCATTTCGAAATAGATATGGTAACTATATGTTTCTAGTAATGTAGTTTGGTCTCACTAATGCCCCGGCTGTGTTTATGGACCTCACGGATAGGGTGTTTTGAAGTTATCTAGATTCATTTGGCATTGTCTTTATTGATGACATTTTTGTATATTCGAGAAATGAGGGTGAACACATAGACCAAGTGTTTGCCAAGTATAGAAAATGTGAGTTTTAATTGAGGTCGGTGGAGTTTCTTTGTTATATCATATCTATTGAGTGAGTTGAGGTTGATCCAACGAAAACCCATGCGGTCAATAATTGTCCTCGACCGTTGACTCCAACTAACATTGAAAACTTTTTAGGGTCTAGCGGATATTATAGGAGGTTTTTGGAAGGTTTTTCATCCATTTATACTCCTTTGACTACTTTGACCCAAAAGAATGTGAAACTTGAATGGTCGGAGGCATTTGAAAGAACCTTCCAAGTCTTTAAATATAGGCTTACATTCGTTCCAGCGTTGAACCAAATGGTACGAAGAGCTTCGTTATACATTGTTATGCATCCAGAGTGGTGTTAGGGTTTGTCCTTATGCAACATGAGAAATTAGTAGCTTATGCTTATAGACAACTTATGGTGCATGAGAAGAATTATGCAAGTCATGATCTTGAGTTAACAGCCGTTGCATTTGCCTTGAAAATACGGAGGTATTATTTGTATGGTGTCCATATTTATGTGTATACCGACCACAAGAGTCTTCAATATGTGTTTACTCAAAAGGAGTTAAATCTCGGACGAAGAAGATTGTTGAAATTGTTGAAAGATTATGATATTAGTGTTCTCTACCACCCGGGCAAAGACAATGTGGTTGCGGATGCTCTAAGTCGTATGACCATTGGTAGGGTGTATCATGTGGAAGATCCCAAGAAAGACCAAATAAATGATATTTATTGGTTTGCTCGTTTGGGTGTTAGATTTGAAGATTCCCCAAATAGTGGTTTCATGGTCCATCATAACTCTAAATCGTCTTTGGTGGTTGAGATGAAGTCTAAGAAACACCTTGATCAATCATTGATAGAATTGAAGGAATAGGTTATTGATAAGCTTAATGAGTCATTCTCCTTAGAAAAGATGGTGTCTTGAGATATTAAGGAAGGTTGTGTGTGTCCAATGTATGACTTGAGAAACTAGATTCTTGAGAGAGCTTATGGTTCCCGTTATTCTGTTAATCTGGGTTTCACAATGATGTATCATAACCTTAAAGATTTGTTTTGGTGGGAAGGCTTGAAAAGGGACATAGTGGAATTTGTTTCAAAATGTCCAAATTGCGAACAAGTGAAAGCCGAGCATAAAAAACAAAGTGGTGTACTTAAAGAAATACAAGTTCCCACTTAGAAGTAGGAAGACATTAACATTGACTTCGTGGTAGGGTTGCCTCATACTCAAAAGCAAAAGGACTCTGTATGGGTGGTTATGGATAAGTTGACCAAATTCACTCATTTTATTCCCATCAAGTCCACTTACTCTGCGGAGGATTATGCAATGATCTTCATAGATGAGATTGTGTGTCGCCATAGTATTCCGTTATCCATCATATCGGATAGGGGTACACAATTCACATATAGGTTTTGGAGGTTATTCAAAAAACGGTTGGGTAGAAAGGTGAAGTTAAGCACCACTTTTCATGCTCGAATAGATGGTCAAGAGGACTATACTATTCAAACCCTTTAAGATTTGCTTATAGCTTGTATAATTTATTTCAAGGGAAATTAGGATAAACACTTGCCTTTGGCTGAGTTCTATTATAATAATAGTTACCATTCAACTATATCTATGGCTCCTTTTGAGGCCTTGTGTAGTAGGAGATGTAGATCTCCAATTGGATGGTTTGAAGTGGGCGAGTCTTCACTTTTTGGTCCCGAATCGATTTATAAGACTTTCGAGAAAGTTCACATAATAAGGAACCGATTGAGAAAAACATATAGCCGGCAAAAGTCTTGTGCCGACAATAGGAAAAGGGACCTAGAATTTGAAGAAGGAGATAAGGTGTATCTACAAATTTCATCCATGAAAGGAGTGGTGAGATTGTAAAGAAAGGGAAATTGATTCCTCGTGATATAGTTCCCTATGAAATTTTGCAAAGGGTTGGCAAGGTTGCCTACGAGTTAAGATTACCTAGTGAATTTTCTTCGGTTCATCCGATGTTCCATGTCTCCATGTTTAAGAAGTGCATCGGTGATCGCGAGTCCATTATTCCAGTTGAGGGTCTAGGTTTAGAAGAGAACATCTTCTATGAGGAGTTTCCTGTTACAATCTTTGATACACAAGTGAAGAAGTTGAGAAACAAGGAGGTGGCTTTCAAAAAGATGTTATGGAAGAACCACCTAGTTGAGTGAGCAACATGGGAGGACGAGGCTGACATGAAGTCCCGTTACTCTCATCACTTTGTTGAATAAGGTTTGCTATTTCTACTAATAATTAAAATAATAAATTATTGAAATTGACTTGTTTTGCAAAAATGTGCATATTTATAATAAAGGTGTTTGCTAAAATGAAGTTTCAGATGAAAATGCTCTTTTGCTCAATTTTGAACTTATCTGAGTATTGGTATGATGTTGCCTGTATAAAATGAGATTGATCAGGTATATATGTATTGCAATATTATTTTTTTTCATAAGTGACTATATGTTGGGTTGAGCTCATGTTGTTGTTAGTAAGGAAATTCATCATGTTGTGGTTTTGAGCTCTTATGTGGTGCAATTGATGTTTTGAGTTACTTTATGTAATTGTCATGTTGTTATGTAGATTCGAGTTGTAACTCATACTGATTTTTTATGTTGTTTGTTGGGCTGCTAGTATTGAGTCCATCCTTTTGTTTCAAAATATTTGTAGTGTCATTCGTGGATGAATGTTCCTAAAAGGGGATAATATAACACCAGCAAATTCCATAACCTAATATAGAGCCTCACATGACAGTCTAATGTTTGTAACACTATTTTAAGGTCAATAAAAGTGTATAAATGTCATTTAGGAAGTTTAATAGTCAAAATATCAAGGAACGTCCATGTTGTCCGGAGACTAGTGCAAATGGTGCTAGTGTTCCTTAGCCTATTTCACCGAGTTTTAATAGTTGGAAATCGATGAAATTTGACGAGAAGGTGTCTAACATGCATTAGAATTTGTTTAGGGTCAAAAAATTTGGGTACGACTCCCTAAGGAGCACCCTTAGGGTCCTTGAGAAGGATCCTTCCATTTTGGCAGTAACACCCTGTAGCCAAAACAGACAAAAAACAAGCTTTACAAAAAAGATTTGCAGGTGCAAAAAACGGTGGCATCGATGGAGTCTATCCTGATCCACTATCCATCCTGCACAACCGTCGATGGGATTAGAAACTCCCCAAAATTTCAGCCAAGAAAAATTGTTAAGTCTTGGACGACGGACGGGCTTGCGGTCTGTTGGTCTGACGAAGGTTCGTAGTCTGTGACCGTCGATCAATTCTCTCTCCACCCACTGTCTGACAAGATCTACGGATGACCATCACGGTCCATAGGTGGAAAATTTGCAGACAGTTAAGGGGAAATGCAGTTGGGTAATCATTAAATAGTCACAACTCTTAACACAAAATGAATTATGTGTCCCATGACCTCTCTACACATACATAATTGAATTATCTTTTCATATCCACCGACGTTGCTAAAACCAAACCTCTGAGTAAAAAGTTGTGACCATTTTAGTAAAGGCATTTCGAACAGGCCCACTCGACAGACCCAACAACGGGGCATCGGTTATGCAACGGACCATCTGTCCTTGCCATCATTTGGTCCGACCGGAACTTATACAGGGTTCTTTTGGCCTTTTCCTACTTTGTTTAAACCTGAAGTTACATGTTTTAACCCTAAATAATCAGATTTTAGTTAGTTTAAGCCTAGAAACATAATTAAAACAAATCTAAGTCAAATCATTAAATCAAAAGTTAGAAAATTAGAAGGAAGAAAGGAGAAAAAGCTCAAGAACCCTATTTGAAGAACTCAACAAGTTCTATCAGTTCAATCCCCAAAACATAAGTATTTTTTTAGTGGATTCAATGACCAGGTATGTGGTATTTCACTCGTAGGTTCCTCTCATCAATAGGGTCCCTAATTTTCAGTCAGATTCTTGATTGTCTTATCATGATTAAACCTACAGTTTCTAGAACTTTTTTAGAACTTCATTAAATTTATTAAGTATATGTTCCAAATAAGATTATAATGTTATTCTGCAGTTTATTGCATGAATTTTAGAACCCTAATATTGTATTTCATTAGTTCTTGAATTACACATTCTAGGTCAGATATTTCAGACACTTCAGATACACATGCCTCAGTTATAAATTCAAAATTACCATATTAATTGTTGCATTCTAAGTTTGCATGTTAAATTTTAAGTTATCTAGTATTTACAAAAACTCACACATAATCAGTAAATTTAGAGAATTCATGGGAGTAGCATAGTACCGACTTGGACTAGGGTTTAGCGTACCAAATAGTCCCAGAACTACTAGCCAAGTAGGTTGTACGTCCCCTCTGTGGGCAATTAGTTTAGTGATCATGCCAGCATGCCTTTATACCATTAGTCGGATATATTGGGATCTCTCGATGGGGCGCATACATCGAACTCCACATTTAGGTCATGTGATTTTATTATATATTATTAGTAGCTCCCAAAGTTGAGTCAGACTCTTTGCATTGACCATTTATAAGTATATTCAATATTTAGTTTCAACATGTTATAAATTGGTCATTTCATCCATTTAGCTCAAAATCCAGTTTATCATGTTAGATAATTCTACATACTTTTATGATTGTTCAATTATGTTTTATTTCAATTTTACTTTATCCTACACGCTCAGTAGCTTTCAAGTACTGACGCATATGTGCGCTACATATTCTCGTGATGTAGGTTAAGGTTCTCAACATCTATATCACACATAGATCGATTTATGATCTCAAGTTTAGCAGATTCAATGATGAGTCCTCATTCTTCGAGAATAACAATTATGAGTTTCATTTTAGTCGTAGGTCATTTAGTTTCAGTTTATGCTAGATTTAGCAGGGGCTTATGCCAGTATTTCTAGTTTAGTTTAGAGGCTTATTTCAGGCATATTTATATTCGACTTCGTATTGAGTTAATAACTTCTTTCTATTAAACTCATCAGTTTTCGTATATATAAGTTTTAGCGTATGAGTATTCCCTATCTTTTCATTATAAGTCATTATTTAGCTTACGCATTCAGTTTATTATCTTTTGTATGATCATGATCATGCTAGGAGGGTTCGCTTGGGATCAATTGTGGTCCTTGGTTCTGTGTCCACATCTCAGGGTAGCTCGAGGCATGACAAAAAATTTTTATTGGAGCACTAAGTTCAAGAGTCCTAGGATGTCTAAAAAGGTGCACTAAGTAGAGTCCTTTTCATGGGTGTGAAGAGCACCACATCTAATGAGAGGAAAAACTTCAATTTCTTGTTACTTTTTGTCATGCGTGAGGTATTATCTTATTCCAATCAAACTTTACGTTCTAAGTTTCAGATCATGCCTTCTCGTAGAGCTTAGGAATGGAATGCTTATGCCCGCAATGCTAATGCAGTTTCTCTAGTACCAAGTAAGAAAATTCTAATGTGGAGTTTAAGAACGCCTATTCAGTTTTAGGCTCAGAGTATGACCAACCAAGACAATCAGCAAGTTCGACTACCTACTAACAGAAATTATAGATTACTGGCAGCCATAGTTTATGATTTTTTAAGGATTAATCCCCCTAAGTTTTTAGGGTCACAAGTTGGTAAGGACCCATGAAGTTTATTGATGATGTCAAGAAAATATTGGGTGTGATGCAAGTAACTTGTAGTGATAGGTTATATTTGCATCCTACCCACTTAAGGATGTGACTCACATATGGTTGAATTTACTAAGTGTAAAGACAACAGAGATGGCTTTGTCTTTTGTAACTCAGTACAGCAGTCCAATTCAATGTCAATACATAAAATCTCTCAGAACCATCATGACTCTCTACTCCAGTCGGTGACCCAGTAATAGCTAGGCATTATACAGAAATTGCCCTGTCACAGTCTGTCAGAAAGTCACTTCAACAGATCTATTAGAGTTAGAAATAGTAGACATTGATGTCATTCTAGGAATGAATTGGTTACACTTATGGTATGCCTCAGTAAATTGTAAAACTAGGATTGTTTGTTTTTATTTCTAGGCGAACCAATCTTAGAACGGAAGGGTAGTAGCTTAGCTCCTACTGGTCGGTTTATTTCTTACCTTAAGGCCAGAAAGATGATATTTAAGTGTTATATCTATCATCTAGTTTGGGTTAAGGATTCTAGACTTGAAACCCCAACTCTTGAGTCAATTTAAGTAGTTTCTGAGTGTCTAGAAGTATTTCCAGAAGGTCTTCTCGGAGTCCCTCCTGAAAGGCAAAATTGATTTTAGAATTGATCTCCTTCCAGATACCCATCCTATTTTTATTCATCCATACAAAATGGCTCCAGCAGAGCTCAAGGAATTGAAAGAGCAGTTGAAAGAACTTCCAAATAAGGTCTTCATCATATCTATTATTTCACCATGAGGTGCACCAATGGTGTTCGTAAACAAGAAAGATGGTTCTCTCAGAATGTGCATTGACTATAGACAGTTGAAAAAGGTCACAATCAATAATGAGTATCCCATCCCCTAGAATTAATGACTTGTTTGACCAATTTCTTGGTGCTAGACATATATCAAGGTAGATCTTACATCGGGTTATCATCACCTTAGAGTCAGTGAGAGTGACATTCCAAAAACAGCCTTTAGAATTTTGTATGGTCATTATATATCTGTAGTTATGTCATCTGGACTAACTAATGCTCCTGCAGCTTTCATATATTTCAAGAACAAAGTGCTCAAACAATACTTGGACTTGTTCTATATAGTCTTTATTGATGATATCCTCATTTACTCTAGTAGTGATGAAGAACATACAAGTCATTTCAGAGTTGTTCTGCAGACTCTCAAGGATCACCAGTTATTCGCTATGTTTCGTAAATGTGATTTATGGTTGCAATCTATTGCTTTTCTTGTTCACATTGTATCTAGCAAAGGGATCCTAGTGGATTCGTAGAAGATATAAGCAGTGAAACAATGGCCCAGACCTACCTCTGTTACAGATATCTGAAGTTTCTTAAGTCTAGCATGTTATTACGAAAGGGTTATAGAAGTATTTTCATCAATATCCTCTCCATTGACTATGTAGACTCAAAAGAGGGTCACGTTTCAATGGTTAGATGATTTTGAGAAAAGCTTTGCAGAGCTGAAAACTAGATTGACTACACCTTTTGTCCTGACTCTACCAAAGGGTACATATGGCTATGTGATATATTGTGATGCATCAAGTGTTGGCCTTTGTTGTTTGTGAATGCACTGAGATAAGGTGATATCTTATGCTTCTAGAAAACATAAGGTGCATGAGAAGAACTATCCAACTCATAACCTTGAGCTTGAAACAGTGGTGTTTGCACTCAAGATATGGAGATACTATTTGTATGGTGTCTATGTAGATGTGTTCACCTATCATAAGAGCCTTCAGTATGTGTTCACCCAGAAAGAGTTGAATCTCCGCCAGAGGAGATGGCTTGAGTTCTTTAAGGATTATGATATGAGTGTGCATTATCATCCTGGTAAGGGGAATATAGTATCTTAGCAGATTATCTATGGGTAGTGTATCCCATGTTGAGTTAGAAAGGAAGGATCTAGTAAAGGATATTCACAGGCTTGATCGCTTGGGAGTTCGCCTTATAAGTATATCAGGCAATGGTGTAACAGTTCATAAAAGGGAAGAATCATGTTTGGTAGTGGAGGTTAAGGTAATTCAAGACGTTGATCCAATCTTTCTTGAACTTAATCGTACAATCCATAATCAAAGAGTGGAGGTTTTCTCTCAAGGTGAAGATGGTGTACTTCGCTACTAGGGTAGATTGTGTGCTTCTGATGTGGGCGAGTTGAGACATCATATTCTTGCAGAAGCCCATAACTCTAGTATTCTATTCATCCAGGTTCCACTAAGATGTACTGTAATTTGAGGGAATTTGATTGGTGGAAATGAATGAAAACGGATATAGCAGACTTTGTGAGTAAGTGCCATAATTGCCAGCAAGTCAAGGTAGAACATCGGAAACTGGGAGTACCACTCAAAAGATCGATATTCCTAATTGGAAGTGGGATGTGATCAATATGGCTTTCATAAAAGGATTAATGCATACTCGCAGACAAGATGATTCTACTTGGGTGATAGTTGATAAGGTGACTAAGTCTCCTCACTTCTTGGTGGTCAAGACTACATATTTTGGAGAAGACTATGCAAAGATTTACATTAATGAGATTGTGAGGTTGCATGGAGTTCCTTTGTCTATCAGCTCAGATAGAGGTCCTTAGTTTACCTCTCAGTTCTGGAAGTAATTTCAGAAAGGTCATAGTACTCAACTTAACCTTTGTACAACATTTCATTTATAGCGGATGGGTAGGCAGAGCGTACCATTCATACCTAAGAGTATATGTTGAGATCTTGTGATCAAATGTAGTTGCGATGATCACCTTCGTCTTACTGAGTTTGCCTAAAATAATAGCTACAATTCAAGCATTCACATACCCCCTTATGAGGCTTTATATGGGCGTAGATGTAGATCTCTTGTTGGTTGGTTTGAAGTAGGTGAAAAAGCTTTGATAGAGCCAGATTCAGTCCTTTATGCTATGAATAAAGTGCAACTTATTAGAGATAGACTAAAGACAACCCAAAGTCGTCAGAAATCTTATGCCGATCTAAGGAGAAGGAAACTAGAGTTCCAAGTTAATGATTGGGCTTTTCTTAAGGTCTCACCAATGAAAGGGGTGATGAGATTCGGAAAGAAAGGGAATCTCAGTCCTAGATATGTAGGCCCTTACAATATCTTGAAAAGAGTTTGCAAAGTCGCATATGAGTTAGAGTTGCCCGCAAAATTAAAAGCAGTGCATCCGTTTTTTCACATCAGACTCTTGAAGAAGTGTGTGGGTGATCAAGCTTCTGTAGTTCCATTAGAGACTGTGGCGGTGAAAGATAGTCTTTCTTATGATGATGTACCAGTTGAGATTCTTGAACGTGAGGTAAGAAGGTTGAGAAACAAAGAGGCTGTTTCGGTAAATGTTTTGTGGAGGAGTCAGTCTATAGAGGGAGCTACATGGGAAGCAGAAGCATCCATGAAATCCAAGTATCCTCACCTCTTTCCTTCCAATTTCACTCCAGCTTGAGGTAATAGTTCCTCTTCAACTTTCCAGTCATTCATGCGTGAATATAGTCTTAGAATTAGGTTTCCTCCGTTTTTAATTTAATTTTTGCGTATTTGCATGTTATCAAAACTCAATTCAGTCAAACACTCAATTCTCAGTGTTTAGTAGTAGGGTTTGCAACTATCTCCCTCTAGTTAAGCTAGTTTAGTCTTCATTCGAGGATGAATGCTCCCATGGGGGAGATAATGTAACACACCGTAGCCAAAATAGAATAAAAAACAGCTTTATATAAAAAAAAATCTACAAGTTCAACCAATGGTGGCATCGACGAACCGTAGCCTCAGCCACGGTCCGTCCTCTGTACAACTGTCGACGGGATCAGAAACTCCCAAAAACTTCAGCCCAGAAAAATTGGTTTAGTCTTAGAAGACGGATGGACTTATGGTGTATATGTCAAATGACGGTCCATAGTCCGTGACCATCGATCAATACTCCCTTCACCCACTCACAGACAAGAGTTATAGATGACTATCATGGTCCGTAGGTGGAATTACGGTCAGTAGGTCTGACTTTTGGTTGAAAATTTGCATACAGTTAAGGGGAAATGCAATTGGGTCAATTTCAAATGGACGTAAATCATAAAAAAAATGCAGTAGTTGTCTCATGACCTACCTATAGATAGATTATTGAATTATCTTTCCATAGACACTGACCTTGCTAAAATCAAACCTCTGAGTAAAAAGAAATGCCAATTTTAGTAAAGTCCTATCGAAAAAGCCCAATTGATGGACACAATGACGTGGCGTCAGTCAGATGAAGGACCGTCAGTCCTTGCTGTCGTTTTGTCAAACAACAACTTATCCAGGGGTATTTTGGTCTTTCCCACTTCGTTTAAATCTTAAGTTATGTTGTTTTGACCCTAACTATTCATATTTTAGTCAGTTTAAGAATAGAAAGTTAATTAAAACATACCTAAGTAAAATCATTAAATAAAAACATAGAAAATTAGCAAGTAAAAAGAAGAAAAAGCTAAAGAACCCTAGTTCAGGAACGCCACAAGCTCTAGCAGTTTCAGCCCCAAAACATAAGTATTTTTTCGTTGATTTCATCACCAGGTATGTGGGATTTCCCTAGTTGGTTCATTTCACCCATTGGGTCCCTAGTTTTCAGTGAGATTCTTAATTCTCTTATCATGATTAAACCTAGGGTTTCTATAACATTGTTACAACTTCATGAATTTATTAAAAATATATGTTCAAATAAGATTACCATGTTATTATTAAGTTTATTGCATGAATTTCAGAACCCTAGATTTGTATTTCGATACTTCTTGAATTACACATGCTAGGTAAGATATTTTAGACAATTCAGATATACATGCCTCGATTATTAATGCATAATTACCAGATTAATTGTTGCATTTTCATTTTGCATGTTTATATTCTAGCTATCAAGTATTTATAGAAACTCATACATAATCACTATATTTACAAATTTATGGGAGTAGCATAATACCATGTTGGAAATGGGTTTAGCGTACCTAATAATCCCAGAACTACTACCCAAGTAGGTTGTCAGTCACCTATGTTGGTAATCAATTTAGTGAGCACGCCAGCATGCCTTTATACCTTTGGAAAGGTATATTGGGTCCTCTTGATGGGGCGTATACATCGGACTCCACATTTAGCTCATTTGATTTTATTATCACTTGTTAGTAGTTCCCACAGTTCAGTCAGACTCTCTGCATTGACCATTTATCAGTATATTCATTATTCAGTTTTAGCACGTTATAAATTGGTCATTTCATCTAGTTACCTCATAACTTAGTTTATCATGTCATATTATTATACTTGTTTTTATGCTTGTTCAGTTATGTTTTATTTCAACTTTACTCTATCCTACATGCTCAGTACCTTTCAAGCGCTGATGCATACGTGCGCTACATCTTCTCGTGATATAGGTTTAGGTTCTTAACATCAAAATCACACATAGATCGATTTCTTATCTCTAGTTTAGCAGATTCAATATTGAGTCCTCATTCTTTAAGGACAATAGATATGAGTTTCATTTTAGTCTTAGGTCATTTAGTTTTAGTTTTTGCTAGATTTAGTTGGGGCTTGTCTCTGTATTTCTAGTCTAGTTTATAGGCTTATTTAAGACATAGTTAGAATTCACATCGTATTTAGTTAATTACTTCGTTGTATTAAACTCATCAGTTTTCATATATATCTGTTTTAGCATATGGGTATTCCCCATCTTTTCATAATAAGTTATTATTTAGCTTCCACATTCAGCTTATTATCTTTAGTATTCTCATTATCATGCCACTAGGGTTAGTTTGGGATAATTTATGGTCATTGGTTCTATGTTCGCGTCTCGGGGGTAGCTCAAGGCGTGACTTTAGCCAAGAATCTATCACAAGATAGTGTGCACAAATGTTTGCAGCCGATGAAGCGTAGGTACATTGACGAGGCGTCGATGCCTCCATTTACCAAGACATGTTCATTTTTCCAACAAGGACATAGAAAAATATATCTAAACAAAATGACTATTGTGCAGGACGATTGGTCAAAAGCACCGTCGACTAACCTACGGCCCATAGATCGGGGTCTCGTAGGTCAGGCTTGAGTTTTCACTGTTAAGTTCTATAGTTTTAATTAATTTTTTAGTTATTTGTTGAGTTAAGAAGTGTTTAAGGGAGGTTTTATTATATTTTTTAAGGACTTATATAAAAACATAAGACTAATTAAACTAAGATAACTCCCACCATTTCCCAAACCCAAATTTCTCTTCCTTCTCTCCAATTTCTCGTTCCCAAAGAAGAACTCCATTAAAGGTCTAACTCAAGGTCTTTAGGAAGCAAGAAGGTTTCTCTTCTCCATAAATGTTCAACATCACCTTTGGGATTCTTTTACCAAAAGGGTTCTTCCAAAATTGGTTTTTCGAAATATGATTCAATATGGGTTTCTTCTTAATCAAAATTTGATCTTCTAAGTTGTATTTTATATGGTTTGTTTTTGGTTATTATGATTGAATTATGATGGACAGTTATATAATTACTATTGTTATTGATGAGTTAACCTAATAGGTGGAATAGATCATGAAATTGGCCCAAGTCCCTAACCCAATGTTATGAACTAGTGTTGAATTGAGTTGTAGTGATGCAATTGACTGTATTATTGTGATAATTGCTATCGAATGAAGTTATTAGATCTATTCTTGGATTGAATTAGCTGGTTGATGGTAAGACCAAGATTATGGGTTTTGAAGGTGATTGGGCAAGTCTTGATATTTTAAGCATTTTACTTCAATCATGATTGCTTGTACTTGATGATGAAATTCAACCAAAGTATTTACTATGATTTAGTTAAGTAGGTTTTTTATGATGATTAAATTGAGATGCATTGATTATATGATTATTAGATTATGCTTAAGATTGGGTAAGTCTTTATATCCTAAACATTTTACTTCAATCATGATTGCTTGTACTTGGTGATGAAGTTCAAACAAAGTATTTCTTGTGATTTAGTTAAGTAGGTTTGTTATGATGATGAAATTGAGATGCATTGATTATATGATTTTTAGATTATGCTTAAGATAAAAATTATATAAGGTAGGTTATGAAGTACTCATGCATCTTATTATATTATGTTAATGTTAATGTGCTAATCTCAAATGTGAAGGCTTGTATTGAAAGGTGTTCTCATGCAATTCCTTTTGAGTTAATGACCATAAATATATAAGGAGGTATTCTCCAATGAAATAAACTAAGTTATGATTATTAAAGAAAAACATATCAAAAGGGGCTCTAGCTTAGAACCGAGTGAACTAGTAGTTGATTACCTTGGCAAGTAATCCACCTTCTTTCGGTATAGGGTTCCATGACATCAGATTCCACATTAGCTCATATGCTCAATCTTGGTTAAGGAAAGATGTTCCCAAATGTAAAAAGTAAGTAATAAAGTGATCTCTAAATAAGAGGACTTGAGGGGTTTGAGTTATTCTAGGTAGGGGTATGGGACTTTACCTATACGTTGCACTAGTTGGCCTTGAGGGAAATCATAGGAAGTGATTCTTATGTTTTTATGCTCTTATGAAATAGAAGTTATGGTTATGTGTGATTCTTGATGTTGATATTCTTTGTTTCTAAATATGAGGATGAATACTTATAATGCTATATTATGGGAAGTTAGACATTATTCATGATCCTTTGGTTAGTTTGCTTGGTTGAGTGGAGTTATAGGGTTTTACTTGACTATTGCACTAGTAAACTTTCTGAAGGGTTATGGGTAAGGTTTTAGTTATGTTTTAATGATAAAAAGTCATGAATATGATTTGTGGTTATGACATCATATTAGGTTTGCATTGGCTATAAATTCTACTATGCCCTATATTCATGTTGACTTGGCTTAACTTGAGTATGTTCATTTTATGTTGAATATCTTTGTATCATAAGGAATATATGTTTATTATATTATATGTTTTATTGGGTTGTGCATAAGTCTTTTCAAAATAAATTGACATGATTTTATCAAATGTCCCTTTTTAGCATGATTCTATTTTGTGTGTGTATATCTCCATACATTAGTACCAGTGATATGCTAACCCCTATTTCTCCCTTTTCCGAAATATTTCAGGTTTCGGTCGTTGAAGGGTTCATGACTACTTTGCAAAGAATGCTTGGATCATCTCTTCAAGTGTGGGTATGTCCTCAAGGTCTGAGAGTGATCCCTTTCACCTACTTTACCTATGTTACATTGTTAGAGTCTAAAGACGATCATTTCACTCTTATGTTTTAATATAGTGTTGTAAGCCTCAGTGACATTTATACATTTGTTTAAGGGATATGCCCATATTCTTCTATTCCGTTTATATGGTTTAATATGAGACATGTCTATTAATACTATATTGTGTACTTAGTATATTTGTGGCATAAAAGTAGAAGACTATGTAATCTTCTTATACGAGGAGTTTAAGTAAACTCGCTATGAATATATTATGTGTAAGAGAACGGTCTAAGTAAACCTCATGAAGTAGATGTAAATGAAAAGTTTTAATTTTCCGCACTTTTTAACCTATGAATGTGATGATGAATTTTAAGAGGTTATTCCTAGGACGACGACGTCGGTAACGTCTAGGGGGTGCTCCCCCTGGATGTGAAACTTCTACAACACTTTATTTTGCTGAAAAAAACAACATGCTCCTTCTCCAATGGATCTAATGAGAAACTTCTGCCCCTCATTCTTACTTAAAACTTTTCTTTGATCTAAAGCATCTTTGGTAAAGCAAGGATTATCTTAAAAATTAACTTGTATCCTTTTTCCATTAATTGATCAGCAATAAGCAAGTTTTGATTTATGTCAGGTACATAAAGCACATCAAAAATTATTTTAGTACCTGAATTACTCGATATAGCAATGTTTCATTTGCCTCTTATAGGAAGATGGTCTCCATTACATATTCTGACTTTAGTAATGGTCGTGGAATTAAATTCCTTGATTAGATATATTTCATTTGTCATATTTAGGCTTCGCAAACAATGCTCTCTCTGTATTTCCTTCTCCTCTTATGACTCTTCGTTGTTCTTGTACCTGCAAAGCATTCAATATCTTTGTGAAGGTGATCTTGGACAAATCCTTTGTGTTTTCCAAAGTAGTTATGGCCGCTTCAAATAATTTTGGGCATAGCTACCATAATCTTTTAAAAAATACTTGAATAATTAAACACGGAACCAAGCATTCTTACCCTGTTTTCTATACTCAAGAGCCTTTCAGAATAATCTTTGATGGTTTAAGTTTCTTTCATCTTGTTTATCTAGAAATTTCTTATTAGATTTAGCACTTGCATACCTCTTATCCTTTCATCCCCTTTGTATTTTGCCTTAAAAAAAATCCCAACGGTTTTTTTAGACTTTAAATAAATAATTCATGTGAAGATTGAAAAAGATACTGCTGAAAAATAAACATTCATTTGCCTTTGATTTTCTAATTTTCTTGTCTTTATGGTTTTTGATCAAGTCCATATTAGGATTTTTAGGCAACAGAGGAACTTTATAATCCTCTTCAACTTCCTCCCACATATCCATGAAATCTAGATAAGTTTATATTCTTACCGCCCAAATCTAATTATTATCACAACTAAAAACAGGTGGTGCCATTACAGAAAAATTTGATTCTACTTGTATAATTGATAAGCTTGTGTTGTTCATTACAATCCTAACTTGTAAAACAACCACGGATCGCTCATGAAATAAATGTTCTGATACCAATTGTTAGTTTATAGTGAAGGAAACATACCAATCTTATCTTCTTTTGTTACTTAAAAAGTTGGAACATTTGTTTAATAAAAAACAAAGAAAAAATTATGAAAGCAAAAACTACTTACTTCATTATAACACATATATTTATAGAATTTACAAGTTAACTAAATCCTAAGGATAACATTAAAAAACTACTTAAGGATAATATCGAAACAAGGTACCCGTTACAAAGTTAATAACTACCCTACAATATAGATAACATGGAATGTTGCAGTTCTTATACATATTTCTATCAGTTTCCTTAGTAATCTACAACCACCCATGTGGAGCAATATTATCTATAATTTGTTGTTTGCTTCCTTTGGAGTCTAGAACAAACTATTCGGAGCAATAGTATGTAGCAATCATACCATACTGAAGGAATATTGATTGTAATAAAGTGTTAACCTAATAAGGAAATATATGGGAGATATATATAGGAGATATAGGAAGGATTACTAATCCTAGTAGGACTAGGATTAAGGAGAACTAATCCTAATAGGACAAGGATTACTACACAGTAAATACTAATATTATTTTATACTATTTATTTAATACTATCTATTATTATCCCCCCTCAAGTTGAGCTGAGCGGAAGTGAACGGAAGCTTGGAACAGAGGTAATCGTGTTGTCGGCTCGGGGGAGGTTTGGTGAGAATATCAGCCAGTTGCTCTTCAGTGGGTACATACTGCACAGTCATGGTGCCAGCCTGAATTTCATCATGAATAGAGAGACAATCGGTATCAACATGCTTTATTCTGGTGTGTAGGACAGAATTCTTGGCCACACAGATGGTTGATTTGTTGTCACAATAGAGAGCAGGAACAGTTTGAGTGACGCGGAGTTCGCGAAGAATATATGTGACCCACATGGTCTCAGCAGCAAGAAGAGCAAGGGCGCAGTATTCAGCTTCAGTCGAGGACCGAGAGACCTTGGGTTGTATTTTTGTACACCATGAGATCAGGTTCGGCCCCAAAAAAACGAGAAACCCCGATGTAGATTTTCTGTCATTTTTATTATTAGCCCAATCTGAATCTGAGAAACCCCGAAGCTCCAAGTCCCTGGGTCGAATGAGTAAACCACGACCAAGAGTGCCAAAAATGTACCTGAGAATGCGTTTTAGACAATGGTAATCATGTTCACTTGGTTGATGCATGCATTGAGCTACTCGGTTGACAGCAAACTGGATGTCAGGACGGGTAATGGCCAGATACTGTAGAGCCCCAATGAGGCTGCGGAAGTGGGTGATATCGGCAAAGGGGGTGTCGGCTCCATTCGTAGACGAAGAGACTGCCATTGGTGTTGGTTGACTGGTGCATTTTTCCAGTCTAGATTTCTGCAACAGATCTCGAGCATATTTTGACTGATGAAGAAACAAGCCGCTGCGTGTCCGAGAAACCTCCATTCCCAGAAAATAATATAACGGGCCAAGGTCCTTCATTTTGAAGGTAGTATGCATAGATCGAGTGACATCCTGAATGAGAGCTGCAGTAGAGCCTGTAATAATGATATAATCTACATAGACAAGAAGAATGACTGTACCGTGTGCTGAATGTCGAGTAAACAGACTCGTGTCGTGTACGCAACACATGAGGCCGAGTGCCTGGAGGAACGTTTTCAGACGTGTGTACCAAGTACGAGGGGCTTGCTTGAGCCCATATAGAGACTTCTGGACTTTGCAAACATGTTGAGGGAAGCGGGGATCAACATAGCCTTGTGGTGGCGTCATGTAGATATTTTCATCAAGCATGCCATGAAGAAAAGCATTGGAAACATCCAACTGATTGATGAGCCAATTGTTGCGCATGGCGAGTGACAATAACAGGCGAATGGTTTCCTGTCGAATTAAAGGACTGTATGTCTCGGTGTAATCAAGCCCATACTCCTGATTGTAGCCTTTAGCAACCAAACGAGCCTTGTACCTTGAAATATTGCCATCTGCATTGTGTTTAATTTTGTACACCCATTTATAGCCCACTGGGTGCCGTCCGTGGGGCTTAGGTACAAGAACCCATGTTTTCTGATTAGTCAAAGCCTTAAACACGTCATTCATAGCATGACGCCAATAAGCACTTTTTGAGGCAATAGAGTAGGTTGTTTGTTCACTATCGGGAAGGGGTGTATTTGGTAGTATGGTAGCCTGAAAGGTTTTGGGTTTAAAGATACCGTCTTTGACACGGGTTAACATGGGATGAGTATTTGGGGGTGGCACGGGCGGTGGTGATTCGGGGGTTGCCGGGAAGGACCCAAAATGGATCGGGCTTGAGATGTTGTGGGTATGGGGTGGTTTGGGTTGGTTGTGAGTGTGGATCGTGGTTGCGGGTGTATTGTGGGTGACGGTCGAAGGGCTGATGAGGGGTGGTTGGGTAGTGGGTGCAGGTGTAGGGGAAGATGGTGAGGGACCCTGTGAGTATGTTGGAAAAAGGGGAAGGACGCCAATGAATGATTTATTTGTAGAGGAGAAAATAGACTCATAGGGTAATCCATTTTCGAAAAATTTGACATGAAGAGATATGTAGACTTTATGAGTTTGTGGGTCAAGACAGCGGTAACCCTTGGAGGTAGGATGATAGCCTAAAAAAATACATGAACCGGATCGGGGTTTTAATTTGTAAGTAATATGAGGGCGTAGCCAAGGGTAGGCATGACACCCAAAAATGGGGAGGTTGGTATAATTGTGAAGTTCTTGGTAAAGGAGTTGATAGGGTGATTTGTTGGAGAGGGTGTGACTGGGCATTCTTTTAATGAGGTAGATTGCGGTGGCTAGAGCTTCTACCCAAAAGGATATAGGGAGATGAGATTGATGTAGAAGAGTAACCACCGTTTCAATGAGATGGCGATACTTACGCTCAGCCACCCCATTCTGTTCGGGAGTGTATGGACAGGAGGTTTGATGTTTAATTCCCAGGGATTGCAGAAACTGGCCAAAGATGTTATTTACATATTCTTTTCCATTGTCACTTCGAAAAAATTTAACATGAGAATTGAATTGTGGTTTGACCATTTTTTCAAAGGTGACAAAGGTGGTGTATGCCAGTGATTTGTGTTTTAGTGGGTACAACCAAGTGTATTTTGTAAAATCATCCACAAAACAAATATAATAGCGAAAACCAGCAAATGAAGGAACAGCAGTAGAACCCGATAGGTCAGAATGAATAAGTTTAAAAGGTGCAGTTGTACGCTTCTCAGATAAAGTAAAAGGTAATTTATGAGATTTAGCCATTGAACAAGAGTCACAATTGCTTACATTAATTGAAGAAAAACCTAATTGAGACATTAAAGAATTTATTATTTGAGTAGATGGGTTACCCAGAAGACTGTGCCACAATAGACTGTGGCCATCAGCCGAAAGAGCCACCAGAGCCACAAGAACGCTTTCTGAAACTGGTTGGGCAGACGAACTTGTGCCAGGAAGAACGTACAGACCATGCTCACAGGGGCCCTGAAAAAATCACCCGCTTGGTTGTATTTTCTAAGATCTGAAAATCATTAGAGGTGAACAAGAGTGAGAAATTATTGTATTTTGTGAATTGGTGAAATGAAAGGAGATTGGTTTTAATAGAAGGGACATGGGTAAGGTTACCTAGTTGAAAGATAGCGGTGGGGGTTTTAATGGTATCCGTGCCAGTGTGAGAAATATTAAGGGACTCACTGTTGCCAACAGTAATACCATTGGAGCCATGATATGGATTTGCAGCATTAAGCTTGGATATATCAGAAGTAACGTGCATATTTTCCCAATATCCAACAATCATTCAGTGGAAGGGCTGACTTGAGATGCATAATTTGCACGGTTATCACTATTTCGTCTCTCCTCATACTGAAACCAGCAACGAACAGCGGTGTGTCCTATTTTCTGACAGATTTGACAAGTTGGACGATCCCGCTCGTAATTGCCCTGCCCGCCGCTAGAAGATGACTGACCGCCGCTGCCGAAGGAGTGCAGGCTGTTGTTGCTGCCGTGCTGCTGACCGTCGTACGGGGGACGACTGATGTGCCGACCGCCGCGCCCACATCCTCCGTGGTTTCTACCATAGCCGCCGCGTCTCCCCTGCCGGCCGCCACCACGTCCCCCGCGATAGTTTTGGCTTGCGGTGAGGGCGGTGGCCGGCTCCATAACAGTGGCTTCTCGGAGAAGAAGTTTACTCTCCAGATCCACGTTGATTTCTTCACTTTTTAGCCACGAAGAGAGAGTAGTCAGGTCAACGGGCGTTGGACTAATGCGAACTGTCGGTTTAATGGAGGAGTAAGCTGATGGGAGCCCCCGAACGACGCACATGACGAGATCTTTTTTTCGGGAATGATTTCGTTCAGAGTGTCAAGGGCGGTGATGATGGTGGAGACCTCGTCTAAATACTCCGCCATAGTTTTCGTGCCTTTGGTAATTGTGTGGAGACAATCACGCAATTGAAAAATATGAGAGTGGGAAATTGATGCATAGCGTGTTGTGAGGGCCATCCAAAGGGCTGAAGCAGTTGTGTAGGATCGGACGTGTTTCTGAACCGTGGGAGAGATGACCGAAATCAAACATGATCGGATCTGGCCATCCACGGCTTTCCAGGCGGCATAGGCTACATTGGTTTTTTCTGATTTGTCCGTGGCGGTGGTGAATGCCGGCGGCGGTTCTGTGCTTCCATCGTCGTATTTCAGAAGGTAAGTGGCCTCAAGGGTTGTAAGAACGGTGATTGTCCATGTACAGTAATTTAGTCTGATAATTTTTTGAGAATCAAGGCATGAAGATGCCTGAGAAGGAGTTTAACGCCAGAAGGAAGTGAATCGAGAGGATCCACCTCGGTTTTCATGGCTGCCGCCGGCCAAGAGAAGAGAGGGAACGATCGGTGCCCTAATGAGAGAAAAAACCTAGAAAAAGAAGATCTAGGTTTTCTTGCTCTTGATACCATGAAGGAATATTGATTGTGTTTAAGTGTTAACCTAATAAGGGAATACATGGGAGATATAAATAGGAGATATAGGAAGGAGTACTAATCCTAATAGGACTAGGATTAAGGAGTACTAATCCTAATAGGACTAGGATTAGTACACAGTAAACACTAATATTATTTTATACTATTAATTTAATACTATTTGTTATTACATACTTGGCCAAGAACTTATTGTTTCTATGACTACCAAAAAACAACTATCTATTCTCTCTGAAAACTCCATATTAGTTGAGGGGGTTATTAAGAGAATCAAGACCATTCTGGTACACTTTGAGAAGCAAAAGAAATTGTTGCAGTTCTATAAATGAGTCTCAAAATAAAGGATAAATTCTTGCAAGTCTTGTTGAGCTTCTCCTTGTGACAAATATCAAAAAAAAAATTGTTTCATTTGACTAAGAGGAGTGACCCAAATGTACCTCTTGGATTGTGTATAGATATTGTTTCATACCAACTATATAAAACATCAATATTCAACTAAACATGAAAAACTACAATTCTTTAAGATAATTGAAGTATCACGAAAATCATTACATAGTTGACTGAGAACTCAAGGAATAGTCCATACTGATTCTTCTGGAAGTCAAATTGTTATTTGCACTAAAATGATGGTAGTGCAATAGAATGCTCATCTTGAGCCATTTATTCTACCCTTCTATGTTTTGCTAGATCAGCCAGCGCATTCTCGATGGGAACTATAAGCTTTCTCTTTTTAGTCTACAACTTTTCATAGCAGCATCAAACTAGTTTAATACAATGCTAAGTGCACAAACTAAATAAAATGGCATAGGCAGAGCATAACATTTATACCATTTTGCACTTCTCAACAAATATCATTGTAATGACAAACTTGTTTACATTTAATACTTGTTGTTAGTCTTATCGGACACCTAAAAGTTAGCTTTGAAACCAACGATGAAATCATTCTACAAAAGCTGAAACAGATTTGAAACCAAAAGCAATAATTTCCATTCCTGCTTAAGATAAACTTACAACAGTAATTGTCCCACTCATATCTTAGCCCTTTTCTGTAGCGCGCTGCAAGAAAAGTTTGAATTGCATAGGGATTAGTACAAAATTTGCAAGAAACATTCGTTCTAATCTCCACGAAAATCACCATTTAATTCACCCTCTTATTGTAGATAGAAATGAGCATATACCATCTTCATCATCGAAGGAAACAATTTAAAAACCTAATCTAGTTTCCTCCTATCTTTTTGTTAGATTCAACATACATAGAAGGTTCTTTAAGAAATAAATTATAGATATCTCCCCTTGTCTAGTCAAACGTAAAATTCGATTAATTGCAACCCCAGCACCCTAATGAACAGTTGAAATGTTAATATCCATAATATTAGAGTTGATACTTTCAATTAGGGAAGAAGAGCACACACTTCATCAACAGATTCAAATCGATATTTGGCAATCGTGCAGAGCTGCATCAAGACAACAATGAAACATGAAAAGATAGCCTCACATCACATGTAAACGATCAATGTATTAACTTGTCGAAATCCTCAATACCTCCCCATCAGAAACATCATCCTGTTTTAGAGGGCTGATCTAAGTTAAATAAAAATCAGCATTAGAAAAATTTTAAGAGACAATTATAGCAAGAAGTTCTCTTATTTCTTTTGAATAACTAGTTCGACGAACGTTGCACGTTTGACCTTTATTATTATATAAAAATTATATAGACCTCATTTATGTATAGAAACATGTGTAATATCAACCCAATTAACTTTAAAAATATAATATAATATACACGTAATCATATCCATAAAAAAATAAAAAATGTTAAACAAAAAAAATATTAATATGAATATGAAAGACTAACAAATAAATTAGAATTTTCATAAGAAAGTCTAGTAGTCTAACGTTTTATGTCCAACTTATAAAGGAAGAAACTATGTATGTCTTGATAGAATTATTAGAAGCCGAAAAAACAATTCATAATCAATCATGATAATAATTTTGTTGATGGTTAAGAGAGCCGACATATGAGAAATATTAATTGAATCCTTATTAGTTCCATTGAGGATGAATTTAGAAGAAGAAGAGGAGGGAGAGAACATCAATGTATCTAGTATTATATATATATATATATATATATATATATATATATATATATATATATATATATATATATATATATATATATATGTCTTGTTCGTGCAAACCTCTTAGCCCAATAATATTACCATATAGACAATATTTTCTTTATATATTTATTGTCATCTAACCGATGTGTTTTGCATGTGTATTCCATAATAAATTATTTAGATGTTATATGAACAAGTGAATAGAACATCTGCATTTTAAACATTCACATATTTTCACATCTGTTGTATCTACCCAAATATAAATATATATTAACATTAATGCAAATATTTATCTCATAAACCTAACTATTAAATAAATTGTACTACTAATACAAACTTCAACTTGCATTATTACAAGTCATATGAATTTTTCTTCGTCTAAAATACAAAAATATTGGGAAATAGTAAAGAAGTAAAACAAAAGGTCAATGTTTATAGAATAATAACTCTTTTCAAGTAAAATTCCTAATAGTATAAATCACATAAGTAGCATTGATAAATAAAGTAATTCATTTGTCTTGAGCATAAGAATTAAATCATGACAATTCCCTTAATATTAGAAATTATATTCAGAAGCATATATCGATATCACAAGAGAGATTGCTAACAAAAACAAATAAGTTTAGACTACATCATCTGGAACTTTACATAACAATGTAAATATATTAAGGAAAAAAATAATTGTTTTATCTTTAATATTATTTTTCATAAGAACTCGAGATTATGGAATATATCCTCTCAGTATAGAACGACTTACTTCATCAAAATCATTGTTTGTCATATTTCGCTAAACATTGAACTCACTCAAAGACAATGAATCACACATAGAAAAAATTAATGCAAGAAGAAGAGTAGAAGATTAACATAAATTTTTGGTTCAAAACTGAGAGAAAACCCGTCTATTTATTATAGTGAACAAAGGGTAGTATGAACAAAATATTTTTTCTATCTTATCTTAAAAGTTATGACCTTTTCGAGAAGTCACAACCGTTTGTAAATTTACAACTTATAGAAAGAGTCACAACTCTTTTGAAAAATCACAACTCATCGAAAAACACAAACTTTCGAAAAAAGTCACAACTCATCAAAAAAGTCTCAACCTAAGTTAGGAAGATTATAGTAATTTAACATTAAATTACAAGTTCATGCTTTTTAGGTATTATATATATAGATAGATATAGATATAGATATAAATTATATTATATTATATTATATTATATAATATTATATTATATTATATTATTTTTATATTATATTATATTTTATTATATTATATTATTTTGTATTATATTATATTATATTATATTATATATATATATTATATTATATATATATATATATATTATTGTATAATATATACCTACATAGTGCATACATTACAACTCACATGATATTCTGTGAATAATGTTTAGACCTATAATTTAGCTATTAAAAAAATACATGTCTTTCATATATTCCATCAAAAATACACAAGGTACATATATATATATATATATATATTATTATATAATATATACCTACATAGTGCATACATTACAACTCACATGATATTCTGTGAATAATTTTTAGACCTATAATTTAGCTATTAAAAAAAATACATGTCTTTCATATATTCCATCAAAAATACACAAGGTACTATTTAACACCTAATCCATTTAAATTTGAACTCTTTTGATTTGCAGCGGCCAGTGTCTTAAAAAATTATTAGTTCTTATTACTCCTATCTTGCTTAAAAACTCTGAAGCCAAAGAAGCAAGAGTAAAATATTGTGTCCATATCTCAAAATAGATAGAAAAGGAAGAAAATTATAACAATTGGTACCAAAACGTTACATTAGAAATAAAGTATTATTTCAAGTTGAATCTGTAAAAGAGAATAATAATTGAAAGAAAACCTTGCTCAAGTCTCAGTTCCAAAGGATCAAGTGCCTTTTGTTTGGATGAATCACCTATAACTAACAACAGTGTACATACAATTACAGCCAACAATGAAAAAACATGACAAAAATCACACTTGTATATGAAAGTTTAACCTTTAAAAGATTATACTTTAACTTTTACATTTAATTGTGTGTCTATAGCTCAAAAAAGTTAGAAATTCATAACAATTGTTAACAAAATTACATTTTGATGTTGTACATGTAAAAGAGAATCATGAATGAAAGAATACCTTTCTGAAGTTTCACCTTCAAACAATGATGTGATTTCACTTCACTTGAATCATAATTGTTTATAGTTGTGTTTGTTCATAATGTCAGTAAGATCTGGTTTTGTTTAAAGTAATAATGTAACATTGAGTTACGCTATTGTTCTCGGTTTGAACTATGAAAAGAATTAATGACAATATGCATATTAGGAAGAGAAAATGTCCAATAATAATTAAGACCAACCACTAAAAGACATGACCAAAATCAAAATTTACATAATGTCTAGAATTTGAAAGATGGTACCTCAATTTTTACATTCGATTTTTCTTCTAGCTCAAAAAAGTTAGAAAATTATAACAATTGGAACCAACATTAGATTTTCATGTTTAAGCTGTAAAAGAGAATTAGGAACGAAATAATACCAGCTTGATCAAGTTTCAACTTCAAAAGATGAGGGGCTTTCACATTGCTCGAATTACGTACACAATTAATAACGATATGCTTATCAAGAAGAGAAAAACTCGTGTAACTTTTACATTCGACTTTGTCTATATATCTCAAAAAATTTAGAAAATCATAACAATTGGCACCAAAATTATATTTTCATGGTGAAGTTGTAAAACATAATCAATAGTGAAAGAATGGATACCTTGCAAAAGTTTCACCTCAAAGGACGAGGTGCTTTTTAGTTTTCCCAAATTACGTGGGCAATTAATGACAATATGAATATCAGGAAGAGAACTATTCTAGCAGCATTTTAGGTTAATCAAAAGAACATGACCCAAATCACGCTTGTATATGAAAATCTTAACATTTGAAAGATTCTACATTAGATTTTTCATTTGACTTTGTTTAATGGGTATTAGTCAAGGTTATACAACGAGTACTCATCAATAACATTATTTAGGTATTAGAAAAACGATTGAATAAGACATAGTCAAAGCATGATTAACAGGCATAATCAATAATGGATCCCCATTTATGACAATTGAAGTGTGGCAAGCTCATGTATATCACAATTTGAAGGGATGTATTTACCACCGAGCAATCCTTTTTGTCCAAATTTAACATTTGAAATTGTGTTTTCTGTTAAAGTTAAAAATCAAATACTGGATATATGGAGTAACTTTTTTGGTTTATTCATTGTTATAAACTAATAATAAATGAATTAATAACTCAACAATAGTCTCTAGGGGTTTGAGTTTCAAGTGAAAGTTTTTATAACAATGATAGATTCAGAATTTTTATGAAAGCGGTTTGAATCATATATAAATAACATAATTTATTCCTAAGTAAATTCAACATCTTCTATATATACATAAAATAACAAACAACAAAATGTTATCTCATAAAATCTATATAGAATATGAAAAAACTTCACCATATTAGTTAATAGTTTGAGGAAAAATTAACAAATAATATAAAAGTAGAACTGAAAGATGACGACAAATTGATACAAACCTATTGAATTGTTGTCATCCAATGATGAAAGCATGACACAATGTTGATATTACTTTATATAAGATGTTTAATGAGAAAAATTCAATATAAATTCATCATTAGTGTTAATTGTCACTCCCTCTGTCCAATAAAAGTTGTTCACTGTTTACTTGACACATGTCTTTGTCACGACCCAAACCGGGTTGCGACTGGCACCCACACTTACCCTCCTATGTGAGCGAACCAACCAATCTAAACCTTAACATTTCAATATCATATAAACAGAAAGTAATGCGGAAGACTTAAACTCATTAATAAAATCAATAACTATCATTATTCAACATCTATTATTCCCAAAACCTGGAAGTCATCATCACAAGAACATCTACTTTAAACTACTAATTCTAAGAGTTTCTAAGAAGCTAAAAATACATAAGAAGCTAGTCCATGCCGGAAGTTCAAGGCATCATGACATGAAGAAGAAGATCCAGTCCAAGCTAGAAGCGTTAGCTCACCCTGAAGATCCGGTGTGACGAAGACTGGCTTGAGTTACTATTAATTCAAAGATGACGGCACGTTTGCTGCACTCCACAAATAACAAGAAGAAAAATATAAAAGTAGGGGTCAGTACAAAACACGGGTACTGAGTAGATATCATCGGCCAACTCAAAATAGGGAACAGTATATATCAAATATTATCGTAAATCAACTATAAAACTCAACATGTAGCAACAACAAGTACTATAATCATCAATAAGTACCATCAAGTTCATCCATGAGGGCTCAAGCCTCAATGCCATACTCATTTGGGAATTAAGTTTATTAAGTTGAGTATATTATCATCTTTCAAGATTCATTATCTTTCTTCCTCTTGTGTCGGTACGTGACACTCCGATCCCCTACTACTATGTGTCGGTACGTGACACTCCGATCCCCTTATTCTATGTGTCGGAACGTGACACTCCGATGCCCTAATTCTATGTGTCGGAATGTGACACTCCGATCTCCTACATGTGTCGGAACGTGACACTCCGATCCCCTACATGTGTCGGTACGTGACACTCCGATCCCCTACATGTGTTGGAACGTGACACTCCGATCCCCTACATGTGTCGGTACGTGACACTCCGATCCCCTAATTCTATGTGTCGGAGAGTGACACTCCGATCCACTAATACTATGTGTCGGAACGTGACACTCCGATCCACTAATATCATTCTGTAAATCATCAAGCCCTCTCTATTCCAAGGCATCATCAATCCCATTACTTTAATTCATCAAACCTTCTTTTATACCAAGGCATCATCATTAATAATGTATATTAAAGTTTCTTTTCAGGATTTGGGATTCAATATTTTCATCATGCTTATCTTATCACAATCACATAATCATATTCATGCAAACATACCATTAAGCATATAGTAGAGTTTACAATACTACCAATACATATCATTCACTATTGAGAGTTTACTTATGAAAACATGAAAACCATAACCTACCTCCACCGAAGAATTGAATCAAGCAAGAATTTTCCCAAGCTTTGTTGTTTTCCTCTTCATCTCGATCGTTTCTCTCTCTCCCTTCTTGTTCTTTCTATTTTCTTATTCAAACCCTCTTTCTTTTACCCTAATTAGTATATAATTAAGAATAAAAGATGGCAATAATACCCCACTAATTAACTTAGGGTTACCTCTTTTAACCCCCAAGAATTTGAGTTATTAATATAAACCCACAAAATCTATAATTAAGGAAGGATTAGTCCAAAAACGTCCCTTAAAATGTGTAAGGAAATCCGATTCTGCCTGGGATTTGCGCAACCTGTGACGGACCTATGCCTGCGACGGTCAGTCCTGCAGGTCGTCGCAAGAGTCAGAGAGTCAATTTCCACTGAACAATCTATGACGGTCCGTCACGCCTGTGACGGTCCGTCCTGCCATTCCGTCACGAAGTTCAGAGAGTCGATTTTCAGTACCCAATTTCAGATTTTCTAAGTGTTTTGAAACGAGACCTTGCGACGGTCCGTCGTGCCCATGACGGATCGTCGTTTGGTCCGTCGCCTCAGCCAGTTTTTCCAGAATTGAAGTTTGTTGCTCAAAACGACTAAACAGGTCGTTACAGTCTTAATAAACATTAAATAATAGGGGTAATATTACTATTATACGGTTTATCTTGATTAAATTTGATGATTTGGAAAATTTGTTAGATGATAAATAATATTTAATAGAATGGGTTAAATAGATATAAAAGGTACATTATCTCTTCATTTTCTAAATTTGACAAGTATTGTTAGACAACTATTTTTTGTATAATGGACAGGTATTGTTGGACGGAAAGAGTATTAACTGGTTGAAAACAAAAGGTTTGACAACATTTAGCAATTATTTAACATTTAATAGAATTTCATTAAATTACATAACTATTTATTTTTCATTAATTCATTGTTTGAATTCTTCAGAAATATGTGAAGTTTTTCATGTTATAAACTAATATCATTCTTATTATTAGGGCCAACTAAATAAATGATTTGAAGAAATATGTTAAAGGAAAAATTCAACTTGTAATAAAATGATTTTATTCAAAAGTTAACCAATAAAGTAAGCATATTCATTTTCAAATTCTTTTTATATATTAATCATATGTTATTAGCTGGAAACTGTGTAACTTACAAAATTAATATGGTCGATTTATGAGTCTTTAGCTTGCAGTTAAGTTAGGAGGTTAAAAGAATGTGAAATATTTTTAATAATTAGTATTTAACTTATTTTATATTTCATAATTTTTGAATTAGAATAGTGGTAAAATGACATTTCAACTTGTTTAATATAATATGATTTTGTTATGTGTATTATCACATTATTTAATATTTACATATTACAAGTCTAGTTGTCATATGTTGTGTCATATTATTTAATGTTTTTTTATTGTAGGTCTATCAATATGCAGTATTTTTACATTATTACCTATTTCACATTTTGTGAATTTATTAGGAGATATACATATATATTGCTATATCAAGAGGAGATCGTTGAAACTACATAAATTTATCTTGTGGACTATATGTTACCGGCTTGACCCAAGGAAGAAGTCACTAATGTTTGCAGTCGAGTATGCTATTTATACTACACCCCTTGCAGTCAGGCTTTTTCCCGAACACCGTTAACACATAATGACATTCCTTAAAAGTCTTCCTTATGGGGGAGAAAAAATCAATAACACTATATTTGGAGGACAACTTGTGAATTATTTGTAAAATTCGATGACATATTTGATCCTTTTCTCTTTAATAAAAAATATCTTACACGTTTTACGTACCTCTCAGGAAATAGCAGAATGATCCTTTTTTGAGTTAGATGATAATTGTGTGAGAAATGTGTGACTATGGTCTAAAATTATATAAGTTATTTCACACATCAGAGAATAGCATATTTTGGTGTATCTAAGATTGAGAAATATAGAAGCAGACATATAGCCAATCTAATACTATTCGGGAGAAAGTGTTATATTTTGGGCAATGTTCACATAGGGTAAAATGTAAATGGTAATCTATTTCCTAAATAATTAAAATAAATAAGAAAAAATGGCATAAATAGTCGTTTATCAAAATGACCCACAAATATATACTCTCTCCAGTTTCATGCAAGCAAACGCTGAAGAAGAAGCCTTTAAAGTTAACAACACATCACGAGTAAAGACTAAAGAACTATTAGATATAGGCCCTCCCCTGATATATTGTAACGACCCAAACCATCGTTATTTAGAAGGGGAAAAAAGGATCAAAAAATTTGTACTCTAGCGGGACAAATGTCGTTGGTGTGATGGTGCTGCAACGGAAACTTACCCAGCTAAAGCGGGATCTGTGAGGCAGAATCCGAATTTTATGAAATTCCTATTTTTTCATCTCTCTAAAAATAACCTATAGGTCTTAAATTACCCCTAGAAATCCCAGAAAAGTTATTTCAAGTTTGAAAACGAAGGAGAGGAAGCTTTCTAGCATAGCGATGGAGGAATCTTGCGAGATCATGTCCAATTTCACTTTAGCGAATCCTGAAAAATGGGGAAAGTAGTCAAAACTCCGTGGAATCGCTTGGCGCCTAGGTAGGCTAGATTTTCATACATTAAGTAGTTGTAAATTTGTTCTTATCGTGTAATATATGAAATCAATTGTAGGAGATATGTGTAGGCCTCCGTGCACTATGTAAATTCTAAGGGAAAAGTTATATGCTTGCAACGTATTTGGGGTTGGTGCTTGATGTAGCGAATTGATAATTGATCGAGTGTTCTTAGTTATTTTATTGAGTAGAGTTCCTTTATTAAGCAATAGCATCTAATAGAAGGGAATAACATTTTTTCTATACTAGGCTTAGTTTATCGATGTAACTCATCATTGAATGTTCAATAATATAATTTAATAAACCGTAATACCGAACCCTAATGAGGAACTAGATCTATACTTGGCCTCTTGCGTGATAAAAATTGGGGCGAATATTAATAGGTGATGGTTGAGTTCATAATTGAGTGAGGAATCTATGTTTTTGCTTCATGGTGATACATATACATTATATGCATATAAAGTTCCAATATTGATCACACATGTTGTAAGTGAGATAGGTGTAAGATGTAACATTGAAATCATGGTATAAATGTATGATCTTGATAGTGTATTGTGATTTTTATTATGGTGTGTGATTGGGGATCGGATTTCCACGTTACGAAAAGCTAATTTTTGATCGGATTGCCACATTCCAGCATACTTGGGATTACATTGCTACATTCAAGCAAGCTAACTTTGAATCGGATTGCCACGTTTTGGAATACTTCGGATTGGATTTCCACATTACGAAAAGAAAATATTCGATTGAATTTACATGTTCCGACATACTTAGGATCATATTGCCACGTTGCGGCAAGCTAACTGTTTGGGCTTGTGTTTCGTGAGAGAACCAACTACTTGTGACCATAGTGTAGGGTATAGTATGTTATATTTTTATATTGTGGTGTTCATATACTTGTGATGTTCATTCTTATATAATGATGACCTAGTGTAAGTGGAACCATGTCCATGTATGTAAGTGTAGGGAGATTTGTACATATCTTATGAAGTGTACTTGTCGGAAAAAGAGAGAGAATTTATTGAGGTGTTGTTGGGTAGGTACCCAAAGAGAATGAGATAGTTCTACATATTAAAATAAGGAGAAACTTTATGGATTGGGGTAGAAAAGTGATGATAATTTAAGAATATGACCAGATCGATTAGTTGAAAAGGATGTTAGTGGTAATTGGGAATAATTAATGTGGATAGAATGTTTAGGCTATTATTTAGTAGAACTAGAAGTGTTAAAGGTATGGGAAGGAAATGGTTATTAGTTAGAGCATTGCAGTAAGTTGAGGAGATTGTAAGAAAGGGGGCAATTGTGGAGAATTGAGTGGTGCGAGCATGATCCAATTTTTCTTTTCTTTTATTGTGAGGTAGGTGTCGGTTTGGCCGATGATGCTTACCAGTACGTATGGTTGTACTGATACTTCTCGTGCTATGTTTTTTTCACATAGTGTTGATGCAGGAATGGTGATGTCACATTAGGTGAAGACGAAGAATTCCTCTAGTATCTTTGATTCCTTTTCCGCATGGTTGAAGATGTGTTCTAATATTATTTATTTTCTAATCGTTACTCTTAGTAGTTCTTGTACCTATTTGACAAGGTCCTAAGGGTAGTTAAATTATTTTACAAATTTTAACTTTTTCATGGAAAAAGGTTTGTTTATAAATATTTTATTCTCTACTAATCTGTATTTTGTTATTTTTGCGTATGAATGAAAAATTTGTAATAGAGCCTAGGTTACCGGTCTCCCCACACAAGAGAAAAATGTGAACTACACTTTTGTGGATTGGCGTGTTGACATCAACATTTTATCAACAAGAGGCTACGAAGAATTCTAATAAGTCATTCCACTTTTTTACTCCTTTTGTGTGAAGAGTCTCTTGTTGTATGAGTTTAGTCCAATTGGTATCTCTCGATTCTAGTTTGTATCTTGATGATGTGGAATAACATAATTTCCACGACCAACTCACACCACAAAGTCAATTGGAACTTGAAGGTTCAAATTGACATTTAGCCTTAGAGGTTATAAATATCACGGATGGTCTGTGATGATCATCTTTGGGATGAACTAGTTAACATATTTAAACTTCGTGTGCATTGTACATGGAAAATTGTGAATGTGTGTTCCTTGCTTCCTGAAAAATATTTGGAAATGTGTGCATTGTTGTTAAAATTTAAGTATATTGTGCAATGTTTTTTGAAATCATATCTATTGTACATTTTTTGTCAAATGAATTAATTGTTTATGTGGAAGTATTATTGGATGACCTAAATAATTGGTTGAATCATTAGAATTGTGCAAGTTGTAATGTCTAGGTTTGTCCTTAGGATATGTAGGTTGTAGTGTCAAGTTACTTTTTTTCATTAGAACCCGCATGTCACATATTCTAGTTGAATCAATTCAAAATCTCGATGGAATGGGAAAAAGGAGGTTGGAAAAATATTGGAAGGATAAAAGGTTCCCAGAAAATCGTTGGGAAGGTTCTTGTCCTATTCGAGCCGATTCAGTGGAATTCTTACTGCTAGCGTGGTACCGCAACAGCGACATTATCCCACTAAGGCCAGCGGAGGAGGCAAAACCTCAATAGGAATTCTCTTGTTCTTCCCCGTTCTCAAATTACACCACGAGATGGATCCGAACTGAACCCTGCAACTCCTAATAAAGTGTTTAACAACAGTTCTTACCACAAGTGATTATGAATTAAAGTGGGCTTCCTAAGACAACAAAAAATAAGCATCAATGTGCTACAAAAAATAGTAATGTTGAAAGGAAAAAAATATAAAATAGTTGTCTTAAATACAAGCCCAAGAAATGACGAAGGGGAACGAATTGAAAAATCCTCGGACAAAGAGGTGCCGATGTCAGAATTTAACTCCTTCGGGGGAACTAAGGTTGTCTAGGCCTCCCTCATCTCTTGAAATTAAACATAGTCCTCCTTCTCCTCTACAGGCAATTCCTTTCCGGGAGCGACACAGGTAAAAATAGTTCTCACTGCCTTCAATAGCCGAATCCACAGACGATCACTCACAATGTTCTTCTTCATCTCCTGGTGCAGCAGGCAAAAGAGTTACTCTATTTCCACAGCAGTGCTGGGTGGAAATGATGTAATGACGACATATGCACTCCCCCATCTTCTTCCGCACAATGTTCATATCAATATCGACCGGTGCATCTGAGAGTGGGTCCTCCTCCTTGAAACCTGCGGCTGCCCTGTTGCTGCTAGCCTTAATCCTCCTCCTCCTCTTGTCCTTTGAAGTAGAACCTACCCGAACCAAATGAGGGTAAATAGGGGGATCCATAGAGTAATACCTCGTCAGAGTCGAACAAGGGCACGCCTGGCTCCTTTCATAGGGTTGTGATAAGACTAGGAAAGAAGACACATAGGGCAGTGATAAGACCGGGAAGGAAGACTTTCTTCTTGATTCCCCGGTAGAACATCTTCCACTTCGAGATAGTCTATGCCCCCACATTATGCTTAACCTTTTATATAACACACCACCACCCGGAGCCTGAGTAAAAGTAACATCGGTGCGGTTGCTCTATGGGTGAATCCTTCTAGATACCAAATGTAGCAATCTCTTCGCATTCGGTGACCAATCAACACTAGTGAGGCCTTCTAATGTATCCATTAAACCTGCTCCTATCTCGCAAGATACACAATAGTGTCCTGGATCCACTCTAGATCCATCTCCCTGAGTTTGGCATCGTACTCCGAGTTTGAAACCTGTAGCACCTACTATACCTTATTAATAGCAGTAGCGTTCAGGGCAATGTCGACTCCCTAAACGTGAATGACCGGGTAAGGGTAATCCTAGCGTACAATGGGAAGGATGACATACAACTCCCTCTCAAAGGTATTGAGGGCATCTAGGGGAGTCTTAGTTAGCGGGATCCACCCAAACTCGACAAAATGAGCATAGAAAGCATGAGCTTTCTCCTCCAACTTATGTCATACCAGCGCCCTCTTGTAGTAGAACCCTATAATGCGATAATCATGATTCCTCTCCCGATTAGCAGCATTTTCAAACAAGATAAAAAGTGCATTATCATTATTTTGACCATATATTTAAGAGATCCAGTGAGAAATAACATTATTTAGGACTATATAGACTAGGTAGGAAGCCTAAAACGAAAACAGAAATATTTTTCTAAAAAAGGAGCCAACCTAGTAGCCTAGGCAATCCTGCTATAGCGGACATCATCCCGCAACAGTGGGATGATGTAGGATGCTACAAGGTGATGCAAATCGCTGCAGCGACCTGTATCTGTTGAACTCAAGACGCGAAAAACACATCTTTAATCCCAAGATCCCTATTTTGGTTAATTTTTCAGCGGATAAGAGTATATTAACTATCCTAGAACACGAATGTGTAAGTATTTCAACCAAATAACCCCTTTTTAGAGAAAAAATTTAAGTTCATGCAAACATGGATGTTCAACTTCCTCCACCCTTTTCCTATTGATTTACCCTTTTTTTGTAGAATCCTTAGACCTAGGACACTATATAAATGTTGGAGGCGTAAGAGAAGTAACCATGATAAAATTTTCTAACACATTTTTACCAACCTAATAATGTTTTCAAAATAACAACCCAAAAAACAGTTATGACTAGATCAGCTAAATTGCATGCAATCTTATTAACGAAACTAGGAAAAAATAAGAACGAAAGAAATGGGAAACATAGCTTGATTTCAACGTTCGGAATAGAGTGAATTGAGAGAGTTGGGAGTTTATTATTAGGGAGTGTAAGAAAAAATATGATTTTCCCCCTTTTACCCTACTTACTGCTATCTGATCTCCTGCTCAAACGGGATATCTCCTGCTACAGCAGTAGAGCTATTGTTATAGCGGGAAGAACTTGAGGAAAACTTGGAGTTGGATTCAACCTTCACATGTTGCTTGATAAACCTCCCTAACGTGGAATTGTAGTACTCCTTTTTTGTAGTACATTTTAACCTGTTTATTCTAGCGTGTGTATACCCTTTCAGGGTTTTGAATCATTAGATGTCACAAACATTCATTATTCCATGGAAGTGTCATTTAGGTAGTAGGGAAAATTCCAAAGTGAGAGCATGTGATGACCGAGCCTTAGTCGTTTATTAAATTCGTACATATTGTAATGACCTGAACCGTTGTTATTTAGAAGGAGAAAAAAGGTTCGAAAAATTTAGAGTCTGTCCCGCTAAACCAGGAAAGACGCCACAGGCACAGCGGTGCTGCAACAACAAATTACCCTTATAAAGCGGGATCGACAAGGCAGTATCAAAATTTTTCGAAATCCTTAATTTTCTGGCTTTCCAAAAATAACCTAAAGGTAGTAAATTATACTAGAAACACATAAAAGTTATTTCAAGTTTAGGAAAGAAGGAGAGGAAGATTTCTAGCATTTAAATGGAGGAATCTTACGAGATCTTAGCCAAATTCACAGTAGTGAATCTGCAAAAGTGGGGGGGGGGGGAAACTCCGTGCAATTGCTTGGCGTGTTGGTAAGTAAGGTTTATATACATTGAGTAGTTTTTAAACCATTCTTACCGTGTATTATATGAAATCAATCATAGGATATATGCATAGGCCTTGTGCACCAAGTAACTTACATGGGAACACTTATGTGCCTACAATGTATTTAGGGTTAGTGCTTTATATAGGGAATTTATGATTGATTGAGTTCTCTTAGTTATTTTCTTGCGTAGAGATCCTTCATTAAACAAGATTATCCGGTATAATGAATTTAATTTCAGTGTATACTTGGTTTAATCTGTCGAAGTACTTGTCGTTGAATGTTTATTAATGAAAGTTTAACAATCATAATCGAGTGATGAATGCATGTTCATGCTTCATGATGATACTTGTATTTATATCGATGTTGCAATATTGATCACTCGTGTTGAAACTCATATAGGTAAATGATTTAGCCATGAAATCATGATAGAAACGTATAATCTTGATGATATGTAATGATTTTAATTTTTTTGAGTGATTAGGGATCATATTGGCACGTTTAGAAAATCTAACTTTTGATTGGATTGCCACGTTCTGACATACATGGGATCGAATTGCCACGTTTAGGCAAGCTAAACTTGGATCAGATTTCCACGTTCTACCATATATAGGATCGGATTTCCACGTTCTAGTAAGCTAACTTTTGATCGGATTGCCACGTTCCGAAAAGTTAACTATTTGGGATTGGATTCCGTGAGAGAACGAACTACTTTTGACCAAAGTATTGGATATCATATAGTATATTACCATATTGTGGTGTGCATATACTTAGGATATTCGTTCTTATGTAATGATGACCTAGTGTAAGTGTAACCATGTGTATATATGTGAATGTGGGGTGATGTGTAGATATCTTATGTGGTGTACTTATCAAAAAAGGAGAATTTGTCGAGGTGTTGTTAGGTAAGCACCCAAGGAGAAAGAGACAGGGCTGGAGATTTAAGTAAGAAGAAACTTTATGTCCTGGGGTAGATAAGGTGATGATAATTTAAGAATGTTACTAATTGAAATTATCTAATATGGATATCATGTTTAGGTTATGATTTAATAGAAATATAAGTGTTAGCGGTTGGGGAGGGAAATAGTTAGTAGTTAGAGCAATGGTGTAAGTTGAGGGTGTCGTAATAAAGGGGGGCAAGGCTGGAAAATCAGTGGTCCGAGGATGATCTTATTATTCTTTTCACATATTATGAGGTGAGCTTCTAGTTGACCTATTATGCCTACCAGTACGTGTGGTTGTACTGACACTACTGTTGCTATATTTTTTTTACACAGCTCTCTAAATGAACGGTTGGTAATGATCATTTGATAAAGACGAAGAATTCCTCCTGCACTGTGACGACGTGATAAAACCCCTAGTCATATCATGGCGTACTCAACTTTGAAGAGGTCTTATATAAACCTCACAGCATTTATTACATTCAATCATAAAGGAAAAATGACAAGGAATTAAAACATTTCATTTAAAAACTCAACTTTAGGAACACGACATTTAAAATCATAACAGAATCCTACATCTCACAATGAAATCTATCAAAGACATGGAACCTAAAGATAGGGTCACGACCGTCACAATCGAAAAACATAAAAAAGACTAGACATAACCTTTTACAAATTAAATACAAGAAACTTGTATATACTTGTCCTAATTCATGAGGACATACACTTGGTCTTGGAGAACTCTTCCCAAGCCCTTGAATCTAGATAAATCTATCTCTTGTAGAAACCTACACTTGTAGTAAAATGTAAAAGAAATATGGGTTAGCATAATTAAGTACTAAGTATATAACCATGCATAAACATGCTTAGAGACATTTCATTTAAACTCATGCATATATAATTTTGGTAAAACTTCATGAATAAGAGCATATTAGGCATAATCTCCAAAAGTAATCAGAATACAAATCATATCTTCATATTAGGATATATTTAACATACAAGCTTTAGACAATACATATTCATGAATAACATAAGCATTACATTCTTCACATAAAAACATTAAGACCATCCCCTAAGATAACGATTAGTCGTACTTGTGCTATGTATCAGTAACATCTTATAATACTACTCACACTAAGTATTCCTCAAAGCCTCCTTAGACTAGGCACATTCATATTCATCGCGTCAAGACACAAGAAAAAACTCAACATTCTTAAAATCATACTCATAACACATAATAGCATAACAACATAAGTAACCCTATATTAAACTTGTGTCATGTATAGATAAGGTACCATATCCCTACCTACGCTAAGTATCATGTTTGGACTAACATAGCCATACCTGTCATACATTAGTCTCATCCATAGTTCGTACACATAGTAAAGAGACATTCATAATCATGTTCATATTCATAATTCATAAGCATACATCATATTTAGAGCACATAGAAATACTTAATATTCATAGAACATAACATGATGCATATTCATAAAACATAACATAATCCATATTCATAGTGCATAAACATAATGCACTCTCATAGTACATAACATAATGCATATTAAAGTAAAGAAATATAATGCATATCATAGTACATAAATATAAGAGAAAAACACCATGACTACTCTCAAAGTCAACTTGTGCCATGTATGAATGGAATTTCATACTACCACTCATACTAAGTAGACCCTTTTGAGAAACCATAGCATAAAACTCACTTCCGTATTCATAATTCATATTATTGTGTCATTAGAGGGAATATAATCTTAACCGACATAAATCATGTGAGCTACATTGAATCCGGTGTTATATGAACCCACACCAAAAAAGATGTTCTACTTGCCTAGGATATAACCAACATATTTAGATTTAGTATGGATTTACTAGTTAATACCTATGGGGTCACATAGTTATGGGATAGGTAGATTTCTTCAAAAAACTTAGCCTGACTAGCGGGAGAGTTTCATCTCATGAGAGCTTATGTAGAAGACCCAGCGTAACTAGCGGGAGATTCTCTACCTCATATTCCATATCCTCTTGGTGGTAGCATTATTACTAAACTTATACATCATATATTATTATAAGCATGAAGCTCTCAACTTAAAAGTTGAATTACTATTTTGTCCTTATTTTATCTCTAAACTAAATAAATATTAATATATAATTAATTTAATATTAGATAATATTTTCTTATTTAAATTCATGCCTCTAGACACAATGGTTCAAATTCTTTTGGGAAATAGTTACAAGAACATGAAAGACCAAAAGTTGTATTTTTCTTAATAAATGTGTATATCAATTCTTCTTTATCAAAATCAATTTAATTTTGGCTTGGGACTGTGTCAGTGATTATTACTTTATCACCTTTTGTAGTTAATAGAGAAAAGATATACAAGAAGTAGTATAGACACTAAAGGTAATTTCATTCATATTGAATCTTTATGTTTTTTCTATTTTATTATTTTATTTATTTAATCTTGATTTTGTTTATTGTATTTTAATATGTTTTTTTTATGTTTTTGATCTTGTTTCCATCAAATTGTGCTAAGAATCTGTAATACAATTTGTTAATTTTGTGTTATCTTTTTAGTGTTATTTGCTTTTGATTCTTCTTTCTTAAAATTAGATTTTGATGTATTCTTTGAATATCAACTTTTTTTTTGGTTTTATGGTATTTGATATGCTTAGCCTCATTATGGTTTCAATCTAGAGTAGAAGAGGTTTACACAGTTACTTTTTTTTTGTGTGGTCTTGTTAATATGTTGTATCATTGAATGTTTCTTTATAGTTATTTTTTGACTATTTTTAGTAATTTTGAAATGTATTCTCGAGATATTGCTCAATTTTATACGTTATGTGATAGTTTTCTATTTTTTATCTTGGGATTTAGATTTTTGTTGGTTCTTTGACGAACTTTTTCATCCTTCAAGAAATGTAGATATTACTGTCAACACATAGTATAGGATCATAGAGACATCAACTTTCAGAAAGTCATCGTAGTAATGCCACTTTTATGGTAACAATTAAAATAATATGATTGAACCTCACTTTTATGGTACCAATTAAATTGAAAAGTCATGCATATATATAATACAAGTGTATGTAATACAAATGACCGGTGAATAAATATATGGTTTCATATCTATATTTGATAATAGGTTAATATTACTTGGCGTTTCAATTAATTCACAAAATTTGGAATAGACATGTCACCCTTCATTGTTTTATGTTTATGATTATTTTTATAAAAAACCTTCTTTATGCCTTATTTATATTTTATACTTGTGTCATTTAAAAAAATGAAATATTTATTAATAGGGTGCACGTGCGTTGCACGTGCGCAAAGACTAGTGAATAGTATATATATTGTATAAACATGTGTGAAGGAATACTTAAGACTTGATTCAATAAAATTCATAACGTAGCTCATTGATTCAATAAGGTGACAACTACCTTTCATTTTGAGAATCCTAAAATACATATGAGAAATCATTTTACATACATTCATTGTATTTTCATGAGAACTATCTTTCAACCAACACAATAGGATAACCATAATCATATTTATGCATGTAGTGTGTACTTAATTGTCTCTACTATGAAGAAACAACAACAACATTACCATGATATACACTTCCCTCTCAAAGTGTTCATAAGCATGTTCATACTATCATAATCATGCATAATCTTCATATATTGTATTCATGAACTTATAGAGCATGAAACTGAACAAATCCACATTCATTATACTAGATATGTACAGAATCGTAATTCAATTAGTTCATTCATTCATTGTATGTGTATACTCATATAATCATATTATATGTCATGTGAATATAACCCTTCCACAATAGCACTATATACAATTCAACATATACCATAATGTAAGCACCTCCACCATAAGTGGATGAATCCATTCCTAATCTATAACTAAACACCTTGACCATAAGCGGATCACACATCAATCTATCACAATTGTATGTCATTAATGATCAATCTAAACCCATAGATTCAAGGTACTAAAAGATGTAAGACAATTGACATTCTTCATCATCCACATAAGCAATTCAAAATAAACTCATTCATTACTTCCCTTTTAGGTAATTATCCTCATATCACCAATACATCGATAATTCACCACAATAATATATAATTGATGCCATGACTTCATAAAATAATTTCATATAAACAATTACTATTCATTATACTTTCTTAATTAACCAGTTTCCAAAATAAAAGAGTGTAGGAAGAATCATGGGTTCTTGAAGCAATTTAATGTAAAAACAACTTATAATCATCTATTAAACCTTAATTCATCAGTATAAATGCTTTGAAAACGTTTTAGCATTGAACCCATGCTTAGATTTGAAAATAGGGTTTTGATCTTTGAAAGATTTTGAAATTCTTTTTGATTGCACTCCATGAAAGAAATATAAAATCAAGGATGAAGGATCAACATATCTATATTAAGAAAAATTTAAGAAAATTGATGAAGAAAATCTTTTGAAATCCTCAAATCCAAACATTCGTGACTTCTTCATCTTCCTTGAGTTTAGAGAGAGAAATATTGGAGGAAGATGAATGTTTTATTTGAAGTGGCTCTTTGTGAAAGTGATTTATTTTGGGGATATTTTAATTCAAAATCCCTTATGTAGTTATTTAGAAATAATATGAAATATACCTACTTTCTAATTTAACATAAAAATAATATTTACGAATGTGCTTCCATATATGGACTTGGACAAAATATCTAACGAAATGTTTAAGAAAGCATTTTGTACCTTTTTATATCTCTAATTTATACATAAACATATAAGGTTTATACATTGGGCTTTAGTTCAACCTATCATTTAGTGAATCGTTACATTATCCCTCACTTAAAAACATTCACCGTCCAATGACGCTTTGAACACATTAAGGGAAGGACACAAGACTAGAATCCCAACATGCATGCAACATCACAAACAATGCAGAAAATTAGGAGGAAACATCAATTCCACATCAATAAGTTCAATGCGACACAAGATTGTAGGAACTACATCTACAAACTCATTATGCATCAAAAAATCAACATTTCTAATATGATAATTCATAGGATGAATGATATTCTCTAACTCAAATCATGCTCATATTTCATCATAAAGCATTCTGTACAATTCTTCACACAATACCATATAAGCATTCTCTATATTTAAACTCATGAAGCATATAGATAACTTATACTAGATACATATCAACATGAGGAACATGTCGCTCATGAAAAACTCAATTTAGGAAAAATATTAATCCTTCAAAAACATGCACGTTATAAGGAGATAATGGAAATCTCGAAATTACTCAGGAATCCTAGACATGGAACATGTCCAAAAGCAAACTCTTGGTCTCAAGGTTGAATAGGAATAGAAGAAAGGGATGGGGATATCAGAAATTTCTTAAATAAATGTTGTTATCTAAGCACATGATCTTTCCCTTGGGAGTAAACACCATTACTAAAACTCAAATATTACTCCTTTCCACAAAATAAAAGCATTACCATGATTCATTATAACCTAAAAAAACAATAGAGGTCTAGTGATCATGCTTCCAAACACTACAAAATTTAACAAAAGTAACTCTAAGGGACAAAGGAACCCTAAGACACATATATCAACCAAGAGTGCATATCATAAAATGTATCAAAGTGAACTTGTCATCTTTGAGCTAGAGGAGGAATAGAAAGGAACATAATAATATGGTGACATCTCATTGGCCCTTGGCCTCCTAATTAAGAACATTTAACTATAACCCTTTACTAAGTACCACTCTTTTACATTCTCAATGAAGAACTCTTTAATTCTTCTATTTCTTGACTTGGCGGTCTAAGATCCCAATTGGTTCATTAGAATTAGAGAGGTTCTCATATAAGCAGTCTTACTCATAAGCAACCTTACCGGTTCAACTCATGGCTCACATGACTACTAGAATGGGACTAAACTCATCAAACTCACTACACCTATTCAGGTTAGATTATCAAGAAAGCCTAATTCATAACATCAAGGACATTAGATGATACTATCTAAGAAAATTATCCCTTACATAGGGAGTAAGACCGCACAAAATCTTTGCAACATCACTTCCTTTAATTCTATGGTCGAAAAAAAGTCATCACTTTAACCTTTACACTCATTACTCAAGTTATTCTATCCAAAGGTAATTTACACTTATACGATCCTTTATAGGAGTCTACTTACACAACATCTCTAGGCATCACTTAACACCAATATACCTCAAAAATTTTAAATAAACCTTAAAACTTCATCATGACCTTATGCAAACATAACACATAACCATAAAGCAAGTCATCCAAACAAAAGATTTCATTCTACCATAACAACTCTTGCCTAGCTAGCCACATTATAACAAAATCATCTCCACTTACCTTTTTCTCCCTCAATTACTGAAGCATTAGCCCTTCAAGTAGTCATATCTAGATGTCCGCCGGACAAGGAATAAGAAAGAGATTTTAGGGAGTAAAGCTCTATGGCACGACAGAAGAGTAATGAAGAAAGTGAAACTTCCTAACGTCCTATAGCCTCTCTCTCATAGATGTGTTGTGACTCACACTGAATAACAAGACTCTACTAGAAATGGGTATGAGACATCATAAACTTTATGCTTTGATACCATGTTTTTCACGACCGTAAAACACCCTCTAGTCGTAACACGGCGTACTCGACCTCAAAGAGGTCCTATACAAGCCTCATAGCATTCATAACATTCAATCACAAGGAAAGATAAAAAAGGAAATATAACTTTCCATATAAAAATTACTCACTTTGAGAATACAAGATATAAAATCATAGCGGAAGCCTGCATCTCAAATGGCCATGTAGACAAGACATGGAACCTAAAGATAGGGTTACGAGCCTTCACAATTAAAAGACTTAAACAAAACTAGACATAACCTATTACATATTAAATAAAAGAAACTTCTAAGTACTTGTCTATGAATCACAAGGACATACACTTTGTCTTGGAGAACTCTTCCCAAGACCTTGAATCTAGAGAACTCTTTCTCCTGCCTTAACCTACAGTTGTAGTAAAAAGTAAAAGAAATATGAGTTATCACAATTAAGTACTAAGTAGGATTACCATGCAAAAACATTCTCCGAAAGAAATATTTCATTTAAAAATCATGCATAGGTCATTTTGGTTAAACTTCATAAAATAAGAGCATATTAAGCATAATTTCAAACACTAATCAACATACAAATCATATCTTCAAATTAAGATATATCCAACATAAAAGCTTTAGACGATACATATTTATAAGGAACATAAGCGTTACATACCTCACATAAACACATTAAGACCATCCCTTAGAGCAACTTTAAGTCATACTTGTGCAATATATGAATAACATCCCATAATACTACTCACACTAAGTATTCGCCAAAGCCACCCTAGAATAGGCACATTCATATTCATCGCATCAAGACAAGGAAATAACTCGTAATAGACCCAAGCAGGATACACATTATTTCATAAAATACATAAGTCAACATTGTATATTAACTTAATTAAGAGTTCATCATTCATTAGTCATTAATTCAACATCCTTACTAGCATAAGATATAATTGCATAACCGCATAAATAACTGTAGATCACATTTGTTTCATGTGTAGATAACATCCCATAACCCTACCTAGATAAGTACCATCTTTCGACTACCGTGGTCATACCTATCATACAATAGTCTCATACATAGTTCATTGATATAATAATGATACATTCATAATCATGTTGGTATTCATAATTCATAAACATACTTTATATTCATAGTGCACGCATACTTAATATTAACAACACATAACATAACGCATATTCATAATACATAAATATACTAAAATGCACAACACATAACCTAATGCATATTCATAGTACATACATATAATGCATAAACATACTAAAATGCACAACACATAACCTAATGCATATTCATAGTACATACATATAATGCATATTCATAGTATGAATGATATCCCATGCTATCACTCATACTAATTAAGCCCTTTGAGGAACTATATGATATGGCTCCCTTTCGTATTCATAAGTCATATTCTTGTTCATTATAAGAAATATGAAAAAACTCATACATTAATAATTTTTATATTGTATCAACAAGTGTGAAGGAATACTTTAGCCTTCATTCAATACAATTCATAAAATAGCTCATTGATTCAATAAGGTGAGAACGACCTTTAACCTTTAGAATCCTAATATACATGTGAGAGATACTTTTACATACATTCATAATGTTCTTATGATAACTATCTTTAAATCAACACAATAGGATTATCTTAGACATGTACATTTCATTTTTCATAATGTATAAAGGTGCATCTGACAACTATACTTTCAATCGACACCATAGATACACCATAATCATATTTACGCATGGAGTGTATGTTGAATTGTCCCTTCTATGAAAAGCAACAACATTATTATCATAATAGATACTTTCCTCTAAAAGTATTCATAAGCATGTACATAATATCATAATCACGCATAATCATCATGTATTATATTCAAGAATTTTTAGACCATGCAACTCAACACATCCACATTCATTATGCTAGAAATGCACATAATCACAATTCAATTAGTTCATTCTTTCATTGCATGTGTATACTCATATAATGAGATTACAAGTCATGTGGGTATAACCCTTCCACAATAGCACTACATACAATTCAACATATACTATAATGTAAGCACCTCCACCTTAATTGGATCAATCCATTCAAAATCAATAACTAAATACCTCCACTATAACTGGATCACACATCAATCTATCAAAATTCTATATTATTAAGGATTAATCTCCATCCATAGATTGAAGATACTAGAAGCGGTAAGACAATTGACATCCTCCATCACCCACATAAGAAATTCAACATAAACTCATTTATAAATTTCCTTTTAAGGTCATGATCCTCATCTCACCAATACATAAACAATTCAACACCATAAGATATAACTAATTTCATGACTTCATAAACTAACTTCATATAGACAATAAATATTCATTATACTTTCATAATTAACCGATTTCCATTCAATATCCAAAATAAAAGAGTTTAGGGAAAATCATGGGTTCTTGTGGTAATTCAATATAAAATAAACTTATTATCATCAACTGAACCTTAATTCATCAATATAAATGCTTTTAAATCGTTTTTGCATTGAACCCATGCTTAGATTAGAAAATAGGGCTTTGATATTTGAAAGACTTTGAGATTCCTTTTGATTGGACTCCTTGAAAGAAAAATTGATCAACGATGAAGGATCACCATAACTATATTAAGAAACCTTGAAGAATATTGATGAAGAAACTCTGTTGAAATTCATAAATCCAAGTTTCTGTGGCTTTTTATTCTTCCTTGAGTTTGGAGAGAGAAATATTGGAGGAAGATGAACTTTTTGATTTGAAATTGATCTTTGTGAAAATGATTTATTTTGTGGATACATTAATACTTATATAGTTATTTATAAATAGTATACAATATATCCACTTTCTAATTTAACTTAAAAATAATATTTATAAATGATAATTATATGCATGCTAGGTTAGATATTTTAAGTATTTTAGATATACATGCCTCAGTTATTAATGCCTATTTACGATACTAATTGTTGTATTCTCAGTTGGTATGTTAAGTTTGAGCTGTCCAATATTTACCAAAATATTAATCATAATCAATAAACCACTAAATTCATTGTTAGTAGCATAACATCGAGTTCGACTTAGTCTACCCAAATAGTCCCAAAACGGCTAGCCAAGTAGGTTATAAGTCCCCACTGTGGGCATCAATTTAGTGATCATGTAAGCATGCCTTTATACTTTTACCAGGGTATATTGGGCCCTCTCGATGGGGCGTATACATCGGATTCCATATTTAGCTCATGTGGTTTTATTATCGGTAATTAGTAGCTCCCACTATTCTGTCAGACTCTATTGTATCGACCACATTTACAGTTTAGTTAGTGTTTAGTCTCAACTTATTATAGATTTAGTCATTACATCAAGTTAGCTCAGCATTCAGTATATCATGTTCAGAAAATTATACTTGCTTTTGCGCTTGTTTAGTTATGTTCTATTTCAGCTTCACTCCATCCTACATGCTCAGTACCTTTCAAGTACTGATACATACGTGCACTACATTTTCTCATGATGTGGGTTCAAGTTCTCAGCATCCAGATCACGCTTAAATCAATTCCTAATATCCAGTTACGGAGAATCAGTGTGAGCTCTCATTCTCCAAGGACAATAGTCATGAGTTTATTTTCACTATTTCAGTCCTTTAGTTTCTGTTTCGCTAGACTTATATAGCGCCTGTCCCGGTATTTCTAGTTAGTTAGAGGCTATTTTTGGACATAGTTCATTTCATCTTAGCATTGACTTAATACATTCTTTGTCTTATACTCATCAATTTCATATATCTGAACTATAGTATATGGTTATTTCCCAATTTTTTCATTTTAGTTATGATTTAGCTTCCCCATCAGCTTATTATCTCTAGTATGCTCATAATCATGCCATCATGATTAGCTTAAGATAACTTTTGGTTTAAGGTCCCGTGTCCGTGTCTTGTGGGTTGCTCGAGGCGTTACATAGGTGATGACAAAGATGAAGAATATGAAGAAGAAAATGAGATGGCGGAACATATTGTTGAAGAGTTTCTGATGCTTCTGAATCAACACAAGTCAAATTTGGATGAAATTAACACTGTGAATCTTGGAGATGAGAAGTGCATCAAAGAAGTCAGAATTAGTGTCCATATGACCAAATCTCAAAGAAAGGACCTTATTTGTTTGCTTAGATAGTACAAGTGTGGTGTGTCACAAATTGCGGATTAATCCACATTCAGTCGAGTAAAACAAAAGACTCTGATATTCAAGCCTGAGTTAAGTTTAAAGATCAAATAAGAGATTACCAAACAAATTAAGTCTCAAATAGTGGAAGTGACACTGTATCTGACTTTGTTGGCCACTCTTGTCCCGGTTGCTAAGACAGATGGGAAGATCATAATTTGTGTCGACTACTAAGATTTCAACAAAGAAAGCCCAAAAGATAATTTTTTGTTACCAAACATGCACATTCTCATTGATAACTATGATAGGCATGAAATGCACTCATTTCTGTATTGTTACGCAGGTTATCACCATATCCTAATGGATGAAGAAGATGTAGAGAAGAAAATATTCACTACGCCTTGCACTGTATTCCATTATAGGGTGATGTCATTTGGTCTCAAAAATTCCAGTGCTATTTATATAAGGGTTATGAAAACCATATTTCATAACATGATTAACAGAGATATTGAGGTGTATGGAGATGATTTCATAATCAAGTCCTGCAAGAGTTTGGACCATTTGACCATTTAAGAAGGTTATTTGATTGCCTACGTTGATACAACTTGAAGTTAAATCCCGAAAAATGTGCTTTTGGGATGCCAGCTGACAAGATTGTTGGGGTTTATAATTAGAAGAAGGGGCATTGAACTCGACCCTTCCAAGATCAAGGCAATTCAAGAGTTATTTCTTCCGCACACTTAGAAAGAATTAATAAGTTTCTTTTGGAATATTAAAATACATTAGTCAATTCATAGCTCAATCCACCGCGTTGTGTAAGCCTATCATAAAGTTATTGAAAGAAGATGTCTTGATGAGATAGACCGGAGAATGTCAAACTACTTTTGATGCCATCAAGTATTATTTATCCAATCCACCGGTGTTGGTTCCTCCACGAGAAGTGAGTCCATTGTTGCCATATTTGTCTATCTAGGATAATGCATTTGGGTGCGAGCTTGGTCTACGTGACAAGGCAGGAAAGAAGCAGCGAGCCATTTATTACTTGGGCAAGAAATTCACTCTATATGAGGCTCGTTACACTCTCTTGGGTAAAATGTGTTGTTCTTTGACTTGGATCGCTCAGAAATTAAGACATTATTTGTTTTCTTATACCACATACTTCATTTGTCGAATGGACTCGTTGAAGTATATTTTCTAGAAGGCGATGCCGACCGCAGATTTGGAAAAATGAAAAATCTTTTGAGTGAATTTGATATTATATATGTGACCTAGATGAGATAAAAGAACAAGTTTTAGCAGATCATCTTGCGAAAAATCCAATCGATGAAGAGTATGAACCGCTTAGACTTATTTCCCCGACATAGAGGAAGAATTTGTGGGTGAAGATACTTTCAAGGCATACTTCCAAGGCATACTCTTGGTTGAAGAGTATTCTTTGATGGAGTGACAAATGACAAAGTAAAGGGTAGCAGAGTGGTTTTGGTGTTAGAATCTTTTCAGCACTATCCTATGGCGACTAAACTCTGATTTAATTGAATAAACAACATGGTTGAATATGAAGTGTATATTCTTGGGTTGAAGATGACCATTGACATGAATGTCCATGAGTTACTAGTTATTGGAGATTGAGATTTGTTGATTCATCAAGTTCAATGAGAATGGGTAGGGAAGAACCCAAAGATCACACTGTATGTGCAATATCTACAGAAGTTGTTTAGGAGGTTTTGTATGATTGAATCCAGAGACACTACCAGGAAACATATTAAGTTAGTCGATGCTCTTGCCACATTGAATCAATGATCAAACATCAAAATACAAGTTATATTAATTCTATGGATATAGAGGTAAAAGAGCAGCATGTCCATTGTTTACATGTCAAATAAGAACCAGACGGTCTGCCATGGTATTTTTATATCAATAAGTACTTAGAGACTAGGCTTATCCTTAGAATGCAACAATTAACCAGATGAAGTTGATACGCCGTAGGCCCTGAATTTCTTTCTATGTGGAGAAATCATTTATTGGAGGACTTGAGATTTAGGTCTTCTCAAATGTGTTCGTGTTGCTGAAGCTACAAAGGTTCTTGAACAAATACAAGCTATAGTTTGTGGTATGCACATGAATGGACTTACTCTAGCGAGGAACATTCTTCAAGCTGGTTTTTTTGGATGACTATGGACCATGATTTTTAGAAATTCATGCAAAGATGTCATAAATATCATATGCATGTTTATTTGATTCGAGTTCCTTCTCATTAACTCAATGATATGAGTTCTCCTTGGCCATTTGTAGCTTAGGGCATCGATATCATTAATCCAAAAAAATTTTCCCCCTTTAATAGACATAGATTATTTTTAGTCACGATTAACTACTTCACCAAGTGGGTGGAAGCAGCTTCCAACAAATCTGTGACCAAGAAAGTTGTATTTGATTGTGTCTGCAACAATTTGATATGAAGGTTCGGAGTATCAAAATCCATAATTACTGATAATGGTGCTAATCTCAAGAGTCACTTGATGAGATATATATGTCAGCAGTTCAAGATTACTCACCAAAACTGAAATTCTTACCATTATCAAATGAATGGAGCTGTAGAGGCCGTCAATAATAACATCAAGAAGATTTTGAGAAAAAAGATTGACAATCACCGAGGTAGGCATAAGATGTTGACATATGCTTTGTTAGGTTATTGAACGAATGTTAGGACATCGATTGGAGCTACTCCATACTTGTTAGTATACGGAATAGAAGCAGTCATACCTGCTGAAGTTGAGATACCTTCTTTGATAATCATTCAATAAGTTGATTTAAGTAATGTCGAATGGGTTTGGACGCATATTGATCAGTTAAAATTGATTGACGAGAATAGAATGGTTGTTGTTTGTCATGGTTAACTACATCGATAGAGAATTATTTGTGCTTTCCAAAAGAGAGAAAGAGTTTGAATTTTTGAAATTGCTGAGTTGGTCCTCAAACACATTTTTCCTTATTAGAATGAGTACAAAGTTATATTCGCGCCAAATTGTCAAGCATCCTACATGGTTCGGAATGTATTATCTAAGGATCTTTGGTCCTATCAGAGATTGATGGCACATATAACCTAAACAGTTCAACTTAAATACTATCAAGAGATATTATAGGTGAAGATTCAATTTATATACCTATCATTTCCTTCCAATCATTCTGTTTGCTAGTAATTTTTCCTCTATAAGTCATGACTAAATTTACTTGGAGATTTCCAACTGGGATAGAATTTTTTAGAAGATCTCAAAAAATACCGCTACTGTCTCATCGACGATAAAAGATAAGCCAAGACAGTTAACTAGGACAGAAATTTTGAGGATGGCCTCAAATTTCAAGATGAGTTTATCGACTGTCTAAAGAACTTTGAATACTTTCTAGCAAATAATCAGATGGCCCCCCAAGCATCAGTCTGAAAAAATTTCTCTAAGCTTGATGTGACATGACACTTGTTGGTGACCTTTTCCAAATACTACTCTTTGAAAATCTTTTTTCTGTAAACTTTTTGTTTATGTTTTCATTTATTTTTATTATAAACTATGTTTCTTATCTATAAAGAGATGGGAGATTGGAGAAATCAATCGGATATAGCAAGAAAAAGAGCAGAGAAGAAAGAAGATAAACATAGATCAATTCATTTTAAGATTAACAATTTTTCTGTGGATGCAGGTTTATATGTTTATATCTAGATCAATGTATTTCTCTATTTGATGAGTACAAAGAAGTCAAAAGGGTGAAGAGTTCCCCAAGATTGACAATTTTTCGGTGGGTACAGGAAATATTTTATGATGTTTATATCAAAGATTTGGAAATATGAATAACATTAGTATATTAAATTCCCACCAACATGAAATCCATAATGAATGGGCAGCTATGTTGAGTGATGGAACAAAAGAAAGACATTTTACTATTCTCCATTAATTATGGATACCCGGAGGATGATACGTGCCCCATCTTATCAGACATGATAATATCACTACCCGCGGGGTAATTTTATTTGTATTGTTGATTGAGATGATACACTACTCAGAGGGTCATTTACTGTATTGTTAGTTAAGATGGTATCACTATCCATAAAGTACCCAAAAGATCACTATGTTCTTTGATAAAGCATTATTTCCGTTTTGTACTAGTGATGACACCAAGAGAATGTCACCATGCATAGCAAGAGAAGGAAGTCATGCACATCAAGAGAAGATGTCATGCACCGCGCGAAAGAGAATGGAATCATGCATCGCCGGAAAGAATTCATTCATTACGAGGAAAGAGGTTCATAGATCACAAGAAGAATTCATTCATTACGGTAAAATGTCGCATCATGGGAGAGAAGTCATGCATTGCGAGGAAAGAGATCCATAAATCACAAGAGATTCATGCATTGCGTAAAAATATATATCATGCTTTGCAGGAAATAGATTCATGCGTTTCAAAACAAATAATCATGCATTGCAAGAGAAATAATCATATCGCAAGATAAAGAATCATGCATCGCTAGAGAAGGAGTCATGCATCGCGAGAGGAAGGAGTTATGCATAGCAAGAGAAGGATCCATACATAGCAAGTTAAAGGAACCATGCATTGCGGAAAGTGATTCATGTATCGCGGGAAATATCTCATGCATCACGAGACTAGGAGTTATGCATCACCAGAGAAAGATTATCCATCACGAAAAGACAACATCAAGAGAAGCATCAACAACAACAGCAAGAGAATTGTCAACATATCACACCAGCCTTTTTCTTACATTTATAAGGATAAGTTTAGTGAAGATTATTTTTCAAATATGACACAGATGCTTTATTTGTTTTACGTCTAACCCAATAAAGTTGACGTCAAATGTTCAAATAGAGAAATTAAGTGTAAATACGGTAAAAGACATTATCTCCAATTTCAATTGAATTTTTATGCTCACGAGTTTTGTCTTTGTCTCTTTTGAGAGCATCCGAAAAGATGAATTCTCAAAACAAACCATAGGTGCGGATGGCACAAAAAAAGATGCAGCACAACGTGTAACATGCTCTAAACTACTCTAATGTGTATTTAATGTTGTCGTTTCCCTGCTTCTCTACTTGAGTTTGCTTTGGTATTTCCCCTCTCTATGCTTGCTTTAATGTTTGTCGTTATTTATATCTTGTGTTGTCTTCAATCCATTTTTTTCAATGAGTTTTCACCATATTTGAAATAGTCAACAGGCCTAGGTTAGGGGTTAAGTTTGTTACAGTTGTGTGGATGTGATTTCTTTGTTCTCATTTAAAGTGTTTCGATTCTCTGCTTTTTCGCCCATTTGTCGTCTTACTTTTCTAATGTAATCTCTTTTTCGTTGTTACTGCCCCATTAAGACAAAAGTAACTCTAGCATCCATGTCTATGTCTTTCTATTTTGTCAAAGTCATAGAGTTGATTAAAACTCGTAGCTTATCATAGGTATCTTGTTTTGTTTTAACTAAAATTTAGATTCATATTTTATCAACTTTGATACAATTTCTAACCTAAAAAATTGTGAATAGTATAAATGTCTTGATTCACTTGTTCTATATATTGGGGTGAGTCTTGGCTCCTTTTTTTTAATGGGATGAAGAATTAGCTTAGTAGACAATTAATTAATATAAGTTGCTCATGTGTGATTATTTTGTCATGGTAATTAGTTTGCCTTTGTGTCAATGTCACTTGAATTATAATGGTTATCATGTTTCCTCTGTTATGCTGTTGGGTTGTTTTGAGTGTTCGTGGTCTTCTATAAAAGTAATTGCAGGTGTCGCCTCTATTTAGTAAGGAATGAGTTTGGGTGTTTCTCATGTATAGTAGTTTGAACTGCATTGTTTTTCTTTTCTCTCTTTTTCACGTAAAATGTTATGACTAATGTGTGTTTGGTCTTTATTATTTTCAGTGAATTATTTAAATTGTTGACCCTCTTGAAGGAATTTATATAAGTTGTTAAACCTTTGCGAAGGCCACAGTTCGGATTAGTAAAAGGGAGCATAGTTCACAATAGTTACATGTGTAATTACATTATAATATTATATGGGTTCTGTAATTATGTATTTTACATTGATGTTAATTTTCGTTGAGAGAACTTTCGCATCATGTTTAATGTGTTTTTTTATTTTTCTATGTTGTATGTTAAATCTGCCCGAATACTATAAGAACTCCTATGTTCTTGCCTTGCATTTTGAGCGGGCCACAAAGGCCCAAATTTCCTTATATCAAGTCAGACACATTTCCAAGCTAGAAATTAATGAACATGTCCCCAAAATATTGTCCTACAGGTTTTTGAGCAGAATTGGACCCAAAAACCTCCATCCCTTTATTTTGAGTTGTATTTTGTTATTTTGGGCCTAAGCCCTTGTAATTTTATTTATTATTATTGTTTTTAGAATTTAGGATAGGTACAAAGGTGGCAGGAATTGTGCAAAAGTTCCGAAATGAAATGGGCCTAAATACTTGTTCAGGCGAACAGAAACATGATTTTTGCCCAACTCTCTTTCCTTCTTTACTTTTGGTGCATGTTTGCTTGTTGGTATTTTTCATTTGTATTAAGTTCAAACAAATTCAAATCCCCGCAAGACGCCGTTGCTTTTTACCAACTTAACTAAATAGATCATCTCTAAATGGAGTTAAAAGATAATAAATTTTTGCAAATTAATATCTCACTTAGACAGTAGGTTAATGTTTCCCTTTCCCCTTTTTAAAAATGGAATAAAAAGTAGTTTTATTTTTCCAATTCATATTGAGTTAAAATTATTTTATCCAAATAAATTAATTACTAGATAATTGCGTATTAGCGGGCGTTTCGAGTGCCTTAACATCCTTCTTGAAGTGCCAATAAGAACCCCCGAACTCCCTTAAATATTTTCAATCGATTTACTATTTTTATGCTTTCAGATTAATTCTTGATTTTTCTTCATAAATAAGTGGCTACTCAAAACAAACCTTTAATTATTTTTATAATAAAACAAGTGGATGTTTAGTTGACAGTTTCAGTATAGTCGGGTCCTTGTGCAACAATGCCTATGTCACACTTTGTTGATATTGTGGACATATTATTCTGGGCTTCTTTATGCATCTTCCAGTTTCTAGCCACATAGGCATGGCATGCGCAGATATGTGCATATGTGTGTATGTCCTCAATTCTGGCCTCGTCGTCCAGGTAGTACTTTGTTATTTTTTGGATTTTGTATATTTTTCTATATGAGTTGTTCTTTAGGTGATGACATTAAGGGTCCAGTCATAGTATTTTTGATGTTATCCTGCCTAACCTTCTAGGTTCATAGTTGAGTCGGTATGTTTAGTTGTTACCGCGATTGCATAAGGTGTTGAGTGCCAACCATGCCTTCTCTAGTTTGGGGCATGACAAAGTGGTTTTATTGTGTATGATTAATTGTTGATTGAAATATGCCTAAATTAAATTATATAGTTGATTTCTATTATTATCTATACTTATCTATTGTGACTTGTTGGAGAATTGAGGAATAGTGATTGTGGCTTTGCAAAAGGTTAAGTTTAACCCAATATCATTGTTAATGTTGAATTGATATAAATTTTTTTATATTGATATGTGATTCACCTATGGTGAAGCTATTTACTTATAATTGCATTGTGATAATGGGTTTGAAGGCATTGTATGGTGAATTGGAGTATTATCATGTTATTGTATACGTAAATGTATAATAAAGTTCACGTAATCTCAAGAGTGACCTTTTATCAAGTATTAATGCACTATGATTTGGAGTATGTTCTCTCTTAATATTAATGCATGTTGATGATGGAATGTGAATTGGTCCTCTATTATAACATTGTTTCTTGATTTGGTAGACTTAGGTTCCTCTTCTTGATATATTAAACCTTATGGGATGTGATCTTTTTACATGGTAGGATTAGGCATCCTATTTTTGACTAATGAATGAATGAAGTTGGTTCCCTTTCTATAAATGACTAATGAGGCATTCTAGGCCATGTCTTTAATAGGTGAACCTAAGCATGGTGCCTCTTCATGATGAGTCCAGAACCCTATGTGAATCTAAAAACCTTGAAGCAACAGACCTAAGGGTAATGACCTACTCGTTGTGTGAAATGATAGATTTAGAGATGGTGGGACCGAAAAGTATAAAACCTTTCTATGAAAGTTAATAAGTTATCCTTTATGAGCCTCGATCGGTATACCTATTGCTAATGAACCTTCTTGATTGAAGTACTATGGGTTAGTTGACCTAATGTTGGTGTCCACTCTAGTACATTAATGTGAATGCAACTACTCTATGGGACCTAAGGTTAAGCACCGAGTTCATATATTTAAGGTGGTGGATCTTTTCGAGTAAGGGGTTGATACAATTAATATCTTTGGATATCTCCTAAACCATGTGCCTACAATGAATGTGTACTAGTTTTCCCTTTGACAAGTATAACACCTTCCATTGTGTGGGGTTTTGTGATATCGGATTCCATGTCTTGCTTGCATGGCCTATGTTTAATAATGCCTATTCCCATCATGTGGGATGTGCACAATAGTTACCTGATAGGTTCTAGAACATGTTCGTAGTACTATGGGATGATATCTACACATGGAACGAGTAGGTTTTGAAGGTGCTAAAGTGAGTTCCCTAAATGCATGAATGTGTCTTAAATGAACTAATGAAGAATGTGACATATTTTATATTGATAGAATGATTTACTTAGCATGTTATGTTGAACTAGAACGGTACTTATCTATTGTAGCCTTCAGGAATACCTAGGTGTGGTATTGTGTGCCACTCCATGTCTTACTTAGGTGTGTCTTAGGGTAAGTTTAGGTGGAGGTTCTAAGATGATGAAATAACTTACTTGACAAATATGTTTATGTGTTGTATATTGGTGCTTGTTGAGTATGCTTATATTGTAATAAAGGACTCGTATGTTTGTTGTGTTGATTTGATGCCTCTATTGTCATGTTATATAGGTTTTATAAAAAATGGCACAAAAGCATATATCCCAAACAAATGTCCCTCTTTAGCATGTTGTTGCATGGTCGTCATACTTAGTACTTGATTGTGCTAACTCCATTCTTCTTCTCTGTTTTACTACAAATGTCAGTTTTGACAAGTGATAGCATTCTCTAGTGTAGTTTGGGATTAAAGTTCTCTCAAGACCTCTTTGGTTTGACCTCGTATATTTAGGACAAGGATTCTAAGTTTCTAGTTTTTTTATTATGACTTTTGTATGAGAGTTTAGTATTTTTTATTACATAAAAGGTCGTGACCCTATATTGTTATGTTTGTCTAAGGATGGTCATGTGAGACTTAGTTTTCCATTGTGTCTTTTGAAGGATGTTTTACTGAGATTTTAAGTAGTTTGGTTTTGAATAAAGTTTTTAAATTCCTTACAATTTTCCATATCTAATGTGGTGAATGCTAAGGGCTTGTATAAGACTTCTTCTAGGCCTAGTAAGCCATCATATAACTAGGGGGTGCTCTCGGATCGTGAAAATTGTTTAGCTTTATCCTATTCTACATGGTCATCACCTTTCAAGTCCTGACGCATTCTCTACACTTCATATTCTCATGATGTAAGTTCAAGTCCTCAACGTGTAGATCACGCATAGATCTGTTCCTGATCTCTAGTGAAGTTGTATCAATTGTGAGTCCTCATATTTTGAGTCTATTAAACATGTTTTCTTTTATATTCGGTCTTTCAATTTATGTTTTGCTAGAGTTAGTTGGGGGAATGTCACATCCTTAATTAGTTAGAGGCTTTCATTCTGACATAATAAGATTAATTTTTAAAACCTATTTTTATCTTTTAATTGTTAATTGAACTCTTAGTTCAATTTATATCTTTAGACTCAGATTGAGTATCCCCTATCGGTTCAGTTTATCTTATGATCTCAAGCTTTCACACATCATTTCTCATTTTGGTAAATCTTTACGTGTTCTTGTGATATGTCAGTTAGGGTTAGTCTGGGGTCACTCATGGTCCTAGGTCTCATGTTATGTCAAGTGGGTAGTTTCGAGGCGTGAAAACTTTGGAGATGATAAGGTAGTTATGTTTAATTACAAACTCTCCAACACGATTTTAAAACCTTGTTCATTAATAAAAATGAATTCCTGCAAGGATATTTGCTTCTAACATCTGTTATTGTTTATATAATGAGATCCTATGGTGAGAAAATTAATAATCATAATGTTGTCGCTAAAGTGTTGAGAAGTTTAACCACCAAACTTGAGAATGTTTTTACCCCAATTGAGGAATCTAAGGACCTATATATTTATTCATTCAGTGAATTAATGAGCTCCCTAATAGATCGTGAAGAGAGGTTAAACAGGTCCAGTAAGAATGTCCAGAATAAGGCCTTCGAGGTTAAGTGGGAGTTTTCCTACAAGGTAAAAGAAAAACACTCCGTGTGACGAGGATATCATAGAGGCAATTTCTGTGGTAAGGGTCGTACTGGCAGTGACGAAGGTAGAAACTCAATTGGTAAACTCTATCAATACAAGAGAATTATTCAATGCCAATATTTCAAGAAATTTTTCCTCGAAGAAGTTTATTGCTGGATTAAGCAGAAAGATGAGCAAAAGGAAGCAAATTTTAATCAAAAGGTGGAAGAAGAAAATAAGTTTTTTATAGCTAGTTCACAAATAACTTAAGTGTGAATATTCTGTGGTTCATTGATAGAAGATACCCAAATCACATGTCCTTTTCGAAATCTCTATTAAAGGATCTTGATGTGTCCCAAAAAAGTGTGGTGCGATTAGAAGATGACAAACAAGTGCACATTGAAGGGAAAGGCACAAATGAGATAAAGATATCCAAGTTAATGTGAAGCTTTTTATATGATGTGCAATATATCCCTACTTTGGCTCGTATAAGTATTAGCTAATGGATGACCACTGGCTACTCAATTGATTTTTTATGATACTGGATGTGACAATAAGGATAAAATATTTGGACCCACGATAGGTCGTGTGCCTATGAAAAACAAAATGTTTCCTATTGATATTTCAAATATTGGTTATAATGCCTTAGTTGTTAGAGGAAAGAATGAGACTAATTTATGGAACTTACGTTATGGACATTAGAGTGTCAGTAGGTTGCAACTTTTGGTTAAAAAAGATTTGGCTATTGACTTGCCAAAAATCAATGAACTCGACTTGTATGAAGAATGTATCTATGGGAGGCAAACTAGGATTCGTTTTCAGTGGATTATCATGGAGGTCTACGATTTGTCTTGAACTTATATATGTTGATTTATGAAAGTCAATGAAAATAGAATTCCTTTGTGGGATTCGATATTTTTTTTTATGTTAACTGATGATTACAACCCTTAGTTGGATTTATTTCTTGAAGTTAAAGTTTGAAACCTTTGAGAATTTTAATAAATTTAAGGCATTTGTATTCTTGTCTAATGATTTTGATTATTTCTATGATAAGAATGTAATTCGCCTGGAAACTTTAGAACCATATATACCGGAGCAGAATGGTGTGGCCGAGCGGAAGAATAGGATGGTTATTGAAATGGCTCGAAGTTCACTAAAAGAAAAGAGTTAGATTATTTTTTTTCACGATCAAGTTTACACTGTGAACGTGGCCGGCACTCAAGAACCATAGTGATCCCCAAGCAAACCCTCATCCTGGATGACTATAAGCGGAAGACTAACTCAAGCATACAAAAGCTTAGAAACTAAATATAATTCATGAAACTCAATACAAGATTTAACTAAGATTATTTACTTTGAATATTAAAAAGATGATTTACTTTGAATATTAATAGGATATTAAACTAGGCAACAATAGGCAACTCAAGTCTTCAAAACATTTATTAAGATTAATGAAATGACTTCTCAAACTATACTGACTATCTATGAAGCCTCTAACTGGCAAAGATGGAAGCCGGTAAAAGACCCATGACATCCTAACAAGTGATATAACTTAAAGTACAAGTGGAACCCTCCCGAATCAAGGATTCTCACCATAACTAACTCCAACTGCTACGGTATCAATGAAGCACATGTTGATAATCATGATTACTTGTATTGAATTATAAAATTAGGCTGGAAAATGGGCTCAGTCCATGGAATGTACTAGCATGTAAGGGAAATTCTAAAGCATAACATAAGTTTGAACTTGATAAAAAGAAAACATACTTACCTCTTCTAAACTCAAGAATAAGATACTCAACTCAAAGATAAAATATTCAACTCAGTGAAATAAGTTCAACTCAATAATAAGACACTCGAGTACTAAAACTCTGGATACTGAACTCAATATAAAGCAACAAGCAGAGATGCAACATACAAAAAGCTTTTAAAATAGATGAAAGCAACTCAATTTATTTAAGAATACATTATAATTATTTTGTATGCAAGGATACAATGCAAAAATTTTTTGTATATAAAATTATAAGTAAACTCTGTGCATATAATAATATAAACATATCTATGAGTGTTTCTCTAACCGACAAACATCACTTATAATATTTTTGTGATACAATGTTTTGCGTCACACTGTCAGCGCTGTCCTATACCTTGCAAGGGGTAAAGAACCTAACTACTAAGTGACTTCACTAGTCTACGCTAAAAAGTACTAATAATCATCTAAAACGTATGAACCATTTCTACCCACGTTGGCTACATGTTTTATGGGGAATAGAGTTGTTTGAACTCTCCCCCATATGGGTTATCAATACTACTACCAAAATATATCTAGCTCATATGTTTCAAAACATAACTCTTTTTGTGGTTGAAGTAATTATACAAAAACTAGACCAAAGGTTCTCTAGGAAATCAATGTTTCCTCTCTTTCTTAGATGTGAAAGCATTTATATTTTACTAAAAAATTAGCTCAAAGGCTCCATTGGAAACAAGTGTTTCTCTTCTTGTTTAAATATTAAAACATTTACTCTTTGAGAACACATAGTTCCTTTAAACTCCTTTGAAGAAAATGAACATCATTTGTTAGCCTTTACTCAACTCAAAACCCAAGTCTTAAAACAAGTTTAAAGCTTTTGTAAAAGACTTTTTAAAATAGGATTCATACTGAATTATGAACGTAAATGACCCAATTCAACGTTTTCAATAACCATAGTTACAACTAAACACGTTGAAATCAAAAATTTCAATGATACTACTCATCGCAAGAATGATTGACTTATAGGGTTCATGCAGAGTTATGACCATGAAATACTCAACTCAAGGAATATAATCATAAAATAACTATTAAGTAAATACTCAATACTTAGAACTTGAAAATACTGCTCCTCTAAAAAATCTGATGGAGTTCATGTTGATTTTATGGGTATGAACTCATGTTTTGTGCGGAATTTGAGATAATACGAGAAAATATAAATGCAAAATACAGGAAAACAGATTTACGTGGTTCACCAATAAATTAGCTATGTCCACGTGGATGAGAGGGAGCAGTTTTATTATGGAGAGGCAAAAACAAGAATTACAGAATAGGGTTTGCCATAGCGTCTATATATAGTGCAAAAGCTACACCCTTACAATCTTGGGCCTAACATACAAAATTGACAGATAATTAAGGGCCCAATACTACTACATTTTATACCGTCGGGCCGGGGGCGTCTCCGCCCCCCCGGACCTCACGCCAGGGGGCGCGTCCTTTCTGTTGTAACGGGTCCGATTCAAGGCATTCAACAAATCTCCACCTTGACTTGAATTCTCTGAACATATTCTTCAGACGCACTATGATAGTGCCAGGCCTCCCCTCTCTTCCTCATAATTGTCGCGCAGGGCAATAAACAGCTTCTGATGTTGAGCAAGTCCAAACAGTGTTGAAACTTGCTCTATGGAACCGGCTTTGTGAACATATTAGCAGGATTATCAGCAGTTCGTACTTTCTTCACCTTGATTCTCATCTCACTTCTCAGAAAATGACACCTTACGTCAATATGCTTGGTTCTCTTATGATGGACTTGATCCTTGGCTAGACAAATTGCGCTCAAACTGTCACAATACACTGTAGCCTGATCATGATGCAGACCAAGATCACTAACCAGCCCTTTCAGCCAAATCCCTTCTTTTGCAGCCTCAGTCAAGGCCATGTACTCCACTTTCGTAGTAGAAAAAGTCACTGTAGGTCTCAAAGTTGCCTTCCAACTGACGACAGATCCTCCAAGGGTAAACACATAGCCAGTCATCGATCTTTTTGTGTCAACATCTCTAGCATAGTAAGAATCAGAATAGCTAGTAACCAAGCACTGAGTATCACCTCCATAAATGAGATCAACGTCAGATGTACCTCTAAGGTACCGAAAAATTCTCTTCACAGCCTGCCAATGTTCTCTCCCTGGTTTTCCCATGAATCTGCTCACTACATTAACTGCAGTGCTAAATCTGGCCTTGTACAGACCATAGCATACATCACACTTCCTACGGCACTGGCATAAGGGACTCGTGACATATACTCCTTCTCTTCTTCTGACTATGGAGCGAACATGGCAGTGAGATGGATATTTGCAGAACTGAGGTATCAATAGGCTTAGTTGAAGACATGCCAAACCTCGCCAAGACCTTCTGAGTGTAGCTTCTCTTTGACAAGAAAAGTTTCCTTCTCTCTCTGTCTCTAATGATCTCCATCCCTATAATCTTCCGAGCAACTCCCAGATCCTTCATCGCAAACTTAACACTAAGTGAACCCTTTAGTTTCTAAATGTCATACTACTTCTTTGCAGATATCAGCATATCATCTACATAATGCACCAGACAGATGAATGAATCATCCTTGATCCTATTGTAGTAGACACAACAATCATATGAGCTCCGAGTATAGCCCAACTTCACCATATAGCTGTCAAACCTTTTGTACCACTGCCTTGGAGACTGTTAAAGTCCATATAAGGACTTGTTCAACTTGCAGACGTGATTTTCCTTCCCTGGAACTTGGAAACCATCCGGCTGAGTCATGTATATCTCTTCCTCCAACTCTCCATGTAGAAACGGTGTCTTCACATCAAGTTTTTCAAGCTCCAGATTCTGATGTGTAACTATCGCTAGTAACACTCGGATGGAAGTATGTCTGACCACTCTTGAGAAGATCTCATTGTCGTCAACTCCCTCTCTTTGGTTGAAACCTCTGGCGACAACACTGGCTTTATACTTGACTCCTTCTGCAGGTGATATCTGTTCCTTCTTCTTGAAAACTCATGTGCAAGTAATAATCTTTCTCCCCGAAGGCAGTATGACCAGATCCCATGTTTGATTCTTGTGTAGGGACTCCATCTCATATCCCATAGCAGCAAACCATTTTTCAGAATCAGGACTTAAAATGGTTTCTTTGTAAGTAGACGGCTCAAATGTATCTACCTCTTCAGCAACCTGCAGTGTATAACCCACCATGTCCTCAAAACCATACCTCGTAGGTGGCCGAACTGCAACCCTCCTTGGCCGATCTTGAGTTATACTCTAATGGATATCTGATGGCATAGATTCTGGAATATCAGTTTCTGTCTGTGGCTCTTGATCCTCCTCTTCAGGTTCTTTTAAATCGCTCTCGTTCTGAATGACTTGAAACTCCACCTGTTTATTGAGACTCCAAGTTTCGAACGTAGTTGTAGGCTTCACAATGGTTCTAAGCAGAGAACTTTCATCAAAGACAACGTTCTTGCTCATAGTAACCCCCTTTTCTGCTAGAGACCAGATTCTAAAACCTTTCACTCCATCTCCGTAGCGCACAAATACTCCCTTTTTAGCTCTTGGTTCTAACTTACCTTCACTGACGTGATAGTAAGTCGTACAACCAAAAGCTTTCAGAATTGAATAATCAACAGCTTTTTCTGACCACATCTCTATAGGTGTCTTGCACTATATGCCTGTATGTGGTCCGCGGTTAATCAAGTAGCAAGCTATACTAACCGTTTCTGCCCAGAATCTTCTATCTAGCCCAGCATTAGAGAGCATGCACCTTGCTCTCTCCAGAAGTGTTTGATTCATCCGCTCAGCTACACCGTTCTGCTGTGGTGTATTTTTGAATGTACAATGTCGAGCAATCCCTTCATCCTTACAGAATTGATCAAATTCAGACCAGCAGAATTCCAGCTCATTAGCAGTTTGCAACCTCTTGATCTTCTTCCCTGTTTGATTTTCCATCAAAATTTTCCACTCCTTGAACTTCTGGAAAGCTTCACTTTTATGCTTCATCATGTACACCCAAGTCATCCTTGAGTAGTCATCAATAATGGACACAAAAAATCTGCAGCCTCCTAAAGACTCATCACGGCATGGACCCAAGCAATCAGAATGGATGTAATCAAGTATGCCTTTTGTTCTATGAATGGCCTTTGGAAACTTGTTGCGATGTAGTTTTCCAAAGACACAATGTTTACAAAACTCTAGGCTCTTAACCTTATGACCAGCAAGAAGATCCTCCTTTGACAGAATTTCCATCCCTCTTTCACCCATATGACAAAGTCTTATGTGCCATAACTTAGTCATATCCTCCTGGTGAACTTCTGACGATGCAACATGGGTTGAACCTGTAACCGTGGAACCTTGTAGAAAATACAAAGTACCACGCATGACACCTTTCAGAATCAGATCTGAACCCTTCCAGACCTGCAAGACTCCATCTTTTCCTGACCAGCTGAATCCCTTGTTGTCCAAAGAACTAAGAGATATCAGATTTTTCGTCATCAATGGAACGTGCCTGACCTCGTTCAATGTGCAAAAGCTACCGTCATGTGTCCTTATCTTTATCGAGCCTGTCCCAACCACCTTTCAGACAGAACTATTGTCTATTGAGATGCTGCCTCCGTCTATCTGCTCATAAGTCGTGAACCACTATCTCCTAGGACAGATGTGATAGGTTGCCCAGAATCAAGAACCCAGACATCTTAATGATTAGTGTGCTCATCCGCAACTAGGGCAATGTCTTCTTCTAAATTGGTGCCTTCTTCAGCAACAGCAGCAGACACTGATTGTTTTTTCGATTGCTTCTTCTTCTTCGGACAATCAAATTTCAAATATCTGTTCTCCTTGCAGTAATTACAAACCTCATCCGGCTTTGCACCCTTCGACATCAGCTTATTTTTCTTTCCGCCATTTTTCCTTCCCTTTCCGCTACTGGTGAACAGATCGGAAGGCTTTATGTCTGTACTTGTGCCATTAGCCTTATGCCGTAATTCCCTGCTGTGAAGGGCCGATCTGACTTCTTCCAGCGACACAGTATCTTTCCCAACAATGAACGAATGAAAAAAATTCTCAAACGACATTGGGTGAGATACAAACAGAATCAGGGCAGCATCTTCATCCTCGATCTTCACATCGATATTAGGCAATTCTAATAACAAAGTATTCAATTGCTCTAAATGTTCCCTGAGTTGTGCACCTTCAGCCATTCATACAGCGAATAGACGTTGTTTCAGAAGCAGCTTGTTGGTTAGAGATTTTGTCATGTACAAACTCTCCAGCTTCAACCACAGACCAGAAGTAATCTCTTCATCCGAGACCTCCATGATGACGTCATCCGCGAGACACAACATGATCGTCGAGTGCACTTTTTCCTCCCGAATCTCCATCTTAGGAGTAACGACGGCGTTCTTGTCTTTAGACAACGACGCCCAGAAGCCTTGATGTTTCAACAAAGCCCGCATCTTGATCTGCCATAAACTGAAACTATTCCTCCCTGTGAATTTGTCGATTTTCACGTTCAAAGCAGACATCTCGAATTCTCCAAGAACACCGATTAAATGAGAGGCTCTAGTACCAATTAATTGTGCAGAATTTGAGATAATACGAGAAAATATAAATGTGAAATACAAGACAACAGTTTTACGTGGTTCACCAATAAATTGGCTATGTCCACGGGGAAGAGAGGGAGCAGTTTTATTATGGGTCCGATTGTTGTAACGGGTCCGATTCAAGGCATTCAACATCATTTATACACTCTTCACATTCTCATACTTCCTTTCTCCAAACATAGTTCAACTCGATGGTTGATCTTAAAAGATTCACAATTAAACTCAATAGTTGAACTCTACTATTATGTCTTTCTTGAATGTAAATTATGAATTTAAGAGTTATGGTTCATACTATGAAGAATCTTATGATGATAAATTAGACTTTGGAATACATTCTCCTTATTATCAAACTCACTTACTCGAGTCTTGAAACAACTTATTAGAAATTGTAGAAGATTCCTCAAAAAGACACAAAGGGACTTTCTCGAAATGTTTGAAAGAACTCACAAGATATAACTCTTAATTCTTCCTTGAATTTGAATTATGAATTCCAGGTTATGATTCACTTTATTGATTATTTCTATGTTTTTAGAAGCATCATAGAGAAGTTAGGATCGAAAAGGAGTGAAGGTACACCTTAAAAGAACTCAAACGGAGCAACCTACTGCATGCTTAACGAGGCAGGCGACCATGGTTCACTGAGTGGCACGGGGAACCAACCCCTAAACTAGAGAGCATAATGTTGGGTGGATGGTGCTTCGTGCCATCCATTAACCAAGAAAACCCGATGAAATTCCTTGCTCAATTTCTCATCCTAACTCGTCTATACTCAAACGGTTTCTTCCCCAAACACTTGGATTTGATAACTCAACATAAGTACAATCTAATCCACTAAATAGAGACACTCAATTTCATCTCAAGAATTCAGCAAAAGCTCAACAAATCAAGATTTAAAATCAACTTCAAGAACACTTATAAAGAACTCATGAATAACTCTAATCTTTTCAACTTCAAAAATGAAATTGCACGGAAAATAACATGATTGATGTGTGGGTGAAAAAAACAAACACTACAGAAGCTTACATACCTCTTAGAGATCAAATTCATGGCAAAAATTCGCAACAAAACTTAAGAACCTCGACGAATACCTACAAGTTAGAAAAGCTCTTTATTGTCTAAAGAAAGCTCTACGTGTGTGGTATAATAAATTGATTATTATATGAGGATAGAAAATTCACAAGAAGTAGAAAGGATCCCACTTTCTACTTGAAAAAACGAGGTAATGGAGAATTTTGGTGGTTTGTATCTATGTTGATGAAATGATTTACTTTGGTTCCTCAAAGTCTTTAGTTAATGAATTCAAGTTCAATATGATAAGAAACTTTGACATGTATGACTTGGGCTTACTGAAGTATTTCTTGGGGTTTAAGGTGATCCAAGATAAAGATGGAATTTTTATTTCTAAAAAAAAATAAGCAGAGGATCTTTTGAAAAAAAATTCATATGATGAACTGTGAAGCAGCAGCTACACCGATGAATATCAATAAAAAGTTGCGACATGCAGATAGAACTGAGAAAGTATTTTCTGTTAGTGTCTTGAATTATTTAATGCACACTAGACCTAACAATGTAATTATGTTTGTGTTGTGTCCAGATTAGTGAAAAGCCCCACAAAGCAACATTTTGGTGTTGTGAAACGAATTCTTTATTATGTTTCTGATACAACAGACTTTGGTATCTGGTATTCTAATGAACCAAAATTCAGATTGGTTGGCTTTAACTGAGAGTGATTATGCAACTGCTATGATGACCATCAAACCACTTTCTGTAGTTGTTTCATTTTTTGTTCCGGATCTGTTACATGGAGTTCAATGAAGTAGGAGACACTAGCTTGGTCGACATTTGAAGATGATTATACAACAACAAGCTTAGCAGCACGACTAGCTTTATGGCTCGAGAAACTACTTGAAGATTATAGTTACGAGCATAAGTAGTCTACTGAGATTTTTTTTGATAGAAAATTAACAATTGCTATTGTTAAAAATCCCTCCTTTCAAGAAGAACATAGCACATTCATGTGCAATATCAGTTTATCCGATCTTTGCTAGCTGATGGAAGGATAGTGCTGAAATTCTGCATCACAAACGAGCAAGTAGCGAATATTTTTGAATTCTCTTCCTCTAGGTAAGCATGAATATATCACGTTGCCATTGAGACTGTTTGATTTTGAATCAAAGGGAAGTGTTAGTTGACTCATTCAAAAGTTAAGTGATATTAGTGGCTGTACTTTTAGGAGTCTTTAATTTCCCAGTTTACAAGCTCAAGGAGTCCTAATTAGTTTATGTTAGTCAGATAGTAGGTTTTGTGTTAGTACTTAACTAGTACCCTATCATTTCTCTAGGTTTGTTGCTTTCCAAGTAATATTAAATACTTGTATCACTGTTTTCTAAAGCATAAGAAAAGATAAGGTTTTTGTCTTTGTTTCTTAAAACCTTCTTAGAAATGTTTTTAATCTCTTTTGCAAATAAGAAAGAGATAGATGATCATAAAATAACACAAAGACATTACATTTGCCCACATTCGCATGATGGCATTGAGTTTGTGTGATTTCAATACAAAAAATTGAACAGTTTTTTTTCTACATTTTTAAGCGAGGTGAATATGTTGTTTCCCTTGGTGAAGATAGCAGACCAGAAAGATTTCTCCGAACAAAATTGAAAGATATCCATTTTTTTTGAACAATGAGGTAAGTTTTCCTTTGCGAGAAAGTACTCGTGCATACTTCTTCTGAATCAATCAACTGCATTTTAATCTTTCGCTTATTCCTGCTAGTTCTTTTCTACATTGCTAAAGAAAATAATAAAAGAAGAATATTAGTAGTTGTTTTGGTTGAATAAGGCTGAATACCTGAACAACTTGGAGAAGAACGCAAGGGTAATTTATAGTAGGCGAATGAGTCTATTTGTCACCTGTATTGTTATATTATTTGATGTTTTAATATTATAGGTGTATGTGTTATGTGTCTTGTCACATTCTGTAATATTTTCATATTAGGAATCTATTTTTCATGTGTATTATCATTTTATTTCATATTTTTGTTTTGTAAGTCTATCCATGAATATTTTCACGTCAATTTAATAGTTTTATATTATGTGAATCTATTATTATATTTACATATATATTATTATATTTGGAAAATAAACATGAAACAACATAAAGTTATCTATGTGTGATCGATATGTCGTTGATTTGAGTCATTAAAGAAGTCACTAATGTTTGCATTAGAATCAAAATTAATCCAAAAAGTTCTATCACTAGACTTGAAGTCAGACTTGTGGGTAAAGACTATCCGCAACTTATGTGGTGGATTAACTCGACACTTTCTCTTCGGTAGCAAAGCTCACCTTTGCTCACTTGTTTATTTGATTGACTGCTTCTCAACATTGGCCTTTACATTAGTTGGATAGCAAGAATGTGTTTATTCATTGTAATCACTGTGAAGAGGTATTTATATAGAACAATCACCTGGAGTTGTTGATCAGTGGCAGTGCAGAAAACTTTTTCATCTGAGAAAATCTCTATATTGTTAGAGCCCTTGTGCCTGTTTTTAATAACTTAGCAATGTAATTCAAGAATTTTTTTGAAAATAAGCAAGTGTGAACATTTAGTATTTTACGGACAATCATTTGTTGGTATTATTCTTTTAGTTGTCTATTTTACGGACAAGACGGTTGTCTACATGATTTTCTACTCTGAAGAAGTTTTTTCATTCCATGTTTATACCAAAGTCATGTGGAAGCTGAAATACTTTTTGGGTGTATAGAAGTATAAAGAAGGAAGAAAGGGTTTTTCTTGTCCCAAAGAAAATATCTAGTTCACTAAATTACAGAAACCAGAAAGTTGAGAGTTAAGCCATGTGGCTGACAAATATATTCTAATGTACATCTTACTATGTTGGGAAACTGAACTATCTCACTGTTACCTATGAAGATATTGCCTATGCGGTCAGTATTGTCAGTCAATTTATGTTTGTACCAACAGTCAAACACTAGGCAGCCTTGAAACAAATCTTGTGCTATTTGAAAGGAGCTTCTGCACGTGGTATATTGTATAGTTATTACGAGATACTCAAGCTAAGTGTTTTGTAGGTGTTGATTGGGCTAGATAAATACGGATAAAAGATCTTCTACTAGCTATTTGTATATTTGTTTAAGGAATTTTGGTATCTTGGAAGAGTAAGAAAAAAAATGTTGTATCTTGATCTAGTACAGAATTCGAGTATAGAAGTATGGCTCAATTCACCTGTGAAATATTATGGATACATCACCTTTTAAATGATATTGGTTTGGAGCCTTCTTCTCTAGCAAAACGTTTGTGTGACAATCAGAGTTAATATTTCAAATAGTCACTCAACTTTGAGAATTTATCTTAAAAAATCATTAAACTTTATTTTGCATCAATAAAATCACTCAACTTAGGCTTTTATATCAGAAAAATCACCTAACTAAAATCTTTGTATCAATAAAATCATTCAACTAAATTTCTCATTAACTAAAAGTTACCATGACAAAAAAAGTTAATCATTTACTCCTAAAATTGAATGAATTAACTCCTAAAATAAATAAATAAATAAAATAAAAATTAATTCTCATTTATCCATTGTGTCCGATGTTTCGAAATATTCTTTATTAGAATTTTGAAAATCAAGAACTCTACATCTTTTGAATATTATATAGCGGTAAGATTAACAAAAATCCTCTGCTAACCATTAGACGATTTTAATTTTTTTAAAAAATTGGGATAACATACCTTGTGGTTTTCTAGAGTATGTTAATTAAAATACACACTTAGTTGCAAGCGTGCTAATCAACCTAACTTACACTAACAAGGAGAAGTAATTATTAAATTAATTATTCCATATCAAAGTAAAAATTTTAAAAGTTCATTTAATTTTGTGAATAAAATTAATTTATTTTATCATTTTAAATCTAGTTATGATAAATTTAGTTGAGTGATTTTTTGATACAAAAGTCTAAGTTAAGTGATTTTATTGATACAAAACAAAGTTTAATAACTTTTTAAGATAAATTCTCAAAGTTGAGTGACCCTTTGATTTATTAACTCTGATAGTCAGGCTACTTGCCTCAAGTCCAGTGTATCATGAACAGAGAAAACAAATTGAAGTTGATTGTAACTTTATCCATGACAAGTTGATTATAAATATCTTTTAATAAGTTGGGTATGATTAATATCTATGCTACAACTTCGGCGGCGGAGGGGGGGTTGCATAATGCACATAGACAAGTCTACATACATTATACATTGCAGTATCATAGGTAGAGAATATGTAGAGATATTTAGGGAAATTTATTATTTTTTATTTCCTTACATACTTTTACTTGTACAGAAACAAATAACTTTTATTCTTGCAATAATACAACAAGGAAATCGGTCCATTGCCTCTGTGTTTTACAGTTGAACAATAGGGTGTTTTTCATTTGCAAGAAAGTAGCAGCGTATACTTCTTTGAATTAAATAATCTGCATTTTTCTTACCTCTGTTGGACCTCTTTTTCACAGTGGAAAACTATTGTTGGACTGAGGGAATACTAACTGGTGGAGAAAAAAATGTTAAACAATTTTTAGAAATAATTTAATATTAATAGAATTTCATTAAGTTACATAACTACTAATTTTTCTTTAATTAATTGTCTATATTAATCATAAATGTGAGAAGTTTTGCATGCTACTAACGTATATCATACTTATTTATTATGGTAAACTAAATAAATGATTGGAAGAAATATGTTTAAGGAAAAACTTAACTTCCAATAAAATGATTTTGTTCAAAAGTTATCCAATAAATCAACCATATTCATTTTCAATTTTTCTTTGACATACTAATCATATATTATTTACTGGTCACTATGTAATTTCATGCTTTGAAAATGTGTTAGATGATATAAAGTATTTAATAGAAAGGGTTGAATAGACGCAAAAGATAAATAATATCTTCATTTTCTAAATTAGACAAATATTGTTGGACAATTATTTTTAGTATAGTGGACAAATATTGTTGGATGGAGGGAGTACTAAACGGTGGAAAACAAAATATTTGAAAAAAATTAGCAATTATTTAATGTTTAATTGAATTTTATTAAGTTTCATAAGCATTAATTTTTCTTTAAATAATTGTCATATTCATCAGTAATGTGAGAAGTTTTCAAAAAAAGATTACCGATGTGACAGGAGTGAGTAGACATGATTTTTTTAAAAATCATAATGGAAATGTACAACCTAAATATGCACGTAGGGCGTGACATTCCATCATAGCCATTGGGCAGCACACGGTCGAACGGCATCGGGCATGACTTGTCATGATCGCCCTTGGATAGCACACACTGTTCACAGTACATCCTCCAATCGACACAAGGGATCTACTCTCGCCGTGTGAGATGCTCGACCAGTCCACCAACAGCCGACACGTTCATGATTGCCTTCGGCATTGTTACTTTGAAGAAATTAGTGTTCTCAAAGCAATCTTACTGTCACGGACTTTTTGATTCGGACAATGTTCCGTGCGGCACTTGACGGTTTACTCACGACTCCTGCACGTTCTTGCAAACTCAAGTAAGCCTAAAACTCGAATCGCTAAGAAAATAAGAACCAAGACAGAACTTTGGAAGAAGGAACTTCTATTACTTGAAAAATGATTGGATGCTTTACAAGTAAAATGAACTACTATTTATACTACTCTAATGCTGCCTAAGAGTAAGTAAATAAACTATACAAGTTCCTAAGTCTATGCCTACAAGACAAACTTCTAAGTCTTCCAAAAAGGACTCCTAGATGCTCATAGTCTGCCCCATGATCTGCACAAGCCTCCCAAAGGCTTGAAACTGCTGAAACTGCCGCCCCACTATGCTTTGTAACAGCTGTAACGGCTGTAACTGCCGTAACAGCTGAAACTGTTGTAACGGCTGTCTCTTTAACTTCTGCTTGCCCCCTTGGTTGCTGGCTGGCTTGGGCAGTCTGCCCCTTTGCGCCTGTTGCGCCCACTACTTGCAGCCTTGTTGGGTGGCGTTCAGCCTGGTTGATGGCGGGACGTCACAATCTCCCCCACCCCATGATGCGACGACCGCGACGCATTGCTGCAAGAAATCCTGAATTTTATCTTTGAACTGCCACAAGTCTTCGTACTTCTCCCAAGTGGCTTTTTCAGGAGTTTGTTCCTTCCAATGTACGAGAAACATGGCACTGGCCTGCTGTCCTCGTTTCCGCTTGGCTTGGTAATCTATGATAGCTTCAATTTCACAATCATGCGAGGCAGTAACGTTGATAGGGGCCCGTTGTGATTAGTTCCTGCTGGGATCGTCCTTATCCTCATGATAAGGTTTAAGGACGCTTGCATGAATGACCGGGTGGATCTTAAAGTGTGGAGGTAACTCCAACCTGTATGAAATTTTACCCACCATGGCATCAATTTTGAACGGACCCTCATATTTCCGCACCAAGTTGTGATGCATGCCTCTAAGTTCTTTAAACTGCGTCGGATTAAACTTTACCAAAACCATATCACCTTCCTTGTAGTTGGTGGGACGACGCTTGCGGTCGGCGAACTTCTTCATCCTCCTTGCTGCCTTGCTCAAATAAGATTTGGCAAGGTCGATTTGCTCTTCCCAACCCTTGGCAAGGTTGTAAGCGCCCAAAATCTTCCCCTCGAACAATGTTGGCAGTGAGTGCGGAGTTTGGGGTTGTTGGCCTGTTGCTAACTCGAACGGTGTGCGCCCTTTAGATTCACTCCTGTACAAATTGTAAGAAAATTGCGCCATGCCTAGGAGCTTAGCCCAATCTTTCTGATGTGCACTGACATAGTGCCTAAGATAGCATTCCAACAAGGCATTGACGCGTTTAGTTTGGCCACAAGTTTGAGGGTGGAAACTGGTGGAGAAGTGAAGTTTTGAGCCAAGAATTTCAGAGAGTTCACTCCAAAATTTCCCTGTGAAACGAGGATCCCGATTACTAATGATGAACCTCGGCAGCCCCCAATACTTCACAACATTTTTAAAGAACAATTGTGCAGCTTCCTTAGCAGTACAACCGGCTGTGGCAGGCATGAATATAGCATATTTGGAAAATCTATCCACTACGACCATAATAGTGCCAAACTCGTTTGACTTCGGCAAAGAAGTCATGAAATCCATAGATATACTCTCCCATGGACGATCAGCTATGGGTAATGGCTCCAACAACCCTCCTGGTTGCCTTTGCTCTACCTTGTCTTGCTGGCACACAAGACAAGTCTGCACATACTGCTCAATTTCTTCCCACATACGTGGCCAGAAATAGAAGGCCTCTACTAATGCCCTCCTTCTCTTCTGTCCCGGATGCCCAGCACACGGAGTGTCGTGGCTTTCTTTGATTACACGCCGCCTGATGAATCCGAACATTGGTATATAAATCCTCCGGCCAGTGGTAAGCAAGAATCCGTCATCTACCCAAAACCGTTTGGTTTGTCCTTGAGCAGCCATCTCCATAATCTTCTTGGCTTCCGGATCGCGTTGCATACCATCTTTGATTACGCCTTGGAATTCACTACGGACTGAGAAGATGGCCGCTAATTCAGTCTTTCTTCTCAATGCATCGGCTACCACATTGCCCTTTCCTGGTTTGTACTCCAAGTTGTAGTCAAATTCGGCTAAGAAATCTTGCCAACGAGCCTGCTTTGGTGTGATCTTCTTCTGTGACTGAAAATAGCTAGTGGCAACGTTGTCAGTTTTTACTACAAATTTGTAGCCTAGTAGATAGTGCCTCCATGTGTGTAGACAATGCACAATGGCCGTCATCTCCTTCTCCTGCACAGTGTACCGTCATTCCGCTTCATTCAGCTTCCGGCTTTCAAAAGCTATGGGGTGCTTCTCCTGCATAGAGACTCCCCCAATGGCAAAATTAGAAGCATCCGTATGGATCTCGAAGGTCTTGGTGAAATCAGGCAGCACCAAGACTGGCTCTTTAGTAACCGCAGCCTTAAGACCCTCAAACGCTTCCTCGCACTCCTCGCTCCACAGCCAAGGCCTGTTCTTCTTCAGCAGCTCGGTCAGTGGGGCAGCACTAGCGGAGTACCCGCTAATGAACCTGCAATAATAATTAGCAAGTCCAAGAAAAGAACGTAGCTCGGTCATTTTCGTAGGCGCTTCCCAATCTTGGATCGCCTTTACCTTTGCCTCGTCAATACGAAGCTCACCTTGGCTGATCACATGGCCCAAGAAATGTATCTTTGTTGGCGAACTCGCACTTCTTCCGCTTAACATAAAGCTGATTCTCCTGCAAGACTTTGAAGACTTTCTTCAAGTGTTCTACATGTTCCTGCAAAGTGCTACTATAGACGACTATGTCATCTAAGTACACCACTACGAACTGGTTCAACTAGGGATGCAAAATCTCATTCATCAGCGTGCAAAATGTGGCAGGTGCGTTGGTTAAGCCAAAGGGCATCACCAACCATTCGAATGCTCCATACCTAGTCACGCATGTTGTCTTTGGCTCATCCCCCTTTGCAATGCGCACTTGATAGTAGCCTTTCCGGAGATCCATCTTAGTGAAGTACTTGACCTCTCCAAGACGATCAAACAAATCTGTGATCAGCGGGATTGGATACTTGTTTCGGATTGTGATCTTGTTGAGAAATCCTCATGTTAGCGGTTCCAATCGAGATTGGGAAAGGAAAGCGCCAAAAAAGAAGGAAATTCCCTGTAGTCAATGCATAAACGCATCGACCCATCTTTTTTTTCTGAAACAGCACCGGCGCTCCATAGGGTGCCTTGGATGGACGAATGTGACCTGCTTCGAGGAGCTCTTTCAATTTCTTCCTCAGTTCTTCTAACACAGGCGGAGCCATGAGATAAGGTGCAAGCGCATGTGGCTTGGCACCCGCCTCCAACTCGATCATGTGGTCTACCTCGCGCCTTAGAGGTAGAGTTTTCGGTAGCTCCTTCGGCATCACATCTCTGTTTTCCTGCAAAACAGATTCTATGATAGGTGGCAATGGCTGCATAGCAGTATGGTCTTCACTCGAACTTGCGATGGTGGCTAAAAAGGTTGGCGCTTCTTTCTTCAAGCCCTTCACAATATGCATGGCCGACAATTGGGCATATCCGTCTTTCTTCAGCACCCTAACAAGAGGCACCATACAAGACCCTTCTCCCTCTAACACCATGAGTTGTTGAAGGTAGGGATCGATCATCGTGTGGCAACGTTGAAAGAATTCCTACCCAAGAATAACATCGGATATGTCCAAAGGAGCTACGGTAAAATTCGACTTACCTATCCACCGTCCCAAAGTAATGCTGACCCCATGAGCAATTCCACATACGGGAGTTTGTGGGGCATTGACTGTTTTGAGGCGATTGTTGCTTGGAACAACTTTCAGTCCCAATTTCTCGGCCACCGTCTTGGTCATAATGTTAGCTTCAGCCCCGGAATCTACCATGGCCCGAAATGATTGCCCATTGATGGGGATATCAACATATTGCGTGCTGAAATCCCCCGGGTTGTCAGCCTGTTTTGATATGGCACCACAGACTCCAACCATGCTCAACTGAGTGGTGTCTGCTGGTTTCTCCTTGTCTTGTGCCTCCTTTTCCTTCCGCTCACGGACGATGGCATTAAGACTCTTCATCTCTGGGCACCTGGCATAACTGTATGGTCCCCCACATATGTAGCACCAGTCTCCTTTGCTGAACTGCGTCCGCTTCTCCGGGTACTTGTGGCGCTCAAACCGTCTACCATCCAGCTTGGGCGTGTCTCGTGTCTTGGGTTGTGCCGACTGTTCTCTGCCTCAGCCACGGTCTCCCCCGCCTTTAGCTTGACTGCCCCTTGACTCCTTGCCCTTCGCCTTGTCCAAACGATCATGTTTGAAATCTGTCAAGGTCTCGGCTTGAGTGATGGCCTCATCGATGGTTTTTACTTGACGCCGCTCTAACTCGGTCCTCGCCCAATTTTGCAGCCCGTCCATGAAGGTGAACAGCATGTCATCTTCTGTGAGTTGGGGAATTTGGAGGGTCAAGATTGTGAACTCCTTCACATATTCCCTAATGCTTCCCGTCTGCTTCAACTCCCGGAGTTTGCGCTTCATCTCATAAACAACATTATTGGGGAAGAAAGCTTTCTTGAATTCCTCAAGGAATTGTTCCCATGTGTTGATGGTGCGTGTGCCTCTCTCAATCTCGGCATGCTTGTGTTTCAACAATAACATGGCTACATCAGAAAGATACAACACGACAGTGTTGATCTTGCTTGCATCGCTCCTGACCCGATTACACCTGAAATAATTTTCCAAGTGCCATAAGAAATTGCCTACCTCTAGGGCGTCTCGGACACCCTTGAATGTTGGGGGCTTGGGAACCTCGACTCTAGACTCCCTTTCCTGGCCAAGTGATGTTGATGCTCCAACCTCCCTATCTTCTTCGAGGGCTTTTACCTTGTTCTTCAGTGTCTGGATCGTCGTAGTGGCGTCCAACAACCTCAACTCCAAGGAAGTAATGGATTCCTTCATCTCTAATTCAGTCCGCTTGCGTAGATCCAACTCCTTCCGGATGGCGTTAATTTCCTCAAGGGAATTTTCTTCAACGTCTTTGACATCACTATCCAACCCATTCAAGTGCTGCCGCAAAATCTCAACCGCAAGCCATGCCCTCTCAACGCTGGCAATCCATTCATGTCCAACAGTAACGTCTATAACGTCTTCGCTAACGTCGTCTTCACTTTCATCGTCTATATTCTGCTTGAAAGATGTTTGTCCGTCACTTGGTGGAGGATCATTTGGTGGCAGATCGCTTGATGGTAGACTGCCTGATGGTAGACCGCTTGGTGGAAGACTGCCTGATGGCAGACCACTTGGTGGAAGACTGCCTGTTGGCAGGCCGCTTGGTGGAAGACTGTCTGGTGGCAGGTCGCCTTGTGGAGGATTGGGCAGACTGGGTTCGTTGTCCTTCTTGTTCTTTCCTTTCTTGTTCTTCTTTCCTACCTGAACGTTGGAGGTGTTGCTAGCGCCGCTTCCGTCTCCTTCGTTCGTCATTCTCTTACGATGAACCTGCTCTGATACCAACTATCACAGACTTTTTGATTCGGACAATGTTCCGTACGACACTTGACGATTTACTCACGACTCTTTCACGTTCTTGCAAACTCAAGTAAGCCTAAAACTCGGATCGCTAAGAAAATAAGAAGCAAGACAGAACATTGGAAGAAGGAACTTCTATTATTTGAAAGATGATTGGATGCTTTACAAGTAAAATGAACTACTATTTATACTACTCTAATGCTGCCTAAGAGTAAGTAAATAAACTATACAAGTTCCTAAGTCTATGCCTACAAGACAAGCTTCTAAGTCTTCCAAAAAGGACTCCTAGATGCTCCAAGTCTGCCCCATGATATGCACAAGCCTCCTAAAGGCTTGAAACTGCTGAAACTGCCGCCCCACTATGCATTGTAATAGTTGTAATTGCCGTAACAGCTGAAACTGTTGTAACGACTGTCTCTTCAACTTCTGCTGGCCCCCTTGGCTGCTGGCTGGCCTGGGCAGTCTGCCCCTTTGTGCCTGCTGCGCCTACTGCTGGCAGCCTGATTGGGTGGCGTTCAGCGTGATTGGATGGCGGGATGTCACACTACGCTATGTATACATTAGCATGGGATTACATTATTAAAATTGCACCCGATATTCTAAAAAAACTCTGATAGCGACATCATGTTATTTTCAAATATCATTCTTATTATCAAGGTAAACTAAATACAAGATTGGAAGAAATATATAACACCCCGTAGCTAAAACAGATAAAAAATCAATTTTTTAGAAAATCTATAGGTGCAACAGACGAGACCATCGACAGACTGTAGCCTAACTTACGGACCGCCCTATACAATCGTCGATGGGATTTGAAAATCCAAAAAATCTCAGCCCAGGAAAATTTGTTAAGTGTTGGTCGATGTTTGAAATTACGGCCTGCAGGTCAGACTACGGTCCGTATTCCATGACTGTAAATCTTGACTCCCTTCAGCCACTCTCTTACAAGAGCTACGGATGACCAGGATGGTCCATAGGTGGACCGACGGTCCGTAGGTCTAACCGCATGTGGGTATTAGAAGACAGTTAAAGGGGAAATGCAGTTGGGTCAACTTTAAATGGCCATAACTATTAGCACAAAATTAATTAGGTGTCTTATTACCTATCCACATATGGATAATTGAATTATTTTTTCATAGCCACTAACCGTACTAAAATCATACTTCCGAGTAAAACGTTATGCCTGTTTTAGTATAGGCCTAACGAACTGGCCAAACCGACTGGGCGTGGATCAATCGACAGACCGTCTGTCCTGGCGGTCCATTGGTCCGACAGCAACTTTCCCAATGGTCTTTTGGACCTTTTCCACTCTGTTTAACCCTTAAGATATGTCGTTTTAGTTCTATCAGTTTAAGCCTAGAAATATAACTAAACCACATCTAAGTCAAATCATTAAATCAAAACATAGAATATAAGAAGCAAGAGAGGAGAAAAAGATGAAGAACCCTACTTCAAGAACGCAATAAGTTCCAGCAGTTCAAGCCCCGAAATCTAAGTATTTTTCCATGGATCTCATCACCAGATTTGTGGGATTTCACTAGTGGGTTCCTTACCCCCAATGGGTCCCTAGTTTTCAGTAAGATTCTTAATTTTCTTGTAATGATTAAACCTAGGGTTTCTACAACACTAATAGAACTTCATGATTTTATTAAATATATGTTCCAAATTAAATTATTATGTTATTAATTGGATTATCGCATGAATTTCAAAACCCGAGCTTCTTATTTCTTTAGTTCTTGAATTTCACATGCAAGGTCAGATATTTCAAGGCCTTTAGATATACATACCTCCGTTATAAATGCATAATTACTAGATTAGTTGTTGCATTCTCAATTTGCATGTTTAGTTTCGAGCAATCCGGTATTTATAGAAACTCACACATAATCAGTAAATTCACAGAATATTGGGAGTAGCATAATATTAAGTTGAACTAGGGTTTTAGCGTACCCAATAGTCCCAGAACTACTAGTCAAGTAGGTTGTAAGTCCCCTATGTGGACAATTAGTTTAGTGATCACACCAGCATGCCTTTATACATTTGGTAGTGTATATTGGGTCTTCTTGATGGGGCGTATACATTTGACTCCATGTTTAGCTCATATGGTTTTATTATTGGTTATTAGTATCTCCCACAGTTCAGTCAGACTCTCTACATTGACAAATTATCAGTATTTTCAGTATTAAGTTTCAGCATGTTTTAAATTGGTCATTACATCCAGTTAGCTCAAAATATAGTTTATCATGTCAAATTATTATACTTTCTTTTATGTTTGTTCAATTATGTTTTATTTCAGTTTTATTCTATCCTACTTGCTCAATACCTTTCATGTACTGATGCATACGTGCGCTGCATCTTCTCGTGATGTAGGTTCAGGTTCTCGACATCTAGATCACGCATAGATCGATTATCTGAACTCCAATTAAGCTGATTCAGTGGTGAGTCCTCATTTTCCGAGGACAATAGTCATGAGTTTCTTTTAAGTATTTATTCTTCTAGTTTCAATTTTCGCTAGATTTAGCTGGGGCTTGTCCCAATATTTCTAGTCCAGTTTGGTGGCTTATTTAAGAGTAGTTAATTTTAGCAAGTGTTGAGTTAATAACTTCATTGTATTAAACTCATCAGTTTTCATATATATATCAGTTTTAGCATATGGGTATTCTCCTTCTTTTAATTATAAGGTAAGATTTAGCTTCCGCATCAGTTTATTATCTTTAGTATGCTCATGATCATGCCAGCAGGGTTAACATGGGATGACTTGTTGTCCTAGGTTCCGTATTCGGGTCTTAGGGGTAGCTCGGTGTGTGAAAATATATGATACAAGAAAAATTTAACTTGCAATGAAATGATTTTATTCAAAAGTTAATCAATAAATTAACCATAGTCATATTCAATTTTTTTACATATTAATGACTTTCTAGCTTGCAATTCGGTTTGGAGGTCAAAAGAATGTGAAATATTTTTAATATTTAATATTTGACTTATTCAATATTTCATAACATTTTGAATTAGAATAGGGGTAAAATTAAATTTCAACTTGTAACTTTTTGGCTTTCTAAATTTAGTATAATATTATTTTATCGTGTGTATTGTGTTATATTATTTAATGTTTTCATGTTACAAGTCTCATTGTCATGTGTTTGTCATATTATTTGATGTTTCAATATTAAGAATATATTTGTCATTGGTATTTTTATGTTTGTTTAATATTTCATATAATGTGAATTTATCAATAGGTTTACATATATAGTTCTATATAGGGAGGAGATGCTTGAACAACATAAAAATATCTATATGTGACCTATATGTCACCGGTTTGAGCCATGGAAGAAGCAGTAATGTTTGCACTAGGGTAGGCTATTTACATCACACCCCTTGGCATCAGGCCTTTCCCAGGACCCCATTAACATGGAATGACATTTCTTCGAACACTTTCTTATGGGTGCCAAAATAAGACCACTATATTTGGGTGATATCTTGTGAAATTTTTTCAAGTCCAATGACACATTTGAGTCGTTTTTCTTTAATAGATCACCTTTTTCAATAAATATCTTACATGTTTTACGTACCTTTAAGGAAACAATCTAATGATCCCTTTTGACTAACCTGATAATTGTATAGGAAATGTTTAACTATGATCCAAATTTATGTAAGTTATTACAAATATCAGACATTTATGTTTGAGAAAAATATGAGCAGACATTACAGACAATCTAATATTATCTTGGAGGATAATTTCTTATGGTTTATAAGTTGGAAAAGTTCACATAAGGATAAAAATTTAAATGGTAATCTATATTTGCTAAATCACTCAAATAAATAAGAAAAAATGACATAAATAATCGTTTAACAAAATAATAACCCACAAATATATACTCTCACCAATTTCATGCCATCAAATATGAAGAAGAAGTCTGCAAACTTAAAAACGCATCACGAGTAAGGACTCAAGAGATTATAGAGATAGGCCCTCCCCTGATATTTTGATCTGAATACAGTGAGGCAAATCAGGAAAGAGATTACCCAGGAAGAACTTACTTTTGGAGGATTACATTTCGGAAGTTGAGTAAAGATGACTATTCTCTATCCATCATGAAATTAATAAAAGTTAATTTACAAATTATTTTTTATGTTTCGTGATTAATGAACTAGTCCTATGATTTGAATATTTGGATTCTCAATATTTTGTGTTCTTTTCTATATTTGTATTTGTATTTGCAAGAAAACGTTCGTTGATACTTGTGCAAATGATTTAAGAATCAGGACCAACATTTTGGATTTTCCAATTTAGTTACTTTACGGTGTATGAAATTCTACACCATAGATAGATATTATCTAAACTCATACTTTTGTCCACACTTCAAAAAAAGATAACATTCTTGGAATTATTATCCTGAATTTAAATGCTAAAATCACAAAATTTTCTTATTTTAAAAATTTTCTATGAAATAAGTTTAATATTTAAAAATATTAATAATTTTCTCTAATTCCCACTCAAAGTTGGAATGGAAAACCTAATTTGTGTATTTATAAGGTGTTACTGGCTCTCTTTTTTCAGTGTTTTATTTTCTAGGAAATTGTATCCTCCTTGGTTTCTATGATAGCTGATCAAAGGCCTATGCTTATCTTGAAGAAGACATTCTTTTATAATTTTTTTCCATCAAAAATTAATGAAGAAGCTTGCAATGTTAACAACACTCCACATGTAGTGACTCGAGAACTAGCAGAGATAAGGGACATATACCCTGCCCCAATAATCGATTGGCAAAAACCATGGCAGATCAAAAAAAAATTACTGATGATGAGATCGTTGTTGTAATTTGATGATTCCATTTTTTGAGATATTTGAGTACATCCTTCGATGCTGGACTTTGGACATGGCCAAAATTTAGGAGAACGATTGCAGTGTGTGTGTTGACATGTGGATGTAACTGAGGGGAATGTCTCTAAGAAGTAAGAAGGTGTAAGTGTTAGGCTAAGGAAGGTGTATAGTGATTATTTTGCTCTTTGGTGCATCAAATTTTCAAGGATCGCGGATTGGGTGATGATGATTAAATGGGGCTTTATTGGGATCCGAGATTTTTTTGTTTATTGTTCAATTTGCTTTCTTATGTTAGATCTTAATGGAAAGATCCAATAATTTAGGACCAGAACTAACCTAATGTCATATTCTTTGGTTTAATATTACTCTTTCATATTATTGTAATAGCTGAAGACATAATCATGTTATTAGAATTCTTGAAGTTCCCAATTTAGTCTGTGTAATTTCCTTTTTGCAGTTTTGTTTTGATTCCTTCTTATTATAGTGTTATTTTAAGTTTGTATCATAGTTTAGAGAGTTGTGATGTTCTTTTTCAACCTAGAAATAAGCTTAATGTGACAAAAAATTTTAAGTACTCACAAGAAATGCTTGGAAATCAGAACCTAACATGACCAGAGTTGAATCATTAAGTTGATGAATTTCGTACAATAGAGTGCAGTAATAAGATATCGATAGAAAGTAAGAGTACAAAATATCAGTGCATGTTTGAATAAAGGAATGTTATTTCTAAATTGAACAGAGATATATTATGTTAAGACAACTAATATTGTAAAAATTTAGGTCTAAACTCTTTCAATCGTCTGACTGAAATCTTTTGCATTAGCACAAGAATAATGCTACTTTCATTGAAGTATTTTTTTCCATTTTTCTGCATAATCAAAGTTGCTTGCTTCTCAAGTATTTCAAAAAATCCTAGCTAATAACTAGAGCGGAAGAACAATAGAAGAAGAAAGGCAACTTATGTCAGTAGAGCAAAATAAATATCAATAATAGTAGACTCCACACCTGAAAAAAGGAAAAACGAGCTTAATTCTTGTGATAACTCAAGTTGTTTGATCTTGACAGGTCTTAAAGAAAACACATTCTATTTTAGGCCATACTTTTTCTGTGTTTTTATTTTATTTTATCAAGGATCACTAATTGGGTGTTGGTGATGGAATTGAGTTATATCGTCATCCTAGTTTGTTGTCAAGGTTTATTTTAAAATTATTTTCTAAGGTTCATTATTAACGAATTAGGCCTGTACTTTTTCTTTCCTACTAGTGATTGGAATATGTAGATTCGCTAATTTTTGTCCGCTTTTCTGTAGCAAGAAAGATTTGGCTAAAAGTTGTGTCAACGATTTAAGAATTATGACTAATAAGTTCATGTATATGGACTATGAATATATGATGATTTTGCATATATAAAAATGTTGTCTTCTTAATCTGCCCTTTTGTATTGGAAGTAAGAGTTAAGAAAAGATTTTTGGCGCAATCTGTTATTCGATAACTAAGAGCTGAGTGGTTATAAAATTAAATTCATATGTTCTCTCCCTATGAAAGATGTTGTGCCTCAATGTATTGTTATACAACCTTGAATGTCATGCCTGCATAACTAAGAATTGAATTAGAATAAACAAAGAACTGATAATTAGAGATGGTACTACAGTTTTGAGTGTATTTTGACAACTCGAGCTATTTTAGCACAGTTTTTCCAAATCATCTTGTACTATCGCTCTTAAAACGTCTTACAACAAGCACATTTTTTATCAGTTTGTGTATTTCATCTAACAGAACCTTTTCTGCATTTTTACTTGAAGTAATTTTTATTATCGGTCGCCTTCACATCTCGATTTGGGTTTAGGGTTTAGGGTTTACTTGAATCCTAGTAACCAAGTGACTACATTAGCATTAGTCATTGTAGTTTTCCTAACAAAATATGTTGTTTTATGGGCTAGCTACGGCAATAAATGTAGCAAGAAGATTCGATGGAGATTGTGAGTAGATATAAAGTTGTCATAAATGACAAAGTTTAAATTGTCATTCTGCCGAAATTGATACAATCACAACACATGTTCCTTAATAATAAGGGCTGAATCTTTAAGTTAATAATTTCCGCGTTTTGTGATTGACTTTAATGAAGCAAAACTAATTGGGATCTGCACAATACACTCAAAATGGGTGAAAAGAGATACTTTCGATATGTACAAACTATATACATTATATAGAATTACAAAGATATGGGAACATATTTACAATCCCAAAGAATATACTACACAATCCATAAGATATTCTAATTGATATTCAATAATTAGAAACAAATCTACCTATTAACTACTTTTCCTAACTTATGCTAACACCCCCTCAAGACGGATCATAGATGTCATGTACACCCTTCTTGACAAGTGAGTTATTAAATGCTTTTCTCGATACAACTTTAGTTAGAATATCACTCGGCTGCTCTAAGGTCTTTTACATATTGAAATTAAGTTGATTTATCCTCAAACTTCTCATAGATGAAATTACGATCATTCTCCACATACATAGTATGACCATGTTGAGTTGGCTTTTCTGCAATTTTAATAGCAGACTGGTTGACGCAAAATAACTTCATAGGTTGGTCGCGTAAAACATTGAACTCCCCCATATGTCGTTTCAACCATAGTAATTCTTAGATACCTTTAACCAATGCTCTGTATTCAGCTTCTGCACTAGACAATGATACAAACTTTTGTTTTCTACTTTCCAAGTAAAAAGGTTACCTCTAACAAAACTTAAATACCCTATTGTTGAGCGTCGTCGTTCTACTTTGGCACCCCAATCTAAATCACAATAATCCATAATTTTTGTATGGTGATTCATAGAGAACATGAGGCCTCTTCTTGCCATAGACTTTAAGTATCGCAAGATTTAATGACTGTATTCATATGAATTTCACATGGATTACACATAAAGTGAACTACCCCACTACCGCATAAGCAATATCTAGTTAGGTATGTGATAAGTATATCAAGTGTCCCACTAATCTTTGATACCTCGATTTCTTAGTAGAAACTTGATCAGGAAGTTTCTCCAAGCTACGGTTTTGTTCGATCGGTGTATCAATAAATTGACAACCTAACATACTCATCTCCTTTAACAAATCAAGAACATTTTGCGTTGACATAAAAATATTCCTTGTATAGACCAAATAACTTCAATACCCATGAAATACTTTGATCCTCCTAAATCTTGCATATCAAATTCAGAGGACAAGTAAGTCTTCAATTTAGTCATCTCATAAACATCATCACCAGTAACAATCATGTCATCAACATATACGAACAACTATCTTACAATTTTTCATCTTCAAAAAAATGGAATGATTTGTGTTGCTCTGAGCCTCACCATATTTCTTCACTGTTAGTCGAAACCTTCCAAACCATGCCCTAGGCGACTGCTTCATGCCATTCAATGACTTTTTTAGCTTGCATGCTAAATCTGTATTTCCATAGGTACTGTAACTAGGAGGTATGCTCATATATATTTCTTCATATAATTCTCCAAGCAAAAAAACATTATTCACATCATATTGTTGTAAAAGCCAGTAAAGATTAGCAGCTACTGATAATAGGAGACGAACAATACTTAACTTTGCCACAGGAGTAAAATCTCTTGAGAATCAACATCGTAGGTTTTTGTAAAGATACAAGAACCTAACTTTGATTTGAATCGATCATTGACTCATCGGGCTTGTGTTTCACTGAAAAATCCCATCTGCACCGAACTGGTTTCTTTGCTTCTGGTAACAACACAATATCCCATTATGGTTTTTCTCTAGTGCTCGCATCTCCTCATTCATAGATTCTGCCCATTTAGGATCATCCAATGCTTCTTTAAATCTGGTAGGTCAATAATCGATGACATCTAATTCACAAAGCCTCGAACAAATCTTGTAAGTGTCCACTAGAATCATAATGAGCAATAGGATATTTGACTACCTTTGGATTATCAAGGGAGTATCTTGTTGGTTCTTTTCCTTGATTGATAGGAGGAGGTAACTGATACCTATTCATGTTGTCATCACTAGAAACCACTGATCTACTGTCACCAATTAAATAATTAGTATTAGTTTCCTCATGAGTAACTCATACCTCAGGAACATCATCAGAAGAAACATTGTTGATGGGTATTAAAGGCACTGGAGAGGGGGATTATTCACTTTTTTGTTGCACTGTTTGCTTGAGAATACCTTGGTCTGGAGTTGTTGAGCTAAGCCGTGTATTTATCTGAATTTATACTACTATTATCAAGTAGGATTACCATCCAAGTTTGTTCTTCAACCGTATTTTCCCCCAGGAGAGAAAAACTGGATAACTCCGAAGAAAACTACATTTCGATCTCAGGAAAAGTAACATCCATAGTAACGTATGATCTTTTGGTAGGGGGTGATATATTTTGTATCCCTTTTTTTGAGGAAAATACCCAACAAAGAAACACTATAATGCACATGGATCATGCTTCGTACTTTTATGTTTAGTGAGGTGAACAAAAACAACACAACCAAAAACTCGAGGTTTCAATTTTAAGGTAGATGAGAGAAACAAAATTGGAGAGGTGATTTAAGGGAGTCTTAAAATAAAGAGCACTGCTTGGTACATAATTTATTAAATAGACATTGTACAAAATAGCATTCTCCCAAGATGAAGGTTGCAATTTTTCATCTCTGCTACGCCATATTGTTGAGGTATAAAAGTGCATGTGGTTTCCTGGATGATGCCACGATTTTGGTAATATTACTGGGACACTTGATTAACATATTCCCCGTTATTATTACTGGACACTTGATTAACATATTACTGGGACACTTGATTAACATATTCTCCATCATTATCTGACCTATGAACTTTTATTTTGGCTTAATATTGGGTTTGAATCATCTTTTGAAATGAGAGGAAGCATTTAGAAACATCACTTCTATACTTAAATAGATAAATTTATTTCATACGACAAACATCATCAACAAAGATTACAAACCAACAATACCCAGATGAACTAGAAAATGGAGAGGGACCCCAGACATCAGAGTGAATCAATGTTAACGGCTCAATCACCTTACTAGTACATAAAGGATAAGTAGTACGATGATTTTTAGCTAATACACAAACATCACAATGAAAATTAGTGAAATCTCAATCTGAGAAGAAAGTTTGGAATAATTATTTAATGTAGCCAAAAGAAGCATGACTGAATCTTTGATGCCACATCCATATTTTGTATTTCTTTAGTAGAGAATGAACTTTTAATGGTTAGAGAAATACCACGACATACACCATCCACATAATAAAGTCCCCCTCTTTTAGTACCACGCCCAATAATCTCGTTGTTGAGTTCCTGAAAAATGCAGAAATATGGATACATTAATACTAGACAATTTAATTGTTGAGTTACTTGAGACGTAGATAAAAGATTATTGGATAGTAAAGGAACAAATAATGTATGCTCTAAAAACAAGGAGGGAGTCTGAACAAAAATTTAAACAATAGTAACTGGGGATGATACACCATTTGCGTTGGACACTTGTGAACGGTGTGGTTTATTAGGAGCTACTTGTAGCAAGGACTGATCAAAGTCCTTATGTCCAGTAGCTCCGGAGTGAAAAACACATCCATTGTCTTTACCAGAAACCATTATAATCAGATTTGATTCAATATTACCTTATTAATTCCTAGGTCTCCCTAAATCAGAATCACCATTTTCAGTTGAAACCAAAGTTATTCCAGTAGTTAGAAGTGATGTCCTTTTGATTTTCCGTTCCCTATACATTTTTTCATATAAACCATCCCACCAATCTGGATATCCATGTAACTCAAAACAATTCTCAACTGCATGATTGATATTATTGCAGTGAGTACAACCCTTTTTCCTCATTTCTATGAGCATTTTAATGGCAATCTCGATTCTGGACAAAAGAAACCTTTGATGCCATAGCCATGTATATATTTGTATTATTATTTAGCATTATGTTCCTCCTTTGTTCTTCACTTCTAACTTGGAAAAGGGTTTGCGCGAAGAATATCACATTGGACGCAATCATAAATATTATCCAAACCAGCCAAAAAGATATACACACACTCTTTTTCAATTTCCTTCTGTCGAGCATGGACAACATCAGCTTGTGTGAATGATATGGGCTTACGATGATCCAGTTCCTGCCATATTTTGCACAAATCTGCAAGGTATATCGAAACTGTTTCCGCCTCTTGTTTCTTACCCATGGCTTGACAAGAGAGATTGTAAATAACTGATCTATAAGATCCTTCATAATATGTTTGAGACACGGTGTCCCAAATACTCTTGGACGTTGGAAGACGTACAAATAGGCACATAATGTCAGGTTCCATCCACCGACAAACCAACTTTAACAATAGCATTATCCATGCTCCATTTTTTATAAGTGGCATCAGTAGCGAGAGGCTCTTTTTTCCATGAATTTCAACAAACGTCTCAAGAACTTGAGACCAAAGAGAATATTTCTTTCAATTGAGTTTTACACCAAAAGGAATGGCTATAGGTTCTAGAATTATGTTTGCATCTTTAGAGGATTCACCCATAGTAGAATTATAGACTAGGATAAAGAAAAGAAATTTTGCTCTTGATACCAACTCAAAATGGGTGAAAAGAATACTTTCATTATGTATCAACTATACATTATATAGAATTACAAACATATGGGAAGATATTTACAAACCCAATGAATATGCTACTACAATCAAAAATGATATACTACACGATCCATAAGATATTCTAATTGATATTCAATAATTAGAAACAAATCTACCTATTAACTACTTTTCCTGACTCAAGTTAACAAACCCTTCTATTCCTTGTGCATGGGAAAATATTCCTCTAACATTGTCTCCTCATATGTCGTAGCTTAGCATGTCTCCAAGAAACTAGGTGATAGTACACTGTTTGATATGGTAATCACCACCAAAGTTTGCAGCAAGTCTTGAGTTACAAACTTTTTTTCACTAATTTTCTCTGCTGATTGATTTCTGCTCTAAGTCGCAATTAAGACTGGATACCTTCCCTGTAAGTGTTCTTTAATATCTTTTCCAACTCGGGATAATAAATCAAGAGCACTACATTTTTGGTAAACCTTATTAAATTTTGTGAAGTTTGATAGCGTATTTGAGACTTTCCATCTAAAAAATGACCTTTTTTAAGAAAAAAAATCCTAAATGTTTATGTACTAATACGCAGCAAGCTATAAAAGCTTATTCTAGGAGACCAAAAAAAACACAATTAAAAGACTTGCTAACTATCATGAGATAGTTAAGGAGTAGTTTTTTATGTAGAGAAGGGTCAAGGAGTTAAAAGAGGGTGTTCAAGAAAAGGAAAAGGGAATTCTGGGAGAGCTCTATCCTCTTAAATGTCTAGAAAGGTTGTGATCTAGTTAAATGTAGGTTATGTATTATATAACCTAAATTCATTCATATCTTGGGATAAATTTGTGGTATTTTGTGTTGTCCTAGTGATTGCTTTTTAGATTTCTTGGATAATATCAATGTATCTGGTGTGAAACATCATATCTGTTCCTTTATTCACTATTTCAGTAGTAAAGTCTATCAATTTGATATTAAAACATCAAATTTCGGGGATGTTGCACTAGTTACCCTTGAGGGAAGTCTTACAAGGATGTTCATATGTATGTATATGCCTTTAAATATAAATGATATGGATATGATGATCTTACATGTTGATGACACTATATGAGATTGGTATCACTTTTGAACATGTGTCTGGTCTCTATTGCTAAAGTATGATGAGGTTTATTCTAAGTGATATGGTATGTGAAGTTGAACATTGGTTATGGTTCTTGTTAGGTTTACTTGATTGAGTGATGTTATGGGGCTTTGCTTAGTCAATGCACTATTGGACTTAATGAGGGTTCAGGGTAATGGTCTTGCTTTAGTTATGATGTTATGAACTATTATTCATGCATGTAGATGCTATGACTTGATAATAGAGTTGTCATAATATGTGCTCAACTATGTTGATATGCATATTTACATGATTTGATTTAGTAATGTTGGTCTTGTGATGTACATGGTTTTGACTTTATGAATATGTCTTATGGACTTGTAATGGTTATTGAATATGCATAATGCTTTTCAAAGTAAATTAGCATGATTTAATGAAATTTTTCTTGTATAGCATGATTTCAATATGGTGTGTGCATATAATCCTATACTTAGTACAACCGATGTTCTAATCCCATTTCTCCCTTTTTTCCAAAAACATTTTAGGTACCGGTCATTAAAGGGCTTGTGAAGACATTTGAAGGAAGAGTTGGATTCTCATTCTCCAAGTTGGGTAGGTCATCACCACTTCAAGGACAATGCAACATTCTAGATATGGATGTTGATTAGTCTTAAAGACAATATGTTCATTTCCTTTCATTTGAGTGCTAAGCTTGTATAGCCTATATGTGGCTTTTATTTTATTGATGTATGGGCTATGCCCAATTTGTATGCTCTTTTTTAAATGGTTATGAGATGAGAAATCCGTTGTAAGACAGGGTTATAGCTTATATATATATATATATATATATATATATATATACATATATATATATATATAAAGTTGTTTGTGTGTGTACGCGCACACACATAAAGACTATGTAATCTTTTATACAAAAGGTTTATGTATACTCGATATAAATATATTATGTGTATGTATGTCTATGTTAACCTCATGATAGAAGTAAAAGAAAAGTTTTAAATATTCTGCATTTTTAACCTACGAATATATTGATGTAATCTAAGAGGTTAGTCTTTGCCCTCTTCGAACACGATGATGTCTGTTACGTCTCGGGGGGTGCTCCCCGGGTGTGACATGGTTTCATCATAACATTTTGACGGAGGAAACTTATTTATTCCTCAATATCTTATCCTGCCGGTCTAAGATCTCAACTGTAACTTCTTCGTAAGAAAGGTTATCTTTCACTACTTACCCTTCGAGAATTGTGGATGTCAGATCTCCAACACACTCTTTCAACATAGAGACATGGAATAACAGATTCACCGATGCAAACACATTTGGTAAAACAAGCGCATACTAATTCTTACATACACCTCTTACAATTTGATATGGGCTTACAAAATGGGGAATAAGTTTCCCTTTCTTACCAAAACTCATTACAGCCTTCATGGGTAAGATTTTCAGCTAACCCAATCATGCACATCAAATTCAAGGTCTCTCATTTTAACATCGGCATGAGACTTTTGTGGACTCTGGGTCATTCTTAATCTCTCTCTTATGAGTTGAACCTTCTCAATGTCCTCATGAAATAACTCGGGTCCTATCAAAACAACTTTACCAACCTCAAGCCATCTTATAGGAGATATACATCTTCTACCATAAAGAGCCTTAAACGTAGCCATACCAATACCCGAATGGTAGCTATTATTACTGGCAGATTTAATCAAGAGAAAATAGTTATCCTAATTTCCCTTACATCAAGGAAACCCTCAACATATATTGTAATGTTTGAATTGTTCTTTCCGCTTGATAATCAGCTTAGAAGTGAAAATTTGATCCAATCTTAACTTTAATGCCAAGACACTTTATGAAAGACTTTCAAAATGGTAAAGTAAACTAAGTACCTCAATCATAGATAATTTAAAAGGTAACTCCGTGAAACTTTACCATCTCTCTCAAGTATAACTTTGCATAATATCCCAGTGTATAGTAATCTTTGACGGGAATGAAATGGCCAACTTTGTTATTAAGTCTAGTATAACCCAAATAAAATCATATTGATGCCGAGTATGGGGTAATCCCACTAGGAAGTTCATGTCAAAATCTTCCCACTTCCAAGTATGAATGCTAATATCTTGGGATAAACCTCCCTATTTCTATTGCTTAACCTTTACTTTATGGCACTTAGGACATGTAGCCATTTTCCAAAATATCCTTATTTTTCCAACTCCACCAATATATATCCCCAAAATTACTATATATCATGGTGTCTCTCGCATGAAAAAAAGTACCTAGAACTATATGCTTCTAGAAAAATATGTTCCCTCAAGTTATCCACATTTGGGACACATAACTACCTTGGTACCTTAGTACACCATCTCTACCTTGGGAGAATCACTCTCCGTACTTTTTAAAAACCTTTTCTTTCAATTATACTAATGTTTGATCAAGACATTTATTGGCATACACATTAGCCACAAAGGATGATTCAGGAAATTTATGGACCATTGCACCACCATTGCTGGAATCCACCTATTAAACTCCCAATCAAGCAAACCTATGAGTATATCGAACCAAACGACCTTGTTTAGAACCAGCCAGACATTATTTGGTCTTTACATCAACCATAAAAGATAATTCAAAACCATTTTAGACCATGACACCACCCTTAGTGGAATCCACTAATTGAACTCCCAATAAGACCAACTTATGAATATCTCGAAACAAATATTTTCTCTCTTCATTAATATGTCCAACACTAGCCGTGTATAGTCAACTAAGGGCATCCACCACCATATTTTGTTTACCATGCTGATAGAGAACACTTATATCATAATCATTCAATAACTTAAGACACCTTTATTGGCGAAGATTCAGATGTATTTTCATAAACATGTGTTGTAAACTTTTGTTATCGGTAAACACATAAACATGTGCCCCATACAAATAATTCCCTCAAATCTTTAATACAAATAACACAGCCAGTGATTCAAGATAGTCGTTAGAACAACCACTGATTTAAGATAGTATTTAGATTAGTTATTTTCATGAACCTGTAAATGCCTTGATGTCTGGGCAATGACCTTACTATTTTGCATAAGCCAATATTCTAATCCAACTCTAGAGGCATCAAAACACACCACAAGCCAATCTATACCATCCGGTAAGTCCAACACCAGAGCAGAAGTAACTCTATCTTTCAATTCTTGGAAACTTCTCACACAAGCTTTGGACCATATGAACTTAGACTTATTTCAAAGTGAAGCGATCGAAGGAGAATCAATAGAGGAAAAGCCTGCAACAAATCTTCTATATCAAACAACCAAATCCAAGAAGCTTTTAGTATATGCCAGTGAGATAGGTCTAGGCTAACTATTGACCGCAACTATTTGTTTTTGATCTACCTAAGTAACCTTGCTTGAAAATAAATGGCCAAGAAAATATTCAAATCTTAGTCAAAATCACATTTTCTAAACTTTTCATAGAGTTCTTGGTACTTGAGAATTCGGAAGGCAATCCTGAAATTACAAATATCCTCATTCTTGCTCGTTGAATAAATAAAAATATCATCTATGAATACAATTAAAAATATATCAAGGTATTTTCTAAATATCATATTCATTAAGTCCATAGAAGACGTTGTGCATTAGTCAAACCAAAGGACATCACCAAAAACACATATGACCATATCAGGTTCTAAAGACAGTTTTTGAAATATCTTCCTCTTTCACCTCTAATTGGTGATAACGTGATCGGAGATCAATTTTTGAGAAATAACTTGCCCCTTGAAGTTGGTCAAATAAGTTGTCTATTCTTCGAAGGTATATTTATTTTTTATGCTTACCTTGTTCAACTACTAATAATCAATATGCATACAGAGTGAACCATCATTCTTCCTAACAAACAACACTAGAGAACCCCATGGAGAGATATTCGGTCTGATAAAACTCTTATCCAACAAGTCCTTAAACAGATCATTCAACTCTTTCAATTCAATCTAAGCCATTCTATAAAAAGGAATAGAGATAGGTTAGGTATCGGAAAGAAGGTCAATCTCAAAATCTATTTCCATTGTGAAGGAACATCGAGTAAATCATTGGGGAAAACTTTCACAAACTCTTTTCCAACAAGGACCGACTCAAAATATGAGTTTTGTACCCCATATCCCTCACCCACTCTATATGGTAGATTCTTCTCATCCCGATCTTTTTCCTACATTTTAGGTTAGAAAAAAATTAACCTCTTGGCATATAATTATTCGTCACGATAATTTAAGGTTGTGTTGAATGTTGAATGTTTTTCGGCATTTATTGTTTTGTTTGTGTTTCCTTTATTTTGTTATATGGTCCATTTAGGTTTCGACCATTTTTAGGTAGTGAAAAGAACTAATGTTCCTTATGTTATTTATCTCGATATTCTAAAGTCTTTGGTGCAAGTCGAATTTTTTGAGGAATTTTTGTATTGTTTGTTTGTGTTTCTTGATTTCTCCGCCTTTTAGGGACATTTAGGTAATATTCAGATAATTTTGGGCATTTAAGAGTAGAAGTAAAGTTATATTTTATTTTTTGTCAAGATATTCTAAGGTAATTGGTGCAAATTGAAGTTTATTTGAGGTGTATTTTGTACTGTGTATGTGTGTGTTTTAAATTATTTAGGGCATTTATGTTATTCGGGTAATTTTGGGCATTTAGGAAAAGAAGTACAGTCATGTTCTCTTATTTGTCACAATATTCTAAGGATATTGTAGGAATTCGATTTTTTTAAGCTTTTTTATATTATTTAAGATTTTTTTTCTTGGGTTTTTAGTCATTTTTGGGCATTTACGTCATATTCTATCATTTTGGGAAGTTAGGAAAAGAAGTAAAGTTTTGTTATGTTATCTGTGACAATATTCTAATGTCATTGATGCCAATCAATTTTTTTTTTAGGCATTATTTGTATTATTTTTATGTGTTTTTTGATTTCTTGGTCCATTTTGAGGCAATTACGTAGTAATTGGGCATTTCCAGACAGTTACAGCAAGAAGTAATGTTATGTCCAGTTATTCGTCACGATATTTCCAGACAATGCATTTTTGAATTGTTTACATGTGTTTCTCAATTTATTGGCTAGTTTGGTGTATTTACGTAACATTCGGTAATTCTCGGGAAGTTACGATAAGAAGTAAAGCTTTTTTCTTTTATTCGGCACGATATTCAAAGGTCATTTGGCGAGAGTCAATTTTTTTGAGGCATTTTTCATATTCTTCATGTATGATTCTTGAGTATTCGGCCATTTTGGGTCATTTACATATTATTCGGCAATTTTCGAGTTGAAACAAAAAGAAGTAAAATTTTGTTCTATGGTCATTAGTTCAACTTGAAATTTTTTTGAGGATTGTTTGTATTGTTATGTGTGTTTTTTGATTTTCAACAATTTTTGGGCATTATACGTAATGTTCGGTAATTTTCGGGAAAATAAAAAAATAAGTAAAGGTTGTTTCATTCTTATACGTCGCGATATTCTAAGTTCATTGATGCAAGTCAACCAAAAAAATTGAGGCATTTTTGCTGAGTTTGAGTTTTCTTGACTTTTCATCCATTTTGGGGCATTTACATAATATTTGATAATTTTTGGGCAGTTATAAAAATAAGTAAACTTTGGTTCTCTTTTTCGTCACGATATTCTAAGATCAGTGGTATAAGTCCAAAAAACTTTGCGACGATTTTTAAATTGTTTATGTCTGTCTGTTTCTTCATTATTCTTTCATTTTGGGACATATACGTAATATTCGACCATTTCCTAGTAGTTACAAAATAAGTAAAGTTTTATCCTCTTATTTATCAAGAATTTCTAAGTTTATTGGTGCAATTCAAAATTTTAGAGGCGTTTTTATATTTTATTATTTTTGTTTCTTGATTTTTCCGGTCATTTGTTGTATTTACATAAAATTCGGTCATTTTTGGTAATTTCCAAAAGAAGTAAACTATTTTTATTAAATTTATTACAATATTCTAAGGTCATTGGTGCAATTCTTTTTTTTTGAGGATTTGTTTGTTCTGTCTGTGTTTTTCTTGATTGTTTGGACAATTTGGGGGCATTTATGTACTATTTTACAATTTTAGGGCAGTTACGAGAAGAAGTAATGTTTTGTTCAGTTATTCATCACGATATTCTAAAATCAATAGTGGAAGTCAAAAAAATTTTAAGGCATTTTTGTATTTTTTTGTGTGTTTCTTGATTTTTTTGGGCGATTTGGGGGTATTTACGTAGTATTCAATCTTTTATCAGACAGTTACGAACAAGTAATTTTTTTGGTTATTCCTCACGATATTCTAAGGTCGTTGCTTTTGGTCGAATTTTTTATGCATATTTTGTATTGTATATGTGTGTTTCTTGAATTTTTGGGGCATTTACTCAATATTCGACAATTTTCGTGTAGTTACGAAAAGTAGTAATGTTTTGTTCTCTTATTTATCATGATATTTTAAGGTTATTGGTACAAGTTAAAATTTTTCAAAGGTGTTTTTATATTGTTTATGTGTGTTTCTTGATTTTTTACCATTTTGAGGTATTCACATACTATTCGATCATTTTCAAGCAATTACGGAATGAAGTAATGTTTTTTTTCTATTATTCGTCAAGATATTCTAAGGTCATTGCTGCAAGTAGAATTTTTTTAGGAGGCATTATTTATATTTTTGTGTGTGTTTCTTGATTTTCGGATATATTTGGGGCATTTATATAGTACTAGTTCTGGAAACGTGCCTTGCACGTTTGACCTCGGTTACTGTTATAATTTATATAGGCCCAAAATATAAAATAGCTTGACATTGTCTGACGTACTGCTATATGTCTTTTTGTGCATATAAAATAAACCTTTTTTAGTGTTTACTTTTAGCCTAGAACTTAAATATCAACATCTTTTTTTGGTGAATGATGAGCAACTTGTAAGGCTAGAACTAAGCCCCAAAGCTGAAATTTCTTGGGATATGAATACTCCAACAATCATTAAAAATAAAAAAATGAATGAAGGACACAAACCAATAAGAAAAATAGTGACCAATAAAAAAAATAGTGACCAATAAAAAAATATTACAAGAACTATTAGATTATGTGTTTCTCCAACAACCATGAAAATAAAAAATGAACGAAGGCACAAATCAATAAGAAAAATAGTGACCAATAAAGTATACTCGTGACAGAAGAACTATTCGATGATGAAAACAAAGTGTGGTGGATTAATATTTTTTATCCAATTTATAAAGGAAGAAATAAAGTACATGAAAGGTTTGTGCATAAATGTGTTTAATGGTAGAAACTAAAAAGTTTTGACAATCAAATTCATTAAGAAATGAAAAATGATAAGTTGTAACATCTAATCATGTATTTGGTCTAGTCTAATTGTCATTATTGATTTAATTTTAAAAATTAGTAAATGATTTTTTCATTTAAAAAATTGGTGAAGGGCATTTTCGTAATCTAACTTTAAACTTAAAATCTTCCCACTTATAATAATATATGATTCGGCCATTTTGAGACAGTTACAAAAAGAAGTAAAATTTTATAATATTTATTCGTCATGAGATTCTAAGATCATTGGTGCAAATACCAATTTTGAGTCATTTTTATTGTTTATGTGTGTTTCTTGACTTTTAGGCCATTTTCGGCATTAAGGGTAACATTCTATGTTATTGTTGTACGTAAAAAAAAATGAGGTTTTTCTTTGTATTGTTTAAGTGTGTTTCTTAATTATTTGGAAATCAATGTAATATTTTGCTATTTTAAGGCAGAAATGAAAACAGGTAATGTTTTTTTCTCAAATTCGTCATGATATTTTAAGGTCATTGGTACGAGGCAAAAAAATCTTGATGTGTTTTTTTGTATTTTTTGTGTGTTTCTTTATTTTTCTGTAATTTTAGGGCATTCACGTAATATGCGGCAATTTTCATGCAGTTTCGAACAGAAGTTATGTTTTTTCTGTTAATTGTGAAGATATTCTAAGGTGATTGTTGTAAATAAAATTTTTTAAGGAATTTTTATATTATTTTTGTGTGTGTCTAGATATTTTATTCATTTTGGGGCATTTATGTAATATTCTATAATTTTCAAGCAATTAGATGAATAGAAATAAGGGACGAGTCGAACAAGTAGAGACTAATTTGACAGGGGGAAGAGAAGATGTCATAAAACTGGAAGGATAGTTTCAATAATAATAGCCTCTTGTGAGAACTGAAGCACATGTGAGAACCATGATGGGAGAAACATCTCTTTCCCAAACTAGATTCATCAGAAATCAAGATGAGGGAAGCGATGTCAACTTGGCTGGAGAAAAAAATGGGAAGAAATTTTGGAAACCATAACTATCAGTTTTTTTAAGGAGGTGATCCATTAGGATATCTTTTAAAGTGGAACAACATTTCGGAGTAAATGAAATTTTTAAAGTGGAAAGATTACAGGCAGTAGGTGTTTGTTTGGAAGGAAAGGCCTTAAATTGCTATTAGTGGATAGGGCATTGGAAACCAATGTTATCCTGGGAAAAATTCAAAGGTAGTTGTTCAATCGATTTCATAATTCACTAAAGATCAATCAATATGTTGTTTTAATGGGGCTGAAGCAGGTTACCACAATAACCACATTTCGTGAAGAATTTAAAACGGTGTCAGCGTCTGAGTAGGAGGTATTGATTGACTGTTATCTGGTATATTTTTTAATGGACTAAATGAGGAAACTTGTAACTTGTGGAATTTATTGAATGTCTAAAAAGGTTGTGACTAGTTATTCATAGGTTATGCATTATATCACTAAAATTTATTCGTGTCTCGGGGTGTTATTTATGGTGTTGGTTGTGTCCCAGTGATTTCTTCTTGTAATATCAATGTATCTAGTCTGAAACATCAATATTTGTTCCATTATTTACAATTTTAGAAGTAAAATCAACACGTGCCTTTTGGAAATATTATAAAGTCCCCTTTTAAGCAAGTTGATAATCTTATAAGAAAATGTCCAACTATGATCTAAAATTTTGTAAGTTATTACTAACACGAGACATTAGCCTATCATGTTATATTTAAGGTTGAGAATGAGAAATATATGAGCAGTTAGACTATCATGTTATATTTAACATTGTGAATGAGAAATATATGAGTAATCAAAGCTAATAGTATCAGAGGAATATTTTCTCAAGGATTTATACCCTATAAGGTTCAGATAAGGTGAAAAACTAAATGGTAATCAACTTGCTTAAATCTGTGTAATATATAAGAAAAATATGACATAAAATAGTCGTTAGATAAAATAATGACTCGCAAATATATACTCTCTTAAGTTTCATGCCATCAAAGAAGGAGAAGCTTGCAAAGGTAACAACACATCACGGGTAATGACTTAGAGCTAATAGAGATAGGCCGTGTTAAAAATTGTACAACGTCAACCCCTATTGTTTGGTTTGAATAAGTCTTCTCTATATCGATATTTTAGCTTTCAGTTGATAGTTGTTTTCTTTTAACGTGATAGTTTTCCTATTGTGTAGTGTTTGCAGAATTGTGTTCCTAATTTTTAGGTGAGTTGGTTTAGTGGAATTACATTAGTGTTTTAATGTGAATATGATTCCATAATATGTAAACCAATATAAGGCTATCGAGCCTATTGAATAAAATCATCCAGTAACAATCTCTGCAACAAAATTTGGCTATCTTTTATTCTTCCAATTATTTCCTTTTTCAAGCATTGATTTCTCTATCAAAGTTGTCTTTATCATGCCCTCCCTTGATATTTGATATGAACAACGCGAGGCACATCAAATAAAAGTTTTCCCAGGAAGCACTCACTTTTGAAAAGATGCGAATTCCATTTTCTTCTATTTTAAGTACGTTCATCCACATTGGAACTTGGAGCTGGCAAAATGTCTGGTGAACGAGAATGGGGTGTCTGTCCACTTTTCGGATATGATAGAGAAGAATTACACTAAGCAGTATGAAGATAAAAAATTTACTTTTAGGAAGTTGATTATAATGTTTATTTTCTATCCATCGTGAAATTAACAAGAATCGCAGATTAGGTGTTGGTGATGAAATTGGCTATATTGGTATTGTGATTTATCAAGTAATTTTTTGAATTATTTTCTAAGGTTCTTGACTCACGAATTAGGAATGTATATTTTTATTTGTACTTCAGATTGGAATATCTTGATTCTCCAAAAAAAATATGCTTTTATGTACTTGCATAAAATCGGCAGACAGTTGTGTAATGAATCAAGAATTCGGACAAAAAAAGTTACTTGAATGTGCAAAAATTTCTACACCCTCGATGGATATTAGCTAAACTCTTATTTTTGTCCCGAATACGTAAAATAACAATCTAATTGGATTTATTATCCCAAACGTAAATGCCAAAATGACTCATTTATTCTATGTTATAGCTCTTCTCTGACTGTCCCTTAACAAACAAGTTTAAAACTTAAATATAGTAACAATTTTCTCTGATTCCCACTCAAAGTTGGAGTATAAAATATAATTTGTATCAGAAATTTCTTATTAAGAAACTTGGGATTTATTTTAGTTCATTTGTAACAGTAAGAACAATTGGGTGGATAACACCACAAACTGAATACAAAGACTTCATTATCAATTATCCCAATTGACCTACAATATTGATGAAATCAATAGTGAACAGGAAACCTAGGGGATAGGAAATCAGTATCACATAGGGGTAATTGTGATACTCTCCAGTGATGAACATTCATGAATATGCTAAGTCATCTTCATTGACACTAATCACCTTTTGATCTCAAAGCTTCTATGCATATAATCTCCTTTAAGTCTCATCTAAATGTCAATCTAAACAACCCAATACCTTATTCTATTCTCCTTTCAAGAATCGGGAAATTCGATCCAACCTATAACCTCTTTTTCAAGCAAGTCGCACACATCAAACCTAAATTGCTAGTATTAAACTAATTACTCACTCCAATTAGACTCTTTTGAGAACCAACCAGAGATCGAAATTAGGATTTAAGTTTCCATCCTTAATCCTTAAGTTAAAGTCATTTTAATTATATGAAATTCATGTATGAACAAAAATAAAACAAGCATAGAACAACACCACTACATTAAATCAACACCCAACCCCATTTTAGCACCGCCTAGATCTTGGGGTTTAAGCTACCCATAAAAAAGTAAAGAAAATATATCATCCATGAAACCAACCATGGGTAACTTGAAATCAAGAAATTAATATAAGTCCACATTTGATTCAACTTCAATTTATCAAATTCAAATTCCATGTTATAAAACCCCAAAATCTAGAAACTGATCTTCAAAGGTAATCTGCTCTAAAAACTCTCTTTACCTCTCAAAAAAGAACCTTTTGAACTATTTTCTACACTTTCTAAATAATATATCCTTTGGGATATTTATAATTTTCAAAAATTTGTCCCAAAATCTTTTTCACGACCAACTCAACAATACTAGTCGGGCTCACCATACTTTCTCGGCGAATTGTTTTTCTCTCCTTAGCTCGCCTAATGATGCTCTATGATATAAGTGATTGAACCTAAGTTGGAGAACTCGATTGAGTCCAGTTTTCATGTTTTTCAAATCATCGAGTACCACCTCGGTTCTTCTTTCATGCATTATATATTCTCTTTACACATTACCACTTAGGATGATGTATAATAGGATCACCTTTATCGTTCGGCATATCTCCATCTCTATTGAGTCCGTCAACCACTTTTAATAGACACAAGTTTTATACACTATCAATTTGTGCGAGCTCATTCTCGTTTGGAAATCCTCCCTTCATTTTAGGCGATCAATAATATTTACTTTACAGTTATTTTTTTGTTTTTCTTACTATTCTTTCAAACATTAGTCCATGCCTTAACCAGTTGTCTTCATAGTTGCAAATTATCAACATTCTATCAAAATAAGAAAAAAATAGGTATTGAGGACACTTATTTTTGACCTAAGTGGACTTTAAATTTGTGCAAATCTACCAACCATTAACAACCCCAACTTTAAATTTTGCTTCTCCTCAAGTATATCAAGAACACATAAACCTCAAAATGAGTAACTTCAACAGTACTTAATAAGAGCTAACATGCAAGTGCCAGAGAAAGACTACTATGGATAACATGTTATGCTTAATTATGATCACAAACTTCAAATGATGACTGCATAGTATAAAAAAAGGTCAATCTTTCTTTATCCTCCCGTCTAATGCAAGAACACGTTTTAAAAAATGCATTCAAGTGCCCTTCATCAAGAACGATTTCATATTCTCCCAAAGTAAATCAACAAAGGTTGTTACGACCCAAAGTACACTGTAGACGTGAAATGGTATATAAGACCCTGACAGGACCTACACAAGTCATTTAGAATACATCATATAAGATAACAAAATGTATCGACATTAAAAGACAGTTTATAGCAAAAAGAGTTTCTCAAAAATTAACGGAAGTATGACTATATTGCAAGCCATCTTATACAGAAGAGTAATAAAAAAGTAGCCCATCATCATGTTCAAATTTAAATGAAAAGACAACACAAAATAAAGGCTTTGTCTTTTGAATATGATGACTCACCAATCTTCAAACTTATATTAAAAGATTCTTAGCTACAAAGATGTGGAATAGGAGCGTCGCAACTTACACTAGTGCTGCAGGAGTATGCGTTAGTACACAAATGTACCAAGTATGATAGCAATGCATAAAAGTTACGAAATCATACTAAAGGGACATTTTCATAATATGCAAAGACCAAGTAAAAAGATAAGATAAAAGGGTTAGAAAACATAAGTCGTGATCATGATCACTTCAAGTAAAACTATCTCTTGAGAACATTTTTGTTACTTCTTGAAGTAATATTAGTTTATTATTGTGGGAAGTATCCTCAACTAACATAAAGTCCATGTGAGCTATAACATAAAATTCGGGGTCTACCACTCTGAAAAGAGGTGTCCTACTTGCCAAGGTAATACAATGAACATTAAACTTGGGTGGGTCCACTAGATAATGTCTATGTAAGACAACATACTATGGGAGAACATAGGTATGGGATAAGGATATTGCTACTAGAAACCTGACCTCAACTACGGGAGAGCTTCCATCAGAATATCCTCTCTATGCTAAGCATAAATTCACAAAGTATTTCTTAATCTTAACTATTGTCTTTTAGAAACACGGGTGGTCTCTACTTGTCTTATCATGGGATATATCTTAAGACCATGCGTCCGAAAACCTTTCACTATCCATGATCTTTTCAGAATAGCTTTTAAGACCCATAGTCATTCACTACATGGTAGAAATTCCCTACTTCAAATGGAAGTATTTTTGAAATTTGCGGTCTATAATCATTAATGACATATATGTATACCATACTAATCAAGACCTAATTTAGAAAAATAGCCTGAAAAATAGCCGATGTTAAAAGAACAAATCTTTAGTTTGAGGTAAATATTTGGGTCTACTTACAAATTTCACCTATGAAGAGTGTGATTAGATAAGAGAAAAAAGGGAAACTTAGTCCCTGATATGTGAGCCCATAACAGATTTCTAGACGTATTGGTAAAGTTGTTTATGATCTTGATTTACCTAATATTTTGCATTAGTGCATCCAGCTTTCCTTGTATCCTTGCTGAAGAATTGTGCTGGAAATTTGACATATATAGATCCCTTAGAAGGTTTGGGGGTAAGAAAAATCTTTCTTATGAGAGAGTTCCAATTGAGATTTTAGACCGGCAACTCGAGAAGTTGAGTAACAACTAAGTTGCTTCCGTGCAAGTTTTTTAGAGGAATTAGTTAGTTGAGGGTGCTACTTGGGAGGTTGAGGCGGATAAGATATCTTGTTATCCTCATCTCTTTCATTCTAATGTTTTTCTAGGTTGAGGTATTTAGTACTCATGGTTTACTCTTTTGGTGTCATGTTTTATAGATATTTCCATGAGTTTCTCATCTATTCAAGATTCATGAAAAACTTTAATTTTGAGAAAATTAGCTTACTTGTTCTATTTCTTCATGTCTATGTGCATATGAGTCTGAATTGCATATAGGCTTAATCAAATAATATATTGAAAATGTTTATCTTGGATTTGATGTTTCCTCCTAGGATATGTGCATTATGTGATTTCATGCATAATGCCCTGTTAGATTAAATTCCTACCCTCCTTATTATATATTAAACCTCCTTCGAGGATTAATGTTCCCAATGGGGGAGATATTGCAACACCTCGAATTCAAGAAAGCCTAGAAAAGAAGCCTAGTGGGGTAATTCACAAGCCAAAAGTGGACCATGGAACACTCAATAGAGCCCTTGATAGGCCATGAAGGGGAACATTGTCTGTTAAGGGTATCGTGGTAAGTATCGCAGACCTACCTTGCATGATTCCTTCTAACTAAGTCATTGATGGCCTGTGGCGAGGATGATGGACTGTGGTGTTCATCGTCAATGTGACCCACTAGCAAGGGTTCTTTCCCTAGCAACTAGTCAAGGACAACAACTTCCATAACGACTCATGGGGTCCTTGAATAGCCGTAAAGGACACCACGAAGACGGTAGCATTAGTTTTATGTCAAGGTCTTTTGAGTCTTTTTCTAGTTTTTTAATCCAATACTATGTCGTTTTTCCCTTAAACCAAGTCCCTATATGAAGTTTTTTACCCCCTACCCCCAAATCCCCCAATTCAACTCATTCTCCCTATTTTCCAAAAAGAAAAACAAGTCTTCATTTCCAAAAGTATTTATCTCTCTAAAAATCATGAAGAAGAACGAGTTAACCTTGGCTTTCAAGTCTAGTCTCTCATTCCTACTATTAAAGACGCACTTTTGGTATTAAGTTATTATAGTCTTCATCTATGGAGTCCTTTCCTCCATGGAGTTCCGAAATCCTCCAATTTATAAAGCTTGAAATTCTCAATTGGGTTACGAGTTTCTTATATGTCATGGGTTCCCTTAAATGTTGATTCATTTGATTTATTTATGAACTTTTATGAATAAATTGAGATAATTCCATGTTTTAAAGATGAATCCGCATGAATCCACGCCTAACCATGTTTTCAAGATTATGATTATTGACAATGGGCTTTGAACTATAATAAAAAATTATGGAATTATACATGTTCTTATGAAATTGATGAATTATAATGTAAGTTGCTTTGAGAGTAAATCATATATGTTGTTTTTGTATTTGTTAATTTATGTAAAAGAAATTATCGCAAAAGAAATACTTAGGTTGAATGGTTTTATCACCTAAATTGAATCAATGTTAAGGAGCTATTCTAATGAAAACTAGCTTAGATTGGTTGCTCAAATGTACTTTTACATGGATTGCATATGACTTAGCTTCATTTTGAAATATGATGTGCCATCCATGGATAATAAGGACTAGTTAAGAAAATGACTTTATTGTGGGATATACGCTTAGCATTGAGAGGATATTTAAATGAAAGCTCTCTCGTTAGTAGAGGTCAGGTTTCTAGTAGCAGTCTTTTTACTTCATACCCATTTTTTTCATTAGCTAGTTCATATAATATCACATCCGAGGAGCACCCCCTAGACGTAACCGGCGGCGTCGTATTCGGAGAGGACTAAGACTAGCCTCTTAGCATAAATCATTACATTCATAAGTTAAAAATGCAGAAAATTCAACACTTTTCTTCTATATATTATAAAGTTTACATACAGACCTCTCGCATACACATAATATATTTATATCGAGTATACATAGACCCTTGATATAAGAAGACTACATAGTCTCCTACCTTTATTGCATACACACACACACACACACACACACACACATATATATATAGTCTTAAACGGTTGTCTCATCTCATAACCATCTAAACAATAGAATAACAATTGACATAGCCCATACGTCAATACAATAAAGACACATATATGATATACAATCTTTAGTACACAAATGAAAAGGGAAGAACTAAAAGTCTTATAACTAGGAAAAAACCAATATCTTGATAGTTGCATTTCCCTTGAAAAGTGAAGACCTACCCAACTTGGAGAGTGAGAATTCCAAGTGTTCCTTCAAATGCGTCTCAAAAGCCCTTCAACGACCGAAACCTAGAATATTAGGAAAAAGGGATAAAATGGGGTTAGCAAATCACATGTACTAAGTATGAGACCATATGGACACACACATCATAGAAATCATGCTAAAAGGTACATTTCATTAAAGCGTGATATTTTATTTTGAAAAGCCTTATGCACATTCCAGGACAAACAAACTTAAGTCTAATCAAGCCACACATGCACACCACCATACTTGAGGACATAATAAAGACAACTTTATCATCAATTTATCAACAAGAATGTTTAAGAGTTAATCACATTATAACCAAAGCTAGACAATTACTCATGAGCCCTTATTGAGTCCACTAGTGAAATGCCTAAGCAAAGCTCCATAACCTTACTTAATCAAGTAAGCCCGACAACAATTATAACCAATGTCCAACTTAACATATCATATTATGAAGAGTACATAACATCATAATTAAGCTATAGAGACCAAAACATATATTTATAAGTGAATTCAACATCATATGGTTCCATCAACATGTACGATCATCATATACATACCATTTATATTTATAAGCATATTCATACATAAGAACATCTTCCTAAGACTCCCCTCAAGGCTAACTAGTGCAATGCATAGGTAGAATCCCATAACCTCACCTAGACTAAGCTAAACTCTTAGGTCATCCTAGTTAAAGTTCATTCATAACTTCATTTTAAATTTTGTAAACACTTGCCTTAACTAATATAGACCATAAGATCTAGGTGTGGAATTCGGTGTTGTAAAACCTTACACCAATAGAAGGTGGTCTACCGGACAAAATAGAACCAAACATAAATGTATTTCTTTAGGTAGATCCACTAGCTAGTGTTCCTATGGGGGAAACATAGTTAAAGAACTAGGAGATATGTGTGAAATCTCTACACGTCATTTAGCATTTGATCCTTGTCTAATAAGAATCCATAGGGTGAGTACCCCTTATAGGGGAGTCAACACCTCATGTGGAACTATATATAGGGTGAATCTTCCTCTATGGAAAGTCAACACCTCCCACTGTCAAGTTCTCTCGTTACTAATCTAATGTACCTTTTGAAATGTATTTAATTCATCCATTACTATCAACACTTAGTTTAGGTCATAGGCTCTATTCCTTATACAATTATCACCATCATAGCACAATATGAATTACATGAGTATTTTCCTTTCATTATAATTCATACATGTGAGGTTAGAACATTTACGTATCACATCATGATAAGACATATTGTTAAGTTATCACCATCCTTATAGCATTTACATTATAGATAACATCTCACAAACCATAGTCAAGATATTTCAATTCAACATCATACTAACCCTATTAATCTTGATATAACATATATTTCAATGCAACATCATAACTTAATCACAAGTAATCATAATCGAAGAAAAGAGTTGAGATCACAAGGCTTACCCAATCTCCTTCATAAGCCATCATCCATGGCTTTACCATCAACCAATCAATTCCAATCAAAAATAGGTGTAGCAACATTATACAATAGAAATCTAACACTACTAAGCAAATTATATCATCACCATCCCAATCAACCTTAATTCATAACCTAGGGTTTGAGGGAGAAGTATTCATCATGAATTCTTCATGAACTAGGTTTAATCTCAACCTTAAAGTCCCTAGGAATCCCATAGATTGAATAAGATTGTTACAACAATAAACATATTCATAATCCCCCTTCTATTAACACATATGAACAAGGACTTGGAGAAATTGGGGAAAGGATATGATTTATAAAAAAATCCCACAATTAGCATCAATTACACAATAATATACATAATATTAGTCATAGGCAATCATAATTCAACATAATCAATCATCAATTTCAACTTTAGAAAAATCATTTGTAGAGAAAAGCCCTAAGAATTTGGGCAATTGAAATTCAACTTTTAGAACCATTTGGGGAAGGAATCCCAAGAATAAAAAACCCATACCCTTAATGAAGATCTATCCCAAAAAATTGAGTGAAAATTTTGGAGACTTTGTCTTATTCCTCAAGCTTCTTGTTCTTCAATGGAGGATGAATGAAGAAAAATAAAGTACAGGGAAGTGAGAGCAATTTGGGTTTGAAGTTGAGTTTCTGTTTTTTGAGTGGAAATGAATGGAAATTGACCTAACATCAATATATAGTCCACCCCCAAAATACCCAAACTAACCCTCATTATGTTTGACTTCCAAGAGTGAAGTTCAACTTGACGTCACTGTGAGCTCCCCCCCCCCCAATCACCACATCCCACTTCACGGTCCGTGAAGTGCTCAACGGACCATGGTGGTGGTTGTGAAGTGTTAAGGCAGTAGCTCCCCCCAAGGAGCCCCTTTCTATTTCTCCCACCAAAGAGGGAATACTGAGCACTTTCTCCCTTCTATGAATCTGCACCAAGGCCCGTCAAGTGGCTCGTGGTGATCTTAGGCAGTAGCTCACCATCTCCAACCAACTCACCTCCTTTTTGGCTAAGGCCTTTTCTTGGCAGCCCTTGCCCTCCGTCAAGTTCACCACGAGTCGTGGATGGCTCGTCGTATCTTGGACAGTAGCTACGCTACCTTTTCATATTCCCCCATGACTAAGGCCCCTTCACGAGCTCCCCACCATGTCCGTGGTCCTGACCATTAGCCGTGGTCATGCTCGTGAAGAGTGAGGTAGTAGCCTCCCTTCTTGGGCAGCCTTGGCCTCTTGTCTTTGGCTTGCCCTTGAAGGTTGGCAATCCTCACTTGGCCTAGAATCCTTAAGACTTACTTTGAAACTTATATATATATACTCTCATCATCTATTCTATATAAATAAAAAACCATTATACACTTTTTTCAACCCATCAAGACACCCCACTAGCCTAAGTAGTAAGTTCACCGGACGTTGTAGACGTTCCTTGACGTTTTAACTCCAAATCTTTCTAAATGTTTTATATTCATAATTTTAGGCCTTAGTACAGTTAAACAACCTTTAGACACTCATTTAAGGCTCTAGAACACATCTTAGACTTTCGGAGTGTTACATCTACAATAGCTAGAAGTTAATGGTCTTACCGTGTAAAGTAGGACACCTCCTTTTGGTGTGGGGTAGAAACCGAATTCCATGTTTATAGTTCACATGGTCTCACATGTTATTTAAAGGTAAATCTCCAATAATAATGAACTAAAGTTACTACTTGAAGTGTCTTATGAAAGTTTAAATATGTTATTTGTAATGACCATGTTTAACTTATGATTTATGTTTTCTCACTCTATTAATTCATGTTTTAGTTTGGTCATTGTATTTCATGAAAATGTCCATTTTTAGAATTCTTTTAAATGTTTTTTTCATGTCTTTCATACCTATTGCATCTTAGTACTAATGCATACTCTTCCCTACATTTATGATCCAAATATAGGGTCTGGCGCTCCAAGTTCGCACTCCCACAGCTAGGGATCTTTATTAGAGATTTGAAGATTAGAGATTCCTCTTTTTCTGATGACCAAGCGTTCATTCGTTCGTCTTTAGATTTTAGTTTTGGATTTGATGTACGGGTTACGTCTCAAGCATTTCTTTGTAATAGATGGATTTGAGACTTTGTTAATTTTCCATTTCGTCATATCAAACTCTATGATTTGATTTACACTTTTAAATCTCTTATAATTCCTATTTTCGTGTACGAGGAGTGCTTAGTGGAATTTACGAGGCTTTTTGGGGTCTTTTACGCCATGTTTCACCTAGCGCCTACCTTGTATCGTGATAATATGGGACCCTCAAGTCATGGATTGTGAACCACTGGAAATTGATGATCAATAATCCACTCGGATGTGAGAATCAAATCGCTGAATTTCAAGTTTTTCTTTTATGTAGTATATGGTTTGCATATCATTGAGAATATAAGGAGACTATGGAGAAAGCTGAGGAATATTAATCTAGGACATCATGAGACATGGCTATCTATGAGAGATTATAAGATTATCCATAGATTTGAGGTTAAAATTGTTGGTTCTAAAGCCTATGAAGCTAAAACTAAAGACTTTGACTCTTTTTTGATAGATACACGCATGACAATTCTGTGGGTAAATTGTATGGAGTCACATATAGTAGGTTTGATTGGGCACTAGTTAAAGCTAGATGGCTACTATTCATTCAAGCATTGGAAGTACAAATAATTGATCCATAATACTCAGATCACTCACCTCTATGTGTTTCTTGACACAGGAGGAAGATAGAAGACATAATCCATTAAAGTTTTTAAATCATCTAGTAAAGCATGAGAAGTTCTAGAGGACAGTACAAAGGATTTGGAAAAAAATACATAGTTCTGGTACAATGTATGGGGTGTGATATCAACTTAAGAGTGTGAAACAAGCTGTGAAAGAATTAAATACTTTCGAATATCATTGAGTGGGAAAGAGAAATGGACATGTCCTAAATAGAAGTCAGCAAGCTCAATTTATTGAGCCATTGACCAAGCAAGAAATAGTAATGTCAATATTAAAAGACATATTTTTTAAAAGGACTTGGGCAAGCAAGGGTGAGAAAATCACAGATGCTTTCTTGCATTTCTTTTCCACATGTATGATGTGTAAGTCCATTAAGTCACCTTGTAACTTTGATTCTTAATGTAACACATTCTTTAAAAATATCTGAGTATAGACAAATGGATATATATGTAATCGTTAGTGGACACATTCATTCTATCATCTATAGTTATCCATGTGCCACTTAATATATCTAGTATATCATATAAAAAAAAGGACAAGGCGTAAGTATCCCCTATACTATGACCAAAATTTCTGAGACATTTTAACTAAGCTAAGGTCCTATTACCCCACTCGAACTCATTTTTATTGTAATTTTGTACACTTTGTGGTGGCACACTGCATGACTCCACATATTTGAGGCGTGTGTGAGATATTTGGATACCACGTAAGCCAAAAAATATGCAGAATTATTTATAAAATGGACCGAAAGGATAATAAGACCTTAGTTTAATTAATGTGTGTCATTAAAATTTTGTCATTTTCTATGGGATAGTCATATCATATCCCTACAAAAAACAAATTTTACATTCTCTAATAGAAAAATAATAAATTCTTACACAAAATTAGATTCTTCTGCTGACGGGGTGTACCCAAAGCAACAGCAGTCCTTGAAGGCAGTTTTAAAAATAATAATCTAGAAGAAAGGAGATTTTTGAGTTTTCTCATCACATGTTTTCTCAATATAGTTTAAAATTAGTTTCTATATAATATATCATTAGTGACAAATAACTAAGTGCCTGAATTGCAAGATTGTATGTCTACACACTTAATTCAATAAATATAAATATTTTATTTTATGTCAATAAATCTATGTATTAATATAAAGCTTGATGTTCAGCCCGCTGATGTGACATATCTCAATAATGAGGAAGCATATTTGTTTATTGCCTCAGATTTTGGAGGATTCTTTTTCCTTTTTTTGTTCAGGCTGCTTATTTGGCATACCTCAATAATCAAGAAGCCTATTTATTTATAATCAGGAAGCATATTTGTCTATTGCCTCAGATTTTGGAGGATTCTTTTTCCTTTTTTTGTTCAGGCTGCTGATTTGGCATACCTCAATAATCAGGAAGCCTATTTATTTATTTTCTTAGATTTTGGAGGATTCTTTTTCCTTTTTTCAGATGTAAAATGATTTTAATTAGATACTGTTTAATTTTCTCAATTTAAGGCTATAATAATTAATGAATTTTAATTAATTAAATCTTGAGAAAGAGAACGTATCAGTAGTTCTTAACCATTTCCTTAAATAAAGTGTTTTAATTAATTTAAATTTTGAGAAATAGAACGTTTAGATTTCTAATTTTTAATTTTGATTAATAGCTCTAATCTGTTTCCTTAAATTAAGCTTGCAATAACTGGTGACAACACTTATAGTTTTAAATTATGAACTAACGCTTTTCAACCTTCAAAATATTAAAGTCCTATAAATTGGCACTTTAATATTTAATTTTCCATTAATCTTTTCATTCTCTTTATAATTTTATTTGGATTTGATTTGATGATTTGCTGATACTATTTTAAAAGTTAATAGAAAACATGTCTAATTTTATATTGTATTTTCTCATTTAACTTTTCACTCTCTTTATAATTTTCATTGGATTTGATTTGATGATACTATTTTAATAATTAATGAAAAAGATGCCTAACTTTATGTCTGTCTAATTTTGCAGGATGTTCAACATGATTTGACATGATCTTCCTATGGAAATTATATCAATTATAATGGTATATTGTGAAGGTGAGAACAACATCAACTTTGGTTGTCATGCAAAGTTACATATTGTTCTTATAATTTATATATTTTTTGGCTTTCTACATGATATTTGGTGTCTACATTGCAGTCTGATTATATATGAAGTCACAACAAGCAAGGCTCCATATGGAAGGAGCACTTCCTACTAAGGAGTTTTTTCGTACTCAAGATTTGACGAGATGTTTAATTAAGAGAGTAACATTCTCCTCCAATACATATCATCTTTTCATGTTTTTTAAGAATGGTTTACCACCGTGTGAATGTAACATTTTAGTTTTATTGTGAAACATATGTTAATTTATTATGTAAATAGTTTTTCCCCTTTACAAAATACATAATATTTTAGTATTGTAAAGGTAGCTGATTACTAAATTGTCGATATTGTAATGTCCGTCATTTTTTAAAATGTTAGTCAAACATCTTCATTACCTTTACAACCTTGATTAGTCATTAACATACAAAATAAACTATGACCTCCTTAGTATGTCCTATTTCTTTCCTTTTCCTTATGTGTATTTTTTTTTTGTTCTATCTGTCTGTTTATTTGGTCAACTTTTGACATTTCTTTTCTAAAAATATTGATTATCGAGTAAATATATTTGAACGGGTACTAATTTCCCAATTTGTTATTATTTCTCTCTATGGCTACTATTCATATTTATCTTTTTAATTACTTTTTTCGACATACTCTAGTTTTAAAATTATAAAAATACTCCAAATGATAGCGTACCGTTGATTATTGAATTTAATAATTAACAATGGAAATGAGATTTTACATTAATGAAAGGAGAAGAATGAAAATATTAAAAATGATGATTAATTTTAGAATATGGAGGGATGGAAATTGAAAGGCCATTATCAATTGTGATAAATTCGTCAAAGGTTTCTCACAATTTATAGCAACAAATAAATACGAAAAAGAGATTTTGGAAAGAAAAAAAAAGTAGATTATAGCTCATATCTATAAATTACCATATACTTTCATTACTTATTTTTTATGTTATTTCTATATTTTAAGTAAAATTAATAATAAACGTTGTCCAATAGAAAAAAAATGACATTATTAAGATATTGAAAGAACAATAGGAAGTTTCTTTTTTGTTAGAGTTGATTTCTTTAAAAAAAATTGATATAATATTAATTATCATTCTTATATTACCTTTTCTCTTTTCTTCTTTATTTGATTGTTTTCTTCACTTTGATACTTTTTATTGGAATAAAAGATGACAAGAAAAGATTTAATGATACACACTTTGCTGCAGGAGAGGGACTTGGCCTTGCAACTGTTTATCAGCAATATTCATCGAAAAACCACCATTTTGTTGCGGTCGAATTTGACATCTTTTGGAACTCTTATGATCCACGGGATGATCATGTGGGTATCGATATCAACTCCATGCAATTTGTTGCTAATGTGACCTGGTTTAGTGGCACTCCCAATTGGACGAGAACTGATACCTGGATAACTTATAATTCAATCTAAAAAAATCTTAGTGTTGTCTTTACTGGTTTCCAACCACAAGGGAATAACTGTTAGGTTATGGACCTTTTGCCCTTCCTATGTGGATAAATAAAAGTCCAATTTGGACCAACCCATTTTTTCCCATAAGCCCATTATTATATGGTAAATATAAGCCTATTTTCGGTCTTATTTTCACAATACAAGAGTGTTTTTTCAGCAGCCAAAAAAGAGAGAAAGAGAGATTTTCACAGTAAAAAATTCAGCCCTAACAGCCAACTTCAAATTGCGATTCCCACTTCGTTTCTTGTCCGATTGAGCTGATTTTTGGACAGCATATTATATTCATCTCAATCTTTGATTAGTAACTGACAGAGTTTGATTTGGTGGCCTGCAGCTTCAGTTTTTCTGTCGTGAACAGTAGCTGCAAAATTGGTGATTTTGCTCCTTTAATTCTCTAGATTTGGTGCAATCTTATTTTGTTGTTGCTCATTGTTTGGCACTTGTTTTTGTGGCCAATTTTGGAGAACAATATTGTAACTCTTAATGATTATAGTGGAGCTTTTGGTCTCGTAGTTTTTTACTCTTCACATCGAAGGGTTTTCCACGTAAATGTTGGTGTCTTGTGTGATTGATTTATTATTGCCTTGTTATATTTGTTTGATTGAATTACTTGCTGCCTTTCTATCATATTGCTTGTGGTTGTTTGTCTTCTCTTTGTTCAAATCAAAAAGGGAAAGTATAGATTTTGGTATTCTTCCGCTGTTATCCTGTCAGGCATTCTTTGTAAGTGTCTTGTCTTTCCCAACAAAGTGGTATCGGAGCATTGGTTATTGTTGATTGTCATTTTGAATGATGGAGGCAAATATGAGCAAAATGGTGTGTTTAAATGGTAGTAACTATCATATTTGGAAAGGCAAGATGAAAGATCTTCTATTTGTCAAGAAGATGCATTTACTTGTGTTTGCTTCTGATAAGCCTCAGTCTTTGAATGATGATGAATGGGAATTTGAGCATCTACAGGTTTGTGGCTATATTAGACAATGGGTTCAAGATAATGTTAGAAATCATATTGTGAATGAGATACATACCAAAAGTTTGTGGGACAAGCTTGAGACACTTTATGCTTCGAAGACTGGCAACAACAAGTTGTTCCTATTGAAACAATTAATGAATATCAGGTATAAAAAGGGCACTCCTATTTCTGATCATATTAATGATTTTCAGGGTGTTCTTGACCAGCTGTCTGGAATCAGTGTAAATTTTGATGATGAGATACAGGGACTTTGGCTTCTTAATACTCTGCCAGACTCTTGGGAAACTCTTCGAGTTTCTTTGACTAATTCTGCTCCCAGTGGTGTTGTAACCATGGAATATACTAAGAGTGGTGTCTTGAATGAAGAAATGAGAAGAAGATCTCAAGCCTCATCTTCTTCAGCTTCACACTCCGATGTTTTTGTTACTGAAGATAGGGGGAGAAACAAGTCCAGAGGTTAGAATGATAGAGGTAAAAGTAGAAGCAAGTCAAAGTCTAAATACAAGAATATTACATGTGACTATTGCCACAAGAATGGGCATATCATGGAATATTGTTACAAGAACAAGAGGGATATGATACAACAAAAGAGAGAAGGCGATAATGAAAATCGTGTTGCTATTGTTGCTAATGATAATCTTCTTGTTTCTTGTGATGCAAATGTCATTAATCTTGTTTGTGATGAGTCTAGCTGGTTTGTGGATTCTGGTGCTACTTCTCATGTCACGCTAAAGAAGGAATTATTTTCTTCTTGTACTCCAGATAATTTTGGAACGTTGAAAATGGGCAATAATCATCAAGTTGAAGTTATTGGCATTGGGACAGTTTGTTTGGAAAGTAACAATGGTTCCAAACTAGTTCTCAATAATGTCAAGCATGCTCCAGATGTTCGCTTGAATTTGTTTTCTATAGGATATCTTGATGATAAGGGTTATGTTAATACACTTGGTGTTAGCCAGTGGAATCTTACTAGAGGTTTGATGGTTGTGGCCCGTGGTGACAAGTTGTCTAACTTGTATGTATTTCAGGGCTCCATGTCCAGAGACTCAATAAATTTGGTGGAGAATGATACTTCATCAGAGTTATGGCATAGAAGGCTGAGTCATATGAGCGAGAAGGGGATTGATAGTTTGGCTAAGAAAAATTTGCTTTCTGGAGTGAAACAAGCAAAATTGAAGAAATGTGTTCATTGCTTAGCCGGTAAACAGAAAAGAGTTTCTTTTCAGAGTCATCCGCCTTCAAGAAAGCTTGATTTGCTGGAGTTGGTACATTCTGATTTGTGTGGTCCTTTGAAGGTAAGATCTCATGGTGGTGCACTTTACTTTGTGACTTTTATTGATGATCATTCTCGCAAACTATGGTATTTCCTTTGAAGTCCAAGGATCAAGTACTTGATGTATTCAAGGGTTTTCAGGCCTTGGTTTAAAGCCAAACAGGGAAGACATTGAAATGCATCCGCTCAGATAATGGTGGTGAGTATATTGGTCCTTTTGATAGATATTGCAGAGAGCAGGGTATTAGGCATCAGAAAACTCCTCAGTTAAATGGTTTAGCAGAGAGGATGAACAGAACTCTAGTTGAGAGGGTTAGATGTATGCTTTTAGATGCTAAGCTGTCAGATTCCTTTTGGGCAGAAGCACTTAATACTGCTGCTTATGTTATCAATTTATCTCCTGCTGTTTCTTTAGATGGTGACGTCCCTGACAGAGTTTGGACTGGTAAGAATGTTTCTTATGATCATCTTAGAGTCTTTGGGTGTAAAGCCTTTGTACATGTTCCTAAGGATGAAAGGTCAAAGTTGAATATCAAAACTAGGCAGTGTATCTTCATTGGTTATGGTCAAGATGAATTTGGCTATCGTTTCTATGATTCTTTTGAGAAGAAACTTGTTAGAAGCCGTGATGTTGTGTTCTTTGAAGACCAAACAATTAAAGATTTTGACAAAGCTGACAAGGCTGATTTTCAGAGTAGTTAGAGCTTAGTTGATGTTGATCCAGTTCCTTTGACTATTGCACCAGAAGAAAATCTTCATAATGATGAAAATCAAGTTGATAATGAAGCTGTTGATCATGTTCAGAATGACCGGCATGATGTTGTTGATGCTCCGGTGCAAGATGATGTGGTTGTCCAACATCCAATTATAGATGCTCCAGAAAGTTCTCTCAGACGATCTACTAGACAGAGTTTTCCTTCATCTCGTTATTCTCCCAATGAGTATGTACTCTTGACTGACGGGGGAGAATCTAGGAGTCTTGATGAGGCCATGGAAAGTGAAGAAAAAGAAAGGTGGTTTGATGCTATGGAAGATGAGATTAAATCCTTGCATGATAATCATACCTTTGATTTGGTTAAGTTACCTAAAGACAGAAAAGCTTTGAAAAACAGGTGGGTTTTTCGGGTGAAACATGAAAATGGTAATCCAGTTCCACGGTACAAAGCTAGATTAGTTGTCAAGGGATTTAATCAGAAAAAGGGAGTTGATTTTGATGAGATATTCTCTCCAGTTGTGAAGATGTCATCCATTCGTGTGGTTCTAGGCTTGGCTGCAAGTCTAGATTTAGAGGTTGAGCAAATGGATGTTAAAACTGCTTTCCTCCATGGTGACTTAGATGAAGAAATTTATATGGAGCAACCGGAAGGTTTTGAAGTCAAGGGTAAAGAGAATTATGTTTGCAAATTGAAAAAGAGCTTATATGGTTTGAAACAAGCTCCCAGGCAGTGGTACAGGAAGTTTGGTTCTTTTATGAGTCAGCAGGGCTTCAAGAAGACATCTTCACACCATTGTGTTTTTGTGCAAAAGTTCTTGATGGTGACTTTATAATTGTGTTGCTTTATGTTGATGGCATGCTTGTTTTTGGTCATAATACTTGCAGGATTCAGAAGTTGAAGCAAGAGTTGAGTAAGTCTTTTGCTATGAAAGACTTAGGACCAGCAAGGTAGATTCTTGGCATGCAGATTATCCGTGATAGAAAGGCCAAGAAATTGGTATTATCACAAGAGAAGTACATTCAGAAAGTACTTCGCAGATTCAGCATTGACAAAGCTAAGGTTGCCAGTACACCTTGAGCTATGCACTTCAAATTGAGCATCAAACAGTGTCCTTCTAGTGATGATGAGAAGAAAAATATGAAGAAAGTTCCTTATGCTTCAGCTGTTGGTAGTTTGATGTATGAGATGGTTTGTACAAGACTGGATATTGCTCACGCTGTTGGAGTTGTTATCCATTTTATTTCTAATCCGAGAAGAGAACATTGGAATGCTGTGAAGTGGGTTATGAGATATCTCTGTGGCACTTCTAGTCTTAGTTTGTGTTTTGGTACAAGGAAGCCTATTCTTTGTGGTTATACTGATTCAGACATGGCTGGTGATGTTGATACTCGCAAGTCTACTTCGAGGTACTTGGTTACTTTTGCAGGGGGAGCTGTGTCTTGGCAATCTAGGTTGGAAAAATGTGTTGCTCTATCTACTACAGAAGCTGAGCTTATTGCTATCGTTGAAGGTTGTAAAGAATTGCTTTGGATGAAGAGATTCTTGGGGGAACTTGGTTGTGCTCAAGAGAGGTATGTGCTTTATTGTGACAGTCAAAGTGCTATACATCTTGGCAAGAATTCTACGTTCCATGGTAGGTCTAAACACATTGATGTGAGGTACGATTGGATTCGAGATGTGTTGGATTCTAAGTTGCTTGAGCTTGAAAAGATTCATACAAATGACAATGGTTCCGATATGATGAGTAAAGGTTTGCCAAGAGGGAAGATTGAAGAATGTTGCATGGTCGCGGGGATGGCGGTCTCCTCCACATAGTCGTGAGGGGGAGAATTGTTGGGTTATGGACCTTTTTCCCTTCCTATGTGGATAAATAAAAGTCCAATTTGGACCAACCAATTTTTTCCCATAAGCCCATTCTTATTAGGCAAATATAAGCCTACTTTAGGTCTTATTTTCACAATACAAGAGTGTTTTTTCAGCAGCCAAAAAAGAGAGAAAGAGAGATTTTCGCAGTCAAAAATTCAGCCCTAACAGCCAACTTCAAATTGCGATTCCTGTTTTGTTTCTTGTCCGATTGAGCTGATTTTGGACAGCATATTATATTCATCTCAATCTTTTATTAGGAATTGACAGAGTTGGATTTGGTGGCCTGCAGCTTCAGTTTTTCTGTCGTGAATAGTAGCTGCGAAATTGGTGATTTTGCTCCTTTAATTCTCTAGATTTGATGCAATCTTATTTTGTTGTTGCTCGTTGTTTGGTACTTGTTTTTGTGACCAATTTTGGAGAACAATATTGTAACTCTTGGTTATTATAGTGGAGCTTTTGGTTCCGTGGTTTTTTACTCTTCACATCGAAGGGTTTTCCACGTAAATCTTGGTGTATTGTGTGATTGATTTATTATTGCCTTGTTATATTTGTTTGGTTGAATTACTTTCTGCCTTTCTATCATATTGCTTGTGGTTGTTTGTCTTCTCTTGGTTCAAATCGAGAAGGGAAAGTATAGACTTGGGTATTCTTCCGTTGTTATCCTGTCAAGCATTCTTTGTTAGTGCCTTGTCTTTCCCAACAATAGCATAGTCGCCATCCTGCAAAACCTATCTTACAATCTTTATATGAAGGAATATTTTCCAGAGTAGGTCACTGTTGGCTTCTCAGGTGCAATAGGAACCTTCTCTGTAATACATACCATATATTCTTGGAATTTTACTTCTTAGTTAAACTATAATGGAAACATAAGTGATCAAGATATACCCCTACCAAGACCTGTGCCATTGTATATTTCAAGAAAAATTAAGTCACGACAAGTGATTGGATTGTTTTCTACTGGTTTTCTTTCAATAGCAGTATCTGTTTTAATATTGATTGCATTTTGGAGAAAGACAAAGGCCGGAGAAGATGAAGAGGATGATACTAATGATGGTTCCGTGAACAATGAATTTGAAAGAAGTTCTTGTTAAAATTATACAACATCAGTCTTGGTTTTTAATTTGATCTGAGGGAATATTTGCCAGAATGGGTAACTTTTGTTTTCTCAAGTGCAACAGGAAACTTCACTGCAATAAAAACCATATATTTTTGGAATTTTACTTCTTCTTTCAAATATAATGGAAACATAACTTATCCAGATGTACCCCAACCAAGCCCTATGCCAGAGGATACTACAAGCAAAAATAAGTCAAGACTAGTGATTTGGATTGTTTTCTGGTGGTTGTGTTTCGATAGCATTATCTTTGATATTATTGGTTGTTCCATGAACAATGAATTTGAAAGAAGTTCTTGTTAAATATCTATAACATCAGTCTTGGTTTTTAATTTGACCCAGTGTGTGGTACAACAATTTTTTAGCTTAAAGTTTTTAGGTTGATATTTCTTGAGTACGTAATAGTTTTCTTATTTATGTGTTGCTGATAATTTTTGTAAGTATTTATAGGACCATTAACCGATGGAATAAAATATATCTATCATTTTATCTACACACTGCTTATCTTACTCTTCCGCTACAATACTTTGTATTAAACTTATTATTTTGTTCGGCTCTTCATTTGGTATCAGCGCGTGGTTTTTCTATGAAAATCACTTACTGTAGTTTTTCTTTCTATTGCGATGATATGACGGTCCTACAGGCTGGTGGCGGAATGAAAAAGCTCAACAACATCAACTACATTACATGATTGACTTGTATATTGTCTTATATGCAAGGGAAAGATTAATTGTGGGAGATTGTCAATGGCACTGAGGTGGCACAACTAGAAGTAGAAGATGCAACGACTGAAGAAGAGGATGTGCTTGAGCACAAATAAGATGCCACTACCCTAAAGAAGAATTGGGATACATTCACCAGTTATTTATTAGAAAAAATGACACAAGCCTCCATCTCTTAAAGAGTTAATTAATTTTGATAGCACAATGGAACATCACAATTGCACAATACTCTTATAAGGTAAAGATGTTATGTAGAGACATTTCACAGTTAGATCCACAAGCTCCAATTGGAGGGACGAGGATGAAGTGAATCATCATCATGCTTTGAAGCATGAATATCTTCATTGCTGCTACACAAGGATGGAAAATTAAATCTTCAATTGTAGAATTCAAGAATATTCTAGCTGGACGGGAAACTTTGGACAAGCAAATGGGAGAAGCTTCACTTATGATGGAGCTTCACTCTATGTCAATAATGGAAGCTAAAATTTCATGCCGCATGGTGCCAGTGTATCTAAAGAACGATGACGAGATGGAAGGTAGCCAAGGTAAAGAGAGAAATCGTGGAAGGGGTGGTTTGAAGAATTATGTACATGTAATGCATCCATTACCAAGGTTGATGAGGAATGGGATACTGAAGCTTTCTTCACTATCAAAGACGAGGATCTAGATTTCACAACTTTAATATCCAATCCAATTGACTTGTTGATTGGATTGTTGATTCAGGCTGCTCAAATCAAAATATTAACCTCTTATAATCAAACATAATCAATAATGACAAATGCATACACTAACCAGTCATTTTATGCAAGAAAGGAGCGAGCTATACACAAAGAACATATTCCCAAAATGATGGAGTTCAGTTGATTGCCGAAATAAAGAAGCAAAATTTTGGTCAACCAGATCAAATATTGTCACTTGCAAACAATCAGAGAGAGACACGAAAGGAAGAGAATCCTTCAAATTAACCGAGAAGGACACTAAGCTTAAGTCAAGGTACAACTTAAAGAAGCAATCACGTCCAACATTTTTGGATCGCATTAATGAGAAATCAAATCAAGAAAAGAAGATTAGCCCAGCAAGGAAAGAATTGATTTGTCTTGCACAGATGTTATAGGAAGAAATTAAATATATTCAATGCTTCCTCGAAAATACGAACATAGAAAATAGAAGGACTTTTTTGCCAGTTGAAAATATAAAAACATTACTTTATTATTTGGACTAGTGTAGCAACATACATTTGATTAACTATGGCTGTTTTTGCATCTTTATCATACTTTGTTTTGATAATCCCCTTTGTCACTTCACTCTCCTTCAATTTTCATAGTTTTAATCCCAATGATCATATTATAACATATGAAGCAGATGCTTATTCAGAAAATAGTGTAATTTAATTCACCAAAATCGGTTTAAACCTCAGCATAGGCCGAGCTAAATATTCTAAAACCCTCAATCTTTATGACAATACCTGTTGAAATGTCACAGATTTCTCAACGCATTTCTCCTTTGTAATCAATTCATTTGGGAAGAATTAATTTTTTTTAATGGTCTTACATTTTCCCTCGCTGCTGAAGGTTCAGTAATTCCTGATAAACTCTTTGCCGCAATAGAGGAACTTGGCTTTGAAGTGCTAATAATCAATATTCACTGAGAAATCACCATTTTGTTGTAGTTGAGTTCGACATCTATACTAACTAATATGATACACGGGGTGATCATGTAGGTATTGATGTCAACTCCATGCAATCCTATGCTACTGTGAACAGGTTTAGTAGAATTCCCAATGGTACGTAAACTAATGCCTGGATTACTTATAATTCAATCACAAAAAATTTTAGTGTTGTCTTCACTGGTTTCAAAAAACAAGTGAATACTATAGTCACCTTCCTGTAGAACCTATCTTACAATATTGATCTAAGAGAATATTTGCCATAATGGGTCATTTTTGGCTTCACAGGTGCAGCAAGAAACTTCATTGAAATACATATTATATATTCTTCGAATTTTACTTCTTCTTTCAAATATAATAACAACAGAAAACATCCAGATGTACACCTACCAAGCCCTGTGCCAGAGGATTCTTTAAGAAAAAATAAGTCAAGATTAATGATTAGATTGATTTCTTCTAGGTGTGTTTCGATAGTTGTAGCTATTTTTATATTATTTGCATTTTGGATAAAGATATAGGTGAGAGAATATGAAGATATATTATTGATGGATCCCTGACTTATGAATTTGAAAGAAGCACATGAGAAAAAAGTTCTTGTACACTAAATTGGTCTTATGTACAAATAACTTTTCACGGGAAGAGATGCTTAGCAAATTTAACCTGGGGCTTCTAGGATAGATTTGCGGATGCAAACCACGGACACCAGCATAGACCTTGGGTCACTCTATGGTCCTTGGGTGGCGGCCGTAAGTCGCACCTGCAACATCTCAAAATAAGCACTGCGGTATGTTTTTGTATACAGGATGTTAAATTAGTAGAGAACAAGTTTCTAGTAGAAATCTCTATACCACATACCTACGTGTTGCATAAGATGATTGTCTTAGATAGACATTATCTAGTGGATCCACAATATATAGAAGTTCATGGTTTTACCTTTGAAAGTAGGACACCTATTTTCAGTGTGGGATAGACACTGTTTGTTAATAGGTCACATGGTCTAGCATTTCAATTAAAAGTAAATCTCCCACAATAATGAACTAAGAATACTTCTTGAAGTGTCTTATGAATGTTTAAATATGTTAGTTTCAATAACCGTGTTTACCTTATGATTTATGTTTTCACACTCTTTTAATTCATGTTTAGTTTAGTCATTACATTTTGTAACATTACAGAAAATGTACTTGTCAAGTGAAGAACCTAGAAGGTTTTTAAGAATGCGTATTGGGGTAAATAGGAAGCCCAATGCCCAATATAGAGAAATATTGGACATATTATAGAATATTGGCTTAAGGATGTTAGCCAATTTCTATGTATACACAAGTATTTAAAATATAACCCAAGCTTGTTTATGAATTGTGCCTTCAATGAAAACCCTAAGCTAACACTATTGATGCTCAACTCAACACATTAGGTACTAGGTATCCAAGCCTCAATCCTAGGTATCATAACACATAACCATTTAAAATGATCATGTATATTACGCAATACCCAAGGAAATACTGAGGATCCTTGGAACAAATGAAAGTACACTCAACAAACATTCCAAATGAACCTTCCATAATAGTTAGTTATGAAAGTACACGTAGCACATGTGCAATCACATGGAAAACACACGTGCAATCGACCAAGGGACCACTCTAACCGATTTGGTTAGAGTGGTTGGGGACAGCGCACGTCAGGGACTAGCCACATGGGACCAAGCTCCCTAATATGTTCTAGACCCTAACTAACTGACCTAACTAACTATCTAACCTAGGACCAACGAAAAATAACTAACTAAGGGACCCGAAAACCTAAGACCTACTAGGGTGACACCAAATCGTGTAACTAACTAAGAGACATCCTAGTACCTAACCTATGATGGTCCAAAGGGTTGGTTATGGTCCTAACAACATAGGGGTACTTTAATAATTACCCTAGGAATCTTAATTAATTAAATTTGAAACTTTATTAACTAGTTTATATGGACAAAACCGAAACCACTCAGCAATTTCTAGATTTCGATTAAGTTAAGCATTATTTTATTTCTAGTCAATTTAGGACGGGTGTTTTGGTAATTAGCTAATTAAGTTATTTTAGTTAATTTATATAGTCTAATATTGAATTAATTAACATTAATTTCTTTTTAAAGACTTAGACTCACGTTATTCATCAAAAACGCTACAACTAAAAACAAGTGAAAACGTAAAGAAACCCTAGACGATTTCAAGCAAGTTTTTCAAGGTTTTTGTGCGAATTGAAAGGTGATTTTCGTAGATTTGATTCTACAGTAAGGTATGGGTTTTCTCTCCTGGATTCTTTTATCCAAGAGGCTTTTCAATCATTTTGAAGTCAAGAATATCGAAACTAGAGCATATTGATTGAATGTGATTCTAACTGATCATAATGTGTATGTTTTAGTGATTTATATGTTGAATGAAACTTACATGTTAGATCTGGAATCTTAGAATGTTATTAAATGATATATTGAATGTTGTAATGCCTAATTTGTTCTAGAAGATGAAATTGTTATAGGTTATTCATTGAATTGTTTCATAGGCTAATCAAAGATTTAAAGTTTGCTTGTTTAACATGATTGATTATTATAATGTATTTATGAAGTAATTGGCATGGCTTGTGATAATGTTATGACAAGTAACTGCTGAAATTGTGATTTATGTCAATAAATTAGCTAGTAAAACTATGTCCAATCATATTATTTCAAAATCATGTAAAGTGATACCAATCTCTACATCAATGAACTCATAACATAGGTTATGCCAATCAATGGGACAAGTCCCAACATACCCTATCTACATAAACTTATGAATATTATAGCATTGTATATGTAGTTATAACTTTCATAATGAATTGTATAAAACTACCATAAATATTGAACAAGTTAAGGTGTGTAATGAAATAACTAAAATCTTACGTTAAGAAATTGAACTAATATAGAGTGTTAAAAGAAGTGACAAAAGTCTCAATTACACTTAATCGTTTATCTCAAAAATACTCACAAAGGAGGGTGCTAGAGTCAGTGAGACAAATCTCAGTTGAACAATGATGATAATGTAAGACTTTAGTTCATATTCATCAAGCAAATAAAGGGATGACAAGTCATGCATAGAGTTAAGTATACCTCATAACTAGAATCAAGCTTTCATAATGTTTGAGTCAACTCAAAAGGATAATAAAATAAAATAGATCTGAGCTTAGCACCGATAGACTAACAATGAGCTTGTGTAAGCACACGTAAGCCTCATAAGATGAGATCACCACCCAGGTGGACTAGGGTATCCATACGTCTCCTAGTCTTCAAACTATATTTGCCAGCATAAAGGTACCCTAGCAGTAGGTTTCACTTTGGCCGGTGATTCCACCTCTCATCGGTGTGGGGGAGACACTGAATTTCATGTTTAGATCACATGATCTATGTCGGTTAAAGCTCAGGAAAGTATTCGGGTCACTATATCTATGAACCCCCTTTTTAGGTGGGGTAGACACAGAACTTGGGTCACCTTAACAAGTGAACCACCTCTTTTTGAAGTGGGGGAGACAGTAGAATTCATGTTATCTCACATGATCTACTTTCTTTACTTTTAAAGAATTCATTAATAGAGTAAAAAATAATGAAAGTACCATGTTCAAAGTGATCAACAGAGTAAAGAATTAGAAATGTACGTTCATAGTGAACTAAGTAAAGGAAGAGCTTAAGAATGCCAATCATTAATGTTGATAAGAATGATGTTTTGACAAGTTAGTGGTTTATTCTAATATTGGAGTACGAATCCCAGATCTATATATCTCAAATAATCAATAAAAAGGCATAGACATTAAAGATTGTCTTATAAGTATATTCATGCCAAATTTAACAAAGAATGAGAAGTATAACTCATTAGTAGAGTAGTCAAATCATTTCCTTAGTATTGTAAGTTACATACTCGATTCATTGTAGGTATGGGACTACAATGAATCATTGCACTTGTAAGTAAAACATAGGACCAAAGGAGATCATTGAACTACACAACAGAAAGACAAAAAATCCTGAAAAAATAAACTAAGGCTGGAGAGGTGAGCTCTCGGCCTGAGGGAGCAAAAATATTATATTTTGTTTAAGTTGTTCTAAAATTATTTTCATGATTCCAAGGTCTTATGTTCATATAAAAAATGAGTTGTATGCCTTAAGTGCATGAGAAAATGTCATATTCATATCATGAATCATAAGTAACGATTTAAGAAAGTAATGTGACTTGCCTTTCTAGAAATGGCATGTTGCATTAGGAAGAGATTTCCTTGATCATGCATAGATCTTAAGTGTTTATGTGCATGCACCCATACTTAGTACAAGTGTGTACTAACCCCATATATTATAACTATTTTATAGGCACAAGTTCTAGAAATGATTGAAGACTAGACGAAGCGGTTTGGATTAGCGATTTCCAGACTTTGGTAGGTCCTCTTGTGTTCGAGGATGCAACATTAATTATTATAGCTTAGTACATTAGATACAGCTAGTGGGTGCTGTCCCTAGCATCTCATTTAAAACCTTTTTTCAAACGTTTGTAAGAAGGCCGATTTGACAAACTATTATTATTATTATGATCCATCATTTTATTTGTTTAATCTATTGATAGATTGTTGCTTAGTTTGAGCCTATTAGAATATAACTCTTATGCAGTATTATATGATGTCTAATTTAACTTCATTATATTCTAAAAAGTTTTAAATTTTTCGCAAATTAAACTGTATGATTGTGATGAAAGCTAAGAAGAGTTTAGTCTGCAACCCGTGAGAGGTTAACGACACCAGTTGCATTTGGATTCGAGAATCCTAGTGTGAAAAATTGGTATTAGAGCATGAGGTTAAATTACCTAGGAACTAAGGCTCAACACAACCATGTTTCATGGTTTCTAACTTTTGGTTTTGAAGTGCACCCGCAATGATCACATAGAGACTTTGTGATGTTAGGAATCTTCCCTTCTTCTGCTCTTTATCGTGCTACCTAGATCTTTGACATTTTGTGTCATTCTAGCATCTAACTTCCTTCTTGTGTGTACATGGAGAAAAATGAACAGAAGAATTAGGATGGTCGTGTGGTCTAAGGCGCCAGACTCAAGACATGGTCTTCACAAGAAGGGCAATGATAGTAATGCCCAGCGTGACAGAAAGATGTGTTGTAAGTGTGGCCATTCGCATGAAGGGGAGTGCATGGTAGAATTTAATGGATGCTATAGATGTGGTAGAAATGAGTTGTATGCCTTAATTGCATGAGAAAAAATCATATTCATAGCATAAATCATAAGTAACGATTTAAGAAAGTAAAGTGACTTTACTTTCTAGAAATGACATGTTGCTTTAGGAAGAGTTTTCCTTGATCATGCATAGTCCTTAGGTGTTTATGTGCCTACACCTATACTTAGTACAAGTGTGTACTAACCCTACATATTATTACTATTTTTATAGGCATAAGTTCTAGAGAATATTGATATTCTTAGTACAAGTGTGTACTAACCCTATATATTATTACTATTTTTATAGGCACAAGTTATAGAGAAGATTGAAGACTAGATGAAACGGTTTAGATTAGTGATTTATAGACTTTGGTAGGTCCTCTTGAGTTCAAGGATGCTACATTTACTATTATATCATAGTACATTAGATATAGCTAGTGGGTGCTGTCCCTAGCGTTTCATTTTAATCATTTTTTCAAGCGTTTGTAAGAAAGACAATTTGGCAAACTATTATTATTATTATGATCCATCGTTTTATTTGTTTAATCTATTGATAGATGATTTCATAGTTTGAGCTTATTAGAATATTACACTTATGCAGTATTATATGAAGTCTAAGTTAACTTCACTATATTTTAAAAAGTTTTAAATTTTTTGCAAAATATGATTCTGATGAAAGCTAAGAAGAGTCTTATTTGCGACCTCTGAGAGGTTAACGACGCCGGTTGCATTCGGATTCGAGAATCCGGGTGTGAAAAAATTGGTATTAGAGCATGAGGTTAAATTACCTAGGAACTAAGTCTCAACAAAACCACGTTGCATAGTTTCTAACTTATGGTTGTGAAGTGCACTGCAATCATGACTTAGAGACTTTGTGATGTTAGGAATCTTCCCTTCTTCTGCTCTTTATCGTGCTACCTAGATCTTTGACATTTTGTGTCATTCTAGCATCTAACTTCCTTCTTGTGTGTACATGGAGAAAAATGAACAGAAGAATTAGGATGGTCGTGTGGTCTAAGGCGCCAGACTCAAGACATGGTCTTCACAAGAAGGGCAATGATAGTAATGCCCAGCGTGACAGAAAGATGTGTTGTAAGTGTAGCCATTCGCATGGAGGGGAGTGCATGGTAGAATTTAATGGATGCTATAGATGTGGTAAGAGTAGGCCCATGGTAAGGGACTACCCAAATGAGAAGAATCAGGCCAAGGCAGATACTCAACCTCGGCCTAATCCTACTGCTGTAGACGAACCTCCCAAGAGAAATCGGGTGCAATGTGTTGAAAGGAAGAGCTGAACAAGATAAGTTCGCGGATGTGGTTACTTGTCACTTTCTTGTATTTTCTTTTCATGTTTATGCATTGATAGATTCACGATCTAGCTTGTCGTTTGTTATTCCGTTAGTAGCTAGTAAATTTGACTTGCTTCGTGAGATATAAGATGAGCCATTTCTAGTTAGTACTCCTATAGGAGAGAGTATCAGAGCCTAAAGGGTATATAGAGCTTCCCCAATAACTATTCTTGATAGAGTTACTTATGCGGATCTAATAGAATTAACCATGCTTGATTTTGTTACAAATTTGGGTATGGATTTGCCCCATGAATGCTATACTACCACAAACTATCGAAATAGGGTAGTAAGGTTTCAGTTTCCAAATGAGTTAGAGTTGAAATGGAAATGGCATGGTTCAAATCCAACAAGACAAATATATTACAATCTGAAAGCCAACAAAATGTATCTAAGGGTTAGGAGTCGATGAGAACCTTTCTTACGAAGAGGTTTCCGTTGAAATTTTAGATCGGTAAGTGAAACGGTTACGGAACAAGAAGGTTGCCACCGTAAAGGTGTTATGGAGGAAACACCTTGTTGTGGGAGAAACATGAGATGTCGAGGCCGATGTGAGATCCCGTTACCCTCACTTATTCAGTTCTTAAGGTTATATATACTCTCCGTTAGTCCAATTTCGTTAATGAGACTATAAATCTTACTGCATTAGGCAGTTTTGTCATTCAAAGTCCATAACTGTAAGTTTTATACTTGCAGCATATGAGTTAATATGAGTTCATGCTTGCATTCATGTTGCTGTTTTTGTATAGCGTTTGCGTGATTTATGTGTTGCATGAGTGTGATGTGCAGTAAGTTTAAGTAAGATTGAGAAGGAAGTTCTTCAATCTCAGATATGAATCTTCAAATATGCTTAGATTAATGTGCATCATCAAAAGTAAGTTGTGAATCATATATTCACAAAGTAAAATTTCAAGTATGTTAATGTGTTTTTTCGAAAATACCCTCTTTGATTCAACACATGTATAGTGTGATTAGGGAACGAATGTTATTAAGGGAGGATAATGTAACATTTCAGAAAATGTACATGTCTAGTGAAGAGCCTAGTAAGATTTTAAGAAGGCGTATTGGGGTACGTAGGAATTTCAATGCCCAAATTGAAAAATATTGGGCATATTATAGAATATGGATTGAGGAAGTTAGCCAATTTCAATGTATACACAAGTATTTAAAATATTACCCTAGCTTGTTTATGAATTTTGCCTTCAATGAAGACCCTAAGCTAAAATCATTGACGTTGAACTCAACACATTAGGTACTAGGAATCCAAGCGTCAAGCCTACGTACCATAACACATAACCATTTAAAATGATCATGTATATTAAGCAATGCCCAAGGACATACTGAGGATCCTATGGACAATAAGTAAACATTCCAAATGCACCTTCCAGAATAGTTAGTTAGGAAAGTACACGCAACACCTGTGCAAGCACATGGTAAACACACGTGGAATCAACAAAGGAACCACTCTAACTGATTCGGTTAGAGCGGTTGGGGACAGGCTCACGCCAGGGTCCAGCCACATGGGATAAAGCTCCCTAACTGGTGCTAGACCCTAACTAACTAACTAACCTAGGAAAAACCAAAAATAACTAATTAGGGGATCCGAAAACCTAAGACCTAGTTGGGTGACACCAAATCGTGTAACTAACTAATAGACAACCTAATACCTAACCTAGGATGGTCCATAGGGTTAATTATGCTCCTAACAACTTAGGGAAACTTTAGTAAATACCCTAGGATACTTAATTAATTAAATTAGGAACTTAATTGATTAATTTATATGGACAAAACCGAAACCACTAAGCAATTTTCACATTTCGTTTAGGTGAAGCGTTCTTTTTTTTAGTGGATTTAGGAGGGTTATTTTGGTAATTAGATAATTAAGTTATTTTAGTAATTTATATAATGTAATATTGAATTAGTTAACATTCAGTTCTTTTTAAAGACATAGACTAACATTATTTATCAAAAATGCTACAACTAAAAACAAGTGAAAACATAAAGAAACCATAGACGATTTCAAGGAAGTTCTTCAAGGTTTTCGTGTGAAGTGCAAGGTGATCTTCATAGATTTAATTCTATAGTATGGTATGGGTTTTCTCTACTGAATTCCTTTCTCCAAGAGGATTTTCAAAAATTTTGAAGTCAAGAATAGCGAAATTAGAGCATATTGATTGTATGTTTTTCTAACTGATCTTTATGTGTATGTTTTAGTGATTTATATGTCGAATGAAACTAACATGTTAGATCCGAATACTTAGGGTGTTATTAAATAAGATGTTGAATGTTTTAATGCCTACTAGTGTTCAAGAAGATGAAATTGTTATAGGTTATTCATTAAATTGTTTTATAAGCTAATCAAAGGTTTAAAGTTGGATTGTTTAACATGATCGATTATTACAATGTATTTATGAAGTAATTGGCATGGCTTGTGTTAATGTTATGACAAGTAACTGGTAAAATTGTGATTTATGTCAACAAATTAGCTTGTAAAACTATGTCAAATCATCTTACTTCAAAATCATGTAAAGTGATACCAAACTCTACATCAATGAATTCATAACATAGGGTATTCCAATTAATGGGACAAGTCCCAACATACCCTATCCACATAAACATATGAACGTAATAGCATTGTATAAGTAGTTATAACTTTATTTAGAATTGCACAAGACTACCAATAAACGTTGAATAAGTTAAGGTGAGTAATGAAATAACTAAAAGCTTAAGTTATGAAATTGAACTAATATAGAGTGTTAAAAGAAGTGAGAAAATTCTCAATTATACTTAATCGATTATCTCGAAAATACTCACATAAGAGGGTGGTAGATTCCATAAGTCAAGTGTTACTCGCACCATGATGATAATGTAAGACTTAAGTTCATATTCATCAAGCAAATAAAGGGATGACCAGTCATGCGAAGATTAAAGTATACCTCATAACTACAATCAAGCTTTCATAATGTTTGAGTCAATTCTAAAAGATAATAAAATAAAATTGATTTGAGCTTAGCACCTATAGACTAGCAATGAGCTTGTACCGGCACATGTAAGACTCATGAGATAAGATTACGACCCAGGTGGACCAGGGTCTCCGTACGTCTCCTAGTCTTCGAACTTTGTTTGCCAGCATAAAGGTACACAAGCAGTAGGTTTCACTTTGGCCGGTGATTCCCCCTCTCTTCGGTGTGGGAGAAAAACTGGATTTCATGTTTAGCTTACCTGATCTATGTCGGTTAAAACCCAGGAAAGAATTTGGGTCACTACAGCCATGAACCCCTCTTTAAGGTGTGGTAAATACACTGACTTGGTTTCAATCAAGCCGGTGAACCCCCCTTTCGGTGTGGGGTAGAAACAGAATTTGGTTCACCTTAACTAGTGAATCACCGTTTTGATAAGAATGACATTTTTACAAGTTACTGGTTTATTCTAATATTGGAGTATGAATATATGTCACCAGATCTATATATCTCAAATAATCAATCAAATGGCATAGACAATAAAGACTGGCTTATAAATATATTCATGCCCAATTTAAAAAGAATGAGAAATATGGCTCATGAGTCGAGTAGTCAAATCATTTTCTTAGTCTTGTGAGTTACACACTCGATTCATTGTAGGTATAGGACTACAATGAATAATTGAACTTTTAACTAAAACATAGGACCAAAGGAGATCATTGAACTTTACAACAGAAAGATGAAAAAGACTTAAAAATAAACTAATGCTTTAGAGGTGAACTCTCGGCCTAAGGGAGCAAAAATAATAAGTTTTGTTTATGTTCTTCTAAAGTTATTTTCATGATTCGAAGGTCTTATGTTCATATATAAAATGAGAAATATGCCTTAATTTCATGTGAACATGTCACATTCATAGCGTGAATCATAAGTAACAATTTAAGAATGTAAAGTGACTTAACTTTCTAGAATGGACATGTTCCTTTAGGAAGAGCTTTCCTGGATCATGCATAGTCCTTAAGTGTTTATGTGAATACACCCATATTTAGTCAAGTGTGTACTATTTCATGTATTATTACTTTTTCTACTGGCGCGGGTTCTAGAGAAGATTAAGGACTCGAAGAAGCGATTTGGATTAGAGATCACCAGACTTTGGCAGGTCCTCTTGAGTTTGAGGATGCTACATTTATTATATAGCTTAGTACATTTGACTATATGATTGTGATGAAATCTAAAAATATGCTAGTCTGCAACCTCTGATAGGTTAACAACACCGGTTGCATTCGGATTACAATATCCGGGTGTGACACATATCATGAAAATGCGTGTTTTTAGCATGATTTCAAAATTTTTATGCATGTCTTTCATATTTATTGTATCTTTGTACAAAAGAATACTCTTGCTTACATTTACGATCCAAATGTAGGGTCTGATACTCCAGGTTCGCACTCCCACGGCTAGGGATCTTTATGATAGATTTGAAGATTGGTGAGTCCTCATGTTCTGAGGACCAAACTTTTATTCATTTTGTCATTACTATTCATCTTTGGACTTGATGTACACGTTGTTTGGTAAAATACTACAATATTGATATTAAATTGGAACTGTAAAATAATAAATAACTTATTACCAACACTGTGTCAATGGAAAACACTACCTTGAAAGCAATTTTTGCCCGACTCCAGTCAAATCGTAGTAGCATGTCGCTTCCCAAGGTTCCAGAGTTACAATTTTCTTGGTGCCTTTGAAAATGAGGGGCACTTCTATTTATATTACTTCCTAAGGAACAAAGTGCAATTAATATTTATTTGACATGTCCCAAAGATACTTACACTTTGGTCCCCTTGCTAGAGAATTCTACAATCCTTTGGGACCTTCTCTAGCCTTCTTGAGACTTCCAAAAGGTTTTAGAGTCCTCCGCACAACTCTAGAACATTTTGCCCCTATCCGGATGTGTAATCAGGATGTTATTCTAGTAGGACGTCACACGCTCCACCACCTGATGATACAACGACAACGGCGCATTGCTGCAACAACTCCTAGACTTTGTCCTTGAATTCTCACAACTTCATTTTTCTCCCGTGTGGCCTCCCATAGAGTTTTTCCCTTCCAATGCACCAGGAACACGACGCAGGCTTGTTTACCTCACTTCCATTTGGCTCTATAATATCTGATAGCCTCAATCTCCCAGTCGTGTTAGGCGGCAACAATAATGGGTGCTTGTTATGATCAGTTACATCTAGGATATTATACGTCTTGGGATGCTCGCATGAAACACCGGATGGATCTTGAAGTGTGAAGGTAACTCCAACTTGTACGAGATATTGCCCACCTTGGCAACGATCTTGAACGGAAACTTATATTTGCGCACTAAGTTTTGATGGACACCTCTTAGTGCCTTGAATTATCTTGGGTTGAATTTCACCAAGACCATGTTGCCTTCTTTATAGTCCGTGTCATGATGCATGCGGTCAGCGAACTTCTTCATCCTTTTGGCTGCCTTGTCAAAGTAGGACTTGGCAGTGTCAAGCTGCTCCCCCCTTCCCTTGGCAAGATAGTAGAAACCCAAACTGTTATCCTAAAAATCAGCAAACAAAGAATGCAGAGTTTGGGTCTGCTGGCCTATCGCCAGCTAAAATGGTGTGCGCCCAATGGACTCACTCCTCTAGGGATTATAGGAAAATTTCGCTATGTCTAGGAGTCTAGCCCAATTCTTCTGATTCGCACTAACAAATTGCCTTAGTAGCATTCCAATAGGTCTTTGACACATTCCGTGTGGCCGTCAGTCTGCAGGTGGAAACTTGTGGAGAAGTGAAGCTTCGTGCCAACTATCTCGAACAACTCTCTCAAAAAGTTCCCGATAAAACGGAGGTCTCGGTCGCTAATGATATGTCTTGGCATCCCCCAATATTTCAGCACGGTCTTGAAGAATAATCGAGCAGCCTCCTTTGCGGTGCAACCGGCTGTGGTGGGAATAAAGGTAGTATACTTTAAAAACCTATCCACCACGACCATGATCATACCAAACATGTCGGACTTAGTCAAGGAAGTGATGAATTCATAGTCACTCTCTCCCATGGGCCCTATGATATGGGTAGTGGATCTTTTAATCCTCCCGGATGCCTTTGTTCCACCTTGTCTTGTTGGAACACAAGAAAAGTATGCACATAGCACTCGATGTCATCCCGCATGTGCAACCAAAAGTAAATAGCCTTAATCAACGCCCTCGTACGTCTCTACCCCGGATGCCCATCCCATGGTGTATATTGGCTTTCCTTAATGATGTTCCGCCTGATAGACCCAAACTTGGGCATGTAGACCCTTCGACTTGTAGTGAGCAAAAGACCATATTCTACCCAAAAGCATTTGGTTTTACCTTGGGCAGTCAATTCCATCAGATTCTTGGTCTCTTGATCGTATTGCATGCCATCCTTGACTGCATCTTGAATGTCATAGTGAGTTGTAATGATGGAAGCATGTTCGGCCTTCCTACTTAGTGTGTCGGCCACGACATTGCCTCTTCCTGGCTTGTAATCTAAGACGTAGTCAAACTCGTCCAAAAAGTCTTTCCATCTAGCTTACTTTGGGGTGATATTTTTTTGTGATTGAAAGTAGCTAGTGTCCACGTTGTCGGTCTTAAGCACGAACTTGGAGCCCAGTAATTAGTGTCTCCATGTGCGTAGGCTATGTACAATGACCATCATCTCTTTCTCCTACACTATGTAACGTCGTTCGGTCTCATTTAGCTTACGGCTTTCGAATGATATTGGGTGTATATCTTGTATTAACACTCCCACAATGGCAAATTCAGATGCATCTGTATGTATTTTGAAAGAATTGGAGATGTCGGGAAGTGTCAAGACCAACTCTTTCGTCACTGCGGCCTTGAGACATTCAAACTCTCTTTGGCAATCCTCGCTCCAAACCCATGACTTATTCTTCTTTAACACCTTAGTCAGCACAGTGTCTTTAGCAGAGTAGCCATTAATAAACCTGCGATAGTAGTTCGCAAGTCCAAGGAAAGAATGTAGCTAAGTCACATTCGTGGGCGCCTCTCACTCCTGGATAGCATGACTCTTTGCCTCGTCCATCGTAGTTTGCCCTGGCTGATAACATGGCCTAACAAGTACACCTCGTGCTGGGAGAACTCGCACCTCTCCCGCTAGACATAGAGCTAGTTCTCCCATACGACTTGGAAGACTTTCCTCAAATTGTCCACCTTCTCTTCCAATGTGCTTCTATAGATGATATGTCATCCAAGTACATTATGACAAACTCATCCAAGTGGGGATGAAATATCTTGTTCATCAGCATGCAAAAGAAGGCAGGTGTGGTTGCTAAGTCGAATGGCATCACCAACCCCTCGTATGATGCATCTCAGGTCATGTGCGTTATATTTGGCTCGTTCTCCTTCCTCGACACATACTTGGTAGTAGCCTTCCTAGGATCCATCCTGGTGAAGTACATGGTCTTCCCGTCTATCAAACAAGTCTACAATTAGTGGGATATTATATTTGTTCTTTATTGTTACCTTATTGAGCGCCCGATAGTCAACGCATAAGTGCAACAACCTGTCTTTCTTCTTCTGGAATAGCTCTGGCGTGCCATAAGGTGCCTTGGATGGACGGGTGACCGACCTCGAGGATCTCATTCAAATGTTTCCTTAGCTCCCCTAACTCAGGCGGAGCCATACGATAAGGTGCATGTGTGGGTGGCTTGGCTCTGGCCTCCAACTTTATTCTGTGATCTACCTCGCGCCTCGGAGGTAGGTTCTTCGGCAAGTAATCCGGCATCACGTCTTTGTTTTCTCTAAGAAACTTCTGTTTGATTGGTTGCAAGGACTCCATATTACCATTGTCTTTTCCTGAAACTACAATGGTATCCAGAAACGTAGGTTCTTCTTTATTTAGGACCTTCACCATCTACATGGCCGATAAGTGGGCGTATCATTTTTTTGGCACCTTCGCTAGAGGTACCATGCATGACCCTTCCCGCTCCATGACCATGAGATGTTGAAGGTAGGGGTTGATCATCGTGCAGTGCTGGAAGAACTCCTTTACGTATGCCCCAATAATTCCCGTTTTCTACAATTCATAGAACATGCGCTTAATCTCATACATGACCTTGCTAGGGAAGAAGACTTTCTTGAATGATTCGCAGAATTGCTCCCACATGTTCATGGTGCACGTCTCTTTCCCAGTCTCGAACTCTTTGCACCTTCACCATAGCATAGCTATCTTTGACAGTTACAACACGACAATGTTGATCTTATTCTCGTCGCTTCTAACCTGACTACACTTGAAGTAATATCCTAACTGCCATAGAAATTTATCAATCTCTTCAGCGTCACGGACGCCCTTGAATATTGGTGTCTTGGTATCATCAACCCTGGGCTCTCTATCACGGTCGGGTGATGTAGATCCTCCAATCACCACACCTTTCTTGAGTTTTTTCACTTCGACCTTTAGTGTATCGATTGTGCTAAGCTCGCCCATAAGACGACAATATAAGGAAGTGATGGCCTCCTTCATCTTAAACTCGGCGTTGGCGACTCCCTTTGTATCTCACTCTCCTTCAATTTTGATAGTTTCAGTTCCAATAATGAGAATATAACATATGAAGCAGATGCTTATTCAAAAAACAGTGTAATTTAGCTCACCAAAAACAGTTCAGACTTCTACATAGGCTGAGCTACATATTCTAAAACACTTTATATAAGAGACAAGGACTCTGGGAATGTCATAGATTTCTGAATGCATTTTTCCTTCAGATTCAATTCTCATGGCAGAAACTTATATTCTGATGGTCTTAATTTTTTCCTCTCCCCTGCAGGTTCAGTAATTCCCGATAAACACTTTACTGCAGGAGAGGGACTTGGCCTTGCATATGTTGATCAACAATATTCATCAAAAAATCACCATTTTGTTGCTGTCGAATTTGACATTTTTACCAACTATTATGATCCACGGGGTGATCATGTGGGTATCAATATCAACTCTATTCAACCTGTTTCTAATGTGACCTAGTTTAGCGGCACTCCCAATGGTACGATGCCTGGATTACTTATAATTCAATCTCAAAAAATCTTAGTGTTGTCTGTACTGGTTTCACACAACAATGGAATACTATTTTTTTCACCATCCTGTAGAACCTATCTTACATACTTTATATAAAGGAATATTTGCAGTGTGGGTAACTGTTGGCTTCTCAAGTGCAATAGGAACCTTCTGTGCAATACATACCATATATTCTTGGAATTTTACTTCTTCCTTAAACTATTATGGCAACATAACTGATCCAGATATACATATACCATGCCCTGTGCTTAATCTATATGTAACCCTACAAAGCCTTGTGCTATATCCAAATATACCCCTACCAAGACCTATGCTAAATCCAGATGTACCCCTACAAAGCCATGTGCCAGAGGATACTTCAAAGCAAAAATAAGTTAGGAGTAGTGATTGGATTGATTTTTGGTTTTTGTGTTTTGATAGAACTATTTGTTTTTATATTGTTTGCATTTTTTAAGAAATAGGAAGGTGAGAGAAGATGAAGATGATGATGATATTATTGATGGTTCGATGACTAATGAATTTGAAGGAAGCACAAGACCAAAGAAGGTTTTGTAAAGTGAGTTGGTTAGATAAACAAATAAATTTTCACGGGAAGAGATGCTTGGCCAGGGTGGGTTTGGATATGTTTGTAAAAGATATATGAATGAATCCAACTCCTATATTGATGTTAAGAGGATTTCAAGGTAGACAAAGCAATAAATAAAAGAGTATGCATCAAAAGTTAGGATTATCACTCGGATAAGACATAAACATATCGTGCAACTCATTGGTCGGTGCCATCAAAAAAGAAAAACTTCTACATATCTATGAGTTTATGCCTAATGGAAGCTTAGATTACAATCTTTTCAAGGGACAAAGCCATTTTACATGTACAATAAGATTCAAGATTTCTCAAGGCTTGGCCTTAGTGTTGTTTTATCAACATGAAGAATCAGAACAACTCCTATATTATGTTGGATTCCAATTTCAATGCCAAACTTGGGGATTTTTGTTAGCTAGGCTCGTTGACCATGATAAGGGATCTCAAACAACAGTTTTGGTAGGCACGATTGGTTGCAGGGCTCTTGAATGTGTAACCACTGGCAAAGCTAGCAAGGAAACATACACCCATAGTTTTAGTGTTGAAGCATTAAAAATAACTTATAGAAGGAAACCTATTGATCCTAAAGCTGAGGAGCATCAAGTAAATATTGTTGACTGGGTTTGGAAACTTTACAAGATGGAAAATATTAGTGATGCAGTTGATCTTAGACTCTCATCATAGTTCAATGAAGAGGAGGTGGAGAGCTTACAAATTATTTGTTTATGGTGTTCTAATACAGATAACAATTACAGGCCTTAAAAAGGCAAGCAATTCAGGTGCTTAATTTTGAAGCTCCATTTGCCACTCTCCCTCCACACAGGCCTATGCCAACATACTGCAGTACCTCACAATATGGATCAACTACTTCATTTGCATCGCCATACGACTCCTACGGTCCTCGGATTTCTGAAGTACACTCTTTAGGGAATAGAGACCATACTTGTTCTTCAAATAACACAGAAGGCAACATCTTTGCCCTCCGCAAGACTTATGTACACACGATGAAATTATTTTATAATTAAATTGTTTTGCTTTCAATGTTTCAATTTGTAATGTCAAGCATTTGTTCAATCCATTGTTATGAAGATAGTTGAATGTGTTGAGTCCATCCCACAAATTTTTGGTCAACTTTTGCTATTCCATTGCTACAAGTTTTTTTTTAAAGGAATAGTAATTAGAGTTGAAAATAAATGATTTGGTGGTTGTCAAATTGGTAAAATTAGCAACTCTTTTTTTACTTTGCTATATTATCTATGTCATTAGTGACATAGACATGGTTTTCTCCTTCTCTAAATATATCATTCTTTCTCATTTGTAAAACACACAAAGTTAGAGAGAAAAACCATTTTGAGAGCAAAGTGAGTTATTCCATAGACTATATAAGAAAAATAGCTTGTGAAGGAAAATAAAGTTTGAGCGATATTTTAGTAAGGTGGAAACTAAAAGAGTGTTGTTCCTTTTGAGTATAGTAGTCATTTTTTGTATTGTATTCGTTACTACACAGTGTAAAATTCCTTACTATGGTAATATCAATTGCTCCTCTTGGCCTGTGATTTTTCCCTTATTTAGAAGGGCTTCCACGTTAAATTCTAGGTATCATTATTTTCCCATTTGTTTCACTTACTTTTACCATATATATTTTTGTGTTTGTCCACATTTTCCCAACAAACAGGTATCAGATCCAAGGTTAAATCTGAGTATGCTATATGGTTGAAGCAGAGTCGAAACTTCCACATCAGAAAAGATTTACTTTAATATGTGGTAACTATATTTATTGGGAAAATGATCGAACCCAACAAAAGTTCTTAATAAAACATATGTTGAGTTTATAGTATAATAATGGCTCACTAATGACAGACCATCTGAATAACTTTCAAGGGATCATGAACCAATTATCATCTATGGCATCAAATTTAATGAAGAAATTCAAGGGTTGCTTCTATTTAATTCCCTACCAGATTCTTGGGAAACATATTGAACTTCTCCAAATGGATTTATCTCTATGGATTCCGCCAAGAGTAGTGTCTTGAACAAAGTGATGAGAAGAAAAACTCAAGGTTCTTCTTAGTCGGATGTCCTGATAACTGGCCACAAGGGAAGAAAAAATACTTGTGGTTCTTAGTATAGAGAATAAAATGGGAGAAAATCCATAGGGAGACTTAAGGATATTGAGTGCTATCATTGTAGCATGAAAGGCACACAAAGAATTTCTACAGGAAGTTGAAGAGAGAAAACAAAAACAAAGAGGAAACTAAAGAAAATGGCAATGAAAATTTCCTGGCGACCGTTACCACCAAAGATCTAGTTATTGTGCTTGATGCGGATATAAAAAATATTGCTTGTTATGATTCAAGCTGAGTTGTGGACACTAGCACCGTCCTATACTCCTGGTGATTTTGTCACCTTACGTATGTGTAATGAGACTATTTCTAGGGTGGTTGGTATCTATACAATTTTTTTGGAAACTAGTGTTGGAAATAAACTAGTTTTTAAAAATATGAACATGCTATTGATGTTCATCTTCACCTATTTTCCATTGGTGTTTTAGATGATTAAGGATATGTTAGTACCAACAGTGATGGAAAATGGATTCTCATTAAGGGTTACTTGGTTGTACCTCATGAGAACAAGCGTCCTGGTCTATACTGGACTACGACCTCTACTTGTGTTATTTTGGTTAATGATGTTAAGAGTGGTAGCTCTTCAACGTTATGGAACAAGAGACTTAGTCACATCAGCGAGAAAGGACATACTGTTTTAGCAAAGAAGAATTTTTTGTCAAATTTCAGAAGTGCAAAATTAAAAAAGTGTGAGCACTTCTTGGATGGTAAGCAAAATAGAGTTTCCTTTTAAGTCTTACCCTCGTTTGAGAAAGACAGTGTTGCTTGAGTTGGTGAAATCTAATTTATATGGTGCAATAAAGACAAAGACATTGGGTGGTGTACCCTACTTTGTCACTTTCATTGATGATTGCTCGAGAAAACTTTAAGTCTATGTCTTGAAGACTAAAGACCAAGTGTTAGGTGTCTTGAAGCAGTTTCAGGCTTCAGTTGAAAGAGAAACTAGAAAGAAACCGAAATATATCATACTAATAATAGTGGTGAATATTGTGGACCATTTGACGAATATTAGAACCATCAAGGAATTAGACACCAGAAGACTCCTCAGCTTAATGGCTTGGCTGAGAGGATGTACAAGACCTTAATGGAAAGAGTTAGATGTTTGTTTTCACAAGCAAAGTTGTTGAACTCATTTTGGGGTGAGGCTTTATTGACCGCTCCATATGTTATTAATCTATATCCTCTTGTTGCTTTGCAAAGTGATATGTTTCCTATGACCATTCTAGAGTGTTTGGTTGCAAATATTTTGTACATGTGCCAAAAAATGAGAGGTCAAAGTTAGATGCCAAGACAACAAAGTGCATCTTCATTTGATATGGACTATATGAATTCGGTTACAGGGATATATGATCGAATTTAAAAGAAACTTGTGAGAATTGTGATCTTATTTTCTTGGAGAATCAAACACTTGAAGATATTGACAAAGTGGAGAAGCTAGAATCTTCAATTTTTGATGGTATAGTTCATCATGATGAAGTTCCTCACATAAGTGTGCATGATGTTGTTGGGATTGATAATCATGGTGACACCTTGAATCATGCATCGAATCAACATGTTCATGTTGATAATAACAATGATATTGTTATTGATAATCCTTTTGCTCATGAAATTATGGACGAGTCAAATATTTCACTTTGGAAGTCCAAGAGACAGTGATTTCCTTCCTCCCGTTATTAACCCATTGAGTATATCTTTCTCACTGATGGGGGAGAACCTCAATGTTTTGAGAGGGCCATGGAATATGAGCACAAGGATCAATGGATTGAAGCCATGCAAGATGAGACGAAGTCTCTTCATGAGAACCACACTTATGAGTTGTTAAAATTTCCTAAGGGAATGAGAGCTTTGAATAACAAGTGGGTGTTCAAAGTTAAAGTTGTAGAACACAACTTGAAGCCTAGGTACAAAGCTAGATTGGTTGTTAAGGAATTTGGTCAAAGGAAGGGTATTGACTTTTACAAAATATTTTCTCCTGTTGTGAAAATGTCTTTGATTTGCACAATTCTAGGCTTGGATGCTAATCTTAATTTAGAGATTGACTGGATGGATGTGGAGACGACTTTCCTACACAGTTACCTAGAATAAGAGATTTATACGAAACAACTTGAGGGTTTCAGAGTAGAAGGTAAAGAAAATTTTGTGTTATGAGTCTTTATGGCCTAAAAATAAGCTCCTAGAAAGTCGTACAAGAAGTTTGAATTTTTTATGTGGGAGCAAGTCAATAAGAAGAATCTTCAGATCATTGCGTACTTGTACAAAAATTTTCTTACAATGATTTTATCATCCTCTTGTTGTATGTCGATGATATGTTGATTATAGGCAAGAATACATCAAAGATTGACGAGCTGAAGAAAGAGATGTGTGAGAATTTTTCTATGAAGGACTTGGGTCATGCCAAACAAATTTTTGGCATGGGAATTACTCGTCTAAGAGATGAAAGGTAGATTTATTTGTCACAAAAGCAATACATTGAATGAGTACTGGAGAGCTTTAATATGAAGAATGTTAAGCCTGTAGGTACACCTCTTGCTGGTCATATGAACTTGAGCAAGCAGATGTGTCCTACAGTTAGGGAGGAAAAAGAGAGCATGTCTAAAGTTCCATATTCCTTCATCGTCGGAAGTCTAATTTATATAATGATATGCACTAGACCTGACATTGCTAACGCAGTTGGTGGTCAACAAATTTCTAAAAAATCCAGGAAAAAGTATTGGAAAGCTGTGAAGTGGATACTCAGGTAATTTAGAGGAAGCTCAGATGAATGCTTGTGTTTTGGAGCATCAAATCCAATCATGAAAGGCTATACAGATTCAGATATGTCAAGTGACCTTGATAACTGAAAATCCAGTACTTGATATTTGTTTACTTTTAGGGGGAGCTATATCATGACAATCAAAGTTGCAGAAGTGTGTTGCATTATTGTAACAACCCTAAAAAAATGAATATGCTAAGTAATGCTTAATGTGTCTAGAATGCCTACGATTAGACCGAGTTCACACGCATTAATGCGCGTAGAACCAGACCTCTGAACCCTTTATACATCCAATCCAACTAACTTGGGGATTTATTTAAGCTATAAATGTTTGGGACCAACCATGTAGGGCTCTCGAATACGAAGATTTACTTGAAGGAGTCTTTACCGGACTTAAAACGGGAAAATCTTTGGTTTGGAGGGTCTAGGGATAAAATGGTATTTTTCCAGACTAAGGGTAGTATCGTAATCACCCTAAATATATAATTAGTTATTTAATTTATAAGGTGGAGGGGCATTTTTGGGAGAGAGGACCAAAAATTGGCTCTTGAAGTAAAGTCTTGCTCCACCCGGGTTCGAAACCTAGGTGGAAGCAATGAAGGAAACTATTTTTAATTTAAGTTGGTAAATTAATGTAATTAATTTATATTTATTATTTATTATCTGATTTAAAATAAAAGGAAATCAAATTTTTAATAATTAAATAAAAACCTTAGTTGACTAAATCCTAAACTATACTTCTCATCCTAAGAAAACTCTTCTCTCCCACGCTCATCGCTCTCACACATCTCTATAAGTCACTCTCACTCACGATTTTCTCCGCTAAATAACTTCGAAAAACTGTAGGTAAACCAAAGTTTGTCACACTTGAATAACTCACAACGAAAATATAAGAAAAGAAACGAAATCAATCACGTAGGCAAAGAGAAGTTTGTTCGTCGAGTTGGTGCTGACTTTGAGGGGATTTGGATGTGATTTTTGGAGAAAATTTTGGGCAGCAAGTCGAGGTTTGAACGTCATAAAAGGTATAGGTTTTCTTATCTCTTAGTCCCTTTCCCAAGAGACCCCTTAAGGTTTATATTATTCATTGGAAAACTAGGATTGTTTTCCCTCTTGAATTCCCCTGTCACTAGCTCCCAATGAATCGTAGGTTGGGTATGATATCTGGTAGAATAAGGTTTATATTATGTTTTCGTGATGAAAATGATGATGTTTGTGTAGTTGAAATTTGACGGAAGACAAGCATGTATTCGAAATTTTGTGCAAGTGTGTGAATGTGCAAAAATGTTATTGTAAAGTAGGTCTTGGGTCAATGTTTCAAGTTTGATATTGTTTTGGTTGTAATTTTACATGTGTTAACTCATGTAAATTGTGATGTTCATTAAAATAGAAGTGTTGCTTATTTAAGTATCAATATTTTGGCTAAAAAAATCTATGAAAATGCACCCCAAAAATGTGTTAAAAGATCTATGAATTAGAATAAGATTTCAAGTGAAAATGTTGGTTACAATAAGCTAACAAACTGACTAAAATTCCAGCAAACTTACAAGCTTATTTTAGGCTAAATGTAGAGGAATAAATCTGTAAATTTATTGGAGAATAAAGGGGGAGACCATCAGGATTCGAACATGTGACCTCACCCTTCTACTGCATTGAAATCGCAAGAAAAGAAATGGAACTAGGGAGAATCGAAATGCGTACACTGTCTGAAAAAGGCAAGTGCAAAACTTAAATAAATAAAATGGGAGGCGTGGGAATTGAACCCATGACCTCCAGGCTGCAAATGAAGGGAAAGAAAAATAAAAGTGTGAGGCGTGGGAATCGAACCCACAACCTCAAGGCTGGAAAGGGTAAAAGGGGAGAAATAAATAAGAAAATAATGTAAGGATGTGGAGGCTCGATCCCACAACGTCACTTCCAAACGCATAGTAAGTCAACTTTTAAGTAAAAGTAAAATAAGGATGTTGTGGGGGTTCGAACCCATAACATCCCTGTCACTAGCGAAATAAAGAGTAAATAAATAGAGTTTGTGGGGATTTGGTCCCATAACCTCTTAGTCTAGGCGAATTGGGAAACAAAATTTTTAATGAAAAATAAAAAGGAGTTGTGGGGGTTTGATCCCACAACTCTTCGACTAAAGAAGAGGAGAACTCAAGGAGAAAAATAATGATAGAATGTTGATGTTGGGGCTCAATCTAGGGTCCCAAAGTCATGAAGACTAAAAATAAAGTCATGGATAAATGTAATTATTGTCCAAGGGGTTCGTACATGGGTTCCCTTGCCCAAATTTCCATATTGATACATAAATCATACGTGGATTAAATGTTCAAGAATAATGCCATCTACTTAGATTGAAATTGAGATCTTGACATACATACAAGATGCATAAGTCTTGTACTACATAATCTTAGAAAGCTATGAGTCACTTAACGAACTATGAATGAAGCCTCATTATTGTATTTATAGACCCATAAGTTTAGGATACATTAAAAACAAGTTAATCTTAGATGTACGTAATGAAATGATGAAACCCTAGAAGGCTTAAGTACGAGTGTAAGATACACTAAATGGACAAGTGCATTGGAATATGACGAAATGAACAATGAAATGATGAAATTAACAATAAAATGATGAAATCCTAAAAGAGTTAAGTAAGAGTGTGAAACACACAAATGGCCAAGTGCATTGGCATAGGACGAAATGAACATTCACGTAAAAAGGGGTGAGTAATTATGCAGGGCAAACGTGCTAATGTTGATGAATGTGGCGACAATCTGATACAAGGCTAATGTAAAAGATGAGAGCAATCTCAAATGAGTATAAGTAAATGTTACAAAAACGTACTCACCTATGAGTGTGTATAGTTAATGAAGATACCAGTCTCTATGAATACTCTAATGAAATTATTGAGATCAACACACTTAATACTAATGATGAGATGAGAAATCATCTATTGAGCTATGATGTCCTCATACTAGAAGTTAGCTTCCATGACGTATGAGTTGAATGTAATGGAACTTTATACTGAGCACTGATAGACTAGCTATGAGTGGTGATGCCTTCTTTTAGGAACGGCAGAGGTTCACGTAACTCTCATGAGATGAGACTATTCAGCATGCCGGGCATAGGTCTCCTTATATCTCCTAGTCTTTGAACCTATAGTGTCAATATATCAATCTGGCGGGGTTCAATTTGCATGTACGCTAGCATGTTTCTGGTCACTTTGGCTGGTGATTCCACTTCTTTTCAATGTGGGGTTTCATGACACTTGATTTTATTATGCCCACATGATCTATGTCGGTTAAAGTTAAAGTTCCCAATGAATGAATGAGGTCAGCCTCAAATGATGCACATAATGAAATGAATGATACCAAAGTTGTTAGGATAGGATAATCAAAAGCTTGGTTAGATTCGGATAATGACATTAGGTCATTCTTGGTCATTGCACAATGAACTCGATGAAATTCCCAAACTACATCCTAGGTAGAGCTGGTGTTTACACTGGCCCATGAATGAAATGAAATAGAGTGCGTATGAATGAATGAAGCAGACTCTGTGTTTGCTAAAGTATACTCCCTAGTTGAGGTCCCATATGAAGAGCCCTCATTTTGGGGAAGTCTTAATGTCAAGCCCATGATTCCAAGGTCTCATGGCATATGAATGAATGATATGAACAATGTTATGTGTTATATGAATTATTATATGTGCTATGTGAAATATGTTATGTGGTGTTTGAAAAATGATAAGTTTGATGATGCATGTTGCACTCATGGAATGACTCTCCAAATCCAAATTTGTCAAGTTTACTGACTTAACTTTCCATAAATCATGTTGTTAGGAAAGAACTATTCTTTCTCATGCATGTCTTTGGTGTGTGCTTGCATATACCCATACTTAGTACAAGTGTGTACTAATTCCATACAAATATCTACTTTAGGTGTAGGCACAGGTGGACGTTAGATCTTACAGTACGACATTGCAGCTATCCGATGTGGAGCTTTCAGCCGGACTTGGTAGGCCCTCATGCTTTCGAGGCTAGATACTTTTATTATCTAGCTTAGACGTAGGCTTTAGCTAGTGTAGCATGTTCAAGTAATTTTTGATTTCCCATTTCATTTCAGACTTTGTATTGGTGCTGTTTTGGCAAGTACGCATTTAATGCAACTACGAACTATTTCTTTCATTTGATAATCTTAATGTTAGATGGTTGATGGTGAACACGTATACATGTAATAGAATGTTTAGTTAGCATGTTAGGAAACAAAAATTTTCAAATTTACCACTAAGATTAATCTAGATGAAGTAAGAATGACGTATGAAGGCTTGTCTACGACCTTTGAGAGGTCAACTACATCGGTTTCATCTGGGGTCTACACTCCGGTCATGACAAAGTTTGTATCAGAGAACTAGGTTAAATTAAAAGGATAATAAGTTCACATCAACCACATTTAGTAGTTTCTAAGTCATGGTAGTGTAGTTCACCACTATCCTTGATTAGAGACTACATGATGCGTAGAAAAGAATTCCCTTCTTCTAATCTTATCATGCCTTTTCTAATGTTGGATTTCTTGGTGTTAAGAGCGTATTTAACATCAACACTTGAAGTTTCCAAAAGATGAATACAAGGAGAAAGCATTCAGAGAGATTGGAGAAGCAGCTACTAGGTAATTCAGGTTCTTTCACAGGCTCTAGCTACTGGAAAAGAGAAGCCAGTTAACCCACCTGGGTTGATAGATTGAGAAGTAACGACAACTTTGGTACAGATGGACCAAGCTATCACTTTACAATCTCACTCTATTGTGTTTGATTGATGTGGAAAAGTCTGAGTTGGCATCCTACCATCTAAAGGATGAAGCTCAATCCATGTATAAGGTGTGGCAGGATATCATTCCTTATGAGGGGGTCCTATTACTTGGGATCTTTTCAAGATGGGTTTTCTAGGGTTGTTCTTTCCCAGATAAATGAAGGAGGCTAAGGTTGAGGAATTCATAAACCTTAAGCAAGGATCGATGTTAGTCACGGATTACTCCCTAAGGCTCGTAAGACTTTACAGCCCAGGAGAGTCCACCTTGTAGGAAGTATGGCATACTTCATGGATGAGAATGTATGATGGACTCTAATTCTTGTTATATTTGTGGCAAACTGGGTCACATTATGAAGGACTATCCGAATAGGAAAAGTCAAGAACAAGGAAAGTAGAGAGTTCAACCTAATTGTCCAAGGGAAGAGGCTCCAAGGAGGCAACGATTCTTTGCACTCAAGTCTAGGGGTGCAGGGGAAGGCACCTCTGGTGAAGTCTTAGGTGCATAGACTTAATTAGTCTTGCATGTATTTGACTGTGTACGGTGTTTATGCACTAATATGAGGTTAAATTGTTTGAGTCATCATGTTGGTTGCTGATTTGTATGACTTACATGTTTACTTATGTTGTATGTTTTGATAAGAATAGATTAGGAAAGAGTTCCGTAGTCCATTAGTGTGTAGCTACTAGTAGGTTTCAAAGAAGTGCCCCATCGTGTTGATATGTAAATCAGATATTCACCAATGGGGAGTATTGAATTACATATGTAGGTATACATTCTATAGATGACTTACTTATTGTTAGTAAAGAGTAGTGTCATTTGGGGATGAATGTTCCTAAGGGGGGAATAATGTAACAACCCTAAAAAAAATTAATATGCTAAGTAATGCTTAATGTGTCTAGAATGTCTATGATTAGATCGGTTTCACACGGATTGATGCCCATAGAACCAGACCTCTGAACCCTTGCTAAAGCCAAGAGACCTAACTTGGGGAGTTAGTTGAGCTAGAAAGGCTGGGTCCAACCACGTAAAGCTCTCGAATGCTAAGATTTACTTGAAGGATTCTTACCAAATTTAAAAAGGGAAAATCTTAGGTTTGGAAGGTCTAGGGGTGAAATGGTCATTTTCCAGACTAAAGTTAGTATCATAATTCCCTAAATATGTAAATAGTTATTTAATTAATAAGGTGGAGGGGCATTTTGGGGAGAGAGCACCAAATATTGTCTCTTAAAGTTTGTAGTTGGCCTAAAATTATGAGACTGTTGAATTTTTTCTGATATTGAACCCTCTCTATTAAAATGACGGCTTGAATAAATAAGACTTGATGAAATGAAATAATGAGATAATTTGATCTGAGTGTCACATTCCGACATGGTATTATTGGATCAGAGTGTCACGTTACGACATGGTAAAATGGGATAGTAGTGTAATGTTCTGACACGGTATATGTGATCGGAGTGTCACGTTCCGACACAATAACATTAAAGTAAAGGAATCTTGAATTAACTTAATATACTCAATCTCATAGAACCCATTTTCCAAATGAGTATAACGTGGAGGCATGAGTCCTCATAGTTGTGCTTGATGTTGTTATTGATGGTGTACCTAGTATGGTGTTGTGGTCATTTGTTCATGTGTTTGTTTCTTGCCATCTATCAAGTATTGTAGTTGATTTTTTGTTATTATTCTATATATTGGTTTATATTTTGAGTTGGCCAATAATACCTACTTAGTACGTGTTCATTATACTGACCCCTACTTGTATTTTGTTCTTTATTCTTTTGTAGAGTGCAACAAGTGTACCATGGACTTAGACTCACTCTCAGCTTTGACAAGTCTCCAGCACATCACAGTTTAGGGTGAGCTGTTAATTCTAGCTCGTGCTGGATTCTCTCATTCATGTCTTGATGTCTTTGAATTTCGGACATGGACCATCTTTGTGCTTATTTTGATTCCTTAAACATTCTTAGACTTGCTAATTTTGAAATAGATGTTCTTGATGTGATAACTATCAAATTTTGGGATAACAAGTATTCAACTTTAGAAACTTATTTAAATTGGTTACTTAATAACTTTTGGAGCTTCCGCATTATTTTTGTCATTTATAGTTGAACTATTGGTATATATTGGGGTTTAGACTTGTTGGTTTGCCCACCTACGGGGGGGGGGGGGGGGGGTAAGTATGGGTGTCACTCACGACTCATTTTGGGTCGTGACAAATTTGGTATCAAAGCATTATGTTCGCTGATCTCATCACACAAGGACAACTCTAGTAGAGTTTTGCGGAATGGTATGCGGACGCCTTTAGTTTTCTTCGAGAGGCTACAAGACTTTAGGAGAACTTCATTCCTTCTCTCTTTCGTGCTATTACTTGGATCTAATTTGTATCTAGGTTATACGAATTGGTATCTGACCTTCTCACTCTATTTTGCAAATGGTTAGAACTAGAGCAAAAACTGTGCCAACACCAATACCTGCAAGATAGTGTGCGTACGAGCCAATCGTTGGGGTTGTAACTCGAGGAAGAGGAGCGACAAGAGGTCAGGTCGCTGGAGGACGCCCACTAGAGGCAGAGGACATACACCAGGTCAAGCTAGGAATAGAGCAGTGGCTCCTCCACCGAAGGATGGGGTAGTGAGAGAGGGTAAAAAAAGGGAAAAGTAGCACATTCAAGATAAGGAAGTACCACCCCAGCCTACCCCAGAGATGATTAATCAGGTTTTTACTTATCTTAGTGAGTTATCTGATCAGGGCCGGACACCTCCAGTGTTTTCTAGAACAGCACCTCAGGTTCAGGGAGTACAACATGCAACTGTTGTGGCTCCCCTCATGGATGGATCATTGGAAGGGCACGTTTTCTTTATTTACTATTGGGACTATAATGACAGGTGATCAACATGAGCATTTCATTAGGTTCTTAAAGTTGAAACCTCCAGTCTTCAAGGGTGCTGAATCTGAAGATGCCTATGATTTTCTAGTTGATTGTCATGAGCTGCTACATAAGATGGACATAGTAGAACGATTCGGTTGTTGAGTTTGTTACCTACCAGTTTCAGGTGGATGCCAAAATGTAGTAGCGGTCGTATAGTGAGTGTCAACCAGCAAAAAGGAACCACCTATGACTTGGGCATCATTTTTAAACTTATTTCTGAAGAAGTATATACCCCAGACTTTTAGGGATAGGAGGAGATATGAGTTCCTAAGCATAGAGTGAGGAAGGATGTTTGTTGCTGCTTATGAGGCCAAATTTCGTGCATTATCCAGGTATGCCACTCATCTTTGCTTCTGTCCACAAGAGCGTATTTGCCGCTTTGTGAAAGGGTTGAGCTCAGATTTTCAAATTCCAGCCTTCTAGGTAGCTGCTGCATCAAAATCCTTTTTGGAAGTAGTTTATTTTGTGATAGAGGTAGAGTGGTGAAGCCAGACGACTTCACCATGGCGTAGACATTTAAGAATTTTCGTATGGGAGGTTAGTTCAGTGGTTCTTATTCTAGAGGAAAGAGTTTAGGAGGTTACCCAGCTCATTCTATTCAGTCCTCATTACAGGCATCAGTTGGGGGTCCATCGCAGACCAGCCAGCCTTTTTCTGAGTTTGGAGGTTATCTCTAGACTTCGTCATTTTCAAAGAGACCTATACTTTACTCCAGGAATTGTTATGGATGTCGAGAGGCTTGACCTATTACGAAATATTTTCCAAAACAAAGTTACAGATCCCCCGTAGTTAGAAGTAGAGGTGGTCATGGTAGAGGCTGCCATTTTGAAGGACGTGGTGGAGGAATGGTGGTTACAGGTTCAGTCGGGGTGACAGGCAGGTTAGAACTATTGTAGCGCATCTTAGTAAGGGCAATGGATAGACAGGTGATAAGGCCCATTGTTTTGCTTTCCCTAGGAGGTTTGAGGTAGAGACATCGTATGTTGTTATCACATGTACACTTTTGGTCTGTGAATGCATGGCTTCTTTATTGTTTGATCCTGGATCCACATTTTCATATGTATCTTCCTTATTTTCTACTGGTCTTGATTTATATTGTGATTTGCTTGACATGCCAATTTGTGTATCTACTCTTGTGGGTTAGTCTGTGATAGTTGAGAAGGTGTATAGATTTTGCTTTGTGACTTTTGTGGGGAGCCATACTTATGTTGATTTGATTATTCTAGAGATGGTTGATTTTGATGTAATTCCGGGTATGACTTGTCTTTCTCCAAATTTTTCAATCTTAGATTGTAATGCAAAAACTCTGATATTGGCCAAGCCTAGGACAGATCCGCTAGTGTGGGAGGGTGACTATATTTCTACTCTAGTTCGTATTATCTCTTTTCTTCGTGCTAAGAGGTTGGTGAGTAAGGTCTTTTTAGATTTCTTGGCATATCTCAAGGATGAAACTTCCAAATTGCCTTCGATTGAGTGTGTTTCGATAGTTCGTGAGTTTCTACATTTGTTTTTTGCAGACCTTCCTGGTATGCCACCGGATAGAGATGTTGATTTTTGTATTGATCTCGAGCCGGGTACTTTCCCCATTTCCATTCAACCTTATAGAATGGCTCCAGCTGAGTTAAGGGAGTTAAAGGACCAACTGCAAGAGTTGTTAGGTAAATGTTTTATTATACCGAGTGCATCCCGTTGGGGTGCTCCTATTTTATTTGTGAAGAAGAAAGATGGAACTTTTCGGATGTGCATAGACTACAGGAAGCTGAATAAGGTAACTATTAAGAACAAGTATCCCATTCCTCATATTGATAATTTCTTCGATCAGTTACAAGGTGCTTGTGTCTTCTCTCAAAATGATTTGAGTTTGGTTACCATCAATTGAAAATACGGGAAATAGATGTGCCAAAGATTGCTTTTTGAACCAGATATGGACATTATGAATTCTTAGTAATGTCTTTTAAGCTTACGAATGCCCCTGCTGCTTTCATGAGCCTGATAAACGGAATTTTTAAGACATATTTAGACCTCTTTGTTATTGTATTTATTTATGATATAGAGATATACTCAAAGAGCAGGAAAGAACATGGGGAGCATTTCAGAATTGTATTGGAGTTGTTAAGTGTAAAAAGGCTTTATGCCAAATTCTCCAAGTGTGAGTTTTGGCTCGATTCAGTGTCCTTCTTGGGGCATGTGGTTTCTAAAAATTGAGTGATGGTGGATCCTTCTAAGATTGAAGCAGTGAAGTGTTGGGTAAGACCTACTAATGTTTTAGAGGTAAGGAGCTTTGTTGGTTTAGCTAGTTACTACAATCGATTCGTCAAGGGATTTTCTTCTATTGCTTCCCAGCTGACAAATTTGACAAAGCAGAAAGTTCCATTTGTATGGTCCGATGACTGTGAAGAAAGCTTCCAGAAACTCAAGGCCTTGTTGACTACTGTACCAATTCTTACCATGCTAGTGGAAGGTAACAATTTTATTGTTTATTGTGATGCATCTTATTCTGGTTTGGGTGCAGTGCTAATGCAGGAGAGGAATGTAATTGCTTATGCTTCAAGGCAATTGAAAGTGTATGAATGTTGCTATCCGACCCATGATTTGGAGTTGGCTACAATTGTATTTGCATTAATGCAATGGGGACATTATCTATATAGGGTCAAGTGTGAAGTTTATACAGATCATTGTAGTTTACAATATGTCTTTATTCAGAAAGATTTGAATTTGAGGCAAAGGAGGTGTATGGAGCTATTGAAACTATGATATTACTATTTTATATCACCCCGAAAAAGCTAATGTTGTGGCAGATGCTTTAGGTAGAAAAGCAGGGAGCATGGGTAGTATAGCCTACTTACAGGTTTCTAGACGCCCATTGTCTAAAGAGGTTCAGACTCTAGATAATGACCTTATGAGGCTGGAAGTACTAGAGAAGGGAGGATTTTTGACCTGTGTGGAGGCAAGATCTTCTTTTCTTGACAAGATTAAGGGAAATCAGTTTGCTGATGAGAAGCTGAGTCGAATTCGAGATATGGTATTGCGAGGAGAGGCTAAAGAGGCAGTAATTGATAAAGAATGCGTCTTGAGGGTTAAGGGAATGGCATGTATGCCCCGTGTGGATGATTTGATTCACACTATTCTAACAGAGGCTCATAGTTCAAGGTAATCTATACATCCTTGTGCAACCAAGATGTATCGTGATCAAAAGCAACATTTTTGGTGGAGTAGAATGAAGCGTGACATTGTTGATTTTGTTTCCTAATGTCGGAATTGTCAGTAGGTAAAGTATGAACACTAGAGGCCTGGAGGGACACATTAGAGAATTCTTATTCCTTAATGGAAGTGGTAAAGAATTGCAATGGATTTCGTAGTTGGCCTTCCAAAGGCATTTGGTTATTTTGATTCTATTTGAGTAATTGTTGACAAGTTAACTAAGTCTTCTCACTTTATTCTGGTCAAGACGTCTTACAATGCAGAGAAGTTAGCCAAACTCTATATCTCAGAATTTGTTCGATTGCATGGAGTTCCACTTTCAATCATATCAGATAGAGGTACGCAATTTACTTCTAAGTTTTTGAAGACCCTACATGTCGAATCTGAGCGAATAATTCAAGTGATGAAGGATATGCTTCGTGCATGTATGATTGATTTTGTTGGTCATTGGAATAAATTTTTACCCTTAGAAGAGTTTTCGTACAACAAAATCTATCACTCAAGTATTGATATGGCCCCATTTGAGGCACTATACGGGAGGAGATGTAGGTCTCCCATTGGTTGGTTTGATGCATTTGAGGTGAGACCTTGGGGTGCCGATCTTTTGAGGGAATAATTAGATAAAGTAAAATTCATTCAAGAGAAGATTTTAGCAGCTCAGAGCAGGAAGAAGGAATATGCAGATCGAAAGGTTAGGGACTTGGATTTAATGGAGGGTGAACAAGTCTTGCTGAAGGTTTCACCCATGAAAGGTGTGATGCAGTTTGGTAAGAAAGGTCAGCTTGGTCCTAGGTATATTGGTCCATTTGATGTTCTGAAGCGCGTGGGGGAGGTGTACTATGAATTGGCATTGCCTCCATGGTTTTGAAGAGTGCACCCCGGTATTTCATGTGTATATGCCAAAAAATTACCATGGTGATCAAATTATATTATTTGTTGGGATTCAGTTCTTCTTGATGAGAATATGTCTTATGAGGAGGAGCCTTTTGCTATTATTGATAGAGAGGTCTGCAAATTGAGATCAAAAGAGATTGTCTCTATCAAGGTTCAGTGGAAGAATTTGTAAGTTGAAGAGTCCACTTGGGAGAGTGAGGGTGATATGCATGAAAATATCCACATTTTTTACCGATTCAGGTATTCTTTCTCGCCCTTGCCTTTTTTTGATCATTCGAGGACGAACGATGGGTAAATTATTATCCACTGTAACGACCTTTCTTGGTTGTTTTGAGCACTAGAACTTTTTATTTTATAAAGTACTTTTCGATAGATTCTAAATGGGCCTTTTAGACTTTTCGTAATTATAATTATGAAATTAATGTGATAGGTTTTATAATTAAGTTATGGGTTGTTAAAGAAGATAACATTAAAATTAATAGTACGTCACTTTTATAAATGTCGTGCTGCAAGCAGTGTACAGAACTTTGTTGGAATATATTTGAATTGACTATGATGTATTGTTACAAGAGATCCTAAATTGCAAGATCCATCTTCGTTAAATTTTAAGACTCCTTACAATAATTTAATCCCTTGTGTGACAGATCTTGTTACATCGAAATCGATATATGTTTGAATAATCTGTCTATTTCCTTTTCAATGCATTTAATTGTTGGGAAAGACAAGGCACTAACAAAGAATGTCTGACAGGATAACAGCGGAAGAATACCCAAGTCTATACTTTCCCTTTTCGATTTGAACCAAGAGAAGACAAACAAACACAAGCAATATGATAGTAAGGCAGCAAGTAATTCAACTAAACAAGGCAATAATAAACCAATCACACAAGACACTAAGATTTACGTGGAATTCCCTTTGATGTGAAGAGTAAAAAAACACGGGGAAAAAAGATCCACTATAATCACCAAGACTTACAATATTGTTCTCCAAAATTGGCCACAAAACAAGTGCCAAAAAACGAGCAACAACAAAATAAGATTGCACAAAATCTAGAGAATTAAAGGAGCAAAATCACCAATTTCCCAGCTACTGTTCAAGACAGATAAACTGAAGCCCGCAGGCCACCAAATCCAACTCTGTCAGTTTCTAATCAAATATTGAGATGTAGATAATATGCTGTCCAAAAATCAGCTTAATCGAACAAGAAACGAAGCGGGAATCACAATTTGAAGTTGGCTGTTAGGACGAATTTTGACTGCGAAAACTTTTCTCTTTCTCTCTTTTTGGATGCTGAAAAACTCTCTCTGTGTATATGAAAATAAGACCTAAATAGGCTTATATTTGCCTCATAATAATGGGCCTATGGGCAAAAATTGGGTTGGTCCAAATTGGGCTTTTATTTATCCACATAGGAAGGGAAAAAGGCCCATAACCCAATAATTCTCCCCCTCACAACTATGTGGAGGAGACCGCCATCCCGGCGACCATGCAACAATCTTCAAACTTCCCTCTTGGAAAAGCTTTAGTCATCATATCGGAAACATTGTCATTTGTATGAATATTTTCGAGCTTAAGAAACTTAGAATCCAACACATATTGAATCCAATGGTATCTCACATCAATATGTTTAGACCGACCATGGAACGTAGAATTCTTGCCAAGATGTATAGCACTTTGACTGTCACAATAAAGCACATACCTCTCTTGAGCACAACCAAGTTCCCCCAAGAATCTCTTTATCCAAAGAAATTCTTTAGAAGCTTCAATGATAGCAATAAGCTCAGCTTCTGTAGTAGATAGAGCAACACATTTTTGCAACCTAAATTGCCAAGACACGGCTCCCCCTGCAAAAGTAACCAAGTACCATGAAGTAGACTTGGGAGTATCAACATCACCAGCCATGTCTGAATCAGTATATCCACAAAGAATCGGATTCCCTGTACCAAAACACAAACTCAGACTAGAAGTTCCACAGATATATCTCATAACCCACTTCACAGCATTCCAATGTTCTCTTCCCGGATTAGAAAGAAAACGGCTAACAACTCCAACAGCGTGAGCAATATCCGGTCTTGTACAAACCATAGCATACATGAAACTACCAACAGCTGAAGCATAAGGAACTTTCTTCATATATTCCTTCTCATCATCACTAGAAGGACACTGTTTCGTGCTCAATTTGAAGTGCATAGCTAAAGGTGTACTGATAACCATAGCTTTGTCCATGCTGAATCTGTGAAATACTTTCTGAATGTACTTCTCTTGTGATAATACCAATTTCTTGGCCTTTCTATCACGGATAATCTGCATGCCAAGAATCTGCCTTGCTGGTCCTAAGTCTTTCATAGCAAAAGACTTACTCAACTCTTGCTTCAACTTCTTAATCCTGCAAGTATTATGACCAACAACAAGCATGTCATCAACATAAAGCAACACAATAATAAAGCCACCATAAGAGAACTTTTGCACAAAAACACAATGGTCTAAGAAGTCTTCTTAAAGCCTTGCTGAGTCATAAAAGAACCAAACTTCCTGTACCACTTCCTCGGAGCTTGTTTCAAACCATACAAGCTCTTCTTCAATTTGTAAACATAATTCTCTTTACCCTTGACTTCAAAACCATCCGGTTGCTCCATATAAATTTCTTCATCTAAGTCACCATGGAGGAAAGCAGTTTTAACATCCATTTGCTCAACCTCTAAATCTAGACTTGCAGCCAAGCCTAGAACCACAAGAATGGATGACATCTTCACAACTGGAGAGAATATCTCATCAAAATCAACTCCCCTTTTCTGATTAAATCCCTTGACAAATACTCTAGCTTTGTATCGTGGAACTTGATTACCATCTTCATGTCTCACCCGAAAAACCCACCTGTTTTTCAAAGCTTTTCTGCCTTTAGGTAACTTAACCAAATCAAAGGTATGATTATCATACAAGGATTTAATCTCATCTTCCATAACATCAAACCACCTTTCTTTTTCTTCACTTTCCATGGCCTCATCAAGACTCTAAGGTTCTCCCCCATCAGTCAAGAGTACATACTCATTGGGAAAATAATGAGATGAAGGAATTCTCTCTCTACTAGATCGTCTGAGAGAACTCTTTGGAGCATCTATAATTTGTTATTGGACAACCATATCATCTTGCACTAGAGTATCAACAACATCATGCCGGTCATTCTGAACATGATCACCATCTTCATTATCAACTTGATTTTCATCATTATGAAGATTTTCTTCCGGTGCATTAGTCAAAGGAATTGGATCAACATCAACTAAGCTCTCACTACTTTGAAAATCAGCCTTGTCAGCTTTGTCAAAATCTTCAATTGTTTGGTCTTCAAAAAACACAACATCACGGCTTCTAACAAGTTTCTTCTCAATAGGATCATAGAAACGATAGCCAAATTCATCTTGACCATAACCAATGAAGATACACTGCCTAGTTTTAACATCCAACTTTGACCTTTCATCCTTAGGTACATGTACAAAGGCTTTACACCCAAAGACTCTAAGATGATCATAAGAAACATTCTTACTAGTCCAAAATCTGTCAGGGACATCACAATCTAAAGCAACAGTAGGAGATAAATTGATAAGATAAGCAGCAGTATTAAGTGCTTCTGCCCAAATGGAATCTGACAGCTTAGCATCTGAAAGCATAAATCTAACCCTCTCAACTAGAGTTCTGTTCATCTTCTCTGCTAAACCATTTAACTGAGGAGTTTTCTGATGCCTAATACCCTGCTCTCTGCAATATCTATCAAAAGGACCAATATACTCACCACCATTATCTGAGCAGATCCATTTCAATGTCTTCCCTGTTTGTCTTTCAACCAAGGCCTGAAAACTCTTGAACACAACAAGTACTTGATCCTTGGACTTCAAAGGAAATACCCAGAGTTTGCGAGAATGATCATCAATAAAAGTCACAAAGTAAAGTGCACCACCATGAGATCTTACCTTAAAAGGACCACACAAATCAGAATGTACCAACTCCAGCAAATCAGGCTTTCTTGAAGGCGGGTGACTCTGAAAAGAAACTATTTTCTATTTACTAGCTAAGCAATGAACACATTTCTTCAACTTTGCTTGTTTCACTCCAGAAAGCAAATTTTTCTTAGTCAAACTATCAATCCCCTTCTCGCTCATATGACTCAGCCTTCTATGTCATAACTCTGATGAAGTATCATTCTCCACCAAATTTACTGAGTCTCTGGACATGGAGCCCTGAAATACATACAAGTTAGACAACTTGTCATCACGGGCCAGAACCATCAAACCTCTAGTAAGCTTCTACTGGCCAACACCAAGTGTATTAACATAACCCTAATCATCAAGATATCCCACAGAAATCAAATTCAAGCGAACATCTGGAGCATGCTTGACATTATTGAGAACTAGTTTGGAACCATTGTTACTTTCCAAACAAACTGACCCAATGCCAATAACTTCAACTTCTTGATTATTACCCATTTTCAACGTTCCAAAATTACCTAGAGTATAAAAAGAAAATAATTCCTTCTTTGGCGTGACATGAGAAGTAGCACCAGAATCCACAAACCAGCTAGACTCATCACGAACAAGATTAATGGCATTTGCATCACAAGAAACAAGAAGATTATCATTAGCAACAATAGCAACACGATTTTCATTATCGCCTTCTCTCTTTTGTTGTCTCATATCTCTCTTGTGCCTGTAACAATATTTCATGATATGCCCATTCTTGTGGCAATAGTCACATGTAATATTCTTGTATTTAGACTTTGACTTGCTTCTACTTTTACCTCTATCATACTGACCTCTCGACTTGTTTCTCCCCCTATCTTCAGTAACCAAAACATCAGAGTGTGAAGCTGAAGAAGATGAAGTTTGAGATATTCTTCTCATTTCTTCATTCAAGACACCACTCGTAGTATATTCCATGGTTACAACACCACTGGGAGCAAAATTAGTCAAAGAAACTCGAAGAGTTTCCGAAGAGTCTGGCAGAGTATTAGGAAGCCAAAGTCCCTGTATCTCATCATCAAACTTTACACTCATTCCGGACAGCTGATCAATAACACCCTGAAAATCATTAATATGATCAGAAATAGGAGTGCCCTCTTTATACCTGATATTCATTAATTGTTTCAATAGGAACAACTTTTTGTTGCCAGTCTTCGAAGCATAAATTGTCTCGAGCTTGTCCCACAAACTTTTGGCGTGTGTCTCATTCACAATATGATTTCTAACATTATCTTCAACCTATTGTCTAATATAGCCACAAACCTGCAGATTCTCAAATTCCTATTCTTCATCATTCAAAGACTGAGGCTTATTAGAAGCAAACACAGGTAAATGCATCTTCTTGACAAATAGAAGATCTTTCATCTTGTCTTTCCAAATATGATAGTTACTACCATTTAAACACACCATTTTGCTCATATTTGCCTCCATCATTCAAAACGACAATCAACAATAACCAATGCTCTGATACCACTTTGTTGGGAAAGACAAGGCACTAACAAAGAATGTCTGACAGGATAACAGCGGAAGAATACCCAAGTCTATACTTTCCCTTTTCAATTTGAACCAAGAGAAGACAAACAACCACAAGCAATATGATAGTAAGGCAGCAAGTAATTCAACCAAACAAATATAACAAGGTAATAATAAACCAATCACATAAAACACTAAGATTTACGTGAAAAACCCTTCGATGTGAAGAGTAAAAAACTACGGGACCAAAAGCTCCACTATAATCACCAAGAGTTAAAATATTGTTCTCCAAAATTGGCCACAAAACAAGTGCCAAACAACGAGCAACAACAAAATAAGATTGCACCAAATCTAGAGAATTAAAGGAGCAAAATCACCAATTTCGCAGCTACTGTTCACGACAGAAAAACTGAAGCTGCAGGCCACCAAATCCAACTCTGTCTGTTCCTAATCAAAGATTGAGTTTAAGATAATATGCTGTCCAAAAATAATATCAATCGGACATGAAACGAAGCGGGAATGGTAATTTGAAGTTGGCTATTAGGGCTGAATTTTTACTGCGAAAACTGCTCTCTTTCTCTCTTTTTGGCTGTTGAAAAAACTCTCTGTGTATATGAAAATAAGACCTAAATAGTATTATATTTGCCTCATAAGAATGGGCCTATGTTAAAAAATGGGTTGGTCCAAATTGAGCTTTTATTTATCCACATAGGAAGGGAAAAAGGCCCATAACCCAACAATTTAATGAGTTTCTTTTATTTTTTAAGTCCATATTATTTTTATATTCCAATTTCTAATTATCCTAATGTATGTTATGTGGATGACCAGAACCTTTGTTGTTGTCTAGCAATGAACAAAATAATACTGCTCCCTCTTCCATTTATTTTCTAATGCTTTTAACGGTAATTCAGTTTGAGGATTAAAGGATGAAACTCAATAATATAATATTATAATAGTATTGTTGAAATTGAGAAAGAGATGGGATAATCCTACAATATATTTAATGGTAAGCTACTTGTTTCGCAAATTAGTGATTTCCGAGTTCGGACGGTTCCTATTACTATAATTATTATTTATCGTTGTTAGTATATGTTGGTATAAGAAGACAGAACATATATACTTATCAACCTAATATAAAATTAAATATGGAAAAATTAATTCAACAACTACCTAATGATTACCTAAGAATTATTAAAGAAGTCATGGGTTAATGTAGGGGGAAAAATTGGATGCAATAAGTTTTTACATATTTCATATATGCATGTGTTATAGCTACATGCAATAGGGTCTCGCGATTAGTCTGTAGCCGCTAGTTTGTGATCTGTGGCTTCCATCTTTATACTTTAAAATATTTTATTCTCACATTATATATTAGATCATAAATATATTGAGATAGGTAATTAAATATTAGATGTATTGAATTACATAAATTTCATTAAAGTTGTGCTAATTGGAGGAATTAAGACTTACCCTTAGGTTTAAACTTTAAGATATTGAGTATAGAGTTAGGTGAATTGATGGGTATAGGCTAGACACATAATAATTGGAGTGTTTATGCTCTTGTGAACTTACACCTTATGTATATATATAATTGATAGATTGGAAGAATTCAGAGGCAATAAGGAAAGGAAAGACATTGGAGACGTAGTTGCTTGACTTCGATTCTTCGGTGGAGGTAGGTTATGGTTTATTTCTATTTGATAGATAATCTCTAAATAGTGATTTATATGTATTAAATGATATTGTAAAGTCTCCTATTAACTTGATTGTGTGGTTGTATGTTTTGATTGTGTGGTTTGTGGTTGGCCTAAAATTATGAGACTATTGAATTTATGATCTTGAACCCTCTCTATTAAAATGACGTCTTGAATAAAGAAGACTTGATGAAATAAAATAATGAGATCATTGGATTGTAGTGTCACGTTCCGACACGGTATTGTTGGATCGGAGTGTCACGTTCCGACACGATATTATGGGATCGGAGTGTCACATTCTGAGATGACTTATGGGATTGGAGTGTCATGTTCCAACAATAACATTAAAGGAAAGGAATCTTGAATTAACTTAATATACTCAATCTCAAAGAACCCATTTACCAAATGAGTATAGTGTGGAGGCATGAGTCCTCATAGTTGTGCTTGATGTTGTGATTGATGGTGTACATAATATGGTGTTGTTTTCATTAGTTCATGTGTTTGTTTCTTGCCACCTGTTAAGTATTGTAGTTGATTTTATGTTATTATTCAATATAAATTGGTTTGTATTTTGAGTTGGCCAATAATACATACTCAGTACATGTTCATTGTAATGACCCCTACTTGTATTTTGTTCTTTATTCTTTTGTGAAGTGAAGCAAGTGTACCATCGACTTAGACTAGCCCTAAACTGTCCAACACATCACAGTTCAGGGTGACCTATTAATTCTAGCTCGTGCTGTATTCTCTCATTCACATCTTGATGTCTTTGAATTTCGTACATGGACCATCTTTTTGCTTATTTTGATTTCTTAAACACTCTTAGACTTGGTAATTTGTAAATAGATGTCCTTGATGTGATAACTATCAAATTTTGGGATAATAAGTATTAAACTTTAGAAACTTATTTAAATTGGTTACGTAATAATTTTTGGGGCTTCCGCATTATTTTTGTCATTTATAGTTGAACTATCGGTATGTGTTGAGGTTCAGACTTGTCGATTTGCCCACCTGGGGGGGTAAGAGCGGGTGCCACTCTCGACTCATTTTGGGTCGTGATACATAGACATAATTTTCTACTTCTATAAATACAACATCTTGGTCATTTGTAAAACACACCAAGTTAGAGAGAAAAATCATTTGAAAGCAAAGTGAGGTATTCAATAGTCTACATAAGAAAATAGAAGAAAAATAGAGTGTAAGCAATATTTTAGTAAGGTGGAAACCAAAAGAGTGTTGTTGCTTTTGAGTATATAGTAGTCACTTTGAGTATTGTATTCGTGACTACACAGTGTAAAATTTCTTACTATAGTGACATTAGTTGCCCCTCTTGGAACGTGATTTTTCTCTTATTTAAAAGGGTTTCAACGCAAAATTTGTGGTGTTATTATTTTCCAATTTTATTTTCACTATTTTTACCATATATATTTTTGTACTTTTCCGCGTTTTCCCAACAGAATGAATCAAAATTCTTGTTGAAAGTTTAGTGAAAAATTGTTGTGATCACAGATAGCAGAGAGTCTAGACAAGTTGTTGGGCCCGAGGATAAACCACGAAGAAATAGATTTGCTTAAGATCCAGGTTGTGTAGTGATAAAAGGGTTATCACTGCAGTTTTGAGAATTTTATGCATATTGTGAAAGAAATTGTTTGTTCCTCTCATAGAGTCTAACCTTGTCAACCTCATTCTTATATTTATCTTTAGTTACTAGTTATTTCAAAATATTTTTCATAGTAATTCTGTAGTTGCTATTGTGATTTAGTTATCAGATTACTTGAGTATTAGTATAGAGAATTTTGGTTCGTTACAAAAATACTCTATTCTATTCTTAAAACATGTTTGTAGCTTGAATTTGAAATGATTTTGAGTGAGATACATTAAGGATGGCATGTATGTGGTACATTACTTCGCAGATTGTAGCTATAATGACTCTCCACTGCTACTGAAACTAAAGCAAATACATGAGGTACTATAGGTTTTGAGTATTAACATTACTTCAAAATTTCTAGCTTTATTTAACCGTGGCGTCCGAATAGCTTTTATACGGCTCGGATAATTCCACAGGAAATTTTAACTATTCTACATCATTGATATTTAATTTTCAACTTTTGGTGTTGGACTTGATCTTTTGAATAGACAAGTAACATGACTGCAACAATGATATCGGTGGGAGCTAATTTTTGACATATTAAAAGAAGTTTTATTATATTAATTTGACTATTTGGTCTCTTTTTATAGGTAACAAGATAAATGTCTTTTCATCTTTTAAGTTATATTGTGCATACATCCCACTAAATTATAAGACAAAAAGATTGTTACTAAAGTCAACATATACAATCGGTTAAAATAGTCCAATAAGAAAATATATGTTCGCGATTGTAGTTGCAAACGAGATTGACTTGGTATATTTTAGAGCACACACATTTAAATTCATAATCTTATAAAAAAATAAAAATGAAACACCATTAAATAGTTCAGCGATAAAAATTTCTCAATGATGACCTGTCAATATTTTAAATAGGTTTTTGTGTATATCCTTTCTCCTAACATATTTTTTATATCACCTTTATCATGCTTCTTTAGTTCCTTTATTAGTCTCTATACAAATGTATAATGTGTTGTCTGGAATTTTTCTATTTTATCTAGATTGATTCTTTTTTAGAACAACAAGACACTCGAAAAGAAATTTTACAACTCAAAAAGTTTTTAAATCTACCTTATTTAATTTGTTTACAAGTATGAATTATAGTAATTAAAAAAGTATGTTAAATGGTTTCGTTTCTTATGTATAGTTAATGCTAAGTCAAGTTGAGTGATATTAGATTTATAGTAGTTATGACTAATAGTTGGAAGAACTTCTCATTTTTCGTAATTATCTATTAGTAGAATTTATCCCCTTTACAAGCCTATCAATGTGATAGCTAACATAGCTAACATGGTTATGTTGAGTTTGAAATTTGTACTTCATGGTTTTAGTTGATAAGACGCAATGGATTTTTAGTGTATCTTTCTTAGTATTGTAATTGAATTTGATAAAAGCCAAAAGTTGATTTTGGCTTTGGTGCGTTTGGGCAGGACTGAGGACTTTGTTGCGGCATTGGATAAGGAGTAAGGAAAATGGAAATGCATTTATTTCATTGTTTCAGTCTTTTTTTGTGCAAATTGGTCAAAAAACTTAATATTTGTTTGTTTCCTTGTCTTTTGAGTCGATAAACTTGACCCTTCAAATAAAATGCAACTGAGACTTTTCATCTTTCCTTACAATTCTGACTGTTTTTATGTGTCTTTGTTATTTTGGATTTCATAGTTACTGAAAACAAAACATTACTAGGTGCTTAGATTAATGGATGAGTCTCACTCAGTATCAGGATTATAATAAATAATTTGATACTACGGAGGATGAACTAGAGAAAATGTGTGCCTACTTATTTAAGGTTTTTGTTGCTTCTGTGACCGATTTACAAGTAAGTATGCTTCTTTTTGGTAGATTACCTTAATTAATTCTTCACTCTAACTAAATGAAATTAGTTGATTCTTTTGGATATTAACATATGTTAGGATTTTATTCTTCATTTTATTCCGACACTTGATAATTATGAAAAGTTGTTATTTCAAATGCTTTGCATATAGTGTTGTATGATTTATGAGATAGTGTCATTTTCATTATGTGTATTTTTTTTTTGCCTTTGTTGTATCAATTCCAATGTCCATTTGGATGAAACTAAACATATGAGCATGGTTTTGTTAGTAGTGGACCATGTTCTACTGTTAGTACTATGAAACTTGGTAAAATAGTTGTTGAAATAAATTATATTCTAAAATCGATTTTTTTTCAATCCCAAATCTTAAAAGAAGAGAGAATCAATGAAAACAAGAATTATTAATTTTGTCATTTTTGGTTTAACTTAGAATTTAAACATTTATGACTCTTTAATAAGTGCATCCTCTCTTATATTTTAAGAAATTCTTATTTGCACTACACTTTCTTTATAGTAATTTATTGTGGAAATAAAATTTTGGCAACAATTAATTTGGCAACAATATTTGTTGAAATCACCATCCACAAATGTGAAAATTGATAGTCACCAATGTAAAAATTGGTAGCAGCATTTGTGGAAGTAGGTAGTCAAAGTTTAGTAGAGTTTGACCGCCATTTTTTTGTGGAAATTGGCTACCACATTATGTCATTAATATTATAATCATGTCTTCAAAAAAATCTATAAATAGAGTAGTCATTGAATACTTGAAGACACGCCAAAATAGAGAAGTAATAGAGAGTAGAGAGAGTAATCCACAAACTACTTTTTACTTGTGATAAAATAGTGTGCAGGTTATATTATTGCGAGTTGTAAGAAATAAAAGAGTGTTTGGTAGAATTCTTTTGATACTACCAAGTTTTTTCATCAATATTATTGAATTACTTTTTCGGATATCATATTTACCCATTTTAATATTTGGTGTAATTGTTAGTCTATTCCTATTGGTATTTAGTTTGGACATTATCCTGGGTGTGATTATCATTTTGTCCAACAAAGTGGTATCAGATCCATGATAAATAATAGTCCGTTGTCCTTTCAATACCCCCGTCTCACAAGAGAAAATTATGAAAAATGGTGTCTACAAATGAAAGTTATTCTTGGCTCTCAAGATTTTTGGGATATTATAGACAAAGGGTATACAAAACCCAAAAATAAGGAAACTCTTCCCTCAAATGAAAAGGAGGTCTTGTTAAAGACAAGAAATAAAGATCAACAACCTCCCACTCTTATCCATCAATGTTTGGATGATGGCATATTTGAGAAGGTGGGTGATGCAACCACCTCAAAAGAAGGGTGAAAAATTTTACAAAATTCTCTCCAAGGAGTTGATTAAGTAAAGAGGATAAAACTTCAAACTCTAAGGGTTAATTTTGAAGTTTTAAAAATAAAAGAATTCGAATCCATTTCGGATTTCTGTTCAAGATTGATGGTTGTTGTAAATCAACTAAGAAGATACAGGTAGAAATCCGATGATGTGCGCGCGGTAGAAAAGATCATTTTTTCTTTAACAACTAAATTTGATTATGCGGTGAGTGCTATTGAGGAGTCTAAAGATTTAGACTCTATGACGGTAGAACAATAGGAAGGTTCTTTACTAGCCCATGAAGAGAAAATGAAAAGGAAAAAAGAAGATCCACTAGAGAAACTTCATACAACCCATGCATCCTTCAAAGGATTTGAAAATGAGAAAAGTTACAAAGGAAATGGACAATGGAGAGTCCGTGAAGATCGTAAAGGTCGAGAAGAGGAAGAAGTTATACCAATCATTTATACAATGAATATAAATGTCACCAGTCATTCAGAGGTCGTGGTCGTGGTCGATGATGAGGTAGAGGACGTGGAGCCTATCAAGATAACAAATGAAATGAGGTATGCCGAATCTAAAATTTAGTGTTATAACTGTCATAAAATTGGACATTACTCTTGGAATGTCATAGTAATGTTGAAGAGAAAGTTAATCTTATTGCCAACAACAAAGATGAAAATGAGTTAACGTTGTTATTTACACTCAAAGAAGAAGATAAAGATAATTGCAGCCCATGGTATCTTGACAATGGAGCAAGCAATCGTATGTGTGGCCACAAAGATATATTTGTGGATATAAAGAAGATCGTGAAAAGTAATGTGTCTTTTGGAGATACATCAAAGATTCAAATTGAAGGGATATGAATGATTATGATATCCTATAAAGATGGTGGTCGTAAATTGATTGCTAATGTTTATTATGTGCCAAAATTGAAAAGTAATATTTTGAGTTTGGGTCAACATCCTTAAAAAGGATATGATATTAGCATGAAAAATATGCATCTTTGGATTAGAGATTCAAATAACAACTCAATTGTTAAAGTTCATATGGCAAAGAATAGGATCTTTTCTTTGAATATTCAAACTATCGATGCAAAGTGTTTGAAGGCTAATGTGCAAGATGACTCATGGTGTTGGCATATGAGATTTGGAAAATTGAACTTTGAAGCACTCAAATCAATGGGAGACTAGAACATGGTTGATGAGATACCGTCAATCAACCATCAAAATCAATTGTGTGAATCTTGTCTTCTTGGAAAACATGCAAGGAGGAGTTTTCCAAAGGAGACTACATCAAGAACAAGCAAGCCACTTAAACTTATACACACCGATGCATGTGGTCCATTCGATCCACAAACTTTTGGTAAAAGAAAATATTTATTGCTCTTTATTGATGATTTCAGTAAAAAGACTTGGGTATACTTGTTGAAGCAAAAATTTGAAGTTTTTGTTGCCATCAAAAATTTCAAAACACTTGTAGAAAAAGAAAGTGGCTACGAAATAAAAGCATTAAGTTCCGATAGAGGAGGCAAATTCACTTCAATAGAATTTAATGACTTTTGTCAATCTCATGAAATTCGGCGCCCTCTAATGGTACCTTACTCGCTCCAACAAAATGGAGTTGCAGAAAGAAAGAATAGAACAATTCTTAATATGGATAGATGCATGTTTAAAGCTAAAGATCTACAAAAAGAATTTTGGGCCGAGGCTATTTCTTGTGCAATTTATGCAGCAACAGGTCTCCAACAAGAAATGTACTAGATCAAACACCTCAAGAAGCATTGATAAAAATAAAACTAAGTGTTAGGAACTTGAGAATCTTTGGGAGCATAGCCTATGATCATGTTCCACATCAAGGGAGAGCAAAGCTTGACGATCGGAGTGTCAAGTATGTGTTTGTTGGGTATGACGCAATTTCAAAAGGCTACAAATTATACAATCCAAGCAATAACAAGGTGGTGGTGAGTAGTGAGGTTGAATTTGGTGAAGAAGCATCATGGAACTGGGAGACTCCGGAAGAAAAAACATATAATTTTCTTCCATACTTTGAAGATGAAGAAGAAGAGGAGACCATGGCACCTGCATAGGATGCAACCCCGCCTCCTTCATCAGCAAATGTTGCATCTCCATTTTCTCAAGAGAGTTCAAGTGAAAGACCACATAGAATGAGGAGCACTAAAGAACTCTATGATGACAAGGAAGAAATTACTAATTTTGAATTTTTGTGTTTTCTCTTTGCTGATAGTGAACCAATAAATTTTGATGAAGATGTTACTGACAAAAGCTAGAGACAAGCCATGGAGAATGACATCTAATCAATAGAAAAGAACAAAACTTGGGAGTTAACAAATCATCCCAAGGACCATCAAGCAATTGTAGTCAAATGGGAATACAAGACGAAGGAAAATTCCCATAGAGAAGTAGAAAGATAAAAGCCAAAACTTGTGGCTAAAGGCTACAAATAAAGGCATGATATCGTCTATGAGGAAGTTTATGAGCCTGTTGCTTGGATAAAGACAATCCGTCTATTGATCTCTTTACTGGCGCAAATGAAGTGGAGGATCTATCAACTAGATGTAAAATCGGCATTCTTTAATGGATATCTTGAACAAGAAGTCTATGTTGAGATACCATTGGGTTTTGTCGTTAAAAGTCATGAAGATAAGGTGTTCATGTAACGACCTGTTTAGTCGTTTTGAACAGCAGATTTTATTTTTAGAAAAACAGGCAGAGGCGACGGACCCCACGACGGACCGTCATGGGCACGACGGACCGTCGCAGGGTCTCGTTTCAAAACACTTAGAATAACTGAAAATTGGGTACTGAAATCGACTCTCTGAACTTCGTAACGGAATGGCAGGACGGACCGTCACAGGTGTAATGGACAGTCACAAACTCTTCAGAGAAATTGATTCTCTGAAGTCTGTGACAGAGCAGCAGGACAGACCGTCGCAGGCGCGACGGGCCGTCGCAGGCTGCATAATCCCAGTCTGGGTCGGATTTCTGTATAAATTTTAAGGGACGTTTTTGACTATTCCTGCTTTAATTATAAAGTTAGTGGGTTAATGTTAATAAGTCTAATTACTTGGGGGTTAAAAAAGGTAACCTTAAGTTAATTAGTGGGTTATTATTGCCATCTTTTATTCTTAATTATATACTAATTAGGGTAAAAGAAAGAGGGTTTGAATAAAGAAAATAGAAAGAACAAGAGAAAGAGAGAGAAAGTTGAACGAGAAAGAGGAGAAACGAAGAGAAACAAAGCTTGGGAAATTGCTTGATTGATCACTAATCTTCGGTGGAGGTAGGTTATGGTTTTCATACTATTCGTAGTAAACTCTTAATAGCGAATGATATATATTGATAGTATTGTAAACCCTGCTATGTGCTTAATTGTATGCTTGCATGAACGTGATTATATAATTGTGATTATATTAAGCATGATGAAGCTATTGAATACCAAATCTTGATAAAAACCTAATCTCTTGTTAATGATGATGCCTTGGTAAGGGAGAAGGCTTGATCAACTAAAGTCATGAGATTGATGATGCCTTGGTAAGGGAGAAGGCTTGATGAATTGATAGAATGAGATTAGGGGATCGGGTGACACGAACCGACACATAGATTTAGGGGATCGGGTGTCACGAACTGACACGTAGATTTAGGGGATCGGAGTGTCACGTTCCGACACATAGTTATAGGGGATCGGAGTGTCACGTACCGACACAAGAGGATTAATGAATATGAGAGAGCGGAGTGTCACGTACCGACACAAGAGAAATAAACATAATGAATCTTGAAAGATGTTAATATACTTAATCTAATGAACATAATTCCCAAATGAATATGGTATCGAGGCTTGAGTCCTCATGTGTGAACTTGGCGGTAATTGTTAATGATATAGTACTTGTTGTTGCTACATGTTGAGTATCATAGTTGATTTTATGATATTACTTGGTATATATTGATTTCTATTTTGAGTTGGCCGATGATATCTACTCAGTACCCGTGTTTTGTACTGACCCCTACTTTTATGTTTTCTTCTTGTTTATTTGTGGAGTGCAGCAAACGTGCCGTCATCTTCGACTCAACAGTAACTCTAGCCAGTCTTCATTACTCCGGATATCAGGGTGAGCTAATGCTTCTAGCTTGGACTGGATCTTCCTCTTCATGTCTTGATGCCTTGAATTTCCGGCATGGACTAGCTTTTATGTATTTTTAGCTTCTTAGAAACTCTTAGATTTAGTAATTTGAAGTAGATGTTCTTGTGATGATGACTTCCAGATTTTGGGGATAATAATAGTTGTTGAGTTTTTAGAAGTTATTGAATTGGTTTTTATTAATGAGTTAAGTCTTCCGCATTACTTTCTGTTGATATTATATTGAAATGTTAATGTTTAGATTGGTTGGTTCGCTCACATAAGAGGGTAAGTGTGGGTGCCAGTCGCGGCCCGGTTTTGGGTCGTGACAAACTTGGTATCAGAGCATTAGGTTCGTTGGTCTCATTACACAAGAACGAGTCTAGTAGAGTCTTAAGGAACGGTAGGGGGACGCCTTTACTTTTCTGTGAGAAGCTATAAGACTTTAGGAAAATTCCATTCTTTATTTCTTTCGTTCGTGCTATTACTTGGGTCCAATTGGTATCTAGGTGATACAAATTGGTATCTGACCATCTTCACTCTATTTCGCAGATGGTTAGAATTAGAGCAACAACCGCGCCAACACCAACACCGGCAAGACAAGAAACGTCTGAGCCAGCCATTGGGGTTGTGGTTCGAGGGAGAGTTGTGGCAAGAGGTCGTGGTAGAGGTCGTGGGAGGTCGTCCTCTAGAGGAAGAGGAAGAGCATCTAGTCCATCTGATGCTAGGGCGGTGACTCCTCCTCCGACTGAGGAAGTAGTAAGAGAGGGTGAGGAAGGGGAGAATGAACAAGTGCAAAATGAGGAATTGCCACCCCAACCTACTCCAAAGATGATTAATCAGGTTCTGGCTTATCTTAGCGGGTTATCTGATCGAGGTCAAACACCTCCAATGTTTTCTGCACCAGCACCTCAGGTTCCGGAGGTACAACATGCGGCTACTATGGCTCCCCGCATGGATGCCTCATTCGAAATAGGCATGTTTCCTCGTCTAACTACAGGGCCTATAATGACAAATGATCAGCATGAACTTTTCAGTAAGTTCTTGAAATTGAAACCTCCAGTCTTCAAGGGTGTTGAATCGGACGATGCTTATGATTTTCTGGTTGACTGTCACGAGCTACTACAGAAGATGGGTATAGTAGAACGGTTTGGTGTGGAGTTTGTGACTTATCAGTTTCAAGGTAACGCCAAAATGTTGTGGCGATTACATGTTGAGTGTCAACCGACAGAGGCAACACCTATGACTTGGGCATAATTCTCTAGCTTGTTTATGGAGAAGTATATCCCGCGGACTTTGAGGGATAGGAAAAGAGATGAGTTCTTGAGCCTAGAGCAAGGTAGGATGTCGGTTACTGCATATGAGGCTAAGTTTCGTCCACTATCCAGATATGCCACCCAACTTTGTTTCAGTCCACAAGAGCGGATTCGTCGTTTTGTGAAGGGGTTGAGGTCAGAGTTGCGGATTTCAGCCTTACAGGTAGCGGCTACGGCAAAATCCTTCCAAGAAGTGGTAGATTTAGTGGTAGAGGTGGAAGGAGTGAAGCCAGATGAATTCACCATGGCATCGACATCAAAAAGGTTTCGAAAGGGAGGTGAGTTTAATGGTTCTTATTCTAGAGGACAGGGTTCCGGAGGTTACTCAGTCCGACCAATTCAGTCTTCACTACAGACTGTAGTTGGGGGTCCACCTCAGACCGGTCAACATTTCTCTGAGAGACCTATGCTTGACTCTAGAGAGTGTTATGGATGTGGGGAGACTGGGCATATTAGGAGGAATTGTCCCAAAAAGATTTATAGACCCCCAATAGCTAGAGGTAGAGGTGGTCATGGTAGACGCCGTTATTCAGGAGAACGTGGTGGTCGAGGTAATGGTGGTTACCAAAACGGTCGGGGTGATGGGCAAATTGGAGCCACTACGTCACAACATGGTAGGGGCAACGGACAAACAAACGAAAGGGCCCATTGTTATGCGTTCCCTGGGAGATCGGAGGCGGAGACATCTGATGCTGTCATCACAGGTAATCTTCTGGTTTGTGATTGCATGGCTTCTGTATTATTTGATCCTGGATCCACATTTTCTTACGTATCTTTCTCATTTGCTAATGGTCTAAATTTACATTGTGAATTACTTGATATGCCTATTCGTGTTTCTACTCCGGTGGGTGAGTCTGTGGTAGTTGAAAAGGTATATAGGTCTTGTTTGGTAAACTTTGTGGGGAGCAATACTTATGTAGATTTGGTTATCTTAGAAATGGTTGATTTTGATGTAATTTTGGGTATGACTTGGCTTTCTCCGCAATTTGCGATCTTGGATTGTAATGCTAAAACGGTGACGTTAGTCAAGCCTGGGACAGATCCGTTAGTGTGGGAGGGTGACTACACTTCAAATCCGGTGCGTATCATCTCCTTTCTTCGTGCTACGAAAATGGTTAGTAAAGGGTGTTTAGCTTTCTTGGCACATCTTAAGGATGACACTACCTAAGTACCTTCGATTGAGTCGGTTTCGGTGGTCCGTGAGTTTCTGGATGTGTTCCCTGCAGATCTTCCTGGTATGCCACCAGATAGGGATATTGACTTCTGTATTGATCTTGAACCGGGTACTCGCCCCATTTCTATACCCCCTTATAGAATGGCTCCCGCGGAGTTAAGAGCGTTAAAAGCCCAACATCAAGAGTTGTTGAGCAAAGGCTTCATTAGACCAAGTGCATCTCCTTGGGGTGCTCCAGTTTTTTTTGTAAAGAAGAAGGATGGGAGTTTTCGGATGTGCATAGACTACCGGCAGTTGAATAAGGTAACCATAAAGAACAAGTATCCTCTTCCTCGCATTGATGATTTGTTCGATCAGTTACAAGGTGCTTGTGTCTTCTCTAAGATTGACTTGAGATCCGGTTATCATCAATTGAAAATACGGGCAACGGATGTGCCCAAGACTGCTTTTAGAACCAGGTATGGGCATTACGCATTTGTAGTGATGTCTTTTGGTCTTACGAATGCCCCTACTGCGTTCATGAGTTTGATGAACGGGATTTTTAAGCCATATTTGGATCTCTTTGTGATCGTATTTATTGATGATATACTGATATACTCTAAAAGTAAGGAGGAACAAGAGGAGCATTTGAGAATAGTATTGGAAATGTTGAGGGAGAAAAAGCTTTATGCCAAGTTCTCTAAGTGTGAGTTTTGGCTAGATGCAGTGTCCTTCTTGGGGCACGTGGTTTCTAAGGATGGAGTGATGGTAGATCCTTTTAAGATTGAGACAGTAAAGAATTGGGTAAGACCTACTAATGTATCAGAAATAAGGAGCTTTGTTGGGTTAGATAGCTACTACAGCCGATTTGTCAAGGGATTCTCTTCTATTGCTTCCCAACTGACGAACTTGACTAAGCAAAATGTTCCATTTGTATGGTCGGACGAGTGTGAAGAAAGCTTTCAGAAGCTCAAGACTCTGTTGACTACTGCACCAATTCTCACGTTGCCAGTGGAAGGTAAGAATTTTATTGTCTATTGTGATGCATCCTATTCGGGTTTGGGTGCACTGCTAATGCAAGAGAAAAATGTGATTGCTTATGCTTCAAGACAATTAAAAGTGCATGAACGTAACTATCCAACTCATGATTTGGAATTGGCCGCGGTAGTGTTTGCATTAAAGCAATGGAGACACTATTTATATGGGGTTAAGTGTGAGGTCTTTACGGATCATCGCAGCCTACAGTATGTCTTTAACTAGAAAGATTTGAACTTGAGACAGAGGAGATGGATGGAATTACTGAAGGACTACGATATCACTATTTTGTATCATCCGGGGAAGGCGAATGTTGTAGCGGATGCTTTAAGTAGAAAGGCGGGAAGCATGGGAAGTCTAGCTCACTTGCAAGCTTCTATACGCCCATTGGCTAGAGAAGTTCAGATTCTTGCTAACGACCTTATGAGGTTAGAAGTAAATGAGAAGGGAGGATTGTTGGCTTGTGTGGAGGCAAGATCTTCTTTTCTTGACAAGATTAAGGGAAAGCAATTTAATGATGAGAAATTGATTCGAATCCAAGATAAAGTATTGCGAGGAGAGGCTAAGGAAGCGCAAATCGATGAGGAAGGTGTTTTGAGAATCAAGGGAAGGGTATGTGTACCCAGCGTTGATGATTTAATCAACACTATTCTGATAGAGGCTCATAGTTCAAGGTATTCGATACATCTGGGTGCAACCAAGATGTACCTTGACCTAAAGCAACACTTTTGGTGTAGTAGAATGAAGCGTGATATTATGGATTTTATTGCCAAATGTCCAAACTATCAACAAGTCAAGTATGAACACCAAAGGCCCGGAGGAACACTTCAGAGAATGCCCATTCCTTAATGGAAGTGGGAAAGGATTCCAATGGATTTCGTGGTTGGTCTTCCAAAGACAATGGGTAAGTATGACTCTATTTGGGTGATTGCTGATAGGTTAACTAAGTCTGCTCATTTCATTCCGGTCAAGGTGACTTACAATGCAGAGAAGTTAGCGAAACTTTACATCTCGGAAGTGGTGCGATTGCATGGGGTTCCACTCTCCATTATATCAGATAGAGGTATGCAGTTTACTTCTAAGTTTTGGAAAACATTGCATGCGGAATTGGGTACTAGGTTGGACCTTAGTACTGCGTTCCATCCTCAGACCGATGGTCAGTCTGAGACAACGATTCAAGTGTTGGAGGATATGCTTCGTGCATGTGTGATAGAGTTAGGTGGCCATTGGGATAGCTTCTTACCCTTAGCAGAGTTCTCTTACAACAATAGCTATCACTCAAGTATTGATATGGCCCCATTTGAAGCATTGTATGGTAGGAGATGTAGGTCCCCCATTGGTTGGTTTAATGCATTTGAGGTTAGACCTTGGGGTACGGACCTTTTGAGGGATTCTTTAGAGAAAGTGAAATCTATTCAAGAAAAGCTTCTAGCGGCGCAAAGTAGGCAAAAAGAATACGCAGATCGAAAGGTTAGAGACTTAGAGTTCATGGAGGGTGAACAAGTCTTGCTAAAGGTTTCACCCATGAAAGGGGTGATGCGGTTTTGAAAAAGGGGTAAACTAAGCCCAAGGTATATTGGTCCCTTCGAGGTTCTGAAGAGCATAAGGGAGGTGGATTATGAGTTAGCCTTGCCTCCAGGGCTGTCTGGAGTGCATCCGGTATTCCATGTGTCGATGTTGAAAAGATACCATGGGGATGGAAACTACATTATCCGTTGGGATTCAGTTTTGCTTGATGAGAATTTGCCTTATGAGGAGGAACCTGTTGCCATTCTAGATAGAGAAATTCGCTAGTTGAGATCAAGGGAGATTGCATCAATCAAAGTTCAATGGAAGAATCGACCCGTTTAAGAAGCCACTTGGGAGAAGGAGGCAGATATGCGAGAAAGATACCCACATCTGTTTACAGATTCAGGTACTCCTTTTCGCCCTTGTTTTCCTTCTTGTGATCGTTCGGGGACGAACGATGGATAAATTGGTATTTATTGTAACGTCCTGTTTAGTCGTTTTGAACAACAGATTTTATTTCTGGAAAAAGAGGCTGAGGCGACGGACCCCACGACGGACCGTCATGGGCACGACAGACCGTCGCAGGGTCTCGTTTCAAAACACTTAGAAAAACTGAAAATTGGGTACTGAAATCGACTCTCTGAACTTCGTAACGGAATGGCAGGACGGACCGTCACAGGTGTGACGGACCGTCACAGACTCTTCAGAGAAATTGAGTCTCTGAAGTCTGTGACGGAGCAGCAGGACGGACCGTTGCAGGCTGCGTAATCCCAGTCTGGGTCGGATTTCTTTATGCGTTTTAAGGGACGTTTTTGACTATTCCTGCTTTATTTATAAAGTTAGTGGGTTAATGTTAATAAGTCTAATTACTTGGTGGTTAGAAAAGGTAACCTTAGGTTAATTAGTGGGTTATTATTGCCATCTTTTATTCTTAATTATATACTAATTAGGGTAAAAGAAAGAGGGTTTGAATAAAGAAAATAGAAAGAACAAGAGAAAGAGAGAGAAAGTTGAACGAGAAAGAGGAGAAACGAAGAGAAACAAAGCTTGGGAAATTGCTTGCTTGATCACTAATTTTCGGTGGAGGTAGGTTATGGTTTTCATACTATTCGTAGTAACTCTGAATAGCGAATGATATGTATTGATAGTATTGTAAACCCTGCTATGTGCTTAATTGTATGCTTGCATGAACGTGATTATATAATTGTGATTATATTAAGCATGATGAAGCTATTGAATCCCAAATCTTGATAAAAACCTAATCTCTTGTTAATGATGATACCTTGGTAAGGGAGAAGGCTTGATGAACTAAAGTCATGAGATTGATGATGCCTTGGTAAAGGAGAAGGCTTGATGAATTGATAGAATGAGATTAGGGGATCAAGTGTCACGAACCGACACGTAGATTTAGGGGATCGGGTGTCATGAACAGACACGTAGATTTAGGGGATCGGAGTGTCACGTTCCGACACATAGTAGTAAGGGATCGGAGTGTCACGTACCGATACAAGAGGATTAATGAATATGAGGGAGTTGAGTGTCACGTACCGACACAAGAGAAATAAAGAAAATGAATCTTGAAAGATGTTAATATACTCAATCTAATGAACATAATTCCCAAATGAGTATGGTATTGAGGCTTGAGTCCTCATGTGTGAACTTGGCGGTAATTGTTAATTATATAGTACTTGTTGTTGCTACATGTTGAGTATCATAGTTGATTTTATGATATTACTTGGTATATATTGATTTCTATTTTGAGTTGGCCGATGATATCTACTCAATACCCGTGTTTTGTACTGACCCCTACTTTTATATTTTCTTCTTGTTTATTTGTGGAGTGCAGCAAATGTGCCATCATCTTCGACTCAACAGTAACTCTAGCCAGTCTTCATTACTCCGAATATCAGGGTGAACTAATGCTTCTATCTTGGACTGGATCTTCCTCTTCATGTCTTGATGCCTTGAAGTTCCGGCATGGACTAGCTTTTATGTATTTTTAGCTTCTTAGAAACACTTAGATTTAGTAATTTGAAGTAGATGTTCTTGTGATGATGACTTCCAGATTTTGGGGATAATAATAGTTGTTGAGTTTTTAGAAGTTATTGAATTGGTTTTTATTAATGAGTTAAGTCTTCCGCATTACTTTCTGTTGATATTATATTGAAATGTTAAGGTTTAGATTGGTTGGTTCGCTCACATAGGAGGGTAAGTGTGGGTGCCAGTCGCGGCCCGGTTTTGGGTCGTGACAGTTCAGGTTGAAGATAGCCTTATATGGGTTGAAGCAAGCTCCACGAGCTTGGAGCAGTTGCACTGACAAATATTTTCAAGACAATGTTTTTACTCGTTGTCTCTATGAATGTGTTTTTATATTAAAGTTCATACTAATGGAGATGTTCTGCTTGTTTGTCTTTATGTTGATGATATTATTCTAAAGGGTAATAACCCAGTTTTATTTGAAGCTTTCCAGAAAGTTATGTCCCTTGAGTTTGAGATGACGGACATAGGGCTCATGTAATATTACTTAGGCCTAGAAGTGATGCAAATGGAGGAAGGCAGCTTCATATCTCAAGAAAGATATACTGAAGAGATTTCGAAGAAGTTCAACATGTTTGATTGCAACCCTGTGAACACCCCAATGCACAGTGGAAAAAATTTTTCAATGTTTGACGATGCAGAAAAAATGGATTCCACTTCGTTCAAAAGTCTGGTTGGAAGTCTGAGATACTTGACGTGTAGGAGACCGAATATACTCTTTGCAGTTGGAGTAGTAAGTCGCTTCATGGATGCTCCTACCTCCACTAACTTGAAGGTCACTAAAAGAATTTTTCGCTACCTAAAAGGTACAATCGAAGTTGGCTATTTTATTCTTCTTCTGATGATTATAATCTTGTGGGATATTATTATAGTGATTACGTGGGAGATGATGATAGAAAAAGAACATATGGATTTTTATGTTTTTCTTGGGTGATTGTGTTATTTATTAGAGTTCAAAGAAACAATAAATTGTTATTCTCTCGACTTATGAAGTTGAATGTGTGGCAGCAAGATCATGTACGTGTCATGCTATTTGGTTGAGAAGATTGTTGAAGGAACTTAATTTGCCAAAAATTGAGGACGCAATGATTTGTATTGATAAGAAATTTGGGCAAGCACTAGTAAAGATCTAGTGTATCATAACCGAAGCAAGCACGTAGATACAAGGTATCACTTTATCCAAGAATGCATTACCAAGAAAGAGGTAGAGCTCAAGTATGTGAAATCTCATTATCAAGTTGTGGATATCTTTACAAAGCCTCTCAAGTTTGAAGATTTTAAGAGATTGAGATCAAGCATTGGAGTAAAGAAGAAACAAAAAATTAAGGGAGAGATTTGTGGAAAAAAAATCTTGGCAACAATTAATTTGGCAGCCATACTTGTTGAAATTACTATCCACAAATGTGAAAATTGGTAGCCACCAATGTGAAAATTGTAACCGCATTTGTGGTAGTAGATAGTCAAAGTTTGTTATAAGTTTGGTAGAGTTTGACAGCTAATTTCTTTGTGAAAATTTGCTACCATATGCCATCATTTATGATGTAATCAAGTCTTCAAAAAACTCTATAAATAGAGTAGTCATTGAACACTTGAAGACACACCAAAATAGAGAAGCAATAGAGTAGAGAGAGTAATCCACAAACTACTTCTTAGTTTGTGAGAAAATAGTGTGCAAGTAATATTATTGTGAGTTGTAAGAAATAAAAGAATGTTGAGTAATAGTATTTTGACACTACCATATTTTTTTATCAATATTATTGTATTACTTATTCGGATATCATATTTACCTATTTTAATTTTTGGTGTCATTGTTACTCTCTTTCTATTGGTATTTAGTTTGAACATTATCCTGGGTGTGATTATCATTTTTTCCAACATATATTACCTTGCATGTAACAAAGTCATTATAATCAGAAACCTTGGGAGCATATTTTTTTCATGGGATGAATAATTCTTTAGTTCAAATTCATAATCCAGAGCCGATGAACTGAAGTTTCAATGAAATATTTTAATGTTATTTTTATAAAAGTAATTAGTGGCAATTAGTATAAGAAAAAGAAGGAAGAAAAAAATTAGTATTCTACCGTTATCTTGTCCTCGCTAGAGGTGATTTTTGAAGTATTTGTTATCTCCTACGCTTCTCTTACTGAGCATTGAGAAGGAAGACATTGTTATGAGATCACACCATTATGAAATGTGATAACCTGAAAATATTTAAAACTATAATTATGTGAAATAGTGATTTTGGTTGTTAGTAGTACAGAGATAAAAGACAATAGCTATGCCAACATCTAGCCCGCCAAAATGCATTAGAGGTCCTCCATTAAAATAAAAAAGGTGTTGAGAGAGACAAAGAAAACTGAGATATTTGAAGGTCTTATATGCGTATATGCTTTTTTGTACTTGAATATAATTTTTGTTCATCAGTTTACTGGTAATTCACAATATACATTTTTCAGTTATTCAAGTCCAAGTTTATTAATTAGTTGATATGCATACGCTTGATTTTCAAGGTACCTCCACATCTTCTACGTCGTAGTTATTGGGATGCAAAGGATCGACTACTAAACTTAGGCATCTAGCTCCAGCTTACTTTAAGTATTGAATTAGACCATGCTTGAGTTGTATCTGAAGATACAAATAAACCGTGTACGTTTAGGGGTATTACGTTTATAACAATATTTGGTGATGGTTCAAACGAACAATTAGTTTTTTATGGTAAGGTGACTTCATAAACTGTGGTTTGTAAAATAGTTCCACTACAAAGGACTCAACTATTTAAAATTCCTTGTATATATACATTTTTCTTATCAGATTAGATGTTGATGCTTCTTCATTAATCATCTGCTTTTCTTTATTGAAATTCTTTCACTCATTATATCGACATTTTCTAGAATGAGCAATATTGGAAGAGGATATGATTTACATGGAAATTTCAATTCGATAAAATGCATGTAAATTATTGATGAGAAGTTGTAGTGGAATGGCTTACTCTTTATTTAACACAACAATTTAATTTGATAGTATTGGGCCCATGCTCTAGCATGGGCCATACCCATCTAGCAACATTTATATTCAATAACTTGAAAATACTTAGACTAAAAATACCTTTTAAATAATAATTAACCAAATAATGTGTTAACCAACCTCGTATCTAGAGAATGAGAAAACTTATATATGTGTATGAGTTTTTATTTGTCTTTCTATCTTAGTAGCCTCTTCAATGTTATTTAGCACATTAAACTTTTTTAAATATTTATTTTTTTATTTTCTTTCATCTATTCTGCTAAATTCGTTTTTATCTTTGCTGAACACAAAATCGGACCAATATTTTGATCAAACCTAGTGGGAATTCGTCAATAGTTTGGTTTTAATGTCTGCTTTTTCTTGTAATGAAAGTACAATTGTTTGAGTTACATGTTACATAAAAAATAAGGAAGAAATCGTAGATGAAAGTTTTAACAATGAAGACTCTGAATTATTGTAACCTTTGTTCTTTCCTATAAATATTGATTAAAATTGTATCTTATTGTTGATGTAAAAAGTTTAACTACCAATACCATCTAGTGTTACTTAGTGTGAAAAAGGTATTCATTTTATTCTTTTGCAGACTCCTTTACTTAAATTTGAAAATATTATGTTGTAATGATTTTCTCCCAACAACTTTTTTCTATTTGAATACTATTTTATATTCCTTCCATTGTTATTTACCTATTCATATTTCCTCTTTTAGGTGTCGTTATTTACTTTTTCATTTTGACAAATCAAAAAAGGTAAAAGAAAATTTCCTATTATATTCTCATTTAAACTTCTTGAAAAGTTCTATTTAATAATGACTTTAATGAGTAACTGATTTTTAAATCATAATTAATAAGGGTAAAATTGAAATTTTACTATGTTAATTATTATCGTTTTAATAGATGTGTCATATATAAAGTGAACAACTAAATAGAGTCGAAAGGAGTATTAATTAGCAAGGATTATATAGGCAACACCTGTATTCAAACAATATCTTTAAATTGGGAAGCCTCATAGCTTAAAGTTGTTTACCATAATACCCTTTAAATTGACCGACTAAATCCCCCCCCCCCCCACAAATAAAACTAAACTTTAACAAGCTTATGGCAAATAAATATTGAATGACTAAACCAAACTTAAATTAAATAGTGAAAAATTAATGAGCATAAGATTTTTATAACTTCTCAAGTGAATTTAGTAAAATATGAATATTAAAAGTCAATGTCATATTCAATAAAATCTTTCTAAATTTTAAATGATGTCAATTATAACAAATAGTAGTTACTTGGAAAGAATACATTTTAGCATCTTGGGGCTTCATAATTTAAACATTCTTTTAATATTAATAGAAGTTGAACTTAAAGGAATCCTATGAAATTCCAAATAAATTACTATATTAACTGTAACTATACTGAAAGAATTATAAAAACTTATAGATGAATTATACATAGATAAAACATTAATATGGTGTAAGAGATTTAAGAAGATAATATTAAATTTTTAAAGATTACCACTTTTTCTCTTACAAAAATATTGAATTTTGTTCAGCTTACAATTTGAACAAATTATAAATTCTCGTACTTGATATATTAAATTATGCTCAATAATTAATTCTATTATATCATGGACATCTAAAATATATCTAACCCTCCCGTTTTAATGAAATAATAGAGCATAGATTTCAAAATTTGAATATGGTATTACAAGTACTATTACACTTTTCAGAATTTCAACTACCTTAATCAATTACATCGGCCTTTCATTTAATTATGCTTTAATATCCAAGTTCTTTTATAATTATTGTACAAAGTCTTTCAACTTCTCTTCACTAATTTGTAGTTGTAGACATGTCCTCACTTGATAAGTCATTAGTTACTTTGGAATTAGTTTAGAGGGAAAAAAATCATATCTAAATAAACATTGTACATCCAAAAACAAGAATCTTTCAAATAGATTAAAGTTACATAACCTAGGATCTCTCTATTCTAGTGCCCAAATATGATCTGTACATATGCCTGGTGAAGCTCTAACTGAAACAGTTCGCGCTTTTGCGATTATGTGAAATATAAAATAATAATATGTAATATCTCTATTTAGGTTAGTATCATACATATAAGATAACATTGTAATTTCTTTTTATCTGCGACATGATACGTTCATATATATATATATATATATATATATAAACTTTATGTTTGCATCTTTTAAGTGTAACTACTCATACATATATAGTAGAATAAAATATTCACCTTAGTGAAGTAAATGGAATAAGAGGTGATATTTTAAAATAACAATATATTGTATTACATTAAATAATATTTTATATATTTTAATTTCCTCTATCTTTTGTAAGATCACTAATTTTCTATACAAGTCCTGATTTCATAAAATAACTTTTGAATTTTTTATTGTGTCATTATTATTACATTTACTTTTATAATTTTTTAAACACCAACTAAATATTTATAAAAAGAAAAAATTACTTGTATACGCACATTAACTTACGTTATTCTCCATCTATCCCTACCTTTTAAAAATATTTCATAAATACCTTTTTACTTTTAATTCCTAAAAGTTTCAGATACGTAAAATCCACTGGCAAAACCCACGTTTACCACTCCTCTTTTCACTCCTTCTTTCTCTCCGAACATTCATTCCACATTCTTAGCAGTTACAATTTAAAATCAATTTGATTTTCAAAAAGATTCTCTCTCCGGTCAATCTATTTCAAACATCTAAATAGGTAGGGAATGTCTTCTCCATCGTTGTCTTCTTCTTAAAAAAATTGTTCAATTTTTGTTCTTGATACATATGGATCAGGCTCATTTCATTTAGTAACTTTTTCAAATGGATTTTGATTCTTAATGTGAATCTGCAACGATTCAGCATTTCTCACAATTAAGTAACTCTTTTTATTTGTATTTGTTTTAGTTAATCTTCTCATGGTTTCTCTTCAATCATTGTTGTTTTCAATTTCTTCTTCCTCCATCATCTTGTTTTACCACAATATTCTAAAGATGGGTGTGTATTTTATTTTTTTTCCATATGAAATGAGTTTCTAATAGACTTGTTGATGGGGAGTGAGTGTTTCAACTTGTTTTTGTATTTTTTACGAATCTTTTATATCAGAATGTATTATTGTTCTTTGTGGTGATTTTTGTGTGTAATTTTTCGTTATAGCATATTTGTATCAATATGTTTAAGTATATCAGTTTGTTATTGTACTTCTTGTATTGAAGTATCAAATGTATTTATTCGTTGATATATGTTTGTATTAATGTATTCGACATATACATTTATATCAGAATATTCAAATATATCTGTTCATTTAGTATCTATTTGTTTGTTTAAAATTTATGTCTTCCCCTGTTGTTAGTTGCTATATATTTGATATATTATTGTTAATTATATAATATAATATTATAATGTATCTTGTTTTAAATCTACAGCTTTTACAGAAAATTTTAAATTTTGATCTATTTTATTGATATATTATGATTAGTGTATCAAAGGCTAGATTAATGTTCAAATCATAATGATGGGATATAATATGCATAACAATGTAACATAATCTAGAATAGTTGAACATATGATACTTAAATAACACTTAATAAATATATGATCTTACATCTTCTATTATATTCAAATAAGTTTCAGATTGTATACAACATCACTTGATATTGAGTATCAATTACTATTTGTTATTATTAAGTATCAACTAAGACGTAAGATTAAATTCATGGCAACAACTTAAAACGATTTGATTAATACTGAATAGCGATTACCTATGAATTCTTATACACTTGTTTTAGAGTTTTTGTTTTTATTATTTTAAGATAGCCGCATTCAAATTTTAGAATGCTTCACTAAAAAAATTATTTATTTTGACTTCAATTTCATTATCATTAGTTGTTATTTACCGTATGAATTGTCCTACACATTTGGCTTTTGTAAACTGATACAAAATTTGAATAAAATTAAGTATTAGATTAACAAATGCATAAACACAATATTATTTCCTCTCATTAGTTTTAGTTAGTTACTGATACATTTTAATACCTAATTAATGCAATGTAATTTATAACTTGATTGCTTATTCATTTATGTATTTACTTGATAAATTAGTTCTAGTTATTTGCCTATTGATTTATGTTGATACACTGAAATTAATTGTAATTAGTTCCTAATTTATTCATGTATCGAATTGATAAATTGATTTTTACTTATTGATACATTTAAAGATACATTTTATTTCATTTTACATACTATATATTTTTTCACAATCTTATTGTATTAGATATATCATTTTCAACTAGATTATGATACATTATATAAAATTGTATTTGAACCATATTGAGTGGTACAATCACCACAAACACAATCTCCAGTAATTATTATCAAATAGTCAATGATACAATATTTTTAGAAAATGTGTGTGAAACATAATGTGTTAAAAAATGAAAACAAGGTTGAAAGTCGTAGTATTTCAATTTATTTTATCATAATTTCACCAGCTAATAGTAAATTGTAATGTTCTATCAAGGTAAAAGTCGAAAAAGCAAAAAACTCAAAATCTATAATCTCAAATAATGTATGAGAAACATAAAAATATTCTCAAAAAAGAGTTTGTCAATTTTCATTCTGAAAGAAAGTATAGGTTCTTCAGTAGTAATATTCTTGTCCACGACATCCACAACCTGAGCACACTTGAAGTTAAATATACATAACATATCAATCAACTCAACACAACAATCTAATGATAACTATCTTCAGATGCACATTAGTTTATATATTCATACATACCTTCATATATTGATAAATAATATATTGATACATAAAAAAAAAGTAATTCATATGTATCTAACACGTTATAGTAACAATACACTAACTCGTATCTATAAAAATCCATTACATACGCATCAAACAAGAAGTTGACTAAACTTTAATCAGTAATGTATCATGATTTATACTCCCTCCATTTAAAAAAGAATTACTTGGGTCGACTTGACATTATGTTTAAGAAAATAAAGAAGACTTTTGGATCTTGTCGTCGTAAATTAAAGTTATGCCAAATGTACGAAATAGGTCTTTAATCTTGTGACCTTAAACATGCAGCGTGGAAAGTTAAAATGAAAATGTTACCAAAAAAAAAGAGATCATTCTTTTTAAAAATGCTAAAAATGAAAGAATATAATTTTTTTTATACGGAGGAGTAAATGAATATACAAATTCAAAAAAAAAAAAATAAGCATATGTATCTGATACTTTATGTTAACATAACACATTAACTCACAGATCTGCAAATCCATAACATAAATGTCATAGTTTTAATGTATCAAGTTATAACAAGTAATGTATCATGAATTGTCGATCAATGAACAAATTCATGAATGAAAAAACAATGATTAAAACACATGAATATGTGTTGCATACTTTTTGTTATTAGATCTTATAATTCGAATCAAAGTTATGACAAATAAACATAATTATTTCTATGCAAGCTAATCATAAAATAACAACTTTTAACAGTCTTCAAATTTGAGATTTGCCATTACACAATGGTAAGCAATCACCATCACAAAAATAAAGATATCAAGAAAGTTGGCAAAGAAACCCAGACCTGATTGTCAATCATAGTGAGATTTGTGTAGAATTCAAAGAACCCAAAAGTTACGATCTTCGATTTATTTTCCTTCGAGATTAGTCAGTAAAAAATCAAAATATTCATTATGTATCTTGTCAAATTTTCAACAAAAGTTTGAATCCTACCTGAAAGTTTCTTCTTTGAAACAAAGATAAAGATGGAATGGGATTTTTAATCGTGAATTGATTTGTTATTTTAGGATTTATGATTCTGATTGACACAGTAAATATGAACTGAATAGTATAAATTATGAGATTTTAATATGATTTTTTGTTTCATTTTTCTTTTTAAGTGCAACAACCACATTTATAATGTATCTAGTAACCAATTGTGTATTCCGATTACTGATATTTTAAGGGATTTTTAGAAAATAAAAAAGAATAGGGATAAGATGTAATTTAGATTTTACCTACGGTATTTATGTAAATTATACTAATAAAAATTCTGAAATGGTTTAAGAATAATATTTAAGATAAGAACTTACAAGTAAGATGAAGAGACATGAGTTATAAATAATTCAAATGAATAATTTTATTAGACATTAAATGCATTAATAATCACGCATTGTTTTTATTTGTAAAATAAATAAATGGAAATAAGGGGTGAAGATACAAAAAAAAATGAACAAAATACAATAATCAGTGTCTGAATAAAATTACAAATACATTTCAAACAAAAAATTAGAGATGAAAACATATTAGTACATACGCCAAAAAATGGTATTATGAAAATAATATTTTATGTTTCAAATTACTTTTTTGCAAGTATGATAAAATTGAAACTCCTAAGCATCATGATTTTTTTATGTTGCTGAAATATTATAATTATATTTATTGTGCTTCATAAAAAAAGGTAGAATAGTAAAGGACCAAATAATTAACATCAACAATAGATGTAGCTAAATTTATTTATACAAACCAAAATTTAAAAGCTTCTAGCAAAGTAGCTCAGTTACTAATACAAGTTAAAACAAAAACAAATCTAGCAAAAATAATCTCTAGTTATGCTTCATTTTTTTCCTTCTACCATCTTCCCTTGCAAGTAGATATGTCACCATATTTTATTTCATATGTCAAACTTTTCATCATATACTACTAATTGAATAAAATAAAATTATATGAATAAATAAAATATCACACACAAATTAAAATATAACAATATCATAAGAAAGAAAGAAACATAAACTATATGTAGTATATATTATTTTTCAATAGAACTCACAATACTAAATAATAATTATCTCTTCAAATCTAATAAATATTATAATCAAATAACATTATATCCCAAAAAAACTTATAATTGATAATAACAATTCTATTTTGACAACAAAATATTCATAATTACAAAAATATTTTTTTCATACTTGTTTGGTGAATGATAAATAAATAAAATGTTAAAAAAATGTCCAAGTACATAAAATTAAAGGGATAATGCCCAAATACCCCTCAATCTATGCCCGAAATCTCAGAGACACACTTATACTATACTAAGGTCTATTACCTCCCTGAACTTATTTTATTAATAATTTTTGACCCCTTTTTAGCTTACGTGGCACTATCTTGTGGGCCCAACGATGATTGACTTTTTTTTCGAACTAGTGCCACGTAGGCTAAAAAGGAGTAGAAAATTACATATAAAATAAGTTCAGGGGAGTAATAGGACCTTAGTATAGTATAAGTGAGTCTCTAAAATTTCGGGCATAGATTGAGGGGGTACTTAGGTATTTTCCAAAAATTAAAAGAAATATTTGAGAATAAATAATATCCTTCGTGTACTTCTTTTTTGTTACATATTAGTTAATTCACAAACAAATATATTGAAGAATAGAAATGATAATCTTGAATGTGAATCTTCATGAGCCTAAATATGAATTTATAGAGGCAAAATATACACTACAAAAGGAACCCCAATTATTAACCAATAAATTGGTGGGTAAATTGATCAAATTGGTTGGTAAATTGAATTACCACCAAATGCCAACTTATATTAATTTGTTTCTAAAACGCTCGTTGATGAATATTACCAACTGAATTTTATTTTTTGGTATCAGTTGATATACACCTAAAGATGTTACAAAATGTTGAAACATGGCCCTGAAATTTCCGTTTGTAAGTTCATCAACTAATTTATTGTTAGTTTATCGTTAGTACCTTTACTAACAAATTGAATAGGAGTTTATAAATTTTTTCTTCACTCCCTAACAATGGCAACTTTGCACCCAAGGAGAATCGAACCCGAGACCTCTTGGTTAAGAATGAAGGAGTTCTTACCACTCCATCACAACTCTTGTTGTTAATAAATTTTAAATACGTTAGTATGATTATTATTTTTAAATAAATTTACTAATTAATTGTTAGTTCTTGTTGGTAATATATCACTCAACTTCAATGTTAGGTTAGTGATTGATTGACAATATGTTAAAAATATTATTAAATGAATGATTATTCAATTATAAAATATTTATTAATTTATTGCATTTAAAATCTAAGAGCATGAATGTAAATTTAACAATATTAATATCAATTTATAAATCATATTTGAATGAAACAATGCAAAATATGTGATAACATGTTAAATTAATCTCAATATGACACATATCATTATATCAAAAATTTTAATTTGATCATGTTTACCCAAAACGTTGACCAAAAATAAATTTTTGACAATAAATTTCAAACGCCTAAGAGCACGAACTGAAAATTAAAGCTTCAAAACCTGAACAAACCATCCTATTAGATATATAAATGACCTTCCAAAACTAATCGCGCTTATAAAATTCTTATAAGAGCACGTTTACAAAAAAATGTTTAGCAAAGTCAAATTTTGACCAAAAGTCAAAAGTTAAAACGCCAAAAAACTCCAAACCAACCATCCTATTATTAGAAAAATGACCTTCCAGAGCTAACTCTGTTGACGAAATATAAATTTGAGCATGTTTTTTTTTTTTTGAAAAAATGACCTAATTCAATTTTTAGCCAAAAGATAAAAGTTAAAACGCTTAACAACACAAACTGAAAAAATAAAAGTCTCAAAACTAGAACCAATTATCCTATGAGACTAAAAATGAACTTATATGGCTAACCGGGGTGACAAAATTTCAATTCGAGCAAGATTACGAAAAATATTTACTAAAAGTGATATTTTGGGCAATACTTAAAAGTTAAAATGTGTAATGACAAACTAAAAATGCAAGTCTTAAAATCTGAACCCTCTATCTTATTAAATAAAAAATGACCTTCCGCATTTAACTGCACTAACGAAATTCTCATCTGAGCACGTTTATCAAATATATTGACTGAAGTTAAAGTTCTGCAAAAATTTATAAGTTCAAACACCTAAGCACACACTAAAAAAGAAAGCCTCAAATGAATGAACCATCCTAAAATATTGATCAAAGTCAATTTTTTATCAAAATATAAGATTTAAAACACCTAACGGCACAAACAAAAAACAGAAGCCTCAAAACTTGAACCAACCTTCCTGTTATTCAGAAATGAGTTTTCGAAGCTAGTGACACTGACAAAGTTCAAATTTGAGCACGTTTACAAAAAATATGAACCATAGTAAAGTTCTCGCAAAAATTTAAAATTATAAACGCCTAACAACACTGAATATGAGAGCATCAACACTAGACGGTACTTTACCAAAAAATCAACTTTAGTTGGTAATTTACGAATTATTATAATATAAGTTATTGCCTCCGTTCCATTTTAAGAGGTAGTTTGACTCGGCATGATGTTTTAAAAAGAAATGAAGACTTTTAAAACTTGTGGTCCAAAATGAATGATAAAAATTTGTGTGACTCATTAAGGTTAATATAGACATTTTATATTTCAATTGTTACGTAATATGGAAATGTACAATTCTTTTTTGGAATGACTAAAAGGAAAGTAAGTTACATAAATTGAGACAGAGGGAGTTATAATTAATAATTTACCAATAAATTTTATCACAGTTGATAATAGTTATTAATAAACTAAACATTCATATGCAACATTACTAACTAATAATTGATATGTTGGTAAATTTTACCAATTGATTATTGATCAGTTGGTATATTACCAACTATTTTAATGATGTTAATAATTTATTCACTACAATCTTTATTCGTTGGCAAAATTTCCAACTAATTGAATATTGGTTGGAAGTTTACCAACAAATTACATTTCGTTACTAATTAACCAATACAGTTATATTTTGTTGGTAAATTTAGCAACACAATCTTGTCGTTGGTAAATATTTGGTTAGTAATTCATTGGTAATATGTTAATCATATCATATTATATCATATATTACTAAAAATATGAACAAGAAAAATTAAAAGCTGAATTACTATTTTAACCCTTCTATAAATTAAATTGTTATAAAATATTTAAATGTTTGATTATATAAGTTTAACTAAATTGTTAATGACTTTTAGACTTATTAAGATTAGTTTATTATTTAACATCTAATTTATTAATATTTATCATCTATAATCTATATGTATATGATATTATAATTTTTTTTTTAAATCTCTACCTAAATTGCTATGTTTTTTCCTCTCCTCATATTTTTTTCCTTAACTCCTCTCATAAATAATATAATTATTTGGATAAAATATTATCCTTTAGGATAAATATCGATATTTAATAATTTAAAGGGTGAAAGCCTGCAAAATGGAGACACACACATTAATAATGTCCTCTTGATTATTATTAAAGAATGACTCTAGCTTCATAAATTTAAATTCATTGATGCTTAATTACGTGATATGTATTGTAGTTGTTCTTTCTACATTGTTTTCTAACTTTAATTTTTTTTTTCCAAAAAATGGCCTAAAATACCCTTGAAGTATTGAAAATGGTATAAAACTACCCTTTATCCACATATTGGCTTCAAAATGCCCTTCTCATTCACCAATTGCTCCAAAGTACCCTTGACATCCAACTTTACGTTCAAAATTGACCACTTATTTAACGATTTTAAATTTAAACTATTTAAATATTTTTTTAAATACTTGGTGATCAACTATTGGATATAATTCAATTTATTATTATCATTTATAAACCAATCGACTACCGGCCTATTAATATTTAAACCCTGCCCAATTAATAACACGATTCTAATGTCAAAATCGCCCTAAACACTACTAAAATACGACAAAATTACAGATTTTTAAAAATGACATCCACTATTATTCGAGTTCAAATTGAAGCCTAAATTAAATTTAGCTTCAGCCGCTTATTTAGGAGGCTACTTCCAATAAGATTCTCTTTTAAGCTTGACTTCAAAATTTATGATTAAAGGTAAAGAAGTAGTACATCCCTAATTTATTAATTCATTTACTTCTGTTAATATAATTAAAAATTTAATATTTATTTTAAATATTTAAACTTGAATATATTATTTTTAAATAATTTATCTATTAAGTAACACCGCATAACTGAGACAAAGGAATAATTAAGATGAACATGGACAGACTTTTAAGTTTATCATTAATTTTATTTAGGCATTTGAATTATAATATGTTTTGATTGAAGACATGAATATATGATAATGTACTTCTATAGACATTTTCGTCGCAAATTTTTAGAAACACTCATTGGCAGTAGATTTCATGTTGTAGCATTAATAATGGGGCGGGTTTATTAATTGGGTGGGGTATAATTAGTATTGAGTGGATAATGGATTGACTTATACATTATATCGATAATTTAAATTATAACAAATAGTTGAGCGCCACATATTAAGAAATTATTTATATAATTTAAATTTAAAAAATATAAATAAGTGGTTAATTTAGAACCCAAAGATTGATGACAAGGATATTTTGGATTCGATAGGGAATAAGAAGGGCATTTTTGAGCCAATAGGTGGATGAGTGATAGTTTTGTACCATTTTCAATACTTCAAAGATATTTTAGGCCCTTTTCCTTTCTTTTTCCTGTTCTTCATTTATTTAATATTATTTTCTATTCACTTATTCAACTTTTATACTCTTAATATCCATAACTCTCATCTTTTCATATTCATAACCTCCAAATATTTAAACTTAAACTTTAAGATATCTTTTGATATTCCTTCAATTATATTATATAAATTAAACTTCTTCATCTCATTAAACCCTTACCAAGAATATTCGTCTATTGATGAAGAAGATTCTTGAACTTTGATATGATATGGAAGGAGTTTATAAGAACTCAAAGAGTTATGTATTAATTTTGTACTTATTTTTCATCTATATATACATTAATCTTATAAGAATAACACATGCATTGTATTTTTTTTTAAATCTGTTTCTTTTTGTCTTTTGTTTTCTATGTTAGACTTCTTAATTTAGTTTTTTATGAATGTTTTATTTTAGGCCCTTTTCCTTTCTTTTTCCTGTTCTTCATTTATTTAATACTAGTGTACTTAGCCGTGCTTCGCGCGGTTATAAAAAAGATTAAAATAAAATTACATATTAATATCAATAATTACTTTAATAAAAAGAATTTTTTGTTAATCACATAATTTTATAGAAGAGAAACTATGAAAAATATTTAGATTAAATATGAAATTTATTAAGAAATCAATATATGTGAACTTCGAAAAGTTAAATATTAAAAATAAATTTTATAGAGAAAAGGGAAGGTAATAACTAATAAGAATTAGGTAATATTTAGAACTACTTAAATGTAAACTTGTGATCATTTTTTTCTTTTTTTATTTGAGATTTTCTTTGTATAATTTATATATATTTATGTAAACTTTAAATGTAATCGTTCTTTTATGCTTATTTATAATTTTATAAATTATATTCTTAGTATAATTTTTTGGCAATGTATAACTCGGATTGCTATTAATAGTTAGTATTCATGACTATATAGTTAGCCAACACTATTATAAATCATTATCCACAATTACTATTACTTGTCCTCATCATGACCCAATCATCACATGTTTTAATTATTTTTATTGTACAATATTAGATTAATTTAATATTGTATTAATAACTTTTTAATAATTAAATTTTAAATAAAGAAAAGTTTTAAAATCTTAATTAGTTAAATTTCATACTTATTATTATTATTATTATTATTATTATTATTATTATTATTATTATTATTATTATTATTATTATTATTATTATTATCATCATCATCATCATCATCATTATACTTAGGTTTAGATATATAAATTATTTTTTTTGGACAACTTATATTGGGAAAAAATGTAAAATTTAAAAATAACATAAAAGAGAACAAAAGAGAATTAGCTATGAAAAAAAGATTCAAGAAAATGACACATACACAATTTCTATTTTTTTAAAATTTTGTTTGGCTTAAACACAAAATATTAAAAAATATATTTCACATTTTAAATAGATATTACATTTAACATAATAAATTCCTAAAAATAAAAAGTCACAGTAACTAAGAGGACTAATAATATGACTTTGAACTTTTATAACATAATAAGAGTAATATTTGTACATTATTACACTAATAAAGAACATTAACTATAGAAAATGAAAAAAAAACAAATTAGAGTTATTGAGACAAATATTTTATTATAAGTGAATAGAAAGGTAGGAAACCAACTAAATTTTTAAAATTATAAATTAATCGTAATTTTGAAATTACTTTAGAACTCCCGAAAAATAACAAATATGAAAACATAAAGACTTATTAATAAACAACTTGAAATATTCTAAGAAAAACAACAAAAATGAAAAATTTAAGAATTGTAATTTTACATATTAATAAATAATTAATTTTTGATAAAACCATGTGTATTTTAAAAATAATAAATTAACTTTACATTCTTATGCTCTATCATTTTTGTTAATAAAAATTGTTTCACCGGATTAAGAAAGTATATGCACATATTTCTTTAAGTAGCATATCGATTTCTACTTCTATGTTTTAAAATATTATAAGTCACAAACACAATAAACTAATTTTATCAATAAAAAAGTGAGAGATGAATTTACCCAAACAAATAATTATTTTTGAAGAATGTTATCATTATATATAGTTAAATTATCTAAGAATCATATAGAGGTCTAAGGAGAATAAATTAGATGCTTTTTTATTAAAAAAACTCAAGATTTCTATCTTCATGAACATAAACAAATAATATTAAATGTATGATTCACAAAGAAAGAGTTGTAATTATATTAGACATATCAAATTATTTTTCCTTGTAAACTCAAATTATGCAAGAATGTCTAACAATTTTCACTATAGATATATCTTCTATAATCGGCAAATCTGACTAAATAAGTTAAAATTATCTACCAAAAGAATAAAAAAGATAAAGAATAAGGAGAAAATTACATTTAAACACATATAATCATTTTTGACAAAATATAAATAATTCAAAAGGAAATAATATAATAGAAACATTACTTCTTAAGGACCTAAAAAAATAAAGAATAATCACTATATAGCTCATAATCCATTAATCTCCATCTCTGAATGTTCTCATTTTATCCTATATACAAGAGTCAAGAAAAATAAATAACAAATAAATTATTAGTCCTAAAATGAATCTCAAAGTTAACAATATAAAATATTATATCTCATAAAGAATAAGGAAAAAATACATTTAATCATAAATTCTCATACATAATCATTTTTGACAAATAAAAATAACACTACACACACATTTAAGATGTTAAGTATCAAGTTATAAACAAACTTTTTAATAATAAACTACTTATAGCATATTATTATCAAGTTATAGCATATCAAGAAATAATATATTATTCTCATTAATTTTTTAAAATAATAATTAACTTATTTAAATAATTCAATTACCATATTTAAACCAATTTAGTTAATTACACTTATTATTTTAAGTTACCTTTTTTAAACAAAACTCTTAATTAAAGTAATTTTAATTAAATATTATTTAGTTACCTTTTTTAAGATAACTACAAAATTATAGGGATTTTATCAAAATCTAAAAAATTATAGTTTTATGTTTAAAAAACTGTAAAACGTTATCTTTAAAAAAAAATTATATTCCCCAAATTTTTGTTCTTCCCCATCACTTTTCAAAATCATTACATCTGCACACCTATCAAAACTTTTCACCATTTTCGCACGCCTAAACTTTTCTCCATTTTCGCACGACTAACTTTTCACCATTTTCATCTCTCTTAACAGTCTTCTTCAAGATTTCTTAAATAGTTGCATTCAAATCTTCATTTTTAGCACTCAAATCTTCAAATCTTGCAATAAACAAACCGCACAATGTCTAAAAGAGGCAACGAAACCCCGAGAAAAAGTAGAAGATTGAATAAAGAAGCAAGTTCAGACGATTTTCATGCTCCATCTTTCAAAATTTTATCACAAATACAATCTCAACCTTCATCTGTTAAAGTTAAATCTAGATCAGTGAAATCAGCAACAGGAAAAAAACAAACAAACATCCAAAGGAAAATGAGAAGAAGAGAAAAGAGAAAGAAAAGAAAAAAGAAGATGAATCTGAGAAAACGACGAAAGAAAGAGGAATGAAAAGAAAAGGAAAAGAAATCGAGGAATCATCAGAGTCTGAATCTGATTTTGTGGAAGAATTGATAAAATCAAAATCCAAAAAACCAAGAGCATCTGGAATCGATACTTCACATTTACAAGAAGAAGAAGAAACAGTTAAACCCAAAAAAAGTTCAAAGGTTAGTAAAAGTTAATTTTTTAATTTTTTTTTATGTTCTGTTATTTTTATTTTCTGTTATTTGGGTATAAAATAGTTAAAATACAATTTTTGTGTAAAATAAATAATGTATGAATTGTGTATGATTCCATGTATGAAATTTCTGTTTAAATAAATAATGTATTTTTTATGTATGATTCACTGTATGAATTGCGTATGATAACTTTATGAATTGTGTATGATTCACTGTATGAATTTTGTATGACTCACTGTATGATTCACTGTATATATATAAAATGTGTATGAATTTTTTTTATCAAGTTTTTGGGTACTGTTTACTAGTAATATCCATAATTAGTTATACTTTATATTTTGAGTTGTATTTTTTGGTTTTCAATATATTGTGTATGAAAGAATGTTGTAAGTTTGTTTGAAATGTGTATGATTATATTGTATTATGTTTTGTATATTATATGTATGAATTATGTATTATGTGTATGAATATGTGTATGATTAATATATTTAATTTTTACAATTTTTTTAGGAGAAGAAGACACAAACACATCTGTCTTCATGTATTAACATGAATGTGTTTGCGGATTTGTTGACATTTTTAGGTCAAGATAAGTTTCAACAATTCCTAGATGAAACACCTTTTGGATTTTTTTATAATTTGCATCACATTAAAATCCAATGTCAATTGTTGAGACACTTATTTATGATGGGAGGATCTATTCATTCAAGGAAAGTCAAAGAAGCCGTTGATAAGCTTGCAACCATGATTCCTTTATTTCTGACGAGCACAGGGTTTTATGGCAAAAGGCTTGATTTGTATGCGAATAATCTCCCTGATTATCAACAGAAGTCTCACTCTGAACCTCTAAGCATCAAGAATGTTACACATGTTCCTCAACAAGAAGAAAGTTCAAAGTATGTATATTTCTTACATTATTTTTTATTCATTTTAAATTTAAATTGCTATATATTCATTACTAATTTTTTTTTCAATTTTATTACAGTGATTGTGGTTTATACATATCTCTATTTGCCGAATACATGAGCAATGGTGTTTTTGATATGTTACATATTGATATTGATTCAACATATCATCGTCAAAGATATGCTACATTACTTTGGCATTATAGAAAATCAAAGAATGATGAAGGCGCAATCAGTGAAAGTGAAGTTATAGGAACAATTGCTAGCAAGAAGGGTGGACCTCGAACTCATAAAGAACAAGTTATGGACACCACCAATTATCATACTCCAAAATTTCGTATCAGGAAGTACAAATCTTCATGGCACATAGTACTTTTTTTTTTTAACTTATGAACAATTTATGTATTTTCCCAGTTTTTTTTATTATGAATACTCTGATGGTTTTATATAAATTATTACAGATTATTACTATATGTGTCTCAATTTAACATATATGAACACTGTATGAATCATGTATGAAAATCATATGAATTATGAATGTCATATGAAAATTTGATATATAGTACATAGTAATGTATACACTTTCAAAATACAAACAGAAACATATATTAATTATATTACTGGTATGAATACTGTATGAAAAATGTATGAATTATATCATTCAATTATACATTAATAAATGTGGATCACCATCTTGCATACATTATTCATACCAATAATATACATACAATTTGTTTCTGTTTGTATTTTTATTATGACTACTGATGGTATTATATAAATTATTACTGATTATTACTAAATGTGTATCAATTTAACATATATGAAACTGTATGAATCATGTATGAAAATCATATGAATTATGAATGTCATATTAAAATTTGATATATAGTACATAGTAATGTTAAATTATTCCATAAATTTGTTTTGCATGAATACTATATTCTTTCAAATACAAACAGAAACAGATATTAATTATATTACAGGTATGAATACTGTATGAAAAAATATATGAATTATGACAAATTATAAAATATATTTTTCAAAATACAAACATAAAACAAATTTATGTATATTACTGGTATGAATACTGTATGACATTTGTATGAATAGTAATATTATTCAATAAAAAAACATTTTATAACAATGTAATGCCTCAAAAACACAGATTTAACATTACGACATCATTGTTTTTGTACAGGATAATTTGAACAAGTCTTCCTATTGTGTCCAACTTGATGACATCTATTGCATGTGTTTTTTGTCTTCCTATTGTGTCCAACCTTATGGCATCACATCGACGTATTTCCCTGTTTCACAACATTAAAATTACATTCAGTGCATCCCATAATAAAATTAAAAATATATTCGTACATAATTAACACACATTTCATACACAATTTATATACAAGAACTGTTTACCACACAATTCATACACTTCGCACAAAAATAATACACACTTCATACAAAATTAATACACAAATCATACACTTTTTACCACACATTTCATACAGTTTGTAAAAAAAATAATACACACTTTATACATATTTTAATACACAATTACCACACTGTTTATACACTATTTTAATTAATAAACAATTAATACATTGTTTACTACAAAAATCAATACACAAATCACACAAAATTATATGCAAGTCACTTATATATACAATAACAAAATTTTAAATTAATACGAAATTAAAACAATTTTTATACATACTGCATACTACACAACTAAATACTACATACAATCTAAAATACAATTTCATACTCAATTTATCCAATTTAATATAAAAAATAATATACAGTTAATTCATTTTTTATATAAAATTTATATATATATATATATATATATATATATATATATATATATATATATATATATATATATATATATTACAAATCAATAATAGCTATGTACAACTATAAACATTGATTTTCGTATATATTGTTCATACACTATTTATATACATTAGAATACAAAATGTATACATTATTAATACAAAATGTCAGATATTTGTTCTAATGTTTCAAAAACAAAAAATTTGCTAAATTTATCAAAAACTTTAAAATTTTAAATTTAACCAGTAATCACATTTACCATCATTCTTCGTTTTAATTACACATGAAAATACATTTAATATTACGAAATTTTTATTAGTAGAAACACTGAATTAATGTTTCAAAAAAAATTATATCAATTTAACATATGCAATATAACAAGGGGAAAAAAATATAACATTACGAAAATATTAAAAAAAACTAACCTGATGAATTCCATTTGCCACCATGTTTAATTAAAATTGACACAATTTTCTCCATCAAATCAAATATAAACCTTTTCAACCTTCAATTTTAATTGTTTTCTCAAAAAAAAAAAGATACAATATGACAGAATTCGATTATATGAATATAGTCCAATTTCTTGAAAAAAAAATGAAACACGTTTATGGAAAGATAGATAACAGAATAGAATTTTTTTAGGATAAAAAATCAATAAAAAATACCATTAAAAACTGATTGAGATAATTAAGGAGCATATCTATAATTAATATATTTTAAATTCCCTTAAAAGGTGCACATTTGGTTATCAGTTAAAAACAGTAACTATATTCACGGATTATCCAATTTTAATTACTCATTTTTAAATTCTTTTTTTCTTCCTAATTTAACTGAATAAATATTTACAATATTTTTAATTAAAAGACATGCTATAAGTTGATATATTATATGTTATATAATGAAAATCAAAATCTTGTGCCATAACTTGAGAATATGACTACATAATATGCTATATACCTAATTTACACTTTTGACAAATAATCAAAATATTTAACCCAAAATCTACTATTCTTCAACGCTTGATGTTATCATTTCATCCTATATACAAGAGTCAAGAAAAATAATAACAAATACATTATTAGTCATAAAATAAATCTCAAAGATAACAAAACAAAATAATTTATCTAGAAGAAATAAAAATATGATGACATATTAGCCTTACTTGCTAATTAAAAGTAATATATGAAATAATATTTGAAAAAATAATGCACCTCAAAGCTTACAAATATTGTAACATTTCTTCCACTAATTCTCTACCAAAGATGACTACAAAATAGCAAACAATTTTAGTGTGATTTTATAGTGTTGATGTAACCTTTCACATTAAATAATTAGAAGTTATGAATATAAAAGGTTTAAGAGGTTATGAATATGAAAGGTTTGAGGGTTATGAATATTATTAATACTAATTTAAGAATAGAATTTATATAATTAAAGAGGTATAAGTTAATAAAAAAAATAATTAAAAAAAAGGAGAAAATGTGAAATAAAAGAAAAACAAAAGAATGGAGGTCATAGAGAGGTGTCACATCACCTCCTCTATGATCCTCATTTATATATATATATATAGATTATTTTCTATTTACTTATTCAACTTTTACACTCTTAATATCCATAACTCTCATCTTTTCATATTAGTAACCTCCAAATATTTAAACTAAAACTTTAAGATATCTTTTGATATTCCTTCAATTCTATTATATAAATTAAACTTCTTCATCTCATAAAACCCTTACGAAGATTATTCGTCTATTATTTTTATTCTATAGTTAAAGTAGATGAAGAAGATTCTTGAACTTTGATATGATATGGAAGGAGGTTATAGAACCCAAGAGTTATGTACTAATTTTGTACTTATTTTTCATTTATATATACATTAGTCTTATAAGAATAACACATGCATTGTATTTTTTCTGAAATCTTTTTCTCTTTTTCTTTTTTTTTTCTCTATTAGACTTCTTAATTTAGTTTTTTTTATGAATGTTTTATTATTGTACGTATTTATTCTTATTTTGTGATTGTTGCATTTTATTATTCATTACAATTTATATATATATTTTTATGAAATTTTAGTCATTCTAACGTATCTATGAAAATTTACATGAAACACATATGCGAAGCACGTTCTCTGAAACTAGTAATTCTATAAATAATATTTTTGTCATATATATCAGCCAGTATTTACTTCATCGGTAATATTACCAACAAAAGGTGTGCATTAGTAATATTTCAGTTGGTAATCCATTGACAGAATTTTGCTAAATTTGGCGCTACTTTTTTCCGCAGTATTTACCAACTAACATCTTAGATAGTGAGATTTTGGTTGGTAATCTATTAGAGTTTCGTTGTTAAGTTTTACAATATAATTCTGTTAGAAATATGTTGGTAATTTGTTAGTAAAATACTAACCAACTTAAGTTGTTAGTAAATTCTATTGAAAATTTGAGATTTTTTTTCTAGTGATAGGAACTGAAAAAATAAATAAAGAATTGAGAAAGAAATATTCTTACCTTCATGTACTTCTTTTAGTTAGAGAATCTTCATGAAGCTACATATAATTGTTTTAGGAAAAATAGAGGAATATCAAAAAAATCATAAACATGCAAATTTAAGTTCAGAGGTTATGAACATAAAAAATATGGGAGTCATTAAAATTATTAAAAGTAAAATTAAAAGAGGTGTAAGTCATGGGTAATAAATCTTTGTAAATAAATTAAATAATAAAGGAAAAAAATACTTTAAATATAAAAGTATTTTCATTTTATGATTAGAAGTGAGGCAAATAAATAAAAAAAGAATGTGAAGAGTTTTTATTGTAAATGTTCCTCCATTAATAAAAAAAATGTTTATTGTCATAAAATAAGTAATTTACTTTTCCAATAAAATAAATTAATTTAAATAAGAAAAAAGGAGAAGAAGATAACTTACATAAATCCCATAGTGTAAGACCCTAAATTACATCTTATTCCTACTTTTTCTATTTTACTTAAATCCCTTAAAATATCAGTCATCCCGATACATAAGTTTTATTTTGATAGATTAATTGAGATACATTATAAAACTTGTCTATTGCGCTTAATATGGAATATTAACATAAAATTGATTTTTTTTCATCACAAATAAGACAGATTTGATTTTGTTTTCCACAAATTATGCATAACTAAATGATAGCAACTCATTTCAATATGTACAACTTGACAAAATTAAAAAAATAAATTTTCATCTTTTCTATCAATTTGAAATATTGAATCTCAAATTCGCCATTATTGATGATTGAACATATGATTCATGATTTGAAATCATCAATTTGAAATTGTCATCGAGAAAAAAAACTGTTCAAAGCATAACAAAGAGACGGATGCTTCTTTTGGTGGTTTTAGCAAATGGGTTGAATCTATTTTCAAGAAACAATTTTGTAAATCTAGTTTTTGGAGTAAGAGATGAAGATACTCCTGCTAATGGAATCAGACACTAAAATATGGTCATTTTTTGTGGCAGAAGAAGATTAAATCAAGTGTTTCAGTTACCAAATTTAATGACAAAGCGAAGTTGAAGAAGGAATTATTTATACAATAAATATGGAGAAATGAAGAATTTTTTAAACTTATCGATTTGTACTAATACAACATAAACCTATCGATCTTGTTGATACATTCCACAATATGAGAAAGTGAGGTGAGGTATGAACAATACAATAATGATGAAATTTTTGTTGGTTAAAATATTATTTTTGTAAATCTCAAATCAGTCATTGCAGGTGAGTTAGAGATTGATGAATTGAGAAATTTTTTTTTGAAGATCTGATAAATTGTTGATGTGAAGAAACAAGAGACTAAATTTTCAATGTATCAGCTACATATTGGTACAATAGAAAAAAAGGATGAAGAGATACATAGTTTTGATGGATCATCCATACCTTTTATAATGTTTTGTAATCTTTTTTTATCTGTGTTTTTGAGATGATTGATTTATCAATAGATTATTATTTATGTATCTTGTTTAATTTGATTGTATTTTTATTTTATCTTGTTTAAATTGATTGTATTTCTATTATATTTATTAAATAAGTAAGTGTTGTCCATAAGATTTTAGGTTTGAGATCGATACATTAATATGTGAATTGTGATAGTTGTTATGTATTAGATATATTTTTATATGTTTAGTATAAATTTAATTTATGAATCATGCGAAAAAATTAGTGCATGATACATTATTGTTTATGTATCTTATTTTGTTTGAGAAATATTGTATTTTATAAAAAAGATATATTATACATGTAACTGTTTCCAATAAAATTTTTTGTGTGATACATAACATAATAGTGAGTTGATATGTATATGATACATGTAATAAAGTTTGAAAATTGTTGAATCTGATATTATATTTTGTATCATGTACATATCAATTAATTTGATACACGGTGCTTTATCTATAGAAATTATGTAAAGTGTATTTATTGGTTAATGCGTACAAGCAAATAACCTTCAAATTTAAATAAGTCTAAAATTTAACACTATAGATACATAACAACATTGGATACATGGTAGATTATACAATTTGTTCACAATATATTGAGCATGATGAAATTGTATTGTATTGTTTCATAATGTTAAAAGGAATGCATTATACATTAAGTTAAAAAATAAAAATAACTCTATACATTAAAGATATGAATTCATATATATCAAAAAGACGAATAATAAAAAATCAAGAAAAACCCATATGATATGCTTGTCCTTCTCCTTCTCAACATATCGATAATGTATCAGATTGTTACTAAGTTTGTGGGTAGTCCATTGAATGCACAATAAAAATCTTATCAATACATTGTCATATCAAGTTTACCAACAACGACATTTGGAAGAGGATGAGATGAACCCCAGGATCTCATATCAATAAGATAGTAAGGAAATGATTTTCGAAAATTACATGAATCAGTTGGGATTGTGGATCCAACCATACACGTTCTCTGCTAGCACTTATATGTGTGTGTTGGATCTCCTAGACTTAATTTGATATGTCTTTTTCTCATGATAGTGAATCTCTCTACAATATAATTCAATACAAGGAAAACACACAAGAACACGTATGTGTAGTAATAGGAGAAAAATGTATTTTCAGCGTAGATTCTTCTACTTCTGCAAATGATCTTGTACCACAAGAATGCTTAGTTATTTGTTTTTCTCTATTTTTTTGTTTCTTTCATTGATAACCTGCAGTAAGACAACAAATCAGAAAATATTTATTCAAAGAGAAAACTAGCATTCTACCACACTAAGTATTTTCTAAATTAAATAACTCTGTTTATTAATTAAATTACCTTGAATTTCTCACTGTCAAAATTCTTAATTAAGTATTTCCAGTCCACCAACTCAACATCCTCAGGACGATTAAACAATTTGTCTTCGTCCGTACTATAGCTTTCCAATCTCTGAAGAGTCTTTGCATTGTTCTTATCACAAAGCCTTGTAACTTATGTTCTTGCAACCCACCACAAACTTCACATTTGTCTTGATCAAATTGTAATTTAAATTTGATAATTCAAGTAATACAAAAGAAATACAACTTTGAAAGTGGTTTATTACCTTGACCTTATACCACATTGCTTCTCCATGTTTTGAAACAATATTCTGCCAATTTCAATCTTGAAACGAGATACTGCTCCTCAAGATCAAGCGTGAGTAATTAAGAATATCTCTAGCTTCAGAACCCACAACTCTATCAATATCATCTAAATTTATTACACTAATTTTTCCTCCATATGTAGTTTTAATATAAACAGTTTTAGGTTTATATTTTCCTCTTCCTCTCTTTCTATTGATGCGAGAAACTGCAAAGAATAAACTATTAGTAAAAGACACGTATTATTGAATATTCATATAATAAATTATCATAATGTATACTAGTTTTCATAGTTACTTCACCAGTATAAACTCAGGACCCCAAATTATTATCATAAATGGTTTTGAGTCTTTTGAAATTCTGTTACAAAGTTAACACAACAAACCACACTCAATTGTTATATAGATAAGAACATTTAACAAACTTTGTTTTCTGCTAGAATTCATCGTTGTAACATGGTTACACATGTAAAGAAGAATGAAATAATAACTAGCTCTATAATCCAAGTAAAAATTGATATTCACTCGTATTACTGCACCTAATAAACTTGAAAAACGAATAACTATTACATGAGAATCAAAATCAAAATCCTGTCGTCAACTATGTTGAACCAACTTCACCCATCATGTGCTGAAGTTGCTTGATACTAAGAAATTGATTATATCTTCTAGGGTGGTACGTGAAATAACCTGTACCAATTTCAACCTCTAGGGAGGGACGAGTACTTTATTCTAGATTTCATGCTGATTGTGTCCCTAGAGATGTTCTTTGGAGAGGATCACCTGATATTTGTTCCGCATGTAGACGTCGTTGACTTGGGTTAGGTGCGTGTCCTGTCTCCAATGATACTTCAGCAACTCTTATTTGTTGTAATGGTGGCTGAGATGTAGTACCAAAATGTTCACGTTCTTGGAAATTTTCATGTCCACCTCCTGCACCATCACTTCCACTATTAACTTTACGTCGTCCATGTCCTCGACCAATTCCTTTCATTTCCTAGACCATTAGATATAAAAAGAGGAGTATCAGAATAAGAAATTGAAGCTTATTATATCTACCTGCCAAGATAAATATCGATTCATAAAGTAGAGTATTACATTAAACAAGTAAAAAATGTGGGACACTTTACTAACAAGTATTGTGTTTCATTGATTGAAATGTAAAACGTTAGTTCTACTTAAAATGCTGATTCTATTAAAAAATTTAAAGATACAAATGTCATGAATTAATTTCATGTCAGCCCAATAAGAAAAAAATATCGAGAACTTATCAAAACAAGAGTTAAACATCTGTTTCAGTAGTCTTTGTTTCTCAATCTTCAAAAGTATTCATCACTGTCTTCTCCATCATTATCGTCTAGTAACTCTTCTTCGGTTTCTTTACTCCCAGATACAATTGTATGATTGTCATTAATGAAATTATCTTCCTCATTTTCCAGATCATTGGTACGTAAAATGATTTGTGGTTCAACTTCATCCCTGTGTAAAGACACATGAATATCAACTTCATGGTCATTGGGACAAATAGAAGACTTGTTTAGACTGATATGCCACCACAAATGACTCATTGTATTTAAGGCAGAATGAGTGTTCACACTTGTAAAATCATATTTGTCAATCTTATATCCCCTTCCTAGCCGAGCCATATCCCAATAGTGATACTTGAATAAATGAACTTTTCTATTTCCAATGTAGTGTAACTCGTAAATGTCATCTAACACACCATAATATTCCTTATTAGACTCTGAATCATCTCCTTTCAGAAGAACTGCACTGTTCAGTATTTTTCTCACAAGATCTTTTGTTTGGAACCTAAATCCATTCACCATAAATATTGAATATTGATGCACCAATGGTTTTGGACCTACATCAAAGATTATGAGCTCATCAGTTGCGCGTCCTTGTGAAGCTAGTACAAATATGTACAAAAAAAAGATTTGTTCATACTTTGATGTCAAAAATAATATTTAATTAAATGTTGTTCATAATTCTTAAACGTGTACGAAACCAATCAATAAAATCACTATTCATAATTCCATGAGGTATCGTTGAACCTTGTGTTTCAATCTCTCTCATGTATTCCCTACATTTGTGTCAATTATGGTTAATTAAATTATCTTATTGTGAAATTAAATCTTAATTAATAAGAGACTTACGCCATGAATGGTGAAACCTCTTCACAATTTTGAAGAATATACATAACTGTTTGGCTGAATTCATCGTGGGGGTAGTTTCTTTCCATCAGAAGACCCCTTTGTTTGCCACCTTTTTTTAATGATAGACATCTCACCTTTTGATTCAAATCCATCATCATTTCTTTCTGATTTATTGAACTTAGTTGAGGTAGTCTTAAAATAATGTGAGAAAAATGTAATTCCTCATTTGTGTCATGACGTTCAACAAGTGCACCTTCTGGATGACTAGGATTGTGAATATATGATTTAAGTGGTCGCTATATCTATAAATAGACATTCCATTAATATAAGTACAAAATATGACATTTTAAACATATTGTCTTTGAAATTATAGAAGGATATGTTACCTCTCAATAGAGTACATATCCCGATATTAAAATTGTCCACAAAGTTTTTCCTTTTTGGCCAAGTGTATAGGCAAATGAATCATGACATCAAAAAATGCTAGAGGAAAAATCATTTGAAGTTTACACAATATGATAGGAATTTCAGCCTCAAGGATATCAATATCTTCAATTGTCAAGCACATAGAGTATAGATTCTTGAAAAATTTTCCTAAGGCTATAATTGGTTCACACACTTCCTTAGGCAATAAACAATATATAGCAACAAGTAAAATGTCTTGCAATAATACATGATGATCATGAGACTTCAACCTATGTATCAATTTCTCAAGTACATCAACACAACTTGAAATATTTGATGAAAAGGTATCTGAAACCTTTAAATGAGCTAAGAATTTACATAACTTGAACTTCTCATAAGGGGACATTGCATAGCATGCTACTGGTAACAAAATATTGTGCCCATCGTAAATTGGATGCAACCCTTGCGTAATACCAAGGTCCACCAAATCATATCTACTTTTCAATGTGTCTTTTGTTACTCATCACAATTGATAAAATTTTATTAGGCACTTTTCTTTCTATATGTAGTACATCAAGGGTTATGTCTTAACCTAAGACTCTTCCAATAAGGCAATTTCAAGAAGATATTTTTCTTCCTCCAACTATAAGCATTGGTAAAAACATTACACTTTATCTTTTTTCCTTGACCAAAACTAACATTGGCTGAATTTTTTAACTGTATAAGAGCTTCATCTCATGTTAAAGGCTAGGTGCGACACCCAATTCCACTTTCCCGTCAAATCAAAACCCTATTTCTACTCAAAGGATGATTTGTGGGAAGAAAGTGGCGATGACCCATAAAAAACAACTTGTTATGTAAGGAAATCGATTGTCTATCTTTAAGGAAACAAGGTCATGCAAGATTTCCTTTTGTTGGCCATCTAGAAAGGTCTACATATGCATGGAAGTCATTAATCGTCAAGTCTCCACCGCATCCTACAGTTCTTTCAACTCTTTAATCAATGGTTGTAAGTATAAATCAATATCACTGCAAGGAGATTTAGAACCTGGAATAAGAAATGTCATCATGAAATATAAACTTTTCATGCAATCCCATGGTGGAAAATTATATTTAACTAGAATGACAGGACACATGCTATGATTGGTACTCATATTTCCATAAGGTTGGAATCCGTCACTTGCTAAACCTAATCGGACATTTCTTAATTCATCCGAAAAAGTAGGATAACGCTCAATGAAAGATTTCCACTCTGTTGAGTTCGAGGGATGTCACATGAAACCATCATCAATATTTTCTTCCTTGTGCCACCTCATTTTCTTTGATGTCTCCTTTTTCCATGTAAAGTCTTTTAAGCCTTGGTTTGATAGGAAAATGACAAAATACCTTATGATTTAGTTTCTTGCCTCTGTGTTCCTATGACTTCTATCTAGATTGCCACACTTAGGACGTGATTGGGAATTGTCATAATTGCGCCAATATAAGATCCAATCATTGTGAAATTCATCTATTTTGGTACAAGCCTAGGTCACGAAGAACTTTCTTTGCTTCATAGAAAGAGATGGGCACAAATGACCCATCGGGAAGAACTTCTTTAAAGAAGGTTAATAACTCATCCATAAATTTGTTTCTCCTATGAGTAAGACACTTCCAGTGAGGTAATTTAACTATAAAGACAACGTTGAGACTTTTGTGCAACTAGGATAAAGTTCTTTCTGACCAACTTTTAACAATTTGTAGAACTTTGCTGCAATGATATTTGGCTCTTCAATACCCTCTGAAGAATTTATATTATTCTCCACATTTTTATGGCACAAGTATCTTGAATCATTTAAGTAATGTCATCATCTTCACTGTTATAATCTTCTACTCATCTCTACGTGTGACATTATATTTATTAACTCTAGCTAACTCTTCTCCATGCAAGTCCCGGAATTTATAAGAAAACCAGAAGCCCTTTTTTAATATGTCTTCTCTTACATCAATTTTTAACTTGAACACTTTGTTCATACATCCTTTACAAGTACATTGAATCATAGTGTTCACCCCGGGTTTACTGAATGCACAATTAAGAAAACCTTCCACTCCATCTCTATACCTTTGATCAACTCTATTCCTAATATTTAACTAACTTTTATCCATTCATACTTTCAAGAAAAAAAGCAATTAATTAATTAATTAAATTTTTTGTAATGATAACCTTAACAAAGTTAGAAACACAAAAGGGAAAGATCAATTGAGGACCCATCTGGGAATCTGTTTGACTCTTTCTGCACAAAAAGGAAGATCCAAAAGAATAAACAACAATTCAAAGTACCCATTTATATTAAAAAGAAGCTTATTTTCCGTGAAAAGTATCCATAAAAATCAAGAATTGCATACAAGAATTATATTTCAGTAATGCGCATATATCATAATTTAGCATAAAAGAAAGAAACAACTAGAACAAAAAATTGCGAGATCATGTGTGGACAGAGATATTTAGATAAATAAAGTTAAAAATATCAATAATGAGGAGGGTATGACTAGAATTAAAAATTAAATGAGTAGTGATCTTGCGCACCTAATGTTGAAAATCAAAGAATACACAAATATCAAAGTTTGCTAGAAAGCTGTAGATCACAATCCAGCTAAAATTGATCGGAAAATTACCTGAAAAATTCAACAAAACAAAAATAAACCTAAGTTGTGAGAATATTAAAACAAAGTAAGTAGGTAAAAGTAAAAAATGCAACATAAATATCAAGAATTTGAATCTAAATGAGGTCTAGTGGATTTAAGAGAGTGAAAAACAACGTTTATGATGTGCCCAAGATACTCTCCACTTAATGAACAAAATCCCACAAGAAATCGTCAAGGAAATCTCTCTCCAATAAACTAAATAAATAAGAACGCACTAGTGACTTGATTGTTTTTATTGTCGCTATGGCAAAGTACAAAATGGGTCACCCATGCGAGAATGAATGTGCTGATTGACTATATAGGAGCAGAATTTGGATACATAGGCGAGTTTGTTGTTGCATCCTTGACTCACAAGGTCGAGGCTTGGTGACCTGGTCACCCTCGCATGTGCAACCACTTCTTCGTAGGATCAAGCCTTTGTTCCGCAAGAGCGGCTGCAGCAGCTCTTGTGATACAAATCCCAAGTTTTAATCAGGCCGAAGGCTCTATTTTAACTAAAAGTAAGAAGATATCTTAAAATTAATTTGAAATCCTTGACAAAAGGTAATTCTACACCAAACTCGACATTCCAGAAATAACAAAACCATTAGAACTTCATTTCAAGAGAATTTATTAAAATTACATAAAAGCAGATTTAGCCAGCCATGGATTCATACTCTTAAGTCATCTATATATGTATTTAACTTTAGTTAATTTATTCCAATAATATCAAGTACTTAGCATACGTATATATACAACAAACCTAAGACTTTAACTGAAATAATAACACTTCAAGAACTTCAGTAAACCAAATCACAAACAAGCTTTAATGTCTGGCGAAAAATTACTACTTTTTAGTAGGTTTTAGACATATTACCATATATATATATACATAAATCAAGTTCTATTTAAATAATAACAACACACATAGAACTAGAATTTTCTTTTAAAACAACAATTTATGTACATTTTTCTGCATCAATATGAACATACAATTACATAACAACATCTAAAATCTAGAATTTCAAAAAAAATATCTTCAATAAACTCAGAGAAAGAGATAGATAAAAAACAAAGTAAAGATTCAGAATCGACAAAATATGAAAAATCAGTAGACGTTAACATGAGTGGCACCTTACATGCTTTTGAGTAGTTTCAAGACTTTGAAAACATCAAAATCTTGCAGTGATTATAAAACATCGAACCTTCCTTCTTAAAACCTTCCAGAAACTTTTTATTTCTATAGATTTTTTAGAACATTTTCCCTTAAAATTTCAAAACACTTCAATCTACTAGATATTTATGAATGTGCTAAAGACATAGAAGTAATATTGGGGAAAAGACCATCTAAAAGAAATTTGAGCACTTACCTAAAATAGTTCAAATTCTGTGAAATTAGAAGCATTTTAACAGATTTGAGAGTAACAATTTGATGAATTTCTAAGAAAAGTTGATGTAATGGAGAGAAATGAAGCAGAAATTTGAGAAGACGAGTTATTAAAAAGAAAACTTGAGCTAATGAAGAGAAAGAGTTGAATGTAATTTTTTATTAGATATTTTCATTTGTTTTCTTTTTACCTTTTTTTGTATGCTATATTAAATTGACTTATTAGGAGCAGCCATGTCGCCACAAAATTCATTTAGATGGGACAAACTAGATGATGCCACCGAAGAATATGGAGCCAAAATTTTTGTATTAGCAGGAACAAATAATTGCGAATTAGCAATGACTATTAGTGCCAAATTAACAGAACTCGCCACTTAATGTTTTTCTATTGTGACGCCTTCATATGTCGCCACTGGATATATAATTTTTGTAGCAACAAATAGGTTCGCCGCTTAATATTGCCACAATAATCCTGTTTTTTGTAGTGTTAGTTGAGTAACCTCAATACATAATGAAGGGGTCTGACCTAGATGTATCAAAAAAATTTGAAAAAAATGGAAGAAGAAAACATTGGTGAAGACAAAACCAAACCTATTCGGATGTTTGATTGACTTGAGAGAGAGAATCCTTTTGAAAATCAAATTTATTTGAAAATTGTAACTACTAAAAAATCTGGAGTGGATTTAGGGTAAAAAGACAGGAGTGAAAAGGGGAATATAAACGTGAGTTTGGTTGAAATGATGCATGCCAAATGCTGTAAGTACATTGTTTCCATCATCAAAGATACCATTCTACTTGTGTTAGTTTTTATTGTTTTTTCCAAAAATATAGTTATCGCAAATCAGAGTAAATCTTTTCTGATGTGGAAGTTCATACGGTGCTGCAAATTCAGAGCATACTAAGATAAAATCTTGGCTCTGATACAGTTTGTTGGAAAAATGCGGACAAACACAAAAATATATATGGTAAAGGTAATGGAATAAAACGGAAAAATAATGACACCAAGAATATTACGTGGAAATCCTTCTAAATAAGGGAAAAACTGCGGGATAAGAGGAGCAAGTGATATCAATATAATAAGGAATTTTACACTGTGTAGTCACGAATACAATACTCAAAGTGACTACTACACACTCAAAAGGAAAAACACTATTTTGGTTTCCACGTTACTAAAATATTGCTCACACTCTATGTGCCTTCATAGACTATTTTTATTGTATAGTATATGGAATACATCACTTTGGTATCAAAATGGATTTTTTCTCTAACTTAGTGTGTTCTACAAATGGGAAAGAATGCTCTACTTATAGAAGGAGAAAACCATACCTATCTCACTAATGACATAGATAAATATAGCCAAATTAAAAAAGGATTGCAAATCTTACCAATTTGTCAACCACTAAATTATTTATGTTCAACTCTAATTAGTATTCCTTTTTAATAATTACTTGTAGCAATTGGATAGCAAAAGTTGACAAAAAATTTATGGGGTGGACTCAACATGCTACTATGGCCTGCCTTGGCTTTGTCTTGGTGTAGGCTGGCCTAGAGGCATGACAAGACAATGTCCTTTCCTGATGGTATTTGCGACAAGCCCACTATGTGGCCTGGCCTACGCAGATGCTTGTGTGTTTGTGCCTGCGCGGACAGCATGCCATTTGCCTGGGAACTCTAAATTTTCTGATGAACTCTTATTGGCCTTAAATTTTGCTAATTAATTAGTAACTGCCCACTGAGCAATACTCATAGCTTGGCCATGATCAAAGGCATTTTTGGCAATTTTGAGTCGTTTTGATGGGTTATTGGCCATTTCTCTGTTTCTAGAAAAATTAAAGATTTTGTTTTTGAAAAATTGTTTTTAGTAATCTAGTTGTGTAAGGGATCATCCCTAACACTTATAAATGTATTTTACAATAAATATATGAGTTTATATGTTTGACTTAGGTCCTCTTCGCCATAAGATAAACTTGTATATTTTCATAATGTTTTGGTATGTATTTTGTTTTGATGACTTGTTTAAAACGTTCCAACTAAGTAACATGTGGAATCAATGAAAAAGATACATCATCTATATACATATATACCATGTTATACTTAACAAAATACTCTCTTAACTATGTTGGACTAGTTTTGCTTGACTGATACTATATTTAAATATGCTCATATATTTTCTTGAATAGTATAGTTTCCATATCGAATCTAACAATTTATAAGCATGATTATATTAGTGTTGATGTGTTTTTTTAATAATATAGAATGTATACTTATTGATCTATTTTATCTCTCTTAGATTAACTATGCCTCACTTCGATCCCCCGTCCTCTCTTGAATAAAAATAAACTTGGGGGGACAGAACTATGTTAATTGGAAATTAAATTTAGATATTGTCCTAACTTCTAAGGTTTATAAATTTGCATTGGTTTAGGAATATTTTATCGAACCAGTAGATCCTACTGATGAGGAAGTCCAAGCCTATGACAAATGGGTTAAGGCTGATGAGATTGCAAGATGGTACATTCTTGCCTCAATGGAAAATGTCTTGCAACATCAGCATCAGTCTATGACATCTTGTTACGATATGTTCGCATCCCTTAAGGAGATGTTGGGGGAGAAGAATCGTGCTACAAAGTAGACTGCCATGAATGCCCTTTTGACCACAAAAATGAATGAGGGATTTTCTATCATAGAACATGTGCTGAGGTTGATAAGTTAATTGAATGAGTTGGAGATACTTGGTGCTGAGATTGATAAGTAATCTCAAGTTGAGATGATCCTTCAGACATTGCCGGACAGTTTTCAATAGTTTCTCTTAAACAATAATATGATTAAGATGTACTTGTCTTTAGCGGAATTGTTGAATGAGCTGCAAGAGGCAGAGTATAATCAAGCAGCAAGCTCCTGCGACATTCCCAGTGGACAAGGCTGGGCCGTCCTCATCAAAACAAGAAAAATTCCAAAATAAAAAGAAAAAGGGTCGCAAGGCCATGAAACCTAGAGGTTCTAAGGGTTGTGTGGCTAAGCCGAAAGTCAAGTGCTTTTATTGTAAGCAGCCTGGGCACTACAAAAAGCAATGCCCCGACTTTAAGGCTAAAATGAAAAACATATGTAACTCTTTTTTAAATGTTGTTGAAACCTGTTTAGCGGCTGTTTCTACTCAATTATAGGCTATAGATTTGGGAGTCATTGATCATATATGCACTTCCTTGAAAGGGTTTCAGGAAAAGAGACGGCTAAATAAGGATGAGGTTCGTGTTTTTCAAGCGGATGGGGAGCCGACACAATTGTTAGCTATTGGAATAATTTCATTTTCATTTAGTAGTTCCGGACTTTTAGTTTTGAATAATGTTTTATATTACTTTCTTCTATAAGAAGGAAGTTATTGTCTGTTTCTACACTAATGGATGATGGTATGATATTTACTTTGCGAATAACTCTACTGTTATTAAGTATAACAACCTTTTTATCCTTACTGCTTCCAAAATACATGATTTATTTGTGTTAGAAATTTTCCATAATCTTCTTTGATAAACTGTACTAAATAACATTGTTGTTTCGAATAAAAGAAAATGTATTTCTCAATTGAGTCCAACTTATTTATGGCACTTACATCTATGTCATATCAATACAAATAGGATTTCACGGTTGGTTATAGATAGATCTTTGAGTTAATTTAAAGTTGAGTCATTACCAACATATGAATCATGTTGAGAAGGTAAAGTGACAAAGAGATCTTTCCCTTATACCCTTATAAAGGAAATAGAGCCAGTAATAAGTAAGAATTAATTCATTGTGATTCTTTTGGCCCTATGAATATACAAGCAAGAGGTGGTTTTGAGTATTTTGTGACTTTTACAATTTATTACTACAAATATTGATACATTTATTTGTTGCGCTGTAAATCTGAATGCTTTGGGAAATTGAAAGAATTTATGATTGAAACGGAAAAACGACTTGGTAAACATATCCAAATATTACGATCTGATCGTGGTGGTGAATATCTTTCTGTAGAATTAATTAAGCATTTATCTGAGTCACGAATTAATTATCAATATTCTTTCCCAAGAACACCTAAACAAAATGGTGTTGCAGAATGTAGAAAGATAACTCTTATGGAAATGGTTAGATCAATGTTAAGTTATTATGATTTGCCTTTTAGCTTCTGGGATATGCCTTAGAAATTGCGAATTATATTCTGAATTTGTTTCCTTCGAAATTTGTACCTTTAACCTCATCCGAATTGTTGAATCGGCGAAAGCCTAGCCTACGTATTATTCGAGTTTGGGGTTGTCCAACTAATGTGCTAAAAGAAAAAAAAAGATAAATTGGAATCTAGAACAGAAGTATGCATTTTTATTGGATATCCAAAGGCACTAAAGTAGGTTTATTTAATTTTTCTATGGAACAAAAGGTTGTTGTCTTAACAAATGCCAAGTATCTAGAACAGGACTACTTAATGAACCATGTTCCTAGAAGTAAACTTGTGTTATAGGAATCATAAAAAATAATAATAAGTAATGCATCAACAAAAGAAATACCACAAAAATTTGTTGAGATGCTTTTACGACCACGTCGTGGGAGACATGTCAATGGGCAAGAAATTTCACCACAGGCTGCACGGGAGGTTGCCCTAGAGCAAACTTAAGATATTTCACTACCTCAAACTAGTGGGAGCAATTTCTAGCATCCTTCGTCTGTCGAGGAATTTTTTGAAGATGTTCAGGATATTCAGGATTTAGTTCAAGATTGAGAAATCATGTAGTGGTTTTTCGTCGTAGTGGGAGAGTTATTAGAAAGCCTTAAAGGTTTACGCTCTTGGTATAATCATATGATAGATTCCCCAAAGAGCCCAATACAGAACCATTGAATTACACCAAAGCACTACATGATAAAGATGTTGAAATGTAGATTTTTGCTATGAAATCTAAAATGGAGTCTATGTACTCTAATCAAGTGTGGGATCTTATAGAACCACCTATGGATGTAAAAGCTATTGGTTGTAAGTGGATATTTAAGACAAAGAGAGGTGTGCATGGAAAAGTAAAAACTTTTAAGGCTAGGCTTGTTGCGAAAAAGTGTACTAAAAAAGGACTTTCATATGATTTAGCGTCTACACAATATTAATTATTTCCATTTATCTTTAGTATGCTCGTGATTATGCTAACAAGGTTAGCTTGATTTCAATCGTGACTCTAGGTCCCGTGTCCATGTCCAGGGGGTAGCCTTGAGGTGTGATAAACTTAGTACCACATCCAAAGGTTCAAGAGTCCTAGGATGTCTGAAAAGCTGAACTAAGTAGAGTCTTTTTCATGGGTGTGAAGTGCACACCAATTGATGAGAAGGAGGCTGCAAAATGTTTAAGTAAAACTTCAATTCTATGTTAATCTTATTGTGCGCAAGGTATGATCTAATTCCTCATGCTTATCCTTCATTATTCTTTTTCAGATCATGCCTTCCCGTAGAGCTTACACAAGGAATATGAATGCAACTCCTCAAGGTTCCAGATCAAGAACTTCCGAATGCTGAATTTCAAAATGCTATCCAGTTGTTTGATCAGAGTGTGAGCGACTAGAAAAACCTACAGGATCTAGTTCTGGAAAATGGTAATATTGGTTTAACTGCAGCTAGAGTTTCAAATTTTTTTCGGATAAATGCGCCTGAGTTCTTACGATCGAAGATGAGAGAGGATCCGAAAACTTGTGAGACTTTTCTGGATAGGTTCTTCCTAAGAGAGTTAAGGAATACAAAATATCAGGAGCTTATGAATTTGAGGTAGCGTTCCATGACAGTCCAAGAGTATGAGATCAAGTTCACCCAATTCGCCTAGAATGCTCCTCACATTGTTGCTGATTAAATAGATACAATGAACAAATTCATGTATGGGGTATCCGATCTAGTTAAAACAAAGTGTAGGAATTCTATGTTCCTTCAGAGACATGAACATCTTTAGTAGCATGACTAATGCTCAGCAGGCTGAGGGTAATAAACTTAGGGAGCAACCTATGGAGAATTAAAAGTTCAGGACCGTGAACATTGATTTTGTATTATGCCTTACATATTGAGTACATTTTTTCGTACTGATGTCCCTTATTTGGGATGTTTCATTCCATGATGCAGGTACAAGTACTCAACTAGTATATCTCTCCAACAGAAGCACATTATACTCAACAGTTATTGGTGAGCTCCAGGTTGATTCGGGGCTTTGCCGAGTTTTTACTATGCATATTTCCATAGTGGTGCCGTCATGAATTCCATTAGAGGTTTTGTAGACATTGTAAAGTTATAATTTGTTTTCATAGTTTCACTTGTCACATGTATCTGTTTAACTAGTAAACATGTGTTGTATATAAAGCTTCTCATCAAAAATATATCTACATCATAGTTTACTTTCTCATCATAGATCACTTGTAAAAGATGTGTTCATATTGTACTTGTTCGCCTCACCTAGGGTTGGGGTGTGACAAAAGTGGATAGAAATCGAGTGGAGGAAAACGCTCGAAGGGTCAGCAGAAGTCTTCAACTCCAGAACCTTCATCAATTAATGTCCCATCCGCCAAGTTTCAAAATGATCAGAAAGGTAGAACATCAGTCTCTAAGTTTCAAGGGAGTATTTTAGGCATTAGAATCTACCCAACTTGTCCAAAGTGTGTTAAGAACCATCCAGGCGAATGTGTTTCAGGAAAGAAGGATGCTTTGGGTGTGGTCATTCTGATCACACGTTGAAAGATTGTCCTTCTAGACAGGGCTAGGGAGGTAACAATGGAAGAGCATAGTCCACAACTTAAGAAACACCAGTAGCTCACCCGACTCAAAAGGGTGACACATATTGTAGAGGTGTGGGTCAGTAACAAATAAGGTTCTATGCTCTCCAGGCTCGTGAAGATTCTCCTGGTGTAGTCATTGGTACGTTATGAGTCTTTGACCATGATGTTTATGCATTGGTAGATCTAGGGGATACTCTTTCCTTTGTGATACTTTATACAACACTCCAATTCACTGTAAGTCTAGAAGCTCTCTAAGAACCCTTGTTATTCTCTACTCTAGTCCACGACCGAGTCATAGCTAGATGGGTGTACAAAAATTGCCTATCATAGTCTCTCAGATAGTCAAATCAAAAGATCTTGTAGAGTAAGAAATGGTAGACTTTGATATTATTCTAGGTACAGATTGGTTACATTCTTGTTATACCTCAGCCAATTGTAGGACTAGAATTGTTCGTTTTCAGTTTCTGGATGGTCCAATCCTAAAATGGAAAGGTAGTATCTTAGAGCCTATGGGTCAATTAATTTCTTACCTTGAGTCTAGAAAGATGATTTCTAAGGGGTATCTATGTTATCTAGTTTGAGTTAAGGATTAGATCTCCAAATCCCCAACTCTTAATTTAATTCAAGTGGTCAATGAGTTCCCTGAAGATCTCTCCGGAGTACCTCCTAAAAGGGAAATTGACTTTGGAATTGATATCCTTCTATATACCCAAAATATCTCTATCCTTTTCTACATAATAAATCCATCTGATCTTAAGGAATTGAAACATCAGTTGAAAGAAATTCTAGATAAGGGTTTCATCAAACCTAGTATGTCCCCATGGGGTGCACCCGTGTTCCTCTTGAAGAAAAAAAGATGGTGTTCTTCAAGAATATGCATCAATTATAGGCAATTGAACAAAGTCACAATCAATAATAAGTACCCCATCCCCACAATTAATGACTTGTTTCACTAACTCAAGGGTGCTAGTCATTTATCAAATATAGACCTCAGATCCGATTATCATCCACTGAGACTCAAAGATAACAACATTCCAAAGACAACCTTCAGAAGTCGGTATGGTCATTATGAATTTGTAGTTATGTCATTTAGACTAACTAATGCTCCTACAACTTTAATAGATTTAATCAACAATGTTCAAGAAGTATTTGGACTTGTTTGTTGTCATCTTTATTGATGATATACTCATTTACTCTAGGATTGAGGAGGAACATGCGAATAATTTAAGATTGTTCTAAAAACCCTCAAAATTCGCTAGATATTAACTTAGAAAATGTGAGTGTTGGTAGCAATCAATTGCTTTTCTTGGGCATATCATTTCAAGTGAAGGGATCTGAGTAGACTCTCAAAATATTGAAGCAATTAAACAATGTCCGATTCCTTGATCTCCTACAGATATACGAATTTTCTTGAGTTTGGTTGTCTATTACAGAAGGTTGTGAAATGATTTTCATCCATAACCTCAATATTGACTTATTTGACTTACAAAAAATGTCAAATTTTGCAAAAGTGAAACTAGGTTTACTACAACTCCTATTTTGACTCTATTAGATGGTTTAAACTATTACGTTATCTATTGTGACGCATCAAGAGTTAGTATTGGTTTTGTGTTTATGCAATTATTTAAGTTTATAACTTATCCTTCTAGAGAACTTAAAATGCATGAGAAGAAATATCCTTCATTAACTCGAGCTTGCAGTGGTGGTGTTTGCCCTTTAGATTTGGAGACATTACTTGTATGGTGTTCTTGTAGATGTGTTTATAGACCATAAGAGCTTTAGTATGTGTTTACCCAAAAAGAGTTGAATCTTCTCCAGAGGAGATGACTTGAGTTCCTCAAGGATAATGATGTTATTTTACATTACCATGCTGGTAAGGCCAATGTTAGTAGATGATATTAGCAGACTATGATGGAAGTGTATCATATGTTGAAGAAGGAAGGAAGGCATTAACAAAAGATTTTCATTCGGTTAATCACTTAGGAGTTCGTCTTATAACCATATTAGATAGTGGTTTAACTGTTAAAAATGGGGTAGAATCTTCACTGGTAGTGGATGTTAAGGAAAAGCAATGATCCGATATTGCTTTAACTAAATAGTGCAATCCACTATTAGAGGGTGGAGGTTTTCTCCCAAGGGGGAAATGTTGTGCTTCACATTTCAGGTCAATTATGTGTTCCTAAGGTTGGTTAGTTGAGACAACAAATTCTTGGATATTCTATTCATCCATGTTCCACTAAAATGTAACGTGATCTTCGGGAAGTATTTTGGTGGAATGGTATGAAAAGGGATATATCAGAATTTTAGGGTAAGTGTCCTAATTGTCTGCAAGTCAAGATAGAACATTGTTAACCAGGAGGTATTACTAAAGTGATCGAAATTCCTACTAAGAAGTGGGAATTGATAACATGGACTTCATTACAGGTTTACCTCGTACTTGTAGACAACATGACTACATTTGGGTGATTGTTGATAGAGTTACTTAGTCTGCGCGCTTTCTAGTAGGTAAGACTATATGTTCAGTGGAGGACTAAACCAAGATTTACATTAATGAGACTGTGAGGTTGCATAGGTTACATTTGTCTACATACATAAATGTCCTCAGTTTACCTCTAAACTCTGGAAATCATTTTAGAAGAGTTTTTGTTACTCGGGTTAATTTTAATACAACTTTCATCTATAGAGAGATGTTTAGGCAGAGCGTATGATTCATACCTTCGAAGGGATTTGAGAGATTGTGTGATCATTTTAAAAGGTAGCTGGAAGACTTACCTTCCTCTTATATAGTTTGCCTACAATAATAGTTACCATTATAGTAATAAGATGGCATGGAGAACGTACAACTCATCAGACATAGACTTAAGACAACCAGAGTCGCCTGAAATCTTATGCAGATATAATGAGAAGGGAATTAGAGTCCCAAGTTGATGATTAGATCTTTGTGAAAGTGTCACCTATGAAGGGAGTGATCATATTTTACAAGAAAGGGAAACTCATCCTAGATATGTAGGCCTTACAAGATCTTGAAAAAGTTTGGTAAAGTTGCTTGTGAGTTAAGGATGCAAAAAGAACTAGCAACAGTGCATTTAATTTTTCACATTTCGTTGTTGAAGATGTGTGTGGGTGACATAGAGTCTATCGTACCTTTAAAAAGTGTAGTGGTGAAGGATAGTATCTCTTATGAAGAGGTACCGGTTAAGATTCTTGATCTTTAGGTTTGAAAGTTAAGAAACAAAAAAGTCGATTGAGTCAAGGTTTTGTGGAAGAGTCATTCCATTGAGAGAGATACTTGGGAAGCAGAAGAAGCCATGAAGGCAATGTGTCCTCACCTCTTTCCTTCCAATTTCATCTCTGCTTGAGGTAATAGTTCCTCTTCATATTTTAAGTCATTCATTCATAAATTCAGTCTTAGTATCAAGTTCCTTTAGTTTGTACTTTTATTTCCGGCATATTTATATGTTGTAACATAGCTATATTTGAAATATACTCAAATCAGCTCCCAGTGTTTAGTGATAGAATTTGCACCTCTTTCCCTCCATTTCAACTAGATTATCCTTCATTTGAGGCCAAATATTCCTATGGGGAAAATATTGTAACTCCTCAGAGACCGGACCTAGAAAGAAACTGGAGAAAACTTGCCTGAAACAGTGAACCATGAAAGGGTTAACAAACCGTAATAGGGTCCACGGTCCGTTGACTTGCCCGCAGTCTGGAGTAAACTGCACCAGGACCAAGCGTCATACCACTAGACCCTATATAGGTTTTTGTCTTGACGACGGAACGTGGTGGCATCCGTAGGGGTGAAAAGTAGGCCCCCAAAGTCTATCCTTAAGGCACACCTCGCCAAAGTATGGACCATAGGGATCTAAATGGTATGTGGTCCAGAAGAGTGGTCATGGGGCGTTTGTGTAGCCTAACTAGTAGACCCTAAAAAAGAGCCTTTAGACCTCAACCAAAGTGAGGACCGGGGGGATCTTCATAGTTTTTGGTCCTCAACACTGTCCAAAATAGTGGCTCCTGGACCAGAGTTTAGAACACCTTGCTCCTTGTCAAGAACCACAACTGGTCCCACGGTCTATGAAAGTGGTCATGGTCGGCCCCATAAGATTTTTAAGTGGGGTTTTTTCAGTTTTTCTTCGTATTGGTTTGACACAAAAAGTACGTCATTTAACCCATAAACTATGTGGTTTTGATGATTTTTATCCTAGAAACATAACCTGAACTTACCTAAGTAAAATCATTTATCAAAACATAGAAAAATTATAGCGTAAAAGAGGAAAAGGAGGCGAGCAATCTTAGCGCAATAATGCATCAAGGTTCTATAAGTTTCATCCCCAAAATCAAAATATTTTTTCATGAATTTGGTTTTCAGGCATGTGGGATTTCACTAGTGGGTTCTTTTTAGGATCGAATTCATGCACACATACTAGATGAATGAAGAACACAAGAACTTTCAAGAGAAAGAGATGAGGGATCTAGAGAGAGAAAGAGAAAACCCAATATTTTGTGGTAACAACCCGTGAGTAAACTTCCACGGCGGTGAGGTATCTTAATATTATTAAATCAAAGTACTTTTTGTTACAGAGAATAAATAGAGAATACATAGGAAAGCCTAAAATAGAGAATAAATAGGAAAGCCTAAAATTAATCAGGCTCCACTACCTAACAATTCTCCCACTTGGAGACTGACTCAGTAATCCAAAAAATATATTCTCAAAAAAAAATCTCTTCATCATCAACAACTTTACCGCACAAAAACATCTATAGCAACAACTACGGAAGACCAATCGAGGTTTTAGATAACCTCAGTTTCCCAACATCAACAGATTTCGTCAACATGTCTGCTGGGTTCTTTGCACCCTTTATCTTTTCCAAGCACATATCACCATCCTACACTGCCCTGCAAGTGAAATGGTATCGCCTTCTAATGTTCTTTGTCTTTGAATGATAAACTGGATTTTTCACCAACTATATGACAATCTGGCTATCTATATAAAGAATCTTCTCGCTCTGCTTCTTTCCCAATTCCTCAAGATAATCTGCCAGCCATATAATCTCTTTCCCACCTTCAGCTATTGCCACATACTCAGCTTCAGTAGATTAAAGAGAAACACACTTCTGAAGCCTGGATATCAAACTCACTACTGTTCCACCTATGGTGTAAATGTACCCGGATGTACTCTTGCTCGAGTCAATATCCCCACCAAGATCAGCATCCACAAAAACCTGTAGAGTCACGTTACCTTTGCCAAAACAAAGTGAAGTACAGGATGTACCACTCAAATATATCAGAAGCCACTTCACAGCTTCCCAATGCTCTTTCCCAGGGATCGCCATGTACCTGCTATCAAATCCCACTGCATGTGCTATATCAGGTCTAGTGCAGACCATAACATACATTAAACCACCAACTGCTGAAGCATATGGAACAAGTGCCATGTGATCACGCTCCTCGGCAGTCTTGGGTGACTGCTCCTTTGACAATTTAAAGTGATTTGCCAATGGAGTAGTCCTGGGTTTAGAATCATTAACCCTTAATCTGCTCAGCACCTTCTCAATGTACAACTCCTGAGATAGATTTAATGTGACCGCAGATCTATCCCGATAAATCTTCATCCCTAAAATCTATTTTGCTGGACCCAAATCTTTCATCTCAAATGCTGTAGACAACCTTGTCTTCAGATTGTTAGTCAACCTCATACTAGATCCTGCAATCAACATATCATCCACATACAAGAGTAGAAAGACATATGAATCAGTGTATTTCTTGAAGTAACAACAAGGATCCTTTGCAGAATCCACTCTTGGTCATGCAGGAGTCAAACTTCTTTTACCACTGCCTTGGTGCTTGCTTTAGTCCATACAAGCTCCTGGTGAGCTTTCACACCATGTGTTCCTTGCCTGGAACCACAAATCCTTTCGGTTGCTACATATAGATTTCTTTGTCCAGATCTCCATGTAAAAACGTTGTTTTTACATCCATTTGCTCTATATGCAAATTCTCTGATGTAACAACACTCAGCAGAATTACAATAGAGGTTAACTTCAAAACATGATAGAATATTACAGCATAATCAATACCTTTCTTTTGTGAATATCCTTTAACCACTAAACGAGCCATAAACCTTCTTTTGCCATCTGGTTCAGTCTTGATTCTGAACACCCACTTGTTCAGCAAAGCTCTCTTCCCTGCAGGTAGCTCAGTTAACACCCATGTGTCGTTCTTCTCAAGTGACCTCATCTAATCATCTATGGCTTGCTCCCACTTGATCAAATCCTCCACCTGTAGGGCCTCATCAAAAGACTCTGGTTCCCCCTTATCACTCAGTAATAGATAGTGTAATAAAGGTTAATAACTATCTGGTGCCCTGATGGATTTGGATGATCTCCTTAACACCTGCTCAGGTGTAACTTGCTCCACTTCTGATTCTTCAGTAGGAGTTGGTTGAGTATATTCTTCTACATCTCTGGGGTTACTCTTCTCCAAATCAACCTCAACTCCCACTTGCTTTGTAATCTCTAGAACCTTCTGCTCTCTGTCCTTTTACATGACAGACTCATCAAATGTCACGTCACAATGTCTCAGGATCTTTCTGTTCTTGTCATCCCAAAATTTGTAACCAAAAAAATCAGAACCATAGCATATGAAGTAACACTTCACAGCCTTGGCATCAGGCTTGTCTATATTTTCTGGATCAACATGAACATAAGCAGTGCAACCAAAAGTCCTCAAGTGTGAGTACTTGAGTTCTTTTCCTGTCCACACCTCTTCTGGAATATTGAGCCCTAAAGGAACTGATGGTCCCTTGTTGATCAAGTATGCAAATGTGCTCACAGCATCCGCCCAAAGTGTTTTGGTCAGCCCACAATGTATCCTCATACTCCTTGCACACTCATTCAATGTTCTGTTCATCCTCTCAGCAATTCCATTCTGCCTTGCCTTACCAGGAACTATTCTTATCAATCTGATTCCCTCAGCTGCACAGAATTCCTTGAACTTTGATTTTTCACACTCTCATCCATTGTCAGACCTTAGGCATTTGACTTTCAAACTGTTCTGATTCTCAACTTCAGCTTTCCAGTTCTTGAAAGTTCCAAACACATCTGACTTATGCTTCAAGAAGTAAACCCATACCTTCCTACTGAAATCATCAATGAAGGTAACATAGAATCTGGATCCTCCAAGTGATGATACTGGAGATGGTCCCCAAACATTTGTATGGACCATTTCCAACTTCACTTTCTTTGGCTCTCTAGGAATCTTTTTGAAGCTTACTCTTTTTTGTTTGCCCACAACACAGCTCTCACAAAGACCCATATTAACATACTTCAGACCCTCTAATGCTCCTTTTGCAACCAGCATCTTCATTCCTTTAACACTCATGTGTCCAAGTCTTTTCTGCCACAGACATGAACCGGAAGCACCTTCAGCAACAGCGGCCATGTTTAAACACCCTGCGGTGGTGTACAAGGTTCCAGATTTGGTGCCACGAGCTACTACCATAGCACCTATCATGATCTTCCGCGAACCTTTCCCAAACTCTACTGCATATCCCGTGCTATCCAACTGACCAACAGAGATCAGATTTTTCTTGATCCCAGGAATATATCTGACATCCTCCAATGTCCACTGGTTCCCCGAGGTGGTCTTTATGCAAACATTCCTCTTTCCTTCAATCTCGAAGTCTTTATTGTCAGCAAGATATACTTTTCCAAAATTTCCAGATTTGAAATTTTGAAACAACTCCTTGCTTGGAGACGAATGGAAAGATGCACCAGAATCCAAAATCCATGATTCAATCGGGCTGTTCACACTAAGGATTAGAGCATCCCAAATGTCCTCTGCTGAATTTACAGAATCATTGTCATCTCTAAATTTCCGATTCTGTTTCTTCTTTGGCTTTGTACAGTTCGTCCTAAAGTGCCCTTTTTCTCCATAGTTCCAACAAGTCACGTTTGATCTGTTCAAGGATTTTCCTCGATTCTTTGATTTTGATCGACCATGTTGATTTTGGCCTTTCATTTTACTTCTCCCCCTTCGATCAACACTAAGAGCACTACCCGATGAATCTCCCACTTCTTGTTTGCGAATACTTTCGCTAAGAACAACATCACAGATTTCATGAAACTTCAGTTTCTCAGATCCACGGGAACTGCTAATCGCAGCAACAACAATATCCCAAGACTAGGGCAGAGATGACATCAAAATCAACGCCTTAATTTCATCTTCGGAATTAATATCCACAAAATTGAGTTGACTCATAATCATATTGAATTCGTTTATATGATCAGAAACGGATCCATTCTCAGACATCTGTAAATTGAACAATCTACGCATCAAATATACCTTGTTCATAGCTGATGGTTTTTCATACTTGTTTGACAGTGCCTTCAACAGACCGGACATAGTCTTCTCCTTCACAATGTTGAACACCACGTTTCTTAAAAAAATCAATCGGATCAACCCTAGATCCTAGCGATCCTTGAGTTTCCACTTCTCCTCCGTCATGGATTCCGGCTTCACCCCGGTCAACAGTTCGTGAAGATCTTTCTGGTACAGATAATCTTCAATCAACATCATCCAGAAACTGAAATTGGATCCATCAAACTTCTCGATTCCACACTTCAAACTATCCATCATCAGTGATCGTGTCGAATCTCCTTAGCTCTGATACCAGTTGTTAGGATCGAATTCACGCACACACACTAGATGAATGAAGAACAAAAGAACTTTCAAGAGAAAGAGATGAGAGATCTAGAGAGAGAAAGATAAAACCCAATATTTCATGGTAACACCCCGTGAGTAAACTTCCATGGCGGTGAGGTATATTTATATTAATAAATCAGAGTATTTTTTGTTACAGAAAATAAATAGGAAATCCTAAAATAGAGAATAAATAGGAAAACCTAAAATAGAGAATAAATAGGAAAGTCTAAAATTAATCAGGCTCCACTACCTAACACTTTTCACCAATTAAGTCCCTAAATTTCTGTCAGATCGTTGATTCCGTTATTATCAACTAGACCTAAAATTTCTAGAACTATAGTAGATTACTGTGAATTAGTTTGTTAATGTCCCAAATCAGTTTATCATGACTTTTAGCATGTTTTAGTTTAAATCCCTTCATAATTAAGAACCCAAGATATATAGTTCTTTAGTTAATTAATTACACTTTCTAGGTAAGTTATTATAAATAATTTAGATATTTACATAGAGACATGCCTCAGTTTTGAATGTGTCATTATTAGTATATTAATGTTGAATTCTTAGATTTGCATGTTAGTATTTTGAACTATCCAGTACTATGGTATTTAAGTTATAATGTGTCAAATTAATTAATCAAATGGGAATCTTAATAACGAGTGGACCAGGATCCAACACCCTCAAGTCCTAGACTACATGCCCCATGGGTTGTAAGTCCTCTCTGTGGGCAAGATCTTAGTGATAACGCCAACTTACCTCTATACCTTTTCCTGGGTATATTGTGTCCTCTCGATGAGGCGTATAGATTGGACTCCACATGTAGCTAATGTGATTTTATGTTAGTTAATTGTAGACCTTCTACTATTCAATCAGACTATATTGCATTTTGCCATGTTATCAGTATAGTTTCATATTCAATTTCAACATGTTATAAACATGGTCATTGTATTCAGTATTTCATGTAGAGTATTCTAAGTTGTATCATGCCTATCTCATGTCATTGTTCAAATATATTGTTTTATTAAGTTATGTTGTTGTTTAGTTTTACTATATCCTACATGCTTAGTATCTTTCAAGTATTGACGCATACTCTACGCTACATCTTCTCACGATGTAGAATCAGGTCCTAAGTAATCACCTTACACATAGATCGGTTCCTCATCTTCAGTTAACCAACATCTCTGGTAAGTCCTTATTATTCGAGTACTAGTGACATATTTATATTTTCTTGCTTTTAGCTTTAGTTTCATTTTTTCTAGATGTAGTTTGGGCATGTCCCAATATTTTGAGTATGTATAGGCTTTATTTAAGATATAGATAGTTTCAACATTAGTCATAGAGTTTTATTTTCTCACGTGTACGAAGAGTCACACATTTCTTACATTTATCCCGTATATATGGGCATCCCCATCATTCTAGACTTTCATATGATTTAGCTTTCACATAGTTTTAATTTTTTCCATTTATCTTTAGTATGCTCATGATTATGCCAGCAAGTTTTGCTTTGGGTCACTCGTAACCCGAGGTTTCGTGTCCGCATCCAGGGGGTAGCCTCGGGGTGTGACATTTTTTCTCATTTTAAATGTAAAAATATTTACTCTTGGAAATACTTATAACCTATATATTCATTTTGTAAAATGAAACTCAACTCTCATCCTCATACTCAAGTACTTAGGTCTTAAAACATGTTTTAAAAGTTTCCAAAACACTTCTCAAAATGACTCGAAACACTTTCTCAAACACGATGCTTAATTATATCTTCAAATTAAATTATGAATTCAAGACTTATGAAGTGAAATTATTTTTGAAAAAGTTGAGTACATATTCTCTCCTCGACATATAAATGGAGGAAATTATTAGGGGACTAGTATTCAAAGCATGTCCATGATGCGGACCCGGACGCTAATTTTTTCCTAGTCTATTATTCCTCCCCCAAACTTGATTCAACTCAAACCCAAGGTCAAAACTTTCGAATTCTTATAAACCTGAATCATTTAAGTGAAACCTACACAAGAACTATCAATTTAGTAACCTCATTTGCAAACCCTTGACTCAAGAACTCAAAACAACACTCCACTAATAATTAAATTCAAGAACCCTTAAAGAAGTTAGCAATTCAACTATAAGATGAATTCATGGGTAAAATATTACATGATTGGTGTAAGGGAGAAGAAACCAATCTCTAGGGAAGCTTACATACCTTAATTTGGCGAAACAATTCCTCGACTCCCAAGAAATCATGAAGAATGTTTTGAAATTCTCCTTGTTTTCTCCTCTTGAACTCCTCTTAAAACCCTAAGAGTGATTTTATATTATCAGAAGTGATCTAAGTTAGTTTATACCCCTAAAATATTTCCAAAAAAATTTAAAGGTAACGTGGTAAGAAAACGACAAAGACACACCTAATTAATTTTTGTAAATTTCCGTATCTGGATAGTCTAACTTCAAATGGGCATATCTCCCTCATCAAAACTCGGGTTTAGCAAACTCGATGTAATTGGGAAGATGATTCAAAGGCCTTTAATTTGATATCTTCTTGGCCACCTTACTAATTTTGTACTGAAAATTATGGTTGATTGAAGTTGACCCAAAACTTACAACTTAAGTTTAACTTGAAAAAAAATATTAAATAAGCTCATTTTAAGTTAGTTCTTTCTAAATTTAGATCTTTATAAGACTGAGGTGTTACAATACCTTCCCCGTGGGAACATTCATCCTTAAATGAGATCACTCTAAGTATACTAGGGGTGGCAACATCTAATACCCAAGTCAAACACCCAATATGCAATTTAACACAAAATAGTATATCAATTAAGAAAGAGTTTTAAAAAAATCATTACCTACATTTGGAATTTCTCCTTAAAAAAAGAGATGCATGTATATCTTCTTAATGTCCTCCTCAGCCTCCCAAGTAGCTTCCTCAACCAACTATTTCCACCCTAAGACCTTGACTGATGCAACCTCTTTGCTTCTCGACTTGTGATCTAGCAATAAAGTATCTCAATGGTAATTCTTCATAAGACTGGTTGTATTTAATAGCAATTTTATAGTAGGTGCAATTAGTGAAGGATCTCCCTTGCATTTCCTTTACATTGAAAAGTGGAATATCGAATGGTCGGTTGCTACTGACGGTAGCGCCAAATGGTAGGCTACATTGCCAATACTATTTGATATCCAATAAGGAAAAGTATACTTATAACTAAGTTTCCCCTTCTTTCCAAACCTCATAACACCCTTCATTGGTGAAACTTTCAAGTACACCCAAGCATCTACCTAAAACTCTAGGTCTCTTCTCCTAACATCAGTATATGATTTCGAATGACTTTGACTTGTTCTCAACCTATATTTAATGATATTCATTTTATCAATATCTTGATGAACTAAGTTTTTACCTATTAACCCTGCTTTACAAACTTAAAAACATCGAATAGGAGCTCTACATCTTCTCTTATAAAGAGCATCACAAGAATCCATCTGGATGCTACAGTGATAACTGTTGTTGTATGAAAACTTAGTGAAAGATTAGTGATCATCCCAATTACTTTGAAAATATATCACTCAAGTACTCAACATATCCTCTAAAGTATGAATTGTATGATCTGCATGACCATCAGTCTTAGGATGGAAAGCTGTAAAAAAATCATCTTTAAATACAAACCTTTCTGGAAAGGAATTAGAGAATTATATGGTGAATTGTGCACCTCTATCTGAAATGATGGACACCGAAATTCCATGAAGTCTGACTACCTCTTGAATATATAATTTGGTATAATGTTCTACTTAATAACTTTTCTTTACCAAAAAGAAAAGGGTTGATTTAGTCATCCAATCTACAGTCACAAAAATTGAATCATGTTCCATACGAGACCTCAGAAAAAAAGTAATGAAATTCATATTGATCATCTCCCACTTTCATTTTTGAAGATATATGTTTTGATCCATGCCATCGAGCCTCTAGAGCTCTACCTTTACTTGTTGGAAATCCGGGCATTTATCAACAAACATTGCAATACAACTCTTCATACAAATCCACAATAGACTTCTCTCAAGTAACAATATATCTTTGTGAAACCCGGATGGATAGAGTATATAGATCTATAAGATTCATCGATGATCCTCTATTGAAGTTCATCCACATTTCTTACTCATGACCTACCTTGATACCTCAAGAAATCATCTCCCCGTTGCTCAAAAGCCATCATTTTTTGCTTATGAACATTTGCCTTCAATTTGATCAAAATAGGGTCTTGTTTTTGTTTCTCTTACACTTAGAACACTAATGATGATTCATCTACATTTATCACTAGTACTCATTCTTCATTGCAATCTATTAACTAGACTCTTAATCATGCAAGTTTGTGAACATCTTTTACTAACCTTGCCTTTCTCAACATGGGAAGTACTGCCCATCCATAACCTACTCATGGAATAAAAAACAACATTAGCCTTACAAGGGTGATAGAGAATACTCATGTCATAATCCTTGAGTAACTCCAACCACCTCCTTTGTGCAAGATAAAGTTATTTCTAACCGAATGCATATAGGAGACTCTTGAAATCAATGAACATTATAGATATAATGATGCCATATTTTAAAAGTAAACACAAGATCAGCAAACTCTAGATAATAAGTTGGATGATTCCTCTCATCAATCTTATGTACATTGGAGGCATAAGTTATAACCTTGACACTCTGCACTAATACACAACTCAATCCAACTCTAGACGCACAATAATACACAACAAAGCCTCGTGTACCCTCCACAAGGTCAACACTGGGCAGTAGTCAATCGTGTTTTCAATTCTTCAAAGTTTTTCTCACAACTTAAAATGCTACATACTAAAGACCAAAAACAGTCTTTCAAAATTTGGCATACAACTTTGGATCTCTGAGAGTTTGCAGAACTATTTTGAGATGAATAGAATGATCCTTATTATTATTCAAATAAATAAAATTCCATCAGTAAACATGATAAGAAAAAAATATCTAGATAAGTCTTAAACACTTTGCTCATAAGATTCATGAACTCTAAAGCAGGATTAGTCAAATCCGAAGACATGACTAGAAACTCATAATGACCATAGCGGGTCCTGAATGATGTCTTTGAAATGTTACTTTCTCTTACTCTCACTTGATGATAGACCGATCTGAGGTCTATATTAGAGAATCAAGTGGTTGATAGATTGATCATAAAATCTCTTGAAGGGGATACTTATTCTTTATAGTAACCTTGATAAATTTGAGGTAGTTAATACACATCCTAAAATAATAATTTTTTCCCTCACATATAAGTATGGAGCGCCCAAAGATGAGATACTTGGTTGAATGAGACCTTTATCAAGAAGGTATTTTAAATGCTCATTTAAATCTTTTAACTCAACAAAAACCATTCTGTATGGCAAGACAGAAATAGGTCGAGTATTAGGAAAAATATCTATGTCGAAGTCTATTTCTCTCTAAAGAGAGATTTTAGGAAGATAATTCGGAAATACCTCTAAAAATCACTCACAAAATGAACTGATTGAATAAGTGGTGTCTCAACACTTGAGTCATTAACTCGGACTAAGTGATAGACACACTCTTTGAAAGCTTACTTTTTGGCCTTAAGGTACAAAATAAAAAGACCCTAAGCACTAATGAGTTATTCCTCCATTTAATAACTAGCTAATAAGAGACGTGAACTAAAATACTCATGTTTTACAATCAACTATTGTATAACAAGCGTGAAGTCAATCCATACCTAGAATAACATCAAAGTCTACCATATCTGACTTGATTAAGTCACCCATAGTTTTCTTGTAGTTGATAGAAATGGTATAATGACAACAAGCTGTACCAACTAGAATAGACTCACTAATAGGTGTGGAGACGTTGAAGGGCTCAAGAAGTTCCTCAGAAAGAATATCAAAATTCATAGCAATGTATCGAGTAACAAATGATAGACTCACACCTTAATCAAGAAATTAATAAAAGTAAAAAAATATTACTTTTCTAATACGAGTTACAATATTAAGTGAATTCCCTTGTTCTTGGCGACTAGTAATAGCATACAAATTGGGCTCCTTTAGGTTCAACTCTATATGGTGGATCCGCTAAATAAATTGGGCTTTATTTTCCCTATTACCACTACATCACCTTTTCTTAAGGAAATATCTCATGAAGTGACTCTAACTTGAAGCAATAAGTGGAATGTTTATGACACGCTCTTCGGTGGTTCCTACCAAAGTTACACATGCAAAATTCTAGCTAATTACCTCCTTGTGTCACATACCTTGAGATCGTGTAGTTTGAACTCTAATGTTTGGATAATTCTTATTGTTAAACTCAGCTCAATTCCTTGGTACAGGTGCAATAAAAGATGATAAAGCGGGTCCTGTTAGCTTTTCTTGGAAAGATGACCGATTCAAATTGTTCTTTTTTTGCTCGAACTCATTTCCTATTGTTTGCCTTTTGTTTTCAGAACTCTTCTCTATATCTCATCTTATCTTCCTCAAAATGTTGCACATGGATCATCAACCTTTCCACATCCATGTAACGACCGGGTTTTATTGTTATAAAAATGTTAATGAGTTAAATAGGGGTTCGAACAACTTTTTCGTAGTACTAGTATTTTCTTAACCTTATCCAGATTCTTAGGAAATTAGAGTCATCAAGTGGTAGGGAAATCTTATAGTAATCGGGTTGATTAAATAGTAATTTGATTATATAATTTGTTTAGATAACTCGTTAAGAGATCGATCTGACTTTAAAAAATTGCATTTGCATAAATAGACATTTAGGAATTGACCATAGCGTTAAGGGTACTTTCTGAGCGTAATGGATTAAGAATATGTTGTGAAAGGTGAAAATTGAAAATCACAAAAAAACTCACTAACTTACTTCGTCTGGTGCAGTGAGATTCTTGCCGCTGCAGCAGTGCCACTGCAGGGGGAGGGTTACCACTACAGAGGATGAGGAAGAATTCAATGATAGGATTTTTGGGATTTTTCAAAATGGAGTTCATTAATTCAAAAAGTGTTGCTGGGCAGGATTGGTCCCGCTGTAGTTATGACGCTTCAGTAGGATGGGTGCCACTATAGGGGGTTTATGGGTTTTAAAATTGTAAATTAAACCCTTAGACGACCTTATTTTGTATTTTTTGAATTTTTGGGTTAAGAGATGACCCTTAGGATATTCAAACTTGTTTCCCCATTCTTTAAGCTAGAGGTACCCTATTTACTCCATGAATTGGTTTTACAATCCGTATAACATTTTAGAATGGGTCAATATTTATGGGGAAGAATTTCTTGAAGAATCCTTTGGTGGAATAAAATTAAAGTGACTAGTTGGGGTTATGGGTTTGAACTAGGATTCATAGTTTGTTCATATCAAAGTATTTAGTGTTTCTTTATTGATTCTCGTATAGAAATTGTTATTTCTAGACCACGAACAAGCGGAATGAATTTGGAAAAAGAAAGTTCAAGTTGTCTGGGGTTTGAAGCTTATTTTAAGTTAGGTGATGGTTGTGATTATGTGGCTGTTTCATATACACTTGCTTTTCATCGTTGTGATACTTGTATGCGTATGCATGTTGCAATATTGATCATAGATGTTGAAATGACATATATGAATATGGATACATGAAATCATGACTTGAATGTTGATCTTTATGTCTTATTGTGATGTGTGATTGGGATCGGCTGCAACATTCTGTTACACTAACTTTGATCAGATTGCCACGTTCCGACATGCTAACTGGGATTGGTTGCCATGTGCTGGCATGAATATTTGATTGGATTGCCACGTTTCATCATGCTAATACTTTGACTTATGTTCCATGAGAGGACCAACTTTATGATGTAGCATGTGAATTGTGATGTTTATTCTTATCAAAGTATTTAGTATTTTGATATTTATGCATGTGTTATAATGTGGTCATTGCTTCTTTATGTTAAACTAATGGGATAACTTTGTTATCCTACAAGTACACAGTGGTTGTGTACCGAGTCATCACTTTCTCTTATTGTTGTTATGTATATCAAATCTTCACATGACTATTAACAAACCTCGCTTAGGAGTCAGTGATCGCTTCAGGTTCAAAAGAGAGCCACATCAATTATGCTACCATAGAATTCTCTTTATTCTATGTCCACATTTTTCAGACCTAGGCCTTTTTTAGATAGTTATATAGTTCAGTAGAAATTCTCGCTAGATTTTCTTCTAGCTTCTAGTTTTGGTGCATTTACTTTCAGATTCTAGGTTTATCTTATGCATCATTAGTTAGTTAGTTATTAGATCTTTAAGTAGTATGGAACTTAACTTACTTATTTAACTTGAAACTGTAACTTAAATGTCTTAGTTTTTAGATTTATTTCTTTGGTTGGTTGCTAGTACCGGTTTTCCTACAGAGTTGTAGTGTGGGTGCAAATTACGACAGTCTGGGACATTGTATCGTCCCGTAGACAAAATAGTTCAAAAATTAATTTTTCAGAATAATCTGCAAGTGCTACCAACGGTGGCATCGACGGACCGTAGCCTGAACCGAGGTCCATCCTGTACAACCATCGATGGGATCAGAAACTCCCCAAAAAAAAATTCAACCCAAAAAAATTTGTTAAGTCTTGGACGACAGACGGACTAATGGTCCGTAGGTCAAACGACGGTCCGTAGTCCATGATAGTCAATCAAGACTCCCTTCACCCACTCTTTGACAAGAGTTATGGATTACCAGCACGGTCCGTAGGTGGAAAATTTACATAAAGTAAAGGGGAAATGCAGTTGGGTCAACTTCAAATGGTCATAAATCTTATTAAAAAATTAATTAGGTGTCTCATTACTTACTCACACATATATAATTGAATTATCTTTCCATAGCCACCAACTTTCTAAAATCAGATCTCCGAGTGAAAGGTTATGCCCATTTTAGTAAAGGTATCTCGAAAAGGACCTAAGGACAGACCCAACGACGGGGTGTCGGGCAGACAACATATTGTTAGTTCTGGCCATCGTTTGGTCTGACAGCAACCTTTCCAGTGGTCTTTTGGACCTTTCCCACTCTGTTTAAATCGTAAGTTATGTCGTTTTTACACTAAATCATTATATTTTAGTAGTTTAAGCCTATAAATATAATTAAAACATATATAAGTCAAATCATTAAATCAAAAGTTAGAAAAGTAGTAGCAAGGAAGGAGAAAAAGCTCAAGAACCCCAGTTCAAGAACTAAACAAGTGTCCAGTAGTTCCATCCACGAAATTTAAGTATTTTTTCATGGATTTCATCACCAGGTATGTGAGATTTCACTAGTGGGTTCCTTTAACCCATTGGATATCTAGTTTTCAGTCAGATTCTTGATTCTCTTGTAATGATTAAACATAGCGTTTCTAGAACTTCAAGAGAACTTCGTGAATTTATTAGTTTTGATCTTCAAAATAAGATTATCATGTTATTATTCAGTTTATTGCATGAATTTCAGAACCCTAGCTTTGTATTTCTTTAGTTCTCGAATTACACATGCTAGGTCAGATATTTCAGACACTTCAACTATACATGCCTCAGTTATAAATGCATAATTACCAGATTAATTGTTGTATTCTTAGATTTCATGTTCTGTTTTGAGCTATCCAGTGTATACAGAAACTCAGACATAATCAGTAAATTTATAAAATTCATGGGAGTAGCGTAAAAGCAGGTTGGACTAGGGTTTGGCATACACAATAGCCCCAACAGTACTAGCCAAGTAGGTTGTAAGTCCCCTCTGTGGACAATTATTTAGTGATCACGCCAACATGCCTTTATACCTCTAGCTAGGTATATTGGGTCATCTCGATGGGCGTATACATCAGACTCCACATTTAGCTCATGTTGTTTTATTATTGGTTATTAGTAGCTCCCAAAGATCATTCAGACTCTCTGCATTGACCATTTATCAGTATATTCAGTATTAAGTTTCAAGATGTTATAAGTTTGTCATTGCATGTAGTTAGCTCAGAATTCAATTTATCATGTCAGATTATTATAATTGCGGTTATGCATGTTCCGTTATGTTTTATTTAAGCTTTACTCTATCCTACATGCTCATTACCTTTCAAGTACTAAAGCATACATGCGCTACATCCTCTCATGATGTAGGTTCATGTTCTCAACATCCAGATCATGCATAGATCGATTCTCAATCACAAGTTCGGCAAATTCAGTGGTGAGTCCTCATTCTCCAAGGACAAGATTTATGATTTTCATTTCATTCTTTAGTCATTTAGTTTATGTATTTTCTAGATTTTCCCCATCTTTTCAGATTTAATAATGATTTAGCTTCCGCAACACTTTATTATCTCTAATATGCTCATGTACATGCCAGCAGTGTTGTATAGGGATCATTTGTTGTCCTAGAATCCGTATTCGCGTCTTGGGGGTAGCTTGGGGAATGAGAGTCATGATATTCAATGTCCCTTATCATCATTGCATCTTTAACTTCTTTCTTGACAAACGAGAACCCACACACAAACAAGCTCATCTTACTCCTCATATCACAAACCATCTCCTGAGCATAATGGGACAGTTGAGAGACCTTTACACTATACTCATGCACATTTATAGATTCCTACTTCAAGTTAAGGAATCGTCTTACCTTTGCGTCTCTCAGCTCACGAGAAAAAAAAACCAAGAAGGCCACTTCAAACACAACCCATCTCACAATTGGTGGACCCTCAACTCCACTCTTTTTCATTGTTCATATTAGAATCTAGAAACACCCTTCAGTTTGTATATAGCTAGTTCCACACCTTCATCATCTTAAACATGCTCACCTCAAACTCTTTCTGCAACTCTTCCACATATTTTTCCATATTCTTAATGAAAGTTGTACAAATGAAATCTGTAGGGTTCTTGTGTAAGAACTTATGGATCCTAAATGTATTAGGCATATACTTTCAATTCTCTTTTTTTTGTCCATCTTTGTTGGTCAATACTTGAGTCAACATCCGATAGCATCCAGAACTAAGAAGTAGTGACCTCTCCATGGGGTTTTCTTCTTGTTTGTTGGAGAGCCCGTGATCCTAAGGATAACCATTCTTCCTAAATGGATGACCTCAAATAGTTTTTCTTAGAGGCATGATCTTAAAAGATACGCACATGTACGGATAAGAAAGAAACTTTGATAGAGTTGAACTCTATCACTTGAAATAAGTATGGAAGAAGTGAGATAGTTCATAAATTTAGCAACCTCGTAATTATAGATGTGAAGCATTTCAAATTGATAACTAATACACAATAGACATGATTTCATATACACCTAGGACTCTTGAACTCTGTGCTCTGATACCAACTTTGTCATGCCCCGAGCATACACCTTGGACACGACTGACACTCGAGAACCATTGTTGGTTCCCAAGGGAACCATTGTCCTTACTCAATACTAAACATAAGACATACTCATAAATATAAGAACCTAAAAGTAACTCAACTCATAACAAAACAACTTCTTGTACTAGAGACCACACACCAGAAATTTGGATTCCATGGTTTAAAGAGTCGTGCATGTTTTTTCTTACATTTACATGAAATAACACAACAATTAATTAAGAAATCACACATATTTATTTTCTATAATACCGGTTTACAGTCTAATCAGCTTAGATAAAACCTTTTATGAATAAATTAGATCCACTATAACATAGTGATTGATATGCACTTTTCTTAAGATTTAATAATATTCTATTTGTTACTTTCAGATGATATTTGTCATACTTGGATTGATGCTTGCCGACAAGACATACGCCATAGAAAATGTCTGGGTGAGTAGATATCCATCCCCAAGCCTATACCTAGATGTGGTTGGCACCAAATGACCATTGCAGGTCTTAAGCGAACCCTTTGCTTGTCTTACTTAACTCAGCGGAAGACTTAACTCAAATACACAGTCTCATGATATAACTTAACGAAATAATAAGTTGGACAAACTGGAGGTTAAGTCTCATAACAAGGAAATCTTAAATGCAGAAATAAGAGACTCCAAAAAGATTATCTTACTATCTACGAAGCCTCCACAATACTATGATGAATTTAAGGGCAGACCCCACAACATTCTATATATTAAGTACTAGAAATCGAATAAAAGTGTCCTTTAATGCAATGAGTCTCACCACTGACTACGAATACTCAACTAGATCAACGAGGAATTGGATTATACTGATCTTAATTACCTTCTTCTGCATTAGAAGACGATGCAGGTAAACTAACATCACTACATTGAATGTACGAGTATGTGAGTTGGAGTGCTAAACGATAACTTAAATGTTGAAAAAAATAAGATCAACTTACCTTGACTCTCCTCTACTCATGAATACTCTACTCAATGTGTATATATTAGGCAATTAAAACACATGCGATATATATAAATCTTTGAAAAATAGTAAAAAAAAAATTAGTTTGTTAAAGAAAATGCAATAACAAACTCAACTTTACATATATTTTAAAGTAATACAGTGTTATGGGAGATTCTCTAAACGACAACCATCATTATGAGCCTAATTGATAGTATAACATAATACCTCACATTTCAAAAGGACTTTGCTATACCTTGCCGTCTGTATAGAACCTTAACTACTAAGTGGATTCCATAGTCTATGCTAAAAAGCACTAAGGAATCATAAAAAAAGTATGACCCTTCATCTTTCGATGTTGGCTACAAGGTTTATGGGGTCATGAGTTAATATGAACTTGCGTCCCCATATTAGTGCTTGATATGCTCAAATTACACCTTCCAAAAGAAGTATAAGCGGTTGTAATCAAGGAGAGAAACCAACTAGTAGGTTTGGGTTGATCCCACGAGAAAAATGATTTATACTTAACTTCAATGTATGATTATGTCTATTTAGCCAAGGTTTTTCCGAAGACAAGTTATTAAGGGGGGGGGGGTTGTTAAAAATGTTTCTTTAACACCTTTAAGTTAAGAAGTAAGCAAAAGTAAAAATATAGTTTTTATCAAGTTATGAGAAAAAATAGGGTAGATATGTTTCCCATAGGTTCAAAACATCGTATTCCGAGAAATAGCAATTCTTTCCTAGTGTTTTGCATGTAAAGTGGTAAGTTATGTATCTCTAAATTGTCCGACATCTAGAAAATTTCAGACCGTACTTTCGTCCGGCTACGTGTGTATAAAATACTAACCATTACCATTAGCTCATATTAGACATCATAATCAATGTATGACTTAGTTATTATTTAGCACCAATCGACACTATCCTATTAGATTGTATCCCACTAAATCTATGTTGATAATTCTTTTCTTATTACTACCTCCATGGTCCGGCAAGCAGCAACAAGGCTAGTTCTAACGCGTGCATTCGTTAAATAGACTTCTAAATGAAAGAATTATCAATACATGCAAGAACCTATTTGAGAAATGCTTATTTGTTAGTTACCCATGTAAGTTACATCACAGTTCATAGCATTTCAAGAAGAAATCATTAATTTACTTCAAAATATGCGTAAACCTGCAAAATCAACTTGAAATTCCAAGATAAAGCTTCAATCCAAATACGGAAATTGATTGATTGCTAAAGTTTGCAAAAACCAATCTCCAAGAAAAAGTAGAATAATACTAATAATGTCCCACCTCAAAAACATGATTTTATCCCCAATTTATAGATAACATTATCCTAATCTAAAAGAAATTGAAATAAGGAAAGTTTGTCCAAAATGCGGAACTAATCGACGACCCAATTGACCATGTCGATTGCCTTTGTCAGTCCAGAAATAGAATCTTGATAAATCATTTATTGGGATCTTCTTAGAATTGATCGACGGTTTACCAGTACGGCCCGTCAATCATTTGAGTTTTTGTTTCCACACTTGTTCACAATTCCTTGATCATCTCTCTCATCCTAAACTGCACATCGACGGTTACCACCTATGGAAGGTCAATTGAAAGACGGTCCGTCGACGGCCTTCATGGGTCATTTTTCTGCACTCTTTTCCAACAGTCTTCTACATTTTTAGTATGGAAATCTTTCTTGCAAAACAAACATAAAAACATGTTAAAACTACTACAAAAAGGCTCTAGACACACACAAATCGTAAGCTAAATTCATTGAAGACAACGTTAAACCACGAAACATTAACACCCTCAATAAAAATTTGTTGTTTGTCTTCAAGCGACAAATTATTACTCAAAACAGCACATATACAAAAGTAGACTCTTTTAAGCCTTTGCAATAAACCGGTTATGAATCCCAACTGTTTCTTTGTTATAGTACATGCTTACTCACTCAGGTTCGGCAAGCTAACTCATGTGGACCACATTATTACGCAAACTCACCATGCACTGACACTTCTACTATTTTGCTTCTAACCAAGATACCAACATTAGAACACCGCAACTAGTGTCCTCACTTCAAAACAAGTCCTTATTTTTTGCACAGTGATTTTAAGTTTGTGTAAAAGGATCTTTGTTCAAAACTCATGCTCATAAACAAGTTCAAATATATCTATTACTGTCATCATAGGCTTGCCCTTATTTTCTCTGATTAGGTTCACCACACTAGACTCTAGGATCACGGTAGGAATTTCTTGTCTTGTAACATTGGCTTAGAGTCAAGTGTGGTAGATTTGAGTATATATTTACTTACTTTTTGTCATCCTTGATATTTCCGTTAAGCTTCCTGCCTCTTTTCATTGACTTTTATGCCCTACTTTCTTTGTTTTTCATCTTTTCCTTGCTCCCCTTTTTTGGATATGACTTTTATTTATTTGTCAATTTTTTTTTCAAACTCTTTTCTTTATTTTCTTTTTCTTTTCTCTTCCTTTTGATTCAATTGTTATTTTCACCGAGTAACATCTTTCACTAACTTTATCTTTTCTTTTCAACATTCAACACTTTTCATACCCATTTTTGGGTTCTCACTCATAATAGCCACCCTCAACTCATGGATTTTCTATGAGTTAAGGTACACAATTCCCGAGTTTGGGTCGATGTAAAGACAAGATCATATTCTGCATTAGCCACCTTCAACATAGGCTTTTGGCCTAAGTCGAGGTGCACATGACCAAGGAGGGACCAGGGCCAAAACATTAAACCTGGGAAGGTGAGTTGGTAATAAATAAAATAGGTCTATTATATGCTCAATAAATGTTGATCAAAATGGATAAAAGTTTCTTTTGGTTAACTTTATTTTAAGCTATATGTTTGCTTTTTCGAACAAGGGCCTATGATCCTTTCATAGTCTTCTAACACATATCCCTTTGTAGGACTAACATGGAAAGTTCTAGCTAGGTACCAACTGTTGAACACTAAAAAGTCCTCACTCTCTCTTGACACCTCATTACACTATCTAACTGTGAGATTTCCCAATTTAGGTTTTAGTTGAGGGTCATTCTGTGGGTGCCTATCTATGTCATGCTTAAAGCCAACATATTTTACTCATTTTCACCTAGTCATGCAAGAACTTTCAAGGACGGGACATAATTTAATTTTTTCCATCATGCTTCACATTTCATGCTTTTATACTTAGTACAATTAAAAAATTATCTTGTCTCTTGGGGAAACGGAACAAAGGCAAGAAAACCCCAAGAGATGATTGTGAGTTGGGCTACTCAGAATTCACGCTACCACTCACTTTCCATTTACACACACCAACAAAAAGAGCATGCCATTTTCCCTAATGCATGAAAAAACATAAGTATAGGGTGGTAGGTGAAGCAAACATGATGCGCATAGGGCCCACGATCTCTCAACAAGTGGAGGGGTCCAGTTTCACGGAACCCGTAACATCAGTGCGTAGGTCACCCTCAGTGGTGCCCAAATCAATTTCCGCACCATCAATGGTGCTCCTCTCACCATTCTCTGTTATGGAACTAGACGCCCCAACAACCATCTCTCATGCCCTATTATGGAGGGCCTTCTCATCTACCAAAGAAGCCCTCCTAGAAGACTCAAGGTCCGTCCTTTATTTATTCCTCACACGACCATCACTTTTGCCACAGTGGTGAGTCTAGAATGGAGCCTCTTGGCATGACCACGTGGCTCAGCCTGTGTCGCAATAGAAGGCTCGGATAAATGTTCAACCACTGTGTCCTTTGCAAGCTCGGTAGGTACACTCTCTTGCTCTGTCCCCCTTATCTCTAAAATGGTGTCCATATCTGCCCGTTAATTAGCCACCTCATCCTGAAGAGTAGTGAGTTGTATGGTAAAGGTTGGTCGTGCTAGCACCCTCAACTCAAAGACGTCAAGGTGCTGGTGAACCCTCAAATTTTTTTTGCTTAGTCTTCTGGCGTCCTCAACATCATAAACGGATTTCTGCATCCAAGGTTGTATGTGGAGAAGAACGGTGGCCATCTAGGCCTCTAATCTCTGGACCGTTCTAGGGGGACAAGTACTGCAGAGTGGGGCATGGACCGGGATGAGCTGGGGTCTCGACTGGTGGCATGGGAGGAATCAACCGAGGTGGTGTCATCAGGCTCTAAAGTAGTAGGGTTATCCCCTTGGGCTAACTTTACAATGTCCGCCAAGTTCTCACTCAACGGATGCATCTCAACTTTATGCCCTCTTTAAGGTTCCTCTACATTGGCCTTATCCTTGGTGAGACCTATATCAACAGTACCCACAGTAATACATAGTGTATCACAGTGCTTGATTGGCACTGCGGCATCCCTGCATAAGTGGAAGATGAGAAAAGCAAAGGGGTGAGTAGTAGAATTCGTGAAATCCCTCTCGTAGATCACCGTGATCAGCACCTTAGCAAAATCTATCTTGAACCCCGCAACTACAAAATCTACCAATATCTCCCTATACCATGTAACAACATTATCAACATTTGTCAGTGATAGGCGGTGTTAGACCAACAACTAGAAGAACTTGGCTTCAAAGGTTAGGGTGGCCTTCTTAATCAACCCTCGGGGTTATAACACCCAATCGGCCCTCTCACCATCAGTCGCCAAATGTTAGCCTAGCCATTTCTTCATTGTCTCTCTCTGCTCAGCGGTCCTCAGAAACACGCCACTTTTGATAGTCTCCCACATGTAGTCGAATTCTGTAGTCACGAGGGTCCATTATGTTTTAGTGGTGGGGACATACTGGAACCGATGAAGGGTGGCCTCCGAGATGTAAACCTGGCAGCCTTTAACTAGTATAGAGGTGAGTGGGCATTGTTTGGCAGGTTTAGCATATCTGTCAATAGATCCTCTAAGAGTAGCCACATAGAAAGCATAGCTTTGTATATCTCCTTAATGTAGGTACCAAGACTTTGCAACATCAGTATAACTTTTAGGGTTAAACAATCTTTGCACCTCGGAGACCAGTTGCAAACTTCCCATAAGAACTTGACGCTCTACTGCCACCAACCGGGACATCACCCCCTTCTCATTCAACATTTTTGTGTTCCTATACGTGGTGGTTCCCATCAATGCACCACCGGATGGATTCTTTAGCCACGGTTGCGGGCTCATCTGCTTGGGGAGCGGTGCAGTCTCTGAGTTATCATCCTCATCAGACGAGGCTTGGTGGTCGTGAGTGTCCGATCGAGTGACTCTCTAGGAGGCGGAACATGAGGTAGTAGCACCATTTAACCAAGAAGATTGGGTCGACCTTCATATAGAACCAAATTTAGATCCTGATGCTCTTATAAACCTAGAGGCTGCCCTAGTTGGTGATCAGTCAGTGTGCGCTCTTCATGAGACTGGGAGGAAGTGACTACACTGGGAACAACCTTTCGGGGGGTATCCCTAGTGACTCGTGCAGCTGGTGTTAGGGTTATGGCACCCGAGGGAACGTGTTCTGGATCTTGCTTATTATTGGAGATGCCAAACTTCCGACAAGACAGGGCGACTGACTTGGACTTGCCCTTTTAGAAGAATATATCCTTCTTAGGAGCCATTTGTATGTGTAGAGCAGTTGCTAGTGTCACTTCAGCAACATTACATACTCGAACAACTTCGGGCGAAGACAATTTGAAAAGAAAATAACAAAGTTCAGTTCTTTAGAGTTAGGTCGGTGGGCAGTATCGATGGTCCATCGATAGGGTCCATCATGTGACACTTTGAATTATTCAAATTAATCAAAAATTTTAGACCTCTCTAATTGAAATGACAAACGTGCAGAACCGCCTATCAATCAATCGATGGACAGTAGCCCACTTTTGTCGTCTAACACATAAAATATATATTTAGAAATTAGTGAGAATAGATTCTCTTAAGGAAATGATGGACGTGCAGAACTGCCATCATTTCAGACCTCAACAATCTTAGGGTGATCCAATCAACGGACCGCATCACCGGCTCATCGATCCATCGACGGGGTCTCGCACTATTGGCATGATATAGACTTTAGGCAATTTTACAAGGTCTAATTTTTTTAACAACTTTAGACCACTCAAGTTTAGACATGACATTTTAACACCCGAAAGACCATTTCGTCATTTCTAGAGTTTCATTTTCAAATACATTCAGCCACTGTACGAAAACCTCTGTCGGAATTGAAAAAAACTACAACACTAACCATATTTTAGATGGGTTTTAAGGCGACACAACAATATTTTTTATTCTATGAAACTTAATACTCGAGTTATTAGCACGTGATATTAATTAATTTAGTCCCTATGTAAAGACCAACATATGAATTTCTATTCAACAACTATGAATGAGAATTCAAAGTATAAAGGAAATTGAAATACCTTGAGATGTTTGGTTGTAAGAGCCTACGTGCCCAAACTTGTTAACCGGCCAATAAACAACGAAGAGACAAGAGAATTTGGGAAGAGAGAGTTTGGGGAATGTGAGGGATTTTGATTTGGGAATTAAATGGAATATACGAGGATGATGGTTTGTGCTATTGTAAATAAATAAAGGGAGAAAAACAATTTTGGAAAGAGATTTTAAAAGAATATGAAAGAGGGAATGAATATGAGCCGTTATGTCCTTTAATATTATCGGCCGGGTTGGGTCACTTGCAGTTAGTACCTATAAATCCCAGACAGTCCATCGACTAGGACTATTATTTGCATCTAGACATAGAAAATTTAAGATACCTAGCATGTTCAGACCCCATTAACGGTTCTTCGATTAAATGATGACCCATCAATGCAGTCCGTAGACCTATGCACTAGCCCATTCCTGCAGATGTTTTTTTGTTTTGGTCCATTCAAATGTAACACCCATTAGAGCATTCTTTTTGTGTTTTTCTAGAAAATTTTGAGACATGGGCGCTACAATAATCTCTAGCCAACACTATCACACAAGCAAGAATGAAATAATATAAAAAATGAAACAAATATATAAGACTATTTCTACAAAGAAAATAAAACCTATCGTTTGCTAGATGATACGACTTTGGTTGCCTCCCAAGAAGTGCTTGATTTAACATCACCGCACGGCGCACACTCCTTGATTACTCAGAATTCATCAAGGTGATAGGTTTCAACAACTTCATAGACACTCTCTGCGTTCCCCAGGCAGATCTTCATAATTTTTTTGTTGACTGTGAACTTTGCGCCCTCCTTATTCTCCAACTCAACTGCTCCATGTGAAAATACTAGAGTTGTGAGAAATAACCCTGTCCACTTTCACATGAGTTTGCCCGGAAACAAGCATAGCCTAGGGTTGAATAGAAGCACAAAATCACCAACAAAAAATTCTCTCTTTTCGATCCTGTGTTCGTAATACTTCTTTATATTCTCTTTGTAGATGGATGAACTTTCATTGTATTTAAAGCGTAACTCATCAAGATCATTCAATCCATTTAGTCTTTGTTCCTCCACTTCATTCGAGTCCATCTTATGTTTCTTCACTGCACATATGGCTTTGTACCCTAACTCGATTGGCAAGTTAAAAGCCTTCCCATATACAAGTTGGTATGGAGACATACCTATGGGAGTCTTATATGCAGTCCGGTAGGCCCAAAAATCATCATCAAGCCTCCTTGACCAATCTGTTCTATTAGAATTTAGCTTTTTTGAAACAATTTGCTTGATCTTTGATTAAATACCTCAACTTGCCCTCTAGGCTGTGGAGATAAGGAGTAGCCAATTTGATACATAGTCGACAACCAGAAGTATATATTTCATCCCATGAGAACTCACAAAGGAGCCCATAAAATCAATGTCTCATACATCAAACAACTTAATCACCAAAATAGGATTTAAGAGGAGTTCATGTCTTCTAAACATTCCTCCATCTTGTCTGTACCGATCACATGACTTGGCAAAATTGTGAGCATCTTCGTGGATGGTTGTCCAATAGTAACCACACTGTAAGATCTTATGCGTAGTCCGGATACCACTATGGTGCCCACCCATAGGCTAGGGGTGACATGCCTCCAAAAATTCAACATCACAACCTCCAATACACAATGACGAATAATCCCACCGACACAAATCCGGTATAAGTAAGGCTAATCACAAAAGAAAATTTTCATATAATGCATGACACTTTTTCCTATGGTGAAAATATAAATCCGACGAAACTACATCACTTGCCAGGTAGTTCGCAAAGTCTGCGAATCATGGGATCAAATCCTAAGAAGCGATGAATATATGTTCATCTTGTAATGCATTATAAATTTCAGCCTCTTCACCTACCTAATTCTCGCATAGCTTTAATCCTCTAATCTGGAAAAATGGTCGGCAACTTGATTCTTAGTCCCCCTTTATATGTTTCACCTTGAAATCAAACTCTTGTAGCAATAATACCCATCTAATTAACCTTGGTTTTGCATCCTTTTTTTCTATCAAGTACCTCAAAGCGAAGTGGTCTGTGTGCACTATAACCTTTGTACCAATCAAGTAGGAGCAAAATTTTTCCAATGCAAACACCACCGCAAGAAGCTCTTATTCAATTACCATGTAGTTCTTCTGAACCTTATTTAGGGCCTTACTCGAATAGTACATGGTGTGAAGGATTTTGTCCCTTCTCCGACCCAATACCACAGAAAGGGCAACACCACTAACATCACTCATCACCTCAAATTGCTCACTCCAATTTGGTGAAATAATAATGGCGCGGACACCAACTTCTCATTTAACTCTCTAAATTCCTTCAGACATGATTCATCAAAATAGAACTTACATTCCTTCTCGAGTAGTTTTCACAGAGGGTGTGCAATTTTTGAAATATCCTTAATAAACCTCAGGTAAACATCAACATATCCAAGAAACTTCTCACACCTTTAAAAGAAATGGGTGGAGGAATCCTCTCTATCACCTCCACTTAAGCTCGATCAAACTCTATCCTCTTCTTTGAGATGCGATAGCACAACACTATGCCTTCTTTCACCATAAAGTAACATTTTTCCCAATTAAACATTAGATTACAATCCTCTCACCTTTTGAGTACCTCATCCAAATTGCTCAATCACTGATAAAAGGAGTAGCCAACCATTGATAAATCATCCATGAACACCTCAATATTGTTCTCCACCATATCGGATAATATCGACATCATACATCACTTGAAAGTGGTCGGTGCATTACATATCCCAAATGACATCCTTTTGAATGCAAACTTCCCACAAGGGCAAGTGAAAGTGGTATTTTCTTGATCCTCAAGGGAAATATAGATTTGATTGTAGCCCGAATAGCCATCGACAAACTAAAACAATCATTTACCTATGAGTCTATTTAACATGTGATCCATAAAAGGCATCGGGAAATGGTCCTTTTCAATATAAGCATTCAACTTCTGGTAGTCCATACAAACTCTACATCCGGTTATTATCCACATTGGAACAAGCTCGTTCCTCTCATTAGGCACCACTGCCATCCCACCCTCTTTAGGCAAGAATTAAACATGGCACACCCAAATACTGTATGCAATAGGATAAATGACTTCGGTATCCAACCATTTGATGATCTGTTTTTTAACTACCTCTTGCATAGGTGGATTCAACCTTCTTTGGTGCTCAATACTTAATTGGTTTGTTATCGGGCATGAGTTGGATTTTATGTGAATTAATGCCGGGAGCAACTCCACTAATTTCAGCAATAGTCCAACCAATGAATCGTTTCAAGCTCTTCAAAACCTCCACTTAACACTCTACTTGTTGCCTATTCAAATTCCCTGCAATTATAACCGGCATAGTGTCATCTATAACCAAGAATACATACCTCAAATGAGGAGGTAAAACCTCAAGCTCTAATTTTGTAGCCTCCTCAATAGATGGTTTCATGGATCGATACTCGCTTGCTTCAAATCTAACTCCAATTTCTTTGGTTTTGACCGATATTAATTTTGTTCAAGTGAAGCCATGAAAGAACCATAATCTTCAATACCATCACTCTCAAAATTCATGATCACTGTCGCTAGTGCCTCGACGCCTACTCGCTCTTTATTTGGTACCTCATATATACTCTCAAACCTATAGGATATAATAGATACAGTTCGTAGCTCGCAACTCTTCTTCGTGGACCTACATATATTGAAATTTGGTTCTTTATTGTTCAACCTAAACTTCATTAGCCCCATTTTTATATCAAAAAATTTCACGCCCAGTGGCAAGGAATGACCTGCCTAGAATTATGGGAACCTCAAAATCACCTCACAGTCAAGAACCACAAAATTAACCAGAAATATAAATGAATCAACTTTAACAAGCACATCATAGAGTATACAAATGGGCATCTTCACTGCTCAATCAATCATAAGTAAACATATAATAATAGGCTTTGGGCCACCAATCATAAATTTTTATAAATGGAAAGAGGCATGAGATTTATGCTTGCTCCAAGATCACATAGTGCTTTAGTAAAGTGTAGTTACCCGATTATACATGGAATGGTGAAACATCAAGGATCTTCCTTGTTTTGCATAAGAGACCTTGTAGCAATAGCACACAGTGGTGCATTCTGTCATCATCCTCCAAACTCAGCGATCTCTTCTTTGTCATCATATCTTTCATAAACTTAGCATAATCGGGCATTTGTTCCAAAGCTTCTATCAAAGATGTATAGATGGAAAATTGTTTTAACATAGTGAAAAATCATTGATATTTACTATCCTCAATCTTCTTCACTAATTTCTGAGGGAATGGAGATGGAGGTATAGGAATGGGGACCACATTCTGAGACACCTCTGCTTCTATCACCATATTGTTCACCAACTCTCCGCTAGTTTCTACAACCTCCTTTTCTTTTCTCATATCATCTTCTACCAGAGATTGCGTAGGTGGATCTATGGTTTGCTTACCCCCTCGAGTAGTGACCTCCATGTAACACCTATCATTTTTAGGATTCTGGATATATTTCTAGGAAGAGTGCTACGTTGGCGTGGATTCACAGTAGTAGACAATTAAACCATATGTAACTCAAGATGCTTAATGAAAACCTCATATGTATCCACCTTTTGCAAAATGTTAACTAAATCACTTTTTATCTCTCATCATCTTTTGTAGCATATCGTCAACTCGCGCCATATTACCTCCGCCATCCCAAGGAGCAACTTCCCGATTTTATGAGGTAATATAGGGCCCACTCAAAATTATTCATAGTACCATAGTTACCCTCGTTGGAGTTGTTGTGTGGTTGTAGTTTCCATCTCCAACATATTGAACCTCTTAATTATCGTTACCATAGTTCCGACCTTTATTTCCTTTACATTGGCACCAAATTCTCCTTATTGGAGCCTTAGGGGTTTTGTAGATAAAATCCCGTCTACTCATTCACTCATAGGTATCTTCTTCATAATTGTACACATCTACTGGCGGTGGTTGTTTAGTCAAGCGGTCCACCACATTTACCATGTCTACACCTCCACTCACATGTTTCAAAACCAAACCTAATTCAGTTCTTATCTTTGAAAACTCTTCACACATCTCATCTGATGTTGGGTGGTTTGTAACTTGTACTGCAAAGGTGCTTCTCCTAGTGTCCGACTTTCTAGTGCTCCAAGCCTTGTAAATGCGAGAAATCTTCTCCAACTAATCAACGATTGCAGCATATGTACACTCTTCATAGGAATCCCCCTATATAGTATATAGCACTGCTTTATTGTTATCATCTTGACCTCGATATAAGTAATCTTTCAACAACTCATCATCTATGTGGTGGTTTGGGAAGCCTATCACAGATGTAGTATATTGTACCCAAGAGCTACTCACTGACTCCCGTGGTAGTGCTACAAAGTTGTGCACTTTATCTTTATGGTTGAGCTTCTTTGACACTAGATAATACCTTTCTATGAACATATCTCTCAATTAATCCAAAGTATAAATGGAATTGTAGGGTAGCTCAGTAAAGCATATCGCAGCATCTCCTATCAGTGATAAAGAAAACACTCGCAGCCCGATAACATTCATATCCATGTCTAGACTACCCACACAACTCTTGCACACAGACCTCAGTTTGCATATGTGAGCATATGGATCCTCCGATGGCATTCCTACAAACAAACCCCTCGCATTGAGCATCTGCATAAAGACAATTGTCACCACGAATGTGTGCCCTTGAGGTAGAGAAGGTAGGACAAGAGGTATATCAGAGTCTCTGATGTTCACGTTTCCTCTATAGTGATCCCGAGGTGGTAGTGCTGGGGGCTGCATCCTCAAAACATTCTCTAATAGATTTTCAACCTTAAATTGATTGTGTGCCTCAATAAGTAATGGAGGTTGACTGATCGCCCTATCACCTAGATTGGATGGGTTTGGTTGATTTTCAATCGTTCTCAATGAATAGTTAAGTTCAGTATTTAATGGAATGACTAGTTCCCTCGAATCCATGTACTTGTCATACACTAGAGTTAGACACGAAAAAGAAGACGAAATGAAAAAGTAAAATTAGGAATTTGTTGACTAAATTTCAATAATCTAACTAATGTTAATCTAAAAGCTAGATTCCTAGTAGCGGCGCCAAAATTTGATATGCTAAAATTACGCCTCCCTAAAGAAGTATAAGTAGTTTTAATCAAGTAGAGTACCCAGCAAGTAGGTTGGGATCGATCTCACCAGGAAAATGGGATAGACTAAATTTCAATGTACGATTATGTCTATTTAGACAAGGTTTTTCCAAAAACAATTAATTGAGGGGGGGTGGGTTGTGAATCAAGTTTCTTCAACACTTCTAAGATAAAAAGTAAGCAAAAGTAAAAATTTAGTTTTTATTAAGTAGTGAGACTAAATAGGGTATATTTATTCCCCATAGGTTCATAATGTTGTATCCTAGCAATAGCAATTCTTCCCTAGTTATTTGCATGTGAAGTGGTAAGTAATGTATCTCTAAATACTTTGTCTGAATCTAGAGAATTTCACCCCGCACCTTGATCCGACTACGTGTGTCTAATTTACAAACCCTTACCATTACCTCATATTAGACATCATACTCGATGTATGACTTAGTTATTACTTCGCACCAATCGTCACTAGCCTATTATATAGTATCCCACTAAATCTATGTTGATAATTCTTTTCCTATTACTACCTCCTCGGTTCGGCAAGTACCAACAAGGCTATTTCTAACATGTGAACTCGTTAAAAAGACTTCTAAATGAAGTTATTATCAATACATGCAAGAACCTATTTGAGACTTGCTTATTTGCTAGGTTTACTCTGCAAATTAGCAATGTTTCCCATAACCCTAGTTGTGCATTTAGTTACCCATGCAAGCAAGATCACAAATTAATAGCTTTTAAAGAAGAAATCATGAACTTTCTTCAACAATATGCGTAAACCTAGAAATTGGACTTGAAATTGCAAGATAAAACTTCAAACAAATCCGTAAATTGGTTGATTGCATAAGTTTGCGAAAAACAATCTCCAAAACAAAACAAGAAGAATACTAGTAATGTTTCATCCCAAAAACGAGGTTTTAATACCCTATTTACTGAAAACGTTGTTCTAAATTTAAAGAAATTAAAATAAGGAATGTTCATCAAAAAACACGGCATTGATCGACGACCCCTATTGAACAACGATCCGCCGACTGCCTCTGTCAGTCCAGACTTAGAATTATTTTTCTTCATCAGCTCAATCTCTACTCTGAATCAAATGACAGACCTTGATACAATCCGTTGACTAATCTACGGTACGTAGATGCTCCTCCGTCATTCCATACTTAGAATCTTAAGAAATCAGGTACTGGAGCCTTCTCTGAAATGATCGACGGTTCACCAGTACAATCTGTCGATTGATCGATTGACCGTTATTTCATTTTGTAGTTCCACACTTGGTCAGAATTCCCCAATAATGTCCCTCAGCCTGAACTGCACATCGATGTTCACCACGGACGGACCGCTGATGGCCTTCGTAGGTCATCTTTCTACACTCTTTTTAAGCTACCTTTTGCATTTTTAATATGGACATATTTCATGCAAAACAAACATAAAAACATATTAAAACTACGACAAAAAGGCTCTAGACACACAAAACTCTTAAGCTAAATGCATTGAGGTAATTTCTCAAACTTAGGTTTTAAAAGTTATGTTGGAAATCATAGTATTCTCTTTAGTAAAAACTAGCCAAAGGCTCTGTTTTAAGTCTAGTTTCCTTTCTTGCTCAAAATGTGATATACATTTGTAACTATAAGGGAATACTTAGTCCTTTTATAACTTTTAAGAAATGAACTTAACTCTTTGCTGTTTTCTCAACTTGAAAATTAGTTCTTAGGGAATTCTTAATTCCCTTATACTTTTGATAATTTTCATTCAACTAACTACTCTTGGCTCAACTTGTAACTTGAGCCTTTAAACAAAGGTAAAATGTTTACTTAAGATTTTAAAATTTTTAGGAACTTACTTTGACTTGGTTCATAACTTTTAGACTTGACAGACTTTGATATTAGATGTCCTTGAATTGGATTATGGCTTCAAGTATCATGATATCATGTTTAATGTCCCTCATAAGATATTCAAATCGTGCAAACTCGGTGTAGTTGGAAAGATATTCCCAAGGGGATTTCGAACATATAATGAACTGTCTCTAACTCACCATGAGCTAGATGTTATGGGCATATGAAAATAAAAAAAAAACACATCTTAAACATTAGGAAATTTTCCAAAATTTTCTAATTCTTTCAAAAAAAGTGATAAAAATAATTTTAGTTTCATAGCTTATTCTTGGCTATTACGAGTTACGAAATATTAAAATAGACATGATAGTATACATCAGAATCTCGATTGCATTATACTATGAAACTTAGGACTTGTCTTTCTTTTCTTTATTAGTCTGGACATATATCATAGGCTTGAAGTTTCACCCATTGCCTATAGAAGTTTCCATGAATTTTTAACTATTCATTCAAAAGTGTTACAATATTTTTTAAATAAGTTTCTCTATATAAACGAAGAATATTCTTGGAATGGTCTCTTTAGATCTTATCGCCTAATGTATGTCTACTTAACCCGTATCTTTCACTTCTAATGATTTTGAAAGCCATTTATGTTAAAGGTTTCTGATAATGCTCAAATTACTCTTAAAAAATCCAATTAAAATAGTGAGAGATAGTAGTTTGTAAAAATTTGGGTTGAATCACATAGGAATGGTATATAAAGCCTATTCATCATTGAGTAATCAATTTAAGAAACAAATATGGTATCCGCCCATCTTTATGCATACATACATACATACATACATACATATATATATATATATACACACACACACACATATATTCTTACTAGTAAAATCACCAAAACCTCACGTGCAATTTAATATTATGGAATTTATAAAATAATATTTAAAAACTATTAATTTTTAAAACTAAAACACTATATTATCGTACATACAAGATTACGTAATAAAAAATATTAATAATGTAAATGAAGATGGCAAATATATCATCTTATCATTTATCTTTCGATCAGTCATCTTTATATTAATTTTTATAATTTATAGTGCTACTTCCCGAAAGTGTTACTTTTTTATATTTTTGAGAAGTCAAATAAACATTAATAGGAGATTTTACATTTTAAAAGGATGAAAAAGCGAACAAATACTCTGATTCTAACATGTAGAAAGTTTAACCGTACGTTTTACTTTACATATACAATTTTAAAGTATCCCATTAAAATGTTTCATAAGTAATAATTAAAATGAAAAACTAAAGGGAGAATGTATTATATTGGAAAACAATTCAACTAATTGTATATACTCCATAGGAAAAAATATTACAAAAAACTATTCAATTTTTTTGGCTGTTTTTTTAAAAATAAACACACCATAGTGATGAAGTTCAATTTGAAACGACATTTCTATTCAAATCCCAGTGTAGAGAAACACAGCTATTACATTCAAAAAGTAGTTGTAGTATTTACAACTTGCAGTAAACATAAGAATATATCCATAATTCATATTGAATATTAGCAATTGATGCATTGTGTAGTTTTCTATGTCTGTGAGATTGAAGGCTCCAGTCTATTCAAATTCCTCTATAAGTCTTCCGACACATCATTGAGACCATATCAAAAGTTTATTAATTTTTTTCTTCTTTTCCTGCTTCACTTCACACTTCAAGGTGCGATAAATGTTTTAAGTCCTTTATGTCATCAAAATTGCATACCAAATTTGAATTTGTCTTCAAAAGATGGTAGCATATATCTATCAAGAATATTTTTTACTATACCACCAATAACTTCCGTAGATAAAACTTGTGTGAATGCTCAATTAATGTTTCTTATTTAATATGTACTAACAAATAGTTATAACAATAGCATTGGAGAAACCTAAATAAAAAACATGTATTCAAAAACATCAAATAACAACATAAGCATAAAAAAATGACTGTAAAAATAAATATCATGATATGTAACAATAAAACGAGGCAGAAAGAAAAAAACGATCTCGGTGAATGCATAATGTCCCCTTATGAAATTTATTTTTCTGTAGTACCCGATGTTTAAGGAATATATTTTCTCAAGATAGAACGATTTTATTCATCAATATATTGATACAAAAACTATGGTGTATTGACCACTCTATAGGAGCAAATGCATGAATATTTAATTGCGAAGAAGAAGAAGTACTTAAAAATCTTTGATGTTTTAAAATGAGAGGAAATCTATCTATTTATAGACAACAAAGGTAGCGTGCACAAATTTTAATTATTCCTTATCAAAAGGTCACAACCTTTCATAAAGAACATACCTTTTCAGAAAAGTCAAAATTCTTTATAAAAGTCACAACTCTTTATAAAATTCCCAACATATCATAAAAGTCGCAAAGTTTCTAAAAGTCATAATATTTCATAGAAGGGGAATGCTAGATTTTTGAAAAAAATGAATTAAAAGGAAATTCTTGTTTTTGGTGACACCATATATATATATATATATATATATATATATATATATATATATATATATAATTATATATCTATGACCTATATATCATTGATTTGAGCTTGGAAGAAGTCGCTAGTTCTTGTACTAGGGTAGACTATTTACATCACACCTATCGGCGTTTGGCGTTTCTCGGAACCCAAATAACACAAAATGTCATTCTTTAAAGTCTTTTCTTCTGGGGAGAAAAATAAAGGCCACTACATTTGGGGGATGGAAACTATGTGTAATATTATGAAGTTCAATGACATATTTTAGTCTTTTCTCTAATAAGTGACCTTCATTAAAAATAAATAATTGCTTACAAGCGTTTGTACCTTTCAACAAATAGTCTAAAGATCACTTTTGAGCAAGATTATAATCGTATGAGAAATGTCCAAGTAAGATAAAAAATTATGTAAGTTATTTCAAACATTAGACAGTACCCTAGTAGCCTATTATGTTGTATCTAAGGTTGAGATATATATGAGCAAACATTATATCATGGAGGATAATTTCTCAAGCGTTATATTTTTTTTAAAAAATCACATAAGGACAAGATATAAAAGGCAATATATTTGCTTAAATTATCCAAATAAAATAAGAAAAAAATGACATAAATATATTTTTATGAAAATAATGATCCGTAAATATATACTCTCTTCGGTTTCATGCCATCAAACCCTAAAGAAGAAGTCTGCAAAGATTACACATAATAGGTAAAGACTCAAGAGTTAATAGAGATAGAACCTACTCTAATATTAAATATGAATACCGCAAGACACATCATGGAAAATATTACCCAGTAAGAACTCAGAACTGTTGAAATTTTTTCAATTCCATCTTCTACGATGTTTGTACATTCTTCCATACTAGAATTTGAAGTTAGCAAGAAGTTTGGTGAATGGGAATGGGGTGCAAATTGACTTGTGGTATATAAAAGAGAAGAATGGTTTTAAGAAGTATGAGGATAAAATTTTTGCTTTAAGAAAATGAGTAATGATACCTAATCTCTATCCATTGAAAAATTAATCAAGGATTGCGGATTGGGTGTTGGTGATGAAATTGGGCTATATTTTTATCTTATTAAAGTTAATTTTCAAATTATTTTCTAAGGTTCGTGATTCACTAATCAAGCATGAATTTATGTCTGGAGGACAAAAATATTTTCTCAAGTTTTTGTCTGCTTTTACATACTTTATTTGTAAGAGAGGATTGGTTGACAATTGTGTAAATTATTTACGAATTTGGACCAAGAAGTTGAATATTTTCAAATTAAAACAAAAATTCTACACCGTCAATAAATACTAGCTAAACTTTTATTTTTGTCCACACTTTAGGTAACATAAAAATCTTGGAATTATTATGCGCACTTTAAATGTGAAATGACATAATTATCCTATTTTATAGTCTTCTCTTAATGTACCTTAATAAAAAAGTTTAAATTTTTTTAAAAGTAATATCTTTTTAAGATTCCCGCTCAAAATGAATTAGAAAACCTAATTATGTCTTTATAAGGTGTTGTGCCTCTCTCTTTTAATCTTCACCTTCTTCAATGTCTGATCAGAGGCCTTTGCTTAGCTTGAAAAAAACATTTTTTTACAATTTCTTTCCCTCAAAAGAGGAAGAAGAAGCTTGTAAAATCAACAACACTCCATATCAGGTGACTCGAAAATTGGTGGAGATAAGGGACTTATACCCTGCCCCAAGAATCGATCGGCAAAACCCATGGCAGATCAAGAAAAAGCTTACCCATGATGAGATCGTTGTAGGAATGCTGATTATTCCCTTTTTTGAGATGTTTGAGTACATCCTTCGTTACTGGACTTTGGGCGTGGCCAAAAGTTTGGAGAATGGATGCAAGGTTTGTGTTGACATGTGGGATATAACTGAGGAGACTATCCCTAAAAAGTATGAAGGTGGAAGTGTTTGGTTCAAGAAGTTGTTCTATGAAGATTTTTCTCTTTGGTCCATTGAATTGTTCAAGGATCGCAGATTGGGCGAGAGTGATGAAATTGGGATTTATTGGGATCCTAGATCTGCGACTCTAGTGTTCAAATTGCTTTCTCAAGTTGGCTCTTAGTGGAAAGGTCCAAAATTTAGGACCAAAAATAAAATATATGCTATCACAGTCTTTGGTTTAGTATTACTCTTTCATATAATTGTAATAGCTGAAGACCTTATTATGAAATTGGAATTCTTGAAGTTCCCCATTTTGTGTGCGCAATTCCCTTTTTTTAAATGTGTTTCATTCCCTATAATTATAGTTAGTACTTTTGATGTTCTTTGTCAACCTTTCTTATATATGCTCCTCATTAAAAAGGTTCTGAGTGTGAGAAAGAAATTGATGTACATATAGAGAATTTTTGAAAATAAGGACCTAACATGACCTAATTAAGGACCCCATAATCATCAAGGCTGAATCTTTCTATTGATGGATTCCGTACAATAGAGTTAAGTATAACATTAAAAAGTATTAGGGAATGTTTGAATAGAGGAGTGTGATTTCTAAATTGACTAGAGATGTATTAGTTTAAGACAACTAATTTTGTTAGTGAATTCATTCATGTCTTTGTTTCCTTTTTTCCTCATAATCGAAAGATGAGTTTGTGGATGCTTAACTGGTGGGAATGTCCCTTAGAGAGATATGTGTAACCCTCTGAAAAACTACATGCATTTAGCATAGAATGCTCTTCTTAAGCCATTTATGCTTCCTTTCTAAGTTTGGTTGAGGGGAACTCTCAGCTTGCGCTTTTTATCGGAACTTTTACTCAACATAGGTTAAACTTACAACACAAGTCATATGAATCATATCCTAAA